>NC_059136.1:61804543-62405793 GCF_020740605.2 Lemur catta
TCTTCCAGCTACACCCTAAACTTATCCCTACTCTCCTGCTAAGGAACCATTTTGCCAAACTTATTCTTTCCTTCTTCAACATCTGCAACCTCATCAGACAATAACAATAATCAAACATTTATTCAGTACTTACTATATGCCTGACATGCACGATGCCATTTCATACAACTGCTCTGTGATGTAGGCGTCATCATCATCTCTATTTTGAAGATGAGGGTGCTCTGGCTTAGAGCCATGCTTGTGCAATTATAATGTACATATGAATCATCCAGAGATCTTTGCAAGACACACACATCTGGGGCAGGGACCAAGATTCTGCATTTCTAATAAGCTTTAGGTAACACAGAAGAATGTTGGTTCATAGATCACACTTGGAGCAGCAAGGACTTTGGTGGTTAAGAAGCATGCCCCAAACACCCAACTCCTAAGGAGCAGAGCCTGGGATTCCAGCCCATTGTTTCCTGACTCTGGAGCTCCAGCTGTTAATCATGATGCTCTACTGGCATCACTCACAGCAGCGTCTACTTAAAAGTAAATAATAGCAACAACAACTAAAAGACAAGTTCTCAACAACCCTGGCAATTACTACCCTATTCTTTCCTCTCAGCCACATTTTTCAAACCAATAATTTGTACCTGGTTCTGGTGTTTCCAGACCTTCTACTTCACTGTCATTCTGAAATCTCACATCCAAACTCATGGCTTCCCCAAATATTCTGTCTCTATCAGTGTTTGCTCCATGAAAAACAACCCTGGTCTTCCAGATCACATACACGCCTTGGAACTTTTGTAAGTAGGGAGACCTGGGTAGACCTGGGGACTTCAGGCATATGAGATGTGATTCTCAATATTCAGGGGGTAGAAATTGGAATGCACCAAGTATGGCCTCGAGATCTAAGAAGACAAGCTTAGGGGAGTTCCAGAAACATCTCCTAAACTAAGCAGGAAAGGCCTGAATTAGAAAATAAAGTTTTCGGGGAATTAGACCAAAAAGATACACCACCAATATAACCCTTCTCTCAGATGGGACTAAGCAGCCCTCTGTGACTCCACTATGTACCTGGAATTTGTTCATCTGTATTTAGAGTTTGCATCTTGAGAATTTTCAATCAGTGGTAAAATATTCAGGGCTCGGTTGGGCATACAAATCACGTAAGGATCTGCCTATAGGGCTTAATTTTGAGGAGTGCCAGAAACATCTAAATTCATCCTTGCCCCTCCAGATATCTCTCCCACATGTTCTTCTACCCTAAAAATTTTCTACAATTGAGTCACGCAAATGAGGTCAAATCCCATCTCTACAACTCACAAGCTGCACAATCTTGGGCAGGGTACTTAATCTCTCTTAGGCTCAGTTTCACCAACTATACAATGTCAGTAACATCTTACATTGCAGGGATGCTGTAAGAATTAAGTAGGCTAATATGTGTAAAAAATGCCTAGTACCACCTTGAACCTATGGGATTGGGCTCAGACAGTGTGAGTTTTTTCAAGTTCCTCTCTGATGTACCTGCAACTCTTGTCCTTTGCTTCTGTAATATTGGAACTCTCTGACTGTTTTGGCATAGCTCTCACTGCTAGTTTTCAGTCTCTTTCATTGATTTTTTTCTTTTCACTTAAAACTTCTGGGTCTCATTTTCTTATCTATGGTAGAGTGGGTTGGATCAAATTATCTCAAAATTCTAAGATTCTAATACGAAGATTCCCATACAACTACTCTTCCTCTCTTGCACCTCACCTAATTCACACACTCTTAAAACTTAAGCAAGACAATGTCCTGGCAACACCCGAAGCCACATCTGCAAACTCAATATTTTAACTGATTTTAGCCCCAATTTCAAATTGCCTAAAGGAAGTCCAAAAGCAAACCAAAAGTTTCCCCAGACAGCTCCTTTTTCAAAGCCTCTATTTTAGCACCACCATTTTTTGAATGGTCTCTGGGCTTCAAATCTTGCCTCTGTTTTGGCTCTTTTCAGATCCATCACCCATGACAAAGTCAGTCACCAAGTCCCATGGATTCTTCCTTAACAGAATCTCAGAGGACTGGACGTCACCGCTAGGCTATTCTGCATTTCTCCTTGTGCCCAGATCCTCGTTTACTTCCTTATCCTCTACTAAAGCTCCACTGCCTCAACATTCTCATGGTTTGCACCTGAGTATGTTTATCTTTCACAAGAAAACTACTAAAACAGTCATTTTCTGCAATCATCAGACTTATTGGTTGAGGGCCTAGTGTAGCTACCAATAGCAACGACAAAGAGACCACCACCTTTTTAGAGTGTATGATGTACCAGGCACTGTGCTATGTTCTTTATCATCCATATTTCTAATGTGGCCTTTCCCAAATGAGGTTCTGGAGATGCTCCAAGAAAAAATAGAAAATAGAGGCTCTGCTACCTAATACAATTTGGGATACTCTTGTGGGTACTAGCATTTGTCTTAGTGTAGTTGGGGTAAGCTACTGGCAGCAGAACCTGTTTCTTATGTTCTTATGAGTCTTGGTAATGGTAGAGGCCACTCCCCACAAGAGAAACTGAAAACTCACACTTATTTTTCCTGTCTTCCCATTTGGGGCTTAGATACACAGCCTAAGGATCCTATATTAGTTTTCCACAGCTGCTGTAACAAATTACCACAAACTTAATGTCTTAAGACAAATCTAGTTTATTTTCTTATCATTCAGAAGGTCAAAAGTCCAAAATGGGTCCAAGCTACTCCATCACATCTTCCCCATTAACATACCTATATCACAATAATTAAAATTACAAATGAAAAAATATATCACTAAATATTTTACCATGTTGCAACTCCATTTTTAGAGTCCAGTCCTCTGAGATTCTGTGAAGGAAGAATTCACAGGACTTGGCAACTGACTTTGTCATAGCTTATTACAATTATTTAGTCTTCTCATGTACTTATAAGTCACCAGCTTTCCCAATATGCTAGCACTAAAGGAGAATGATAAAAGAAAAAAAGAGAGATAGAAATCTTTGTGGTGATTATCACACACTGTCAATAAAGAAAGACAAATTCAGAGGGGTAATATTTTAATGTCAAACTACATGGGTGGTTCTATTCTCCACTCCCGCACCACCAACCCTCATTCCAGGACAGCAAGATCTTTCAATATGCACTTCCCTTAGAGAAGGGACTTGGGAGTGAGAATAAAACATTATGCTCCTAGCTTTTTAGTTCTGAAATCTATTTTTGTAAAACTAGAGCAGAGACAACAGTCTTAAAAGCCATGGCTTTTCTGTTGCAAGAGTCAGTCAATTGAAAGAGAAAAGGATTTTTCTTAAATTCAAGAGATTAGTTTCAGTATCAAAGGCCAAATCTTGTGGGATCAAGAATATATAATTTATACCATGAAGTGGGGATGACTGCAGGGTGATGTAATGCCATTCACTCACCTAGAAGGAGAAGAGGGCTCCGTCACCTTGTCGAAGAGAGGAAAGAGGGCAGCAGTACCATCACCCCATGCTGGACTCCAGGGGTGACATGATAACAGAGAGCTCAGAGAAGATCCCCAAGCACAGCAGGCCTTTGCCAGGCTGCTTCCAGAAGCATAAACTGGAAGGCTGCAAGCCACATAGGATTCTTTTAAAACCCTCATTTGGCTAATTACCACTTCCTCCCTACTAAAGGACTAAGTGTTAGACTAGGGGTTGGTGAATTTTCTGGAGCTGGCAAGTTTTCTATTATTATCCAGCTAAGGCAGGTTTTTAAATCTAGGTTGAGTCTAATTCTAGATAAATAAATCCATTACATTTTGCAATGTAATTTTGAGTTTGTGACCATGTAAAAGTCATACTCGGTTCACAAGTCTTAAGGAAATTTGGACTTCCTGTCAGTATGGTGTGACTTGGTAGGGTATTCTTTTTCATTATTCAAATTACTCTGATATGCTCCATTAATAATGTTATGAGTCATAAACTTGAAAGAAGGTTTATTTCCATGGTGGGTGGGGGAACTGTGGAGGAGGTGGGTATTGGCCCTGCCATTGCTAGGAAGCATGAGAAGGCCTCATTGGTGACCCACTTTGCTTGTGAAGGCAGGAGCGGTGAGCTGACGGGCAGATTACGGGCCACCTGAAACAGCTTTGTGAGCCACTCATGGCTCATGAGGGAACAGGTGGGGAACCACTGCTGTGGGGAGGAAGCAATAAAAATGCATGAGTATAGAAGAGAGTTACAACTGCACAAAGAAGAAATAAGCTATAGTTTCACTGAAAAATAAAAAAAAATGCAAGCATCAAGAAATAGATTCTGTGGATTCATAGGGGACTCTTCAAAGATATAAAAGCAAAAAGACCCAAGTTTTTTTCATTAAATAGAAAAAGGAAAGAAAACCAACTGAGAAAATAGTGGAAGGGGATTTGCAGTAAAGAGGGCTAAAGATCGTACTATATAAATGAGTGCTGTTCAAATTCTTAAAAGAAATAAAACCTCCAGAAAATAAAAAGGGGTAGAAAGGGGAAAGACATAAAATGGGCAGGAAAATAAAGAAAGCAAAATTTCCTGTAAGAAAATGTGCCTCATGTTATACAATTTTCCCAAGTGAACACAATCATTAATGTAGCAGAAACAGGCTAAGAAATTATTTAGCTCTTTGAGGTATCTCCATA
Organism: Lemur catta; assembly: GCF_020740605.2. Taxonomy (NCBI): domain Eukaryota; kingdom Metazoa; phylum Chordata; class Mammalia; order Primates; family Lemuridae; genus Lemur; species Lemur catta. The sequence goes on from NC_059136.1 coordinate 61,809,167, forward strand.
TTACATTCCATAGAGGTTGTACTAGTTTGCAGTCCCACCAGCAATGTATGAGTGTTCCTATTTCTCTGCATCCACACCAGCATTTGTTGTTTAGGGACTTTTTGATAAAAGCCATTCTTCTCACTGGAGCTAGGTGATATCTCATTGTGGTTTTTATTTGCATTTCCCTGATGATTAGAGATGTTGAACATTTTTTCATATGTTTGTTGGCCCTAAATTAAACTTAACCCATCAGCCATCTTACTAGTCTATTATTCTCTCCACCGTAAACACATGAGACAGACAACAGTTAAATACCTCATTCAAGACCTGAGTGAGATGGTTATAGACAGACACTTGTCCCTCAGTTTCTTATTTTAAAAGGGAATTGTCCCCAGAGTATGTTTTTGTCTATTTTGTCAAAGATTAGATGGCTATATGAGGATGGTTTTATATTTGGATTTTCTGTTCTGTTCCACTGGTCTGTGTCCCTGCACTTGTGCCAATACCAGGCAGTTTTAAGAACCACAGCCTTGTAGTATAGTTTGAAGTCTGGCAAATTAATACCTCCCATTTTGTTTTTATTGCTTAAAATTGCTTTTGCTATACGGGGTCTTCTCTGATTCCATACAAAGTGTATAATTATTTTTTCTAAATCTGTGAAAAATGATGTTGGTAATTTAATAGGAATTGCATTGAATCTATAGATTACTTTGGGTAGTATAGACATTTTAACAATGTTGATTCTTCCAATCCACGAGCATGGTATGGTTTTCCATCTATTTACATGTTCTACAATTTCCTTAATAAATGGTGCTGGGAAAACTGGATAGCCACATGTAGAAGACTGAAATAGGACCCACAGATTTCACCTCTCACAAAAATCAAATCACGGTGGATAACAGATTTAAACCTTAAATGGGAAATGATTAGAATTCTAGAAGAAAATGTAGGAAAGACTCTTAAAGACATTGGTGTAGACAAAGAATTTATGAAGAAAACCCCTAAGGCAATCACAGCAACAACAAAAATAAATGAATGGGACCTGATTAAATTAAAAAGCTTCTGCACAGCCAAAGAAACAGTCACGAAAATAGACAGCCTACAGAATGGGAAAAAATTTTCACATACTACACATCAGATAAAAGACTGATAACAAGAATCTATTTAGAACTCAGGAAAATCAGCAAGAAAAAATCAAACAACCCTATCAAAAAGTGGGCAAATGACATGAATAGAAATTTTTCGAAAGAAGATATAAGAATGGCTAACAAACATATGAAAAAATGCTCAACATCCCTAATCATCAGGGAAATGCAAATCAAAACCACAATGAGATACCACTTAACCCCAGTGAGAATGGCCTTTATCAAAAAATCCCAAAACAACACATGCTGGCGTGGATGCGGAGAGACAGGAACACTCATACACTGCTGGTGGGAATGCAAACTAGTACAACCCCTGTGGAAAGCATTATCGAGATACCTTAAACAGATTCAAGTAGACCTACCATTCGATCCAGCAATCCCATTATTGGGCATCTACCCAGAAGAACAAGAGTCATTCTATAACAAAGACACTTGTATCCAAATGTTTATAGCAGCACAATTCACAATCGCAAAGATGTGGAAACAACCCAAGTGCCCATCAATCCACAAATGGATTAGTAAACTGTGGTATATGTATACCGTGGAGTATTACTCAGCTATAAGAAATAACGGTGATACGACATCTCTTTGGATCTCCTGGAGAGAGTTGGAACCCATTATATTAAGTGAAGTATCCCAAGAATGGAAAAACAAGCATCACATGTACTCACCAGAAAATTGGTTTCCCTGATCATCACCTAAATGCACATTGGGGAAGGATACCAATTGGATATCAGACTGAGACGGGGGATGGGGGGAGGGGATGGGTGTATGCCTACATGATGAGTGTGTTGTGCACCGTCTGGGGAATGGTCATGCTTGAAGGTGCTGACTCAAGGAGGTGGGGGGTGGGGGGAGGGGATGGAGGTATGACCACATGGTGAGTGCCAGGCACACTGTCTGGAGAATGGACACGCTTGAGGCTCTGACTCAGGGGGATGGGCAGGACATGGACAATGTATATAACCAGCCCTATGAAGAGCTGAAATAAAAAAAAAAAAAAAGAGAATTGTATATGTAGACAATGTGATGTGTGTTGTATTGACACTGTGAAGAGCTATATAGTAACAAAACAGAATAAAGAGTGCAGAAATAGACCTAAGTACAGATCAGGAGAAAGGACAGATTTTTAAAGATAATACTGGAACAATTGGGCATCTCAATTTTTAAAAAATGAAATTCGAAGCCAACTCCATACCATATACAAAAATCAACTCCAAATTGGCTTAACGTTTGAATATAAAATGAAAAACTATAAAGTTTTTAGAAAATTGTATAGGAGAATCTTACTTCAATCATGGGATATATGGCAGACAGTGCTTTGGGTTCACTGAATCCAGTGTCCTTTTTATTGTGGGCACTCTGAACGCATTTCCTAATCTCACTTATATTTCCCAGGGACCATATAACTGGTGTCTGGCCATTGGAATGTAGGCAGAAGTGACTGAAGTCAGCTCTGATATATGGGCTTGACTTCTATAAAACTTCCCACATGATCCTCCTCCTTCCATGTTATGTCTCTCTTCCCTCATTTGCTGGCCAAATGTGGAGGATCTAGTGGAGGACTCTAGGGTCCCAGGAAGTGATGTCACTACTGATTGGAAGGAGCCTGGCTCTCTGAATGACTGCATGGAACAGAGCCCTCCCCACTCCCAACACACTACCACATAAAGACCTCATCAAATAAATAAGAAAAAAGCAGACAACCCAAGGGGAAAAATGGACAAACACCTAAACCAAAGAAGACCTACAAATGGAAAATAAACATATTAAAAAGACATGAAATCTATTTAGTTATCAAGGATATACAAATTAAAAGGGCAAAAGTCTAACAATATCAAACATTGACAAAAATGCAGAGTAATGAGAATGCTTACATATTGCTGGTGGAAGCATTCATTGGTTCAACTACTTTGAAAAAACAGTTTGTTATTATCCAGTAATATGATTGGACCATCTACCCCATGATTCAACAAAATTAAGCATAAATATCCAAGAGGAAACCATATACATGTACACTGGGATATATACCCAAATATATGCATCTGAAAGCAGCCCAAATTTTATTCCATTAATAAGTAGAATGGATAAATACATTTAGTAAATGATCTACAAATACATGCAAAAACTGTAATATTGAATGAAAGAAGTAAGCCACAAGAAATACATACAGTATTGTTCCATGTACGTAAATTTCAAGAATAAGCAAAACCAAATTATATCATTAAAGTATACATAATTAGATGGTAAAGAAAAGCAATCATTTTTTTGTCACTTTCTATCAAGATAATGGTTACTTCAAGAAGTGGCTGGTGGTCACACAGATGTTAGTTCTATAAAGAGTTGTTAAAGTAGATCTCTAAATTTCATGTACTTTTTAGTATGTATATTTGCAATGAAAATGTGAGATGAAAAAAATAATAGAGTTAAATGGTAACCTATCAAGCAACTAAGCTAAAATTATGAAAACTGAGGTAAAGTAAAATAGAAGAAATCATCACAATGAAAAGAGAAGAAATTCAATATCAGAGATAAAGAAGAGCCATTATTAAAATAGAAAAAAAACTATAGCATCTTAAATATCATTCAGAAGCAGAGAGATGATTTTTAAAAATCAATCTTAATTAACATCTAACTTTTGAGTTTGGTCACAAGTGACAATAATTTTTCTCTGGTCCAACTTCAAAATTCCAATTTTTACAAATCTCTTTTAAAGGTAAATACATACACTACAAATCAAGTCAAAGGACAAACACTTCCTGTGGTAAGGAAATATTTAAACTGAAATATGAAGGCTAAATAGAAATCAGCCTAGTCAAGAGTGTTTCCAGGCTGAGGAAAAAACAAAATGGGAATGTACAGAGGTGCAAAAGGCCCTGACCCTCTCCAAAAACTCATGTAATGCTGGCCTGTACCTGGTCAGACTGCCTGAAAAGGAAGGGCAGAAGATTCCAGAAGGTTGGATGTTCCTAAAATGTTATGGGGTGTATCTCTATTCCATCATCTCTGATAACTGTCTCCTCTCTGATTTCTGTATTTTTATAAACCTCATAAATAGTCAACCAATACTGAAAAGAAGGAAAGGATTGAAACAGGTCAGAGGCCATAACAAATTATTTCCCTTGATTCAGTTTACTGCTAAACACCTACAAAAACTACTGGTGGGTCTTGGGTGTTCCCAAAGACACAAATCCCAGGACTGCTGGGAGGGTAAGTGGGTTCCGTCAGAACTTAAGCTTCCCCTTTCCCACTGCAATGTCTGTAGTATTTCAAATAAAATGTTCAGGATTCAAGGCAGTGCTTTTCCAAATGGGAGCAGACAGATTTTCAAGGTGTGATCTACTTACCCTCCTTACTGCAAGAAAATGCCTGACTCTTTATATTTACCTAAGTTAATAAATTTTATTCTTGTTGACAAGAAGAATAATAGCTTTGAAGTAAATAGGCACACTGTGCTTAAAAAGTTCACTCTGTCTTCCTGCTTCATTTTCATACAACAATACACACATTATTCCAGATAGACATTTAAAAGGACAGATATGTACCTGGTACTTTAAAAGAAATTATACATTTTCTGGTGCCGGAGCACACAGATGGTCCATTTACCACTTCAGGGAAATTGCCACTGTTTTTGAAGCAGTAAAAGTTTCATTTTCTCACTTTTTTTTTTACTTCCTATTCTCTTTCATGATATTCACTAATACTATGAAATTCTCCAGACGTTTGGGAAGCCATTAAAAGTGAAGAAAATTTCTATTCTCTATAGAATGTGGATCTAATATTTGTTTTTAAACCAAACAGGTGCGTTGAAAAGGGAGGCACAGGGATTTGCACTTCTATAGTATAATAACACGGCCCTCGGTTCAAAGGCAGGCATAACAACATGGAATCATGTGGACTAGGCACTTGCACCTATGAGGAAATCAAGATCTGTTGGTTAATTGATTCATTAGTTGGTAAATGTCACAAGTTCAGCTTGCCTCTTTTGTTTGGATCCCAAAAGTTCGATGGAAATTAGGAAAGGACACCAGAGACTCTTAGATAGTAGGGACACAATCATCTGATTAAAAAAATGTTGAATATCACATTTTGTAAAAACTCTTTCCAAAGAAGCAGTTGAAGATGCCTTTTCAGAACCCCAGATATTCTTTCAAGTTGATTGTATGAAATACTTAACAATGCTTCATCAAGAATTTATATAATATATAAAATCTGAGTGTAGATACATTCATAAGCAGACATGAGTCAATCACATTACTAAGCAATACAACCACTCCAAAAGGTTACAGCAGAATAGGAAGATATTTGCGCTTTAAAAACATTTAATAATTTATTTAGTAGCTATTATTTTTTAATCATGGTCTGAGTAGCAGGGACACTACACCGAATAAGGCAGACATAATTCCTGCCTTTGTAGAATAAGAAGTAGATAATAAAAATGTATGAAGAAGGTTCCAAACAGGGATTAGAGGGGGATGCAATTGCACCAGGGACAAAGTGGTAAAGTCAGAAAAACTTTTCTTATTTTCAATAATACTTTGTTTCACAAACTGACAGCAGCAATTGCAGTTGTATTAACAAATTGTGGATTCGTTCTTAGAGGAATTGAGGTTAAGTGGTTGATACTAAATAAAATGGGGTCAAATGACTAATGAATCATCTTATCAAAATGGAAACTAGAATTTTCCTTACTGCTCCTGTGCTATAATCCTTGAATCTCTCATAGCCATTTTTGCTAAAAAAGAACAAAGACAAGAACAGTGAAGAAATGGAGGAATGGATGGCTAACTGCTTGAATCGATTGGTTGGTTGATCTTGTCAAAGTAGAGTGAACTACACTGATGATGCGAAAAACTTTGCAAGTATCTAGTTACCAACTAGAAATAATTTTCGCATCCTAGTTTAGCATTTGATTGGGTTCCACACTGGATGGCAATTTAATCATTCCCTAAGCCTCATCTTATAATGTTTTGCCAATAGTACTTAGAGATCATCTCCAGATGCTATTCAATACTTGCACCAAGGCTTTAGTCCAGATATACTTCCCCCTCATTCCTCTGTGGTCCTTTTACATATGTTGTCCCTTTACTAACATTTAGCTTTACCAAGACATATTGACTTGTGAATATATTAACATTTATTTGTACAGAAACACTGTGTTTCTTGGATTGTTCAGGGACCAAAGAGCAGACATTCTGTCAACAACAACAAAAACAAATACATGATGCAAATCAACCATAATAACATATTGTAACAGATTTTTAACAAATTCCCATGGCAAAAAAAAACAACTGTATTTTTATATTAAACAAATACTACTCTTTGTGAAAGCTCGGCAATTCAATAGTCATTCAAAGGCCAAGGTAGGTGGAAATTCAGAGATTCTATTTACTTCAGTTTAAGAAGCATGCTCTTTAATTCTCTCCTGGAACTTCTCCCTTTCTCTTCCTTTGGCCTATGCAGCCAGTCCATGCAAGGGTGAATTTGGTCTACCACTGATCCTGAGCACACACAGTGGGTGAACAAAGTGTGAAATATTTACAATTAGGGAATATTTGCATTAGTGAAAATTGACTGGCTTGGTACAGTCACAGAGTTAGGACAAGAAGTTGTCCTTCCTCAGAGGAACCCTCAAATTTTCTCAAAACTATCCTTTCTTATGTAGGGCAAGGTCCATCACTCATCCATGATGTACAGCCCTCTGAACAGGTAAAGTCTAACTGTGATGTCCAATATGATAGTCACTAACCACATGTAGCTATTACAATTAAAATTAAATAAAATTCAGAGTTCAGTTACTCAGCCACACCATCCACATTTCAAGCGTTCAGTGGCCACATATAGCTAGCGGCCACAGTCTTGGGCAGGATGGAAGATCATTCCCATCATCTCAGGACATTCTATTAGACAGAACTACAGAGCCTTTCTAGGAAGTTCTCTTTACTTGGAAGAGAGAAATTGAGACTTCAACATATCCTGCTGGATTCAAAAACAATTGCATTTGCTTCTTTGTAATTGTTGCCAGGTCTCAGAATGCATCCCCAAACTGGAAATTATTACGTTAATGTTAGTTCTTCCCTTCTCTTTCTTTCTCCTTCATTTCAAATTTGTCTGCTTGGACTGCCCAGTCCCACTTCTTTAAGTTTTGCATCTCAAACACTTTACCGTTGTCCTTGGTTCAGGCTCAGACCTTCCTCCCAGCTTTACCTACACTTTCCATCAGATCAGTCTGAGTTTTGTTATATTTTCTCACCATAAAAAAATATTTTTGCATTTTGAAAGGTTCTTCTCATGGAACTCAGTACACTTCCATCCAGAGAAAGAGGAAGGAAGCAGACCCTTTAAATGATAGAATTCATTAAACCATTCCAGATCAAACATATTGCAGAGTTCTCTCCTCTTCCCCAACCACATCTACCCCCAAATAATAAGTGAATACTTATTCACAATATATCAGCCTAATAAGAGATAAATTCACAATTACATGGAAGTCAAACTTTTCCCTTAAGTTTCTTGACCTTGCCATGAAGAAAATGTTATAACTAAATTTCATATTGTGTTCTTTTGGGCAAAGGTTTCTCTTATCCAAATATACCTTTTGAAGCTGGTAGAAAGAACTTGCTGATAAACGTTTCAACACCACACTTTATTAAAACAAGTTATTTCTGTTGTTTACTATGTGGTTAGACCCTGATGAAAAGCAGATCTTCACCAGTGCATTTTTGTACAAATTCCTTACCTTTCTGTTTACAAAAGAAAGTGAAGACTTTTCAGGGCTATTTGTCACCATGCCCTAGTAGCCAACAATGCACATTGTCAACTGCTTCAGGTTTCACTTCCTAATTAACTTTCCTAGAAGCATAAGAACTGTCTGAAAACACAGAGCTCTCACATTTCTCCTTCCCTCATTCCACTCACCTCAGCTCCAGTTGGATGATGAGCGTGTGTGTTGAACAACGAAGTCCCCAAGTTGGGTAGGAACAGTCCTGCATGCAAAGAGAGTAATCTGAGAAGGCTTTCTGCAGGACAAATTAGTTATCTACTTCAGTTAGAACCTTTTTAAAGGATTACAACATGAAGGCAATCCTGCCCCAAACCCATACACGAATGTTGAAGTTATTCTCCAACACACTTATTTCCTTCATTCCCAAGGTGAGATTCATTTTCACTTAATCATTAATGATATTTCCCAGCCCTTGGCTGAGGGATTCCAGATCACACACGCATACAATATCTCAATGTATTAGTAATGGTGAACTTTAAATAGAATCATTATTATTAGAAAAAGTGGCATTTTCTTTTAAGTCTTTGTTTGATTTACGCATTTGTAACAAAATCCACCCCACTAAAGAATTAAATAACTACTCAAGGATCCTACAATTATTATGCTACTGTCCATTTTAATTGAGGGAAATCCTTTTGGCAAAATTTTGAACGTGTTTGAAAGGAATGCAATACTGCAGTCATTTTACATACTTTCACATAGATACATGGATTATTTTCTCCATTTTACAGGAAAAGAAAATAAGGAACAGGAAAATTAAATCACAAACCTCAAGTTGCACAATCTGTTAGCAATGAACCCAAGAGCACTCCTGACTCAAAATAAGGGATGTGTGTTTTAAAAGAAATCTCTTATCCTGATCCCTTTAGGATATTCTACCCATCTTAGGGAAGAAATAGGATAGTTCCTTAGGCAGTAAGTTATTCATTTCAGAACATACTTAAATCTTTGCACTACTTTTATAGGAACTAGAAATAGTGAGTGAAGAGTAACCATGATAAACTTGGCATTCCTGAATGCATATCTGACTTCTTCCCAGTAAGACCATTTACTCCACAAGTCTCTCTTTTCCAGAAAACATAAATTCAGTAATGAAGAGCTCTGCCTTTTCTCTAGACCATATTTAGGCAACATTTTTGAGCAGATATTTTAGGATACATTTCCAACACCATAATATCCCCAACTCAACTAAGCTACCCACACCACCATTACATAATCATCTGCTTTCCACTACTAAAATTCGCTTTGCGTACAAGGTAAAAAAAATTCAGTTCACCCCACCAGTTCTTCCCAATAGTCTCTAATACCTACCAGAGAGAAAGGCCCAGTGGCAGAGAACACTGAGTGTGGTAGAGGAAGGCGGCTGGAAGACTGAAGACAATATAGAATAGATTCAAGTAGGGAGTGATTGTCACTGGGTCTTATTGCCACTTGGTCATAAGGGGAAGCCCAAGTGAAGTCCAGCAGCACTTATCTCCCTCCTAGGACTCAAGTGTAGAGAAAGAATGTCCACCATGGTAAAAGCTCCTGGGGACTGGTGGCTGGGATTAGCACACAGAACTTTTCTGAGACAGGTCTTCTTTAGCAATTGCTTATCTACTGAGTAGGTCAAAAGCAAAATTAGTTTGCTCAGAAAACCCAGAAAGGACATTCTGATCTGAAAAGCAAACGTACATGGTCCCTTTCAAGTGATCCTCCCACCTCAATTAAAGGACATTTAGAAAGGCTGGTTGAGTGGTTACTATTCAAACATAGTAGCCATTTGTACAGTGGAAGAGGCAATGACACTAATAATTTGTAATCCTTGTGGAGGCAATCTGGTCACTTGCCAGTTCAGCCTAAATTGACTGTGACAGGGAATGGGGGAGTCAGGAAATGTTTCAAGGACTCTCAAGAACAAACCAGCCTGCTGCATGTGAGAACCTTAATTATTTACCTAAAAATTCTCATACAGAATAGTGGCACTGCTTTCTCACTTGAAGCCTTGCCTAGCTAAATATAGAAGAAAACAGCAAATCCCACCTGAGCCACATTCTGTTACGGCCTATACACATTGCCAAGATGTAAAGAGATAACTATGTGTAAAATTGTTGTGCAGAGCCTTGAACTAACCAAGAAGCAAAGGGAAAGGAAGATGAAAAATTTTAGAGTTGTGTGGCTGTTGAAATAATGGCCAAAGTAAAGTTTCCTTTCCAACATCAACTAAGCGCAAACTCTGTCTTCCCCTGTGAAAGTGCAGCTTGGACTGTAAGCTTCACCCTGGGATGTTCTTTTCTGCAGATCTTAAGCAGGTAAAGGAAGTCATTAGGAGGGAGAGACGTTTACCTGTGTTAAACCTGGGTGCAGCAGGGGAAGGAAGGCAATAAGAAAAGAGATGTCTCTTGTTGGTGACGGTGGGATTTGATGGAACTCGTGTCAGAGACCAGGGACAGACTCGGTTGGCAAATGGGAGCCACTGCCAGGCCAGGGCACAGGTGAGCTGAGGCATGGTGGGCAGCCATTGGGCCCATGGATGTGCCCATGAGGAGACCTTGAGAACATTCCAAGGAAGGCAGGGATCCCAAATGTAAAACCAAGTTTGAATTTGAAGCCAATGGAGTGATCTGAAGAACATGAAGGAATCAGGCACCAGATAGTTTGACCTGAATGGTTTGCTATTCTGTCGTGGGCTTCTGTGAACCCAATTCACAACCCACCACTCTTGGGCTGTGAATTGGGAACAAACGAATAACTGACAATCAGTTTACAAACAGAAACAATGTTTTCAACTACCAAGTAGGAGACAGAAAAGAGGTAGAACCAAACTCATAGCTTCTGAGGTCGAGCAAAAATTTCATGTGATAGTACACACTATTAAAGTACTTAACTTGTTTTTCCCCAGAGCAACATTTTTTTTCTTTGAGAGACAGGCTCTCTCTGTGTTGTCCAGGCTGGAGTGCAGTGGTGCAATCATAGCTCACTGTAACTTTGAACTCCTGGGCTCAAGCCATCCTCCTGCCTTAGCCTCCTGAGTGGCTGGGACCACAAGTGTGCACCACCATGCTGAGCTAATTTTTTTTTGTTTTTTATAGAAATGGGGTCTTGCTATGCTGTCCAGGCTAGTATTGAACTCCTGGCCTCAAGTGATCTTCCCACCTTGGCCTCCCAAAGTGCTAGGATTACAGGTGTAAGCCACTGAGCACGGCACTCAGCTTACTTGAATTAATAACCATATTTTCACTTGGGAATAAGAAGTCACATAAAAATCATGATAGAGAAAGAAAAAGCCAAGGATATTAAAATATGGGCTTTTAGAATTTTTCAAGATACAAATATCTGCCCTTCAATATAATTTATGATTGCTTTTTTGAAGGTTCTATGCAGGCAAACCATAGCACAGAATTTTGTTGATGGAGAGAGAAAGGCAGGGAGAACTAAAAGGATTACATAGAACATGATAATGGTGCCTGAAGTCAAATACAGGAAGAGAACATGTGAATATTATTAGTCACTGCTACTTCAGCCATTCTGCTAAAAATTACTTTGTAACTATTGTATTTAAAATAATCACAAACTGCAATATCCCCACTGAAAAGTTTACCCATATTAGTATTTCCTCCTAACATTGATCACCCTTTATTATATTTGCATGCTTAATGTCTCTCTTCTCTGAGATCAGGTTCCTTGTGACCACTGTATTCCATGTTCACCATTGTATTTCTGAACTCTGGAAATTTGCCTGACACTGTAAGTACTAAATAAATATTTTGGGGAGGGAGGGAGGGAGAGAGGAAGAAAGGGAGGAAGGGAGAAAGGAAAGAAGGAAGGAAGGAAGGAAGGAAGGAAGGAAGGAAGGAAGGAAGGAAGGAAGGAAGGAAGGACGGAAGGAAGGAAGGAGGGAAGGAGGGAAGGAGGGAAGGAGGGAAGGAGGGAAGGAGGGAGAGAAGGGAAGGGAAGGGAAGAGAGAAGGGAAGGAAGGAGGAGAGGAAGAAATGACATGTAATTTTAAGTAATAATCAGGTTACTTAATGTCTAAATACTATAATTTGATCTAAATAGAGTTATTGGTAAATAATTTGAGGGAGCTTCAATAATTGATGCCCTAGGGTTATGGACACATACACAAGAGCACAACTTAGGTAGCAGCATGTAAAATGCATTGTAAAACTTTGAAAAATGAGAGTACATAGTGTATGCCAACTTACCATGAATGAGATTTAAATTCTTAGTATGCTAGGGTGAATGAATCAACTGAATAAATTAATGGAAATGGTGTGAGATTCAATAAAGATTATTTTGGTCATCACTTTTCCTTGTACTTCTGGAGAGTTCTTGTAAAAGATTAAATTGATAGTAAGAATACAGCAGCCCTTGGTAAACAATAACTAAAGCGTCAAGTCTAGGTCAGTATAGTGTTACAGTAAAATCACTGATTCAAGAATCTTGGCTGTTTAATAATCCCATAAACCGATGAGGTTTCGGTTTCTTCACATGTGAAATAAAAGTAGTGAATCAGATTATTTCTGATGCCATTTTGAGTTGTAAATATTAATATCTTTGATGTTATAACTAAGTTGTATATTTTAGTGAGAGCATCAGAAAAATAGCAACAATAAATAATATGTCTTCTTAATATACAGAGATTTTTATGCTACTAATTCTCTGTGGCTGTTAAGGGAAACTGTAAAGTTCAAGATTTAAACCATAAAGTGGTTAAACAAAGTTTTTAGCAATCTTTTTACCTCTCAGTTTTACATAAATAGTATTACTTCACTTTTTTCTCCATATGATTTAAGTAATTGCATTTTTATGCTTTAAAAAATACTTAATTGAGACAGAAGTATTAGGCTTGGACAATAGAATTAGGTATCTGATGTGTCACCTCAGATAGCAAAAGCCCTCAAGCAAGTTGGCCCCATAGATGCACGTGGTCCTCCATGGTTGCCATAGATACCTGACAATGGACTAACACAGTTGTACCTTATTTGATTTTCACTGTAATCCTTTAGAATATAAATTCTCATTCTCATTTTAAAGATTAAAAGCTTGAGATTTAAAGAGCTTCAGAAACTTTATCACGGTTATATAGTCAATAAATGGTGGAACTGGGTTTTGAACCCAGGTCTAAATGACCTCTGTACCTGTGTCTGTGCTGCCTCCTACCACTCTCACACGTACCACCTTAATGAAGAAAAAAGCCAAACTGGTGGGATCCAAATTGTTACAGATTGACCTTGAACGACTTATGGGCATTACTACCAATAGCACTAAGTAACAGATCAATGGGTGGTAGACATAAAGGCTCAAAAAGCAACCCCAGTCAATTGCCCCTTCAGATGGAGGTCCCTGACCACTTTCTGGAATATTTCCAACTCGCCACAGCAAAGGGAAATGAGGCTCTATTAAATGCTCTATCATGGAAGTGGTACATGGACTTTCACTCACAACTCAGTCAGAACTTGTGACATCAACCCTAACCACAGAGGGCCAAGAAGTCAATCCTATCATGGAAGAGAGGAAACCAGAAGTATTTGCAAAGTAACACTAATGGCTACCACAATAACTATAGCAGCAAGACGTGAGCTGTAGAAGTGCTATGGAATCACAGAGAAGAATATTGGAGGAGCAGAGAAGTTTCCATAAAGTGATGCTTAGGTTGGACCTTAAAATACTGGAAAGATTCACTTGTAAGGAAAAGTGGGGAGAGGGTATTCTAGGATTTGTGCTAGATCATTCTAATTCTTTTCTTAACACTGTCAGATCCCAAATGCAGCTTAAGGAAGAATACAAGCTATGACCATTTTAAGGATATCATATCTCTTCAATAGTAATAGGTAGAGTCAGGGTTTTAATGATGATAGAAAAATAAACTCTATATATCACTTTTCAGTCAATTCTACATTTTACCTAGTACTCATTCAAGAAAAATGGCCATTCCTGAAGTCCTACAATACTTCCTTTTCCTACCTTCTATATTAATATCTTATGTAAAGCATTGGCATTTCTCTTGTTTCTTTTTCATATTCCAGGTAAATTTCATTTTTCTTCTGAAAGAAATTGCAGAGAAAAATAAAGTGACACACACATAATTTTTTTTATATTAGGAAGAGGTTTTCTAAGCAAGACCCGAACCAAACTGCTCCAGGGTGAGAAAAAGAGCAGAGCTGCAATTATACAGCTGCAAATCAGCTAAGGACATTTACTCATCTGGTAACTAACTTAAGAATCCTGAATTATTCATGGAATGAAGTTATCATTGTTGAAGAATCACTTCCTCAGTTGAAGATGATGATTTAGTTCCAATGGGAAAACACACACATGTACACACAAACACATACTCCAATACACACTCAGCTGATGTTACTAAAGTCTAGGTATAAGTTTGTACAGTCCTGCATTTAAACATCCAGTGTGTGTGGGGGGGGGTGTTAAAATTATTAGAACTGATAATATGCATAAAATAATTGGAATATTATTTAATAATAAGTAGTATCCATAAGGAATGGGAACATTTGTTTTATTTACAGCATAAATTCTGGTAACTCTTGTCTTTCTATTTGAATATACACACTTTGTCCTACCTCTAGGTGGATATATATATAATCTAAGCAATTTAAAGATGATGGTGGAGTGGCGGTAACTTTAAAGTGTATCTAGTCCAATAACTTTGTTTTCCAAATTGAAGAAATTGAGGCCCATTGAGGCAATTTAGTCATTTGTCTCAAGTCCTTCTTGTAGTTTGTGGCAAAGCTGGATCAAGAACCAATATCTTCACTACTCAGTTTACTGTGCTGTCATCCTTTGCCCCTATGCATAGCTAAAATACAGAACTTACACCTAGACCTTAGTAGTATCAGCTGAGTGTGTATTGGAGTATGTGTTTGTGTGTACATGTATTTGTTTTCCCATTGGAAAAAAGCATAAAGATTGTAGCATAAAGATTTTTTTAAAGCATAGCATATATTTTTTTTTTATTTCAGCTCTTCATGGGGGTACAAAAGCTCAGGTTATATACATTGTCCATGTCCCGCCCATCCCCCTGAGTCAGAGCCTCAAGCGTGTCCATTCTCCAGACAGTGCGCCTGGCACTCACCATGTAGTCATACCTCCATCCCCTCCCCCCACCCCCGACCTCCCTGAGTCAGCACCTTCAAGCATGACCATTCCCCAGAGGGTGTGCAATGCACTCATCATGTAGGCATACACCCACCCCCTCCCCCCAAACACTCAAGTAAATGTGATTTCCTAATGGCTTAGCAAAATATAAGTAAGAAGTTCTAAAAAGAAAAGAACTATAGTTACTTCCAGATGGCAACAATTTATTCCTCCTTCAGTCTCCATGATAGAAAACTGAGGAAGCTGGGGTGAAATTTCCTTTCCTCAAAAATTACCTGCAAAAAAATTCTATACTATCTCCAACTTTCTAACAGTGACTTCAATAAGAAAACGAATTTTTCTTTACAATCAAATATTACAAAGAAAGTATGGTAGTGTTCCTTGCATTCTAGGTGAACTCATAGGCCTTGGCCTTCTACATTCAAGAATACATGGGGGTAACATCCTGCAAAGCCCTAGATTGATAAAGCAGATAGTGGAAAAATTTTACTTGGGAGGGGTTCCCATGAATTTATATTTCTTAGACTGCCCCCACTTCACAGTTTTGGATCAAATGACTAATCCTGTATTAAATGATCTTCTCATGTCTCCTACCTGACATTCCATACAGCCCAGGTCCCTTCACAATTTGGCTCAAATTTCCTGGAAATTCAACCGAAATTCAATCTCGGTTTGTGAACCTTGGCAAAGCATTCTGTTGGCCTGTTCCAATATCCCCCCAGCCTGCAGCATGCACTCTCTTCCCTCTCTGGAGGACCTGGGGGGCCAGCTTTACTGTGTGTTTGTGTTGGTTCACCTCCCCAAGTCCAGGGTGACGTCTCCTTTCCCTAAGTTCCACATCTACCATTCCCTGATGTTGATCATCACACTCCAGAGGGAAAATAAAAATCTTGGGGCCATACTAAAAGTGAAAAAATGTATAGCATCCCCCAAAATGGCCAGTTTAGTCTTGGACTCCCTCCCTTACTATCCTCCCCTCCCCTCTAACAACATTCTTGCACATAGCTCCACCGTCCCTTGACATTCGTGTCCTAAAAAACCCTCTGGCTGCTCTTCCCCTTACCATGTGACTCACAGCACTATGTGGAAGTCTGTAAGTGTATACAGACTATGAGAAAGTCTATACACTATATCACTGCTATTTTATCATTTGGTTATTCTTATAATTAAGTTAAAATGGCTTTCTGTATAGTATCTCTCCATACATGAAGAATTCCAATCAAGGAAATCTCAAACCTAATTCTCTTTTCAAAGTATAATCTGCTATCTCCTCAAATTAGCAGGCATGTTCACAGCAATTGCAATTGTACTTCAGATTATATTAATTTAATTCCAGTAAGATATATAAATGGTTTTGTTATATACCTCTATTCACACTTCCTCTCTTTTTTTGTACTATTATTATGTTATTACACATTTTAAATCTAGGCATGATCTTTCCCACACTCTGTTTCAAATATTCAGTTCCTTTGGGAAGAGCTTGGAGCTCTCTGTTTTTGAGATCTTTTCTGTCTGTGGGCAATACCTCTGCACCACTGCTCTAAAACTAGGGGTTGGGAGAGTGAGCCACTTCCTTCAAATGATACCCCTGCCTCATTATCAGGGCATTAGGCTAGGGCAGCAGCCTCTGATCTTCTTAGCTTGCTTCTCCCAGTGTATAACCTCCACCCTACAAGCAAGACTGGATGAGGACAATGAGAGGCCCAGTATTCTTGGCCTGCTGTGCCTGGGGTAGAGCTTTTACCCTATGAATGGAGGATGGCTAAGGAAAGTAAACCCCAGACCCATCAGCCACTCTTTCTGTGAATAGAGCCTCTGCAACATGGACCTGGGAGAGGAAATGAGAAATCCTGGTGACTTACATCTCCCAGGGAAATAGCATAGCCCTCAAGTGGAAGCTGGAGGAAAAGGGTACCCTGTGTTCTTGGCTGCAATCACTTGGAGTACAGATTCCATCACGCTGAACTGGGAGTGGTAAAGGAGTAAGCAAGTTGGGGCTCAAATGTCACAGACTACTGCTGTTCGTACTGAATATAGACTTGATTTTCTTGAATAAATGTTTCTTCATTTATTCTTCTAGTATAAATGTATTTCATCTGAGCACATTTATAAAGGCATGCCCTTAGGACAATTTCAAAAGATTTTAATTTTTCTTTTTTAGTAATTTTCATCAGTTATGGTTGTTTCACTGGGCAGAAGGTCTACAAAGCTGTTGAGGGTTAGGGTATAGATATGAGAACGCCAAGAGTGGGACAGGACTTTTCCAAAGAGCAATCTGTGGATATGTTAGTTCATTGAGCAAAAGCAGCTCAACCTTGAGGGGGACATTCCACCAATCAGGGATGTCTTCAAATGGACCCCACCTTGAAGCCTGAGGGCTACAGCCTGGATGTCTGAAAACGACCCAGGGCTTGTAATCCGAGGCCAGAGAAAGTGATCAAAGGATGTCAGCATAGCAGATAAGAGCAGTTTGCTATTCTAAGCCTGAGGTAATGTTCCTATCTGTCTCCTGAGTTCATGTCTCAGTAAACGAGGAACTAGATAAAGTAGAGAAAAGTACTGGTCTCTTTGGTCCCATTTGGATTATATGCCTTACTAATGACTCATGATTTTATCTTTAACTTGTGTATACTTAGCTAGTTTATTGTTACTTTGGGAGATCTTGAAACTTAAACTCATGATATGTACATATAAATCGGTGACTGATGATAATTGGCTGCTGAAAGAATAAATACCAATGTGGGACTCCACTCGTGGCCTCCTGGCTCACAGGAATGCTGGAGGACCCCTGATTTCTCCACCTATCCTTTGTCTCTCTCTTCTTTATTTCCAATCTCTTGCGACATTCCTGCCTGGGACCCAACCTGTTGGGAGAGTCGCAAACTCCAAGCACAAAGCTTGTCACTCTACCATTCCAGAAGTCATCTCTCATCCATCCTAAATAGTTGTTTGAACTTCAAAATCTTTTGATTAGTATGCCATGCAATTTATATTACAAAACCTTCCCTAAAGTTAAGGCATGCTGCCTTCCCTGCCTCCTCCTTCAATTTCATGCTGTTCACTCTATCAAAAAATCAAGTTGAAAGAATTAGAAAAATCAATAATGTTGATTTTTATACAATACCTTAGGAACCATTGAGCATTGACCTACAGCAGTTTATGAATAACCTTTAGGATACTCACAGCCTATCTTGTTTTGTGTAAGACCAAAAATTCAGCTTAAGTTTTCTTCCAAATATTTTAAGTTTAATTTTAAGTATGCTTGTAATGACATGATTTACTCTAAGCTTCTTCCTTACAAAGCATTGGGCATACAACATATTCTCCACACATATACCCAGAAATGTGATACTGTAATGATACACTAGCATAACATCAACCCTAATACACTGAGACACATCCATTGTGAAGCAGCCTTCAAGTCTTGGCCAATTATTTTATATCACCATGTACTTACTGAATATTTGGCAAAATCCAGTTTTGCCAACAGTTTAAAGACATTTGTAGCAATGCTTTTATTGTTTCCTACATTTTGCTTATATTAGAAACAGAACAGTGAGCATATTTACAGCAACACAGTCTTTCTGATTATTAATGAAGTTATATAAGGTCCTAGCCAACTAACCAATCTGCAAATTTAATGAGTATATTCCATCCTATCTCATTAATCATGACTCAAACTGTAACAGTGTGCCAGCCAAGGACTGGTCCCAGTAGAATTACATTTGATCTCCTCTGTCTTTTAGTTGATAGAAAAACCATTGATAAATCACTAGGTATAACATTTTAATCAGTAGTTCACTCTCTTGGCAGTTATTTGATCCAAACCTAATTTTCAGGGATTTTGAGTGAATCTATCTAACAACTCTCAGACTTATCCAAAATTTAGGGTTTCCAATAGGTAGCAGGTCTAACGAAATGTCCTTTAAACATTTTAATATACACATGCCTTTGTGTTTAGAAATTATATTAATTAAGAACACTTGTTTCTCTTTGTGGAACTCCACTCCCACTCCCACTCCCAGGCCTAGATGAGAGTGAGATGGAAATCAATTTAATCTAAAGAAAGAGAGATGAAATCTATCTTGGATGATTCAGATAGACTATGGATTAAATACAGATTTAATTTGGGGCCAATCCCAAAAGATTATTACTAATTTCCTAGAATATTATGTTGAAAAAGATTCTGGGGCCATATCTGGAGTTAGTGGGATAGAGTGTTGCATAATTAAAAGGATCCACTAGTGACCTGGGAAAAAACAGAAGTAGTATTTACGCTATCTATGAGCTGTCAACAAGAGTCTAGGTCCAATGATGCTGAAGTTGCTTTCAGGTATAAGGCATTATACTTAGTAGCATTGCTATTAGCCATGCCATATTTCTCCATAGGGTGATAGTGCTCATAGGCTGAATTTCTTCCATAGTATGAAACACATATGTTAACGTGTTACAAACCATCCTGCTTCTCTTATTTTCCCTTACTAGAATCATGTTTAAGCCATCTAACTTTATTTACACTGTTTGCATGTAAATAATAACATATCATAAACCCTTCTTTTAAGTTTTATAGCAAATGTTTTGAATATTAAGAAAGCCTATCAGAAAAAGAAAGTAAAAAGAACTTTCTACTCAACTGGTCAATAAACTGAGGGACATTGCCAAAGTAAGGTGCTAGAGAGAATTAGTAGTTCATGGTTGTCTATACAACATGAATACTCTGAGAAGGAAACAAAAAAAAAAATGAGTGATAATAATGAATAAAATAAGTGCTCCTTGGGGCATAATGTGTCCATAAATGTCATTTCTGTTCCTTTTATTTATCTAAATTAAGGAATGAAGGTACTCATGTATCAGCAAGGTGGTATGGTAGGAGATTCTAGCCCTTATACATACACAGAAACATCAATTTTGACAACTGTCCATAGATAAGTATACCGCTGTGAGAACCTGAGAGTTCAGTGGAAAGATTTTTAGCACCATATTTAAGAAAAAAACATCTGACAATTGAAGAGCATAAAAAAAAAACAGTTTCCATTTACCTGTGTCATCCTTCCCACAAGGTGGCACATCTCAGTGCCAAGAAAGACCTCCTCCCCACCAGCCCATGATTTTATGATGGGTGAAAGTTAGAGCAGAGTGAGCATCTGTCTTCCTCAGCCTCATGGGACATTGCCCAACAGGCCTACTTCTTCCTCACCCCTTCCAGATCACTGAAGGGGTAGACATGGCTGAATAGGGGGGGTGGGCTACCACTGCACAGATCTCAAAAAACCACCTGCATATCCTACAAACTGGCTTGCAAATGCCACAAAGAGGCCCACTCATAAACCCAGTGGGATTCTTCCCCTTCATACCACCAGCTGGCCAGTGTATATCTCCAGCACTCCACGTTTAATCCTGAGATGGTGCACACAAAACTCCACAGACATCAAGCCTCCACAGAGGGTGTATGCAAACCCCTATAGACAACACGTGGATATGAGCAGCCTACTCAATTCTGCAGGATTGGGAGAAGATACACAATCTTGAACACTTCAGGACACTGGTCTGGGAAAAATACTTATCTCAGAACTCAGCCTAACTTTGTAGGATAAGAGAAGGCACACAATCGTAAGATTTCCTACTCTGAGAGAGAACAAGAAGAGTGGGTTAGGCACATCTATAAAAAAGGCATAAGACATACATAAAATTTCTAGCTGGGCTGAATGGTGAAGGTATTTCTCTCCTGAAACCAGTTAGTAAAGAATGGAGAAGAAGTTTGCTTCTTCAAATATGAAGACAACAATGCAAGATCTCAAGGAACATAAAGAATCAAGGAAACATAACACCACCACAGGAACAAAATAAAGTTCCAGTGGATGACCTCAAAGAAATGGAGATCCACAAATTGCTAAGAAATAATTCAGAATAGTCATCTTAAAGTTACTCAGTGAACTACAAGAAACCACAGACAATTAAATGAAATTGGGAAAACAATACATGAAAAATGTTGAAATGAGAATTTCAGCAAAGGGATAGAAACCATAAAAAAGAACTAAACAGAAATTCTGTAGATGAAGAATACAATAACTGAACTGAAAGATTCAATAGAGAGCTTCAACAGCAGACTCAACCAAGCAGAAGAAAGAATCAATGAACTCAAAGACAGGTAATTTGAAATTATCTAGTCAGAGTAACAAAGAAAAAATAATTAAAAAGAGTGAAGAAAGCCTACATGACTTATAGGATACCATCAAATGAAACCACATAAGCATTATAGCAGTGCCAGAAGGAGTAGAGAAAGAAAAAGGGCAGGAAAACTTATTTTAAAAAATGAGGGGTAAAGAGAGCCTGGCTATCAATTGACCCCAAGATGTGGTTTCTGAAAAATAAAAATATGTATGTAAACTAAAAAAAATAAAATAAAAAATAATAATAATGAAAGAAAAATTCTCAAATTTGAGGAAATAAATTAACATACATGATTTCTAGAGAACCACAAATAGGCTGATCATCAAGAGATATTCACCAAGGTACACTACAGTCATAGTAGAAAGTCAAAGACAAAAAGAGAATTTGAAAGCAGCAAGTGAAAAGTTAATCTTTATATACAAGGGAATACCAGGAGAGAGTGGGATAATATATTCAAAGTGATGAAATAAAGAAAAACCAGCTAACCAAGAATACTGGCAAAGATATCTGTCCTTTAGAAATGAAGGAAATATAAAGACTATTCCAGACATAGAAAAGCTAAGGGAATTCATCACTACTAGATCTGTCTTACAAGAAATTCTAAAGGGATTTATTCAAGTTGAAATAAAAGAAAACTACATAGCAACATGAAAATATAAAAGTATGAGACTTACTGGTAAAGGTAAGTATATAGTCAAATTCAGAATACTCTAATATTGTAGTGATGGTGCATAAATCACATTTAATGCTAATATAATTTAAAAGACAAAAGTATTAAAAATAACTATAGCTAAAATAATTTGTTAATGAATACAATTATAAAAAATTTAATAATCACATCAGTAACTTAAAATGTGGGGAGGGGGAAAGTGAAAGCATAGAGTTTTTGCAGGTAATCAAAGTTGTTATCACCTTTAAAAAGTCTGCTATAATTATGTTTATGTAATCTTCATGGTAATCACAAAGAAAAACTTTGTAGTAGATGCACAAGAGATTAAGCAAAAAAATCAAAGCATAATATTACAAAAAAATCATGAAATCAAAAAGGAAGACATCTAGAGAGGAAGAAAAGAACAAAGAAATTACAAAACCATTGAAAAACAATTAATAAAATAGCAACAGTAAGTAAGTCCTTAACTATCAATCCTTACTTTAAATGTAAAGGGATTAAATTCTCCAATCAAAAGACACAAAGTGGCTGAATGGATAAAAAACAAGACTTAACAATACGCTACATACTAAAAACTTACTTTAGCTTTAAGGACACACATAGGTTGAAAGTGATTGAAGGAGAAAAAATATTCCAAGCAAATAGTAATCAAAAGAGAGGAAGGGTAGCTATTCTTACATCAGACAAAATAGACTTTCTGTCAAAAGAGACAAAGAAGGTCTTTATATAGTGATAAAAAGGTCAATTCATCAAGAGGATATAGAAATTGTAAATATATATGTACCCAACATTGGAGCACCTAAATATATAAAGCAAATATTAATAGAGCTGAAGAGAAAGACAGAGTGTAATCTAATAATAGTAACAGGCTTTAATGCCCTCCTTTCAACAATGGACAGATCATCCATACAGAAAATCAACAAGAAAACGGAACATTTGAACAATACCACAGACCCAATGGACCTAGAAGTCATAGACAAAACACTCCATCCAACAGTAACAGAATACACCTTTTTCTTAAGCACAAATAAAACATTCTCCAAGATATATCATTTGTTAGGACACACATAAAAGAAGTTTTAATAACTTTAAGAAGATTGAAATCATATTAAACGTCTTTTCCAACAATGGTTTGAAACAAATGGCTTTTTAACAATGGTATAAAACTAAAAATCAATACATGAAGAACATTGAAAAATTCACAAATATGTGGAAATTAAAAAACACACTCCTAAACAGCCAATGGGTCAGGGAAGAAGTCAAAAGGGAAACCAGAAAATATCTTGAGATAAACAAAAATGGACACAAAACACACCAAAACTTATGAAATGTAGCAAAAGCAGTTCTAAAAGGGAAATTTATAGTAATAAATGCCTACATGAAGAAAAAAGAAATATTTCAAATAAACAACTAATTTTACTCCTTAAGGGACTTGAAAAAGAACAAACTAAGCCCAGAGCTAGCAAAAGGAAAGAAATAATAAAGATCAAAGCAGAAATAAATAAAAAAGAGACTAGAAAAACAATAAAACTAACAGTTTTTTGAAAAGATAAATAAAATTGACAACACCTTAGCTAGCCTAAGGAAAAAAGAGAGAGAACTCAAATAATAAAATATTAAATGAAAGAAGAGATATTACAACTGATACCACAGAAATACAGAGGATTACAAGAGACTATTACAAATAAATTGGAAAACCTAAAAAAACGATAAATACCTAGAAACATATAGCCAACCAAGACTGAATCATCAAGAAAGAGAAAATCTGAACAGACCAATAATGAGTAAATGATAGAATCAGTAATCAAAAACCTCCCAACAAAGAAAGGCCCAAGACCAAATGACTTCACTGGTAAATTATGCCAAACATTTGAAGAATTAATTAACACTAATCCTTCTCAAATACTTACACAAAATTGAAAAGGAAGGAACACCTCCAAACTTACTTTATGAGGCCAGCATTACCCTGATAGCAAAGCCAGTCAAGGACTGTCCAAGAAAAGAAAAACTAGCCAATATTCCTGATGAACATAGATGCAAAAATCCCCAACAAAATACTAGCAGACTGAATTCAGCAGCACATCAAAAGATAACAAACCATGATTAAGTAGGATTTTTACCTAGGATACAAGAATGGTTCAACAATCAATAAATGTGACAATACCACATTAACAGAATGAAGGACAGAAATCATACAGCCATACCAATAAGTGCAGAAAAAGTATTTTACAAAATTTGACATCCTTTCATGATAAAAACTGTCAACAAGTTAGGTAGAGAAAAAGCTGAAAGCCTTTCCTTTAAGACCAGCAACAAGATAAGAATGCCTACTTTTGACACTTCTATTAAACATAGCACTGGAAGTATTAGCCAGAGTAATTAGGAAGAAAAAATAAAATAAAAAGTATCCAAATAGAAAGCAGGAAGTAAAATTATCTGTTTGAAGATGACATAATCTCATGTATAGAAAATCCTAAAGACTGAAGCTTTAGAACAAATAAATTTGATAAAGTTGCAGGATACAAAATCAATGTACAAAATCAATAGTGTTTCTATACACTAAAAATGAACTATCTAAAAAAGAAATTAAGAAATAGTCTCATTTATAATAGCATCAAAAATAATAACATACTGAAGAATAAATTTAACCAAGGAGATAAAAATTTATACACTGAAACCTTTAAGACATTGATGAAAGTAACTTAACAAGACACAAATAAATGGAAAAATATGCCATGTTCATGGATTGGAAAAATTAATATTGTTAAAATGTCCACACTATCCAAAGTGATCTACAGGCTCAATTCAATCCCTAACAAAATTCCAATGGCATTTTTAAGAGAAATAGAGAAAAATCATTCCAAAATTCTTATGGAACCATAAAAGACCCCAAATAGCTTAAACAATCTTGAACAAAAAGAATAAAGATGGAGGCATCACATTTTGCAATTTCAAATTATATTACAAAGCTATAGTAATCAAAACAGTATGGTACTGACATAAAGACAGACACATAGAACAATGGAACAAAATAGAGAGCCCAGAAATAAACCCATGCATAAATGGTCAACTAATCTTCAACAAGGGTTCCAAGAATACACAGTGGGGAAAAGACAGTCTCTTCAATAAATGGTGTCAAGAAAACTGGATCATCATATGCAAAAGAATAAAATTGTACCCTTATCTTCTGCCATACATAAAAAGCAACTCAAAATAAAGGCATGTTTTTCATTTACCCATTGGCCGCGTGTGTCTTCTTTTGAGAAATGTCTTTTTGGATCCTTTTGCAACTTTAAAAAGGCAACTTTTTAAAAATCAGATTATTTGGTTTCTTACTACTGAGTTCCTTATATATTTTGGATATTAACACCTTATTAGATGTATGGTGTGAAATTTTTTTCTCCCATTCCATAGGTTGTCTCTTCATTCTGTTATTTCCTTTGTTGTGCAGAAGTTTGTTAGTTTGATATAATTCCATGCTTAATATGGTGATTATTTTACAAGATATAAGAATCATCAAATTGTACACCTTAAATATGTACAATTTTTTAAAGTGAAAAATTAATTAATTCAGCAATAGCTGGAGGCAGGGACAGAGATCCGCTCCATATTAACACAAAATGATCAGTTTAGAGCAAAATTTTTACTTATTTGAAAGGATCTATAAATTAGAGTCATTCTCTAGACTCTCAAGACTCAAACGCTCAGGCCACGTGACAATATTTTTAGTTCATTTCTGTCAAGCTCACATAAAACCACTTTTCCACTTTCCTTAGAATTCAGTGCTTCAGTGACAAAAGGGTTTTGAGGCCAAAATGTCAGTTTTCTCCAGGTATTCTAATTTAATAGTGGCTGAGTATACACAAATGATTTGTACTTTCTTGAGTGTTAGAACAGGTCAATGTTTTTAGACTCGAAAACCTTCCAGGTTATTGTGATGTAAACCAGGGCTACTCAGAATGTGGTCCATGGACCAGAGTTGGTCCTTCATTTGTTACTGATCTGAGGAAAGTATAAAAATTTAGAATAAATGCTTATAAACATTTATAGCAAATTGACAAAGTAACTTACATCTACTGAATCTAATAATAACAAATTTGGAATTGATTTTTATATACCTTTGTTTTTTTCATTTTATAGTGGTTTTTTTTTATTATACTACTTTTTTTTTTTTTTTGAGACAGAGTCTTGCTCTGTTGCCCAGGCTAGAGTGAGTGCCGTGGCGTCAGCCTAGCTCACAGCAACCTCAAACTCCTGGGCTTAAAGGATCCTACTGCCTCAGCCTCCCAAGTAGCTGGGACTACAGGCATGCACCACCATGCCCGGCTAATTTTTTCTATATATATTTTTAATTGTCCAGATAATTTATTTCTATTTTTAGTAGAGATGGGGTCTCGCTCAGGCTGATCTCGAACTCCTGACCTCGAGCGATCCACCTGCCTCGGCCTCCCAGAGGGCAAGGATTTTATTATACTTCTTAAAGGTAAAAGTCCATGATATGGTGGCTCACGCCTGTAATCCTAGCACTCTGGGAGGCCAAGGTGGGCGGATTGTTTGAGCTCAGGAGTTCAAGACCAGCCTGAGCAAGAGTGAGACCCTGTCTCTGCTAAAAATAGAAAGAAATTAGCTGGACAACTAAATATATATATATAGAAAAAGTTAGCCGGGCATGGTGGCGCATGCCTGTAGTCCCAGCTACTTGGGAGGCTGAGGCCAGAAGGATTGCTTTGAGCCCAGGAGTTTGAGGTTGCTGTGAGCTAGGCTGACGCCACAGCACTCTAGCCCAGGCAGAGTGAGACTCTGTCTCAAAAAAAAAAAAAAAGTCCATGATAGATTGAAAATAAACAAAACAAGTGCTTCACCAAGATGGTTTGAGATAATTGGGCACTAGTCTATGCCCTCTCCTGCCTTCCCTCCTATTCTCATGTAGAATGATGAGGAGTAATATGAATTTTCACAATTACATGTCCCATAAAATATATTTTATATTCTGTGTTAGTTTAGTATTTTTGTATAACAAATTACCACACATTTAGCAGCTTAGAAGAATACTCATTGATTAGCTTACCAGTTTTTAGGTCAGAACCATCTGGCTTGGTATATCTGGGTTCTCTACAAGGGGTATCGCATGGCCAAAATCAAGTGTTGGCCTGAGTTCTTGTCTGGAGGCTCTAGGGAAAAGTTCACTCCCATGCTCATTCTTGTTGTTAGCAGAACTCAGTTTTTTGCAGTGATAAGCACTCTCCATTTCCTTGCTGTCAACCAGCTCTCAGGTCCTAGACACTAGCCACAATTTTTTGCCATTTGGTCACCCGTAAGCTAGCAGTGTTTCCCCTGCTTCACATCTCTGACTTCTTCTTCTGTGACCGGCCAGAGAAAAGGGCCCTTGTGGTTGTGTTAGGCTTATAGGGATAATCTCCTTATTGTAAAGTCAACTGTAACACACAACATCACTTAATCACAGAGTAAAATCCATCATATTCACAGGCCCCAGGACTACACAGCCCTGGGGAGTTGAGGCAGAGGGAATCTCTGAGGCCATCTTAGAATTCTGCCTACCACATGCTCTGCTGAACTCCATATCTGAATTTAGCAATTGTTTTCCTTGAATTATGGCCAATAAAGACTCTTGACTATTAAATAACATTCTTTGCATTAATCTATCCCTTCTTTGGAGAGAGTCTGTCTTTGTGTAAAATTGGTAAAAATTGTTTAATTTAAAAATGACAAAAATGATATTCATGAAATACCTCGTATTTTAAAAAAAAGCAACTGCACCTGTGTACTATATATTATGGATGTTTAATTTCAATGTCTCAAATTTCACAGGGAGTGAGTAAAATAAAATTACTTTCTTTAAAAATTCATTTTTGTACATTTTAAATATTCATTTTTGTTTCCCCATTAAGAGTTATTTCAAAGGAATGCCTTAAGTTTCTGCTAAATTATTATAGATCCACCCTTCTATAACATAAACTAAGGACTGTGTGACAAAGCATTCCAGTTGGAAATATAAACAGATACATTATAGATAACTTAAGTAATGCTTTTCTCTCCTATGAATACAATTTATGTCACTCAAAAGCTGGAATCAAAGGAAGCTTATTTTGAGAGATATTTAGAGTTGGGAGATGTAGCAACCAATAGCAACACGAGCTAATTAAATAAAATACCATTCATCGTCTCTGTTAGCATTTTAGAGTTCAAGATGAAACAAGATGGAAAAAGTGTACGATCCCTTGATAAGTATAACTTGCAACAAGTTGGCAAACTGGTAGGAATTAAAAGCCAAAAATAGCAGTTTTGCTGTGTAATTTTTTTTTTGCAATGACTTTATAGCTCCACATCCCAGCTTGCATTACTCATTTTGTAAAATAAAGAGAAAACTATATTTTTTAAAAACTTATTTTAAATAAATTACTCTACCAAATTGACCAGCTTAAAGAAAATATTCCACAGGCCAATGGTGTTTTGAGGTTCTATATTAGAAAAAGAGAACCAAATATTTTTTGACACTGAGAATAACAAAGTCAAATATAAAGTAATAACTGCAGTCAGTGCAACTTAACCTTTGTTTAGTATCATGGCCATTTTAATTAAGCTGAAAATACCTAAGGTAGTACCTTGTTTCTGAATTCTAGTTTAATTTAATTAACATTTTCATTGTTTTTCCACATTGATGTTTCTATACTGAATTCATCTTAAAGTAATACAATCAAGAGACTTCAAGAACTACAGTTCCCAGACATAAAGAGCTGATGGCAAAACATTGCGAGTCTTAAAGATTGTGCTTCACTGTGAGAAAAGACAGATGTGTGGAGATAGAGCAAGGCAGAGTCAATTTTTTCATTGGATATGTTCAGATTCCTGATCCTTGACTGGTGTTTGGATCTTAAGACTTGCTTCAAAAATCAAAGGACACGAAGGTTAGTTGTATGCCTACTGATTCCCTACTCTGGCTGTGTACTGGCTCTCCATGCATCCACAGGTGAGTGTTTCCAGAAATTTGAATAGGCTTTTGGCCACTGAGTGAGCCAAGCACTGGCCAATACTCAGAAGTCCTCAGTGTGCTCATGTCTGACAACCTCCTATGCACCCTGCTGGTGGAGAAGGGATCTCCCGCCCCAAGTAGTACGAGATGACCAAGCACACGACACTTGACATTGGACCGATGAGACTGATAACAGTTTGTTAGTCACACATACTCACAGCCTGAGGAGGAAGACACTGTATGCCATGCAGACAAGGGCCACACAAGGGTTGCACTTGGGAATAAACAGTCGGGGACTGTGAGGGGCAGGCTTTGCAATACCAAGGGGTGAGGTGTCCCCTGGCTCCCACAGGAGGATGCGATCGGCTTGCCTGAGTAACGTCACAGACCTGCAGGGAAGTGAAACGTGGTGGGCTGAGGCCTGGGACGGGGTGCAGCTGGTATGGCTAATAGGAGAATTAGCCACATGGGGAGCCTTTTCCCCTTGGTGGGAGGCATATCCGGAAGGGGCAGGGGAACTCGTGGTTAGGCTTTCAGGGCTTTGCGAAGTTCAAAGGTGCCACGACATTTGAAATGTTAGGTCTTATGATACAGCTTATGTGAGAAAACACTTGGATCACATCAAGACCTTATTCTAGCCCTATCAGGATAAGGAACGAACCCTAATCACCAGCCACCACAAATTTTCTCTGCAAATAATAACCACAACATTAATTCCAGAACTTTATCTTAAAGTTCCAAGAGGAAGGAAATCCCTAAACACCTCCCTGCCTAGCTGTTCTGTCATTCTCTCTGACAACTACTGATCATGCATCTCATAATATTTATTCATATATTTACCTTTCTCACTTTCCCTGCCTGAATAATCCCATTCTTTGCCCAGGGGTAAGACCTGACTACTCCAGGAGGTGACCTGGTGCGTGTTCAAACTGCTCCCCGCTCACTTCCCTCTTGGCCCAGAGACTGTCGTTTCTATGATGGGATGTTTCTGTTTTTTTCCAGAAAAGTACTATTGAAGTTTTATTTACATGAAATGATTCATTTCCACCTTTTTGTCCCCCTCCCCGGTAGCTTAGAAAATGCCAAAAAACTCAAAGTACCTCATGCTGATGCTGAATCATCTTTAGATGTTCTTGGAGTACAATCCTGAGTTCACGAATATGCCTATCACAGGAAGAGCTGCCCCTTTGCCCCAGAGACCCTACACTCAGACCTTCTCTCCACTTGTCTGTCCAGCATCACCACGGACAGACGCAGAGTGTGCGTGAGAGAGGGAGAGGGAGAGAGAGAAGCAAAGTGGCAGAGAGAGAGAAAGAAAGAGAGCAAGAGAGAAATTTGCAAGATTTAAGCAGATTCCAGAAAGCGGTGCCATCAATAACATGTGTCACTCTTGATGACATTAGGAGCCAAATTCTAGACTTCACGGCCAGCCACCAGGGGAAGTTTTTGCTGGTATAGTCACTACATAAACTCCCATCTGGTCTTTTTGATACCCCCTGCCCGGCAGGCATCCTGTAAATTTTCTTGACTCTATTTCACAAGATTTCTGAACCTGCACGTCCTCCCTGTGCAGTAAGTGCCAGAGAGACTGAGGTCACAGCAACACTCACTGCTGGAGTTTTGAGGAAGGTGATGGGAAGCAGCTGTTCTGTGCTTAGTTACTGAAAATCACCTGCTGCCTTGGTTTTTGGCTGCCTTAGAGAGGCCAAAAACCAACCACTCCAGAATAATTCAGCCTTCCTGCTTTTGAGCTATCTTCATCTGTTCGTTGGTCTATTCAGAAACTATTTACAGAGTATCAACTATAGGCAGGGCATTCCTACCACCACTGCTTTGGTACTACTGGATCTGCTAAGGGAAAGAGGAAGAGAGAATCGTGGAAACACAGGTGCACTAAAGCCATCCCAAACTCCTCCTTAGCCAGGTCAAGTACTGGATAAAATGGAACATAAACTGGGAAATATATGAAATGCTTTCTTAAGTAGAAACATTTTTGGAGTGAATAGCTTTCTGTAGGGTGCTATTTAAGTCAACACTAGAGCAATGGATTCAGAGTTGGGAAAATAACCTGAAAATACAGAAATCAATCTTGTCATCTCATTTTGATCAGATAATAGTACCCATTAAATAAAATTCATAGGAGGCCATTGGTGGGGACTGAGCTTCTACACTAGGCCCAACAGGCCAAACCAAATAAAGCTACTTATGCTGAAGTTCCACACCACCCACCCAAAACTAAGCTGTTTATCTGACCTCCCAAGGAATTAGGAGAGAGAAATAATAGCCAAATCTGTAAACAGACCACTTTTAGCTGACATGATAAGGAAGTTCCCTCTACTGTAACCTTTATAAGAAAATTAACTTTGAAACAACCAATTTGCTTTCTGTTCTTTATTTCTGTTTCTTCAGCCCTTTTCTGTCTATAAAGCCAAACTCCTCTGCTCAGCTCATTAAAACATTAATTTTATTTTATAGAATGAGGTGTTGCCTGACCCTAGAATCACAAATGTACGCCAATTAAGATCTTTAAACTAAATTTATTGTAATTTTGTCTTTTGACATACCTAACCCTGTGAATGTCATCTTTAAACACCTATAAGCATTGTTTTGCTTTTCTAAGAACTCTATTTATCTAAGATTAGCATTGATTTTCCAGGTGTCTAAATCAGATCAGATTTTTATCTCTAGGAAATGTATTATTTTAAAAATTCCATTTACATCAGCAAACTATTGGATCTCAAATGAAGCTGAGGGATAAATTTTTCCTAAAATGCTAAGAAATAAATAGGTACTATTATAATTGCAATCTCATTTTAAGAAAAAAAGTAGTATCCTCTTGGGTTTGAAAGAAAACTTAGAATTACTTTCTTCTTCTGAGCAGTGTATTTATGAATGTCCAACCACATACTTGGCATAATCACTCAGCCTGTTGAAAATTCTGTTATTTTCAAATGTTAACCTCAGAAATAAAAATCAGAACTAGTGAACTCCTGAATCCTTTTAGAAAAAAATGGAGATGAAGAAAGCCTGGAGTGTATATAATGAGTTGAAAAAGTGAGAGACTTATTTTTAATAATTTTTGTGATCTAAGTAAGAAATGACTTCTTGAAAACCAGCTAGAAAGTTTATTATTGGTATGGTCATGTGTTGAATACACTAAATATTCCAGATGGCCCTGAGATCAATGAGAAAAGCAATGGGTCTGAGTATCTCAATTTTCAATGGGGTGAGGTCATGAAGTTACAAAATTTAATTTAAATAAAACACACATATAAAAGCATTAATCTTTTCAAACCTATAAAAGATTCTTTGTGCATTTATTTTTTTAATAAACAGAGAGCACGGGCTTTTATCTTAAGTAAGGATATTAAACCATTGTTCAGGCTGAGGAAATCAGTAGAAAGATTGTGTTCATTCTTAGGATCAGTGCCACAGTGGAAAAAATTGCAGAGAAAGTAGAAATCATCCCCATCATTTGAATATGGTCTTTTTCTCTATTTGATAACTTAAAGCGTTAATAAAAATGGTAGCTGATTTGCCCAGCTTCTTAATAAGACCTCTGGCTGGCCAACACTTTGTCAAACTTGGCAGAACCTGAGCAGAGAACCCAGTCAAGCTGCCTGGATTTCTGGCCTGCAGAAATGTGAGATAATAAACAGGTTTTGTTTGAAGCTGCTAAATTTGTAGCAACTTGATATGCAGCAAGAGAAAAAAAAATAGGTAAAGGAGGTGATCAAACACTGATTCCCTGCTTCTAAATGAAATTCTAAATGGATCCACCAGAGTCATCCTTAATACTTGCCTCATCTCACTCTCAACACTCCTAGTCACAGCTTTACTTCCTTTATGCACATTCTCTCTCTCTCTTTTTTATTTCTGCATATTACAGGGTTACAAATGTTTAGGTTACATATATTGCCTTTGCCCCCCCTGAGTCAGAACTACAAGCGTACCCATCTCCCAGACAGTGCAGACCACACCACACCCACATATTCACACTCATTAGGTGTCAATATACCCATCCCCTCCTCCCCACCACCTGCTCAACACCTGATGAATGTTACTACTACATGTATATGTAAGTGTTGATCAGTTAATACCAATTTGATGGTGAGTACATGTGGTGCTTGTTTTTCCATTCTTGGGATACTTCACTTAGTAGAATGGGCTCCAGCTCTATCCAGGATCATACAGGAGGAGCTAGATCACCATTGTTTTTTGTGGCTGAGTAGAACTCTATGGTATACATATGCCACATTTTATTAATCCACTCATGTATTGATGGGCACTGGGGTGGTTTCCACATCTTTGCAATTGTGAATTGTACTGCTATAAGCATTCGAGTGCAGATGTCTTTTTTATAGAATGTCTTTTTTTTTCTTTGGGTAGATGTCCAGTAATGGGATTGCTGGCTTAAATGGTAGTTCTACTTGTAGCTCTTTGAGGTATCTCCATATTACTTTCCACAGAGGTTATACTAGTTTGCAGTACTACTAACAGTGTGCGAGTGTTCCTATCTTTCTGCATCCACACCAACATTTATTGTTTTGGGACTTTTTTATAAAGTCCATTATCACTGGAGTTAAGTGGTATCTCATTATGGTTTTGATTTGCATTTCCCTAATGATTAGAGATGTTGAACATTTTTTCATGTGTTTCTTGGCCATTCATCTATCTTCTTTTGAATTCAGCACCCTTTTATGATAAGAACACTTAACAAAATAGGCATAGATGGGACTTACCTAAAAATGATAAAAGCCTTATATGACAAACCCACAGCCAACATCATACTTAATGGGGAAAAAATTGAAAGCATTCCCACTTAGAACCAGAACCAGACAAGGTTGCCCTCTATCACCGCTTCTATTCAACATAGTGCTGGAAGTCCTAGCCAGAGCAATCAGACAAGAGAAGGAAATGAAGGGCATCCAAATGGGGGCAGAAGAGGTCAAACTATCACTCTTTGCTGACAATATGATCTTATATCTAGAAAATTCCAAAGATTCTGCCATGAGACTACTGGAATTTATAAACAAATTCAGCAAAGTCTCAGGTCACAAGATCAATGTACAGAAATCAGTAGTATTCCTATATGCCAACAACATTCTCTCTTTGCTACACTCACGCTCTGGGATGGCCAGTGCTATTTTCTGGTTATGACTTGGGCTCCATCCACCATGATATTGTATTTCCATCCTGACATTGCATCCTTGGACCCACCTCATATAAAGCCTTTCCTGCCACAATGCCAGATTCTGTACCCTCAGAGCTGCTGACACCTCCCTCTTGATTTGCCCCAACATAGAAAGCAGGACCCATGTAAATTCTAACACAATTTATTTGTTTTGTTTTGTCACAGAAGGCTTCCTTTATAGAGAAAAAAGTTCAGGTCTGGAAGGTATTTCAGAAGAAAATTAGCCAGATTTGGAACTGACAGGATATGGAGGATGAAGAAAAAGAGCCAGCAATGTGGGGCTTGGGAGGCATGGAGAATGGCGAAGTCATTGTCAGAAGTGGCAGCACCCTAACAGGAGCTGGCTTTCAGGGACAAGATGATAAGACTGATTCTATCATGCTGAATACAAAGTATTAGAGGAGCATCCAAGCCTAGCATATCCTCCTTGAGGCCAGGCATACTGACCATCTTATTCACCTTCATAATGCCAGCCACACTTTAAGTGCTCATTAAATATTCTTGAGTGAATTAATGGAGATGTAAATTATTCACTCAGCAATTTGAAGTATTCAATTGGTGTTTGGAGGGAAGAATGTGGAGGTTGTATCTCTAACAGAGAAGCCACAAATTAACATTTAAGAAGATACTTCACAGAAAGCTCAGAAAAGAGGAAAACCAAATACAAATTGAATCTTAGATGGTATTTTATGGACTAATTATTAATTTGGGGGGAAATGATAACGAGATTGTGGTTGTAGATTTCTTAAAAGTCCTCTTCTCTTTGTGATATATACTAAAATGACTGTGAGTGGAATCAAACAATGTCTGGGTTTTGATTTAAAATATCCCCCAAAAAAACTGTGAGGAAAGGGGGATTGAGAATAATGGTGGAAAAATAAATGGTTATTAAAACTGGGTGACAGAGGCATAGAGAGTCATTGGAAAATTCTCTCTACTCTTGTGTTGGTTTGAAAATTACTATAATGAAAGTTTGGGAAAAAAAGAAGGAAAAAAGGAAGGAAGTCCTGAAAATAAATGAATAGCTGCAACTATAGTTGCCAATTATATTTCATCAGCATCTTTCATTGCATTATAAATCCAATTTATGGGACCATAGTGATTTGCATCTGTGTCTGACTTTAGAGAGTTTTCATTCTTCTATTCATTAAATGTTTACTACATGGTGGCCCTATATGAGGCTCTACACTAGGGTTGGGTTAGCACAAGTAAAAGGTAAACATGTTATGTGGGACACCAATATAAGATGCTTTTACCATAAAATATAAGTATTCTGCAATTCAACATGGGATGGGGCTCATTGAACAGCTGTCAAATATATGGGCACAATGTTCCCTTCTTACTTTGTAACATCTTGAAAACAGGGACTCACCATTATTATCCTACTGTGTCACTGTTTAAAGCAGGGACTCTGATCATTCTGACTCTGTCAGGGGAAGGCAGGTTTAGAAAAAGAGACCACCTGCATCAGATGGGGAGCTCGGAGGGAGGCAATGCCCACCCAGTCAGAAGAGGCACCAGTCAGCCCCAAGCAGACCCCTGACCTAGTCCTGTAGCAACAACCCCAACAGAGAAGTTAATCTCCTTAATGGAAAACAGATTATGTTTCTTACTTATACCTATTACAGTTCTAGTCTTAAATATTTCCTGCCTCCTAAGTACTCTGCTCAGCTAAGGGGAGGGGAAGCCATGGGGATCCATGATGTCTCCAAGTGCAGTCAGGGTGAAGCACAACAGACAAGATTACCTGGAAAATACCTTTCTTCGCCTCCCACTCCTTCCTATTGGTACCCAGGGAGTGCAAGAGGAAGAAAGGAGCTTGGCAGGTAATTGAAAAAAATATGGTAGGTAGGCAAAGAACACCTCCTTCTTCGTTTCCTCACTAATTGTTTCTCTGGTGTCACAGGGCTGTGACCTAAGGAGGACGAATTCTGCTGAGTTTATTAATTGTCAGGATTGTGTTTGGAGGAGACAAGTAGCATCTCAGACATGTGCACAAACTCCCCTTTTAGGCATAATAGAAAAGGGGAATGGTGCCATGTTAAGGACAGGGCTTCAGAACAAAGGATCTAGAATAGTCTAATTTAGTTACCATCCGGCCCTAATATCTTGAGAATAAATCACAATGTAGCGGATAGGGTTCAGGGCTTGAGAACAAAAGCTCCAAGATCAAATCTTCGCTCTGCCCATTACTGGTGTGAAAAAGTCACTTAACTGCCTTGACCTTCAGATTCCTGGCTTGAAAATGAGTTAATAATGCAGTGCAGGGTGGTGGTTAACTGATTAAATTGGGGATTCATGTGCATGGGTGAGGTGCTCTCCATTCCACTGCATAAAGCAGACATACATCTCTCAGGTCAAAGTTCATCTTAAGCTCCCATTTCTCCCACTGGCAGAAATTAAAACTATTCAGTTCCAGTTAAATCAGGTTGCTTCAAGATATTCTCAGTCAAGAGTGTTGCACGCTGCCATTTTTGATTGTATGAGCATGAACCTTCTTCCTTTGGGGAGGGTGGGGGTGAGCGACGTCACAATAAATAGGAACAGGACCACCCCCTCAGCATCAAAGTCAAAAACAGGCCCACTGCCCGCTCCCAAGTAGCTTGAGAAGGGACATAGGACTGATGTTGGCCAATAGGATAGTCCTAGCCAGGACATCAAGTCAGCAGTGAGTAGGAAGCGGGGGACCCTGGAGGATTTATTTTGGCACCAGCAGCAGCAGCAGTGGCATCCAAAGCACTATTCTGCTAGTGGCAGAGGTTGACTGCAGTGATGTTCTGTGTCCATTTCTGATAGTGGTGATACCAACAGTGGCGTCATCAGCATCTAACCAGAAGCATCCTGTGCTGTGATTCTGGCAGAAGGCCATTCTGCCCTTTTCCTAAGCCCACTGAGTCTAAGAACTCTCTGGTATGACTTCCTGTAAATTCCTTTTCTGCTTATGTTAACCAGAGTTGATTTCCTTGTTTGGAACCAAGAATCCTGACAAGTTCAACTAAGAGTTTCTCCCTAAATCTCCATTCAAGGCAGCATCCCACCCAGAGGCATTGCCTTACCTTGGTCATGATTTGTTCCACACAGGTATCTGCTGAGATATATTAATCCCTTACTCTATTTGGTCCTTAGTCATCATCCCATCTCCATGCTGGCCACATCTGAGGTGTAGGTGTCCTTGTTCCCATCTGGCCCCTGGTCTTATGGGTCATACCACATCTACTGTGGCCTCTACATCTTCCAAGTCTTCCAGCCTCAGTCTCAGGTGCTGGACAATGTCAGTCACATGGGAGAAATTTGCTGCCCTTTCACCCCACAAGGCAGAGAGAGGATCAAGGGATTTGCCTTAGGTCTGTCCACCTTGGCACCTGATATATGTGCTTCTGCTTGTCTAACCCATGATAGCACAAGAAATTCTGAGGCTTTCTGCCTCCCAAGGCCCCCAACAGGAGGTAGAATATGGGATTGCTCCCACATTTGGATCCCCAAATCTGTCTGGGACTTCTCTGGCCACCCCTGGGGAGATGTGGGACAGGCTGCAAGGCACATTCTTGAGGACATTCGCCAGAATCTAACTATCCTAGTGTTCTCCAACTCTCCTCTAACCCCACTTTGGAGGACCTTATACCTCTTTGAGAAGAAAGGGAAAAGTGGCCTAGACAAATCATGTATTCTTCCCCATCTATTCCACATTTGTTTTTTTGACCAGGACTTTAACATATATGTCTTTTTTTTTAATTAAAAAAAATATATGTACAGAACTACTTTGAAAATCAAGTTGTAGTTTTAAAAAATCAAATTATGTTAAAAGGTATATAATGAAAAACAGTAGCATTTGCCTCGTTTTCACTATTCCCTAAGCAACTATTTTAAAATATTTTATCTATTTCTTCTATAATAAGATTATATTACTGCTTATTGATTTTTCTATTAGCATACCTTTATGAAAGATGTATATTTAGAGCTATTACATTTCCCTCCTCTCCTGTCCACCCTTCCACTAAAAACCTCATTTAAACACATTAAATACCTAAAGATACAGCACTGAGAGAGAACAATCCTTTGGTTGCCAAGTGCTCTATTGCTGGAATATGGAAGAAACAGCTCTGTGTGTACATAGCTGAACTGAGAATTATAGTTGATAAAATGTGACTGAAAATATCAAAAATAATTACTAAAAGAGACTATAGACAACACATACGTACTGTATTCATGAAATTACACAAACTTAAGAGGGGGGAGGGAAGATGTGGGGTAGAGATAGGAAAATATGTCAAAACATTTTACCTAGAAAAGAATCAAAATATGTACATTCTTGACTTAAGCAGAAAAAATAACACATAACAAATACTTTTGAATAACTTAAGGCTAACCACCAGCTGAATTAAAAGAGGATTAAAATTTCCCAAATGATTAGAAAAGAAGAAAACCGTTTTTAAAGCTATACTTCATATATAAAGGAAGAAATTTTAGAAAATAAGCAGTAGTTGACATGATTACACAAAGATAACATAAGAAGATTACAGAACAAACACAACACTTTTAATAATAACTACAATTGGTTTAAAATTCCTCATTGAAAGTCAAAGACTCAGATTTGGTTAAAGAAAAAAAAACACACACAATCCAATCCTATGCCATTTACAAATTTATTTGAAGTCCAACAAGCCTATTTTTAAATCCAGTTCCTGCCATGTACTAGTTCTGTGATTTAGGAATGTCTCTGAACATCTCTGTAGCTCGGTCTTTTCATCTGTAATAATGAAAATGAAACGCTCACTTTATATGATTGTCGAAGGATTAAGTGAGATCAAATAAGTCTCAGAGCCTCCTACTGCACAAATGTCAATGTATTTTCACAAAGTAGCACAGTCCAGCATTCAAAAGCAATTTCATTTGTCTTTGCACTTCTTGAAGAACATAAAGGAGACTCTCCTTATGACTTAAAATATGACTTCTTAAAAATTCATGTTTTCTCATACCCTGTAGCTTCTCTAGAGTTCTCACCCAAACCCCTCACAAGATTACACTTTTGCCAACTTCTCCTCAGTATCGCTGCCTGTAGCCGCTCCTGTGTTCTTGCCCCTTTCCCACTTTCCTCCTGAACCTTGCCATCTTTACTGTCCCTACTGACTTTCCTGATCTGGCTTTATACATTATAAGAACCTGGCCACAAATTCAGATCTCCTCTCACAGGAAAGATGAAGAGAGAAGTTGCACTGACTAAGAAGCAGAGAAAAAGAAAGAAGGAAGTAAAATTGTAATTATGCTTTAATAAATTTTATCTCCATCGCATATATAAAGTGCCTTACACATAATAAATACTTAATAAATACAATTTCCCTACTCAGTGACTCCAAACATTTCAATGCTTAGTCCTTGTTTTTGATGTATCTTCCATAAATAAAAATGCTTATTTAATCCTTGAACATAAAATTTCTCAACACTCTCTTCCCAACTCTACCAAATTAACAATCTGAAAATGGGCACTGATTCACAAGAATGGGACTGCTGTTTTAAAGCAAACCTATGATTCAGATAAATTTAAAACCCATATTATAATATGAATAATCACCTCCTAAAGTCTCTATTTTATGCCTGATTTTTTTTCATTGCATTTTCTTAAAGCAAGGCACACCTGCACCCTTACCATCCCCAAGGGGCTCAGAGGGAAACTAGACCCCACAAAAGACCCCCTTGGTTGTTCCAACCTTTCTAACAGTAAGATTTTTTTTCTCTTGACATTTTAGAAGTGTTATTAAAACTCACTGGATTCTTGGGATTTGGAGAGGGAAGAAAAGAAACAACTGAAACCTTGATTTTCCTCCCCTGGATATCATGTTTGTTTTGACATGTGGGTGTGGTGTGCTTTTCTGGCAGTGACTGCACAAATTCAACCCTGGGTGTCTACAGGACACAGCACAGCCATGTCTAGGTTGCTTGGACAAGGAGTATTGCTTTTCTTTCTGCAGGTCATTCACACACAGCTGCTAGACTCAGGTGTCATAGCACCAAGTTGCTTTGCTCTTTCATTAAGATCTTAAGCTACGTACTTATTTGTCTGATAACAAAAAGCAAGGAGAGAGACTAGTTAGAAGTTTAATGTAGTGGTGGATATGAGCTTTCATGGTCATGGATCTGTAGGAGGGTACAGATTGCAAGTTTGTGACCCTTTGGACTAGACATCAATATTTTTGTATGACATGTTTCTAAGTGAGTGTCAGGATGCCATCATTTCTGCCATTTCTTTTTATTCTGTAGTTCATTCTGCTTGATATTTCAATGGGAGGTCTTCTCAGACAGCTTTGAAAGTTTGAGGTTGCATCTTTCTCATTTATCCTGGCACTTTGTGTAGATGAGTGAGATATGTTTTTTGTTACAGATTTTCTTCTGTTGAAATAAGTTCTAACCTTTTTTCTCCCACAGTGGCAATTCTTCCTGTCATGGATTTTTCTGGTCCAGTCATACACAATGAACTATTTGGAGTTCACACATTCGTGACCTTATTTCACACCTCTATACCTTTGCAGGTGCTGTTCCCTCTACCTGGAATTTCTTTTCTTCATTTCATTTAGCTATTGCCTACCTGTTTCTCAAAACTGAAGTGTCTGTCACCTCTTCCCAGAAATGTTCCCTGACTCTCCCATTGTGTTCTCATAGTAGCTTGTACATAGCACTATCATTTTTAAAACCAATATTTGCTGAGCACTTACTGAGTGATTAAGCATGTAACTGCTAACAGTTCACTTAATCCTCATGACAATCTTATAAGAACTATCACTTATAACCATTTTACAGACAAGAAAGAAAAGTGTAGAAACATTAAGGAACTTGCCTCAGGCCAAGTTGCTCCTGCATGGTGAGGTCCAAATTCAAGTCCATGTCTATCTGACTTCAAAACATGTTCTCTTTAGCTCTAGCTTGTTCTATCTTTTCTAATACTAAAAGTGTATTTGCTCCCATAATAAGCTGAAATTTTTTAAAAAGTGTATTTGCTGGTATACTTTAATTATGGGTATACTTTCCTGTTTCCCCTATTAGTTTGAAAGTTCCTTGAGGTCAGATCTAAAATCTTATTCATGTTTGTATCTTCAGTATATACCAGTAAAGTGCCTGGCATAGCTCAAGTGCTCAAAAGAAAAAAAAAGCTGTTGAATAAATGAGAAAAGGGGTCTCTCCTCTGTTACTTTGCATGTTCAGCTTACATCAGAATGCCTCTTTTCTCAGGGAAATTGAAACTCAGCTTCACCAGGTCAGACCATACCATATGCTAGTGAGGAAAAGCAGAAGGAATCCAAGGCAACTGGTATATTGGCAGCTCTGAGTGGGGTGAGCAGGAAAAACAATGTGTAAGTGCACAGGGATGCCAAGCTCCAGGGATGAATTAGTTTGTGCAGCTGGGAGTCAGTGGCAGCCAGCCCACCAATTTCACATAGGAAGCAATCATCAATAGAGCAACACACAGCAAAGGCAGGAGAAAGATACCCCACAAAACCAAAAGCTCATGAGGAAATTCCAAGTAAGTCCAAATAAAGGACAAAATGGCATAGATAAGACGAAAGGTAGCATCAACTTCAATATTGGTGTTCCACAGCTACAGGATATGCCCAAGCATCTATTTGCAGAAATCCAAATAACCTACAGTTAGGACTTGGCAGTGACTCCTAGAACAACAGAGAAATAGGTTTTGTTTAGAAAATTGTACCAAGGAAATAAAGGAGCCAGGCTCACAGAAGAACTATGTGGAGATGCACCTAAGCCGTTTCGGACCCCAAATTCATTTAATGAATGAAGCAGTGAATAAAGCAATTATGTAACATAAGTAAACAGATAGGGTGATGTATTAACCATTCCACTGAAAGTAACAGGCTGGGGATTTGCATTAGGAAAATAGAATTGCTAGTGAAATCTATGATGATCGGAGGAGAGGTTAAATATTTGCCAGGAATTTTGAATGTAGGGATAAAAGAGGTTACATGCCCAGCTGGAGAAGTCATACGAATGTAATATGCAGGGAAGAGGAGTTACGTAGTAGATCAGACTAAATATGAAAGCAGAGAGGGTTTCAGATGAGACAAATGAGAGAGAGTAGATAAATATGTATGTTGGATTTTTACATGGAGAAGAAAATACAAAATTTTTAATAATAAACATGAAATGTATCAAGAAAACAGTGGATAAAATTGGAAAACTACTTCTTTTTCCAATCTCAAAACCATGGAGATCAAAATTGTGGCTTCAAAAGAGTCAATTTTAACAGGAAGAGAAGGTAAGTCAACAGGAAAGCTTTGGGAAAATTAATGGAAGGAAAATTAAAATAATAAAAACAGTAGCCCTCTGTAGGAAACTCAAATTCTAAGTCTATAGAAAGAGCACAGTGACACAGCCTGAGACAGCAAAGGGCAGAAAAGAAGGAGGGACAGAAAAGAGTACATAAAACATGAAGGTTGCAAGTATAGAGAAAACACAACTTCAAGTTGGAATATGGGATTTAAATAGTGGGAGCACACAGAACCCTAGAAGCAGAGCACTGGGAGAAAAAAAATCCCATTTTGGAATGAAGAAAAAAAGTCAAAAATAAAGATATCATTTTGAACAGATCAGTATAGGAATACAGATATATGGGTTTTAATACAGTTAATGAAAGTTTGAAAATTATGTCACCTCTGATACATGATATATAACTTTGAATTGTACAAAAAGAGCTAGTCTAAAAAATAAAATTGCCTAAAAAGATATGTGAAAGAGAAAAATTATAGAAGAAAATGGCACTTGTCCTATTGAACTTTGGTTGTCATCTTAGCTGCAGGTCAGAATCTCACTGGAGCAGCTTTAATTGTACCAATGTCTAGCCCATCCCCAGATATTCTGAATTAATTTGTCTGGGCTAGGGTCCCAGCACCAGTATTTTTAAAAAGTCCCTCCTCCCAGGGGAATCTAATATGCCACTAGGGCTTAAACCACTGCTCCACCCCCACCAGTCAATTGGTGGTAAGAAGAAATTTCATCTGCATTAGCTGGAAAACATGAAAAATAACTGTCTAAAATTAAAAATTTGGGATTAATATATAAGAAAATCTAATTGAGGAGTGCTTATTTAAATAATCCTATTTAAATAAACCTATTCACAATGTAGAGTGGAGTATCAGAGAAATGAATCGATAGAGGATATATTTATGTATCAATAAGAATAAAGGGAAGATTTAAAGTTTAAAAATATCTGAAAAAAACTGAGAAATTTGGCAGAGTTATATGAGTAAACACAGCAAATTTTGTCAGAATACAAATTTAAAATAAAGCAAGAAGAATACACAAAGAGAAGGAAGATCATGATCTCCTTAAAGAAAGGATTTATGTGTTTTTTCTCCCCAGTATCTAGCACAGGGCCTGGCATGAAGTTGGAATCCATAAATGTTTGCTAAATAAAGGAAATCTGCATCAGGATAAGCATGAGATGGGAAATAGGGAGGCAGTGTAATGGAAAACAAAAGCACTGAACTGGGATTCAGTGCTGGGCTCCACCCGCCTGAGTATCGCCATTTGGCTGGACAAATCAATACATTTCCATGGCTCATTGTTGGACTTCATGGACTCAAATCTCATCTAGCTCTAAAAGTTTATGACCATATCATAGCCTTAAAAAATAAATTCTCAAGTGGAAAGGAGAAGTCAAAAGCCTAAAATAGCAAAATGGAGTGCACCCAATGCCCTTAATGGCATTCACAGATAGACAAACTGCAGGTGAAGACATGAAAACCAAAACACCAGAAATAGGAGTAAGGCAAAGGAATTTATATGCACACCAATATGGAAGTTCCCTGAGGGTAGCAACTTCATCTGCCTTGCTTCCCACCATACCCCAGTACCCAGAACAGTGCCTGGTTCATCGTAGGTGCTGACTTAACTGGAAAGATGTAGAATTCCATGGTCTGGAAAGTGCTGTGGGGGAGACAGTCAAAAGAAAAAGATGTCCAAAAAGCGCAAAGTATTCACAAGTCACCAACCATGTACCATGTATCTATATGATTGATCTCTTACTAAGAGATTTCTATCAACTTATATTATGATTACACCACATGTAGTAAGTACACCAGGGGATGGTTCACATAAAACATTGGCTGGAAGCTACATGTGGTGACATGGAATTAATTCAGATATTGAAAAGACTTTAAAGCAGAGCAATACCTGCCAAGTTACTTTTTTCTCTTGAGCCAAATGCATGTGCTTTTCCATGGGAGAGGGCCAAGAGGCCTTGATCATGAATCCGTGCTGGTACTGTGGGACCATTCCCTAGGGAGCACCTTGATTGTACTCAAAACCTTCCCCATGCCTCTGAGTTCTAGCTCAGATTTTTTTTTTTTCAACCAGCAAACCTGGTCCTCTAATTTATAACTCACAACTTTCCAAAGAGTCATCATTCTAACAAGGTGTTTGCATTTACTTATTAATATTTTGGGTTGGAAGACCACGTGGACTTAAAATTAAATTGCCCTTTCTCCCTTCATCACTCTCAAGTCAAAGGCTTGGATGAAAGAATGGGGCAAACCAAAACAGAGGCCCACATGCATTGTGCTTTATGTCTTATCTACTCTCCTTTATGTAATCTAACCATCTCTTTTACAGATAAGAAAACTGAGGTTCAGGGAGGACATTTACTCACCCAAAGTCTCACGCCTGAGCATAGCAGAGTAGGATGGACACCCAGACTTGTCCTCCTTGAAAATCCACTCTCTTGCCCCCTACCATGCTCAAATGCAATTTCCAAAAAGCTAAAATGACAGTGAGTGACAAATGCTATCCTAGTAGCTAGAACAAAGGGCTATGGGTATACAAAGGGCACAGTTAAACTGTGACTACGAGAGGAGGGGGGTCAG
Organism: Lemur catta; assembly: GCF_020740605.2. Lineage (NCBI taxonomy): Eukaryota > Metazoa > Chordata > Mammalia > Primates > Lemuridae > Lemur > Lemur catta. The sequence goes on from NC_059136.1 coordinate 61,854,067, forward strand.
GGAATGCATCACCGAGGATGTGACATTTGAGCTGGGCCATGTTAAACAGCTGGAGTCAGTCCTGCTGGATTACTAATGTGTTGATTTTTTGACTACACCTCTTGGGCACTTACCAGAGCCACAAAGTGAAGGAAGCAATAATTCTTCTCTGGCCACCAAAACTGCTGAAAGGGAGTCACCTGCTATTTCTACACCCACTGGTTTCACACAGAGAGTTTCTCAAATAAGTTTGCAGTGCAGAGGATGTTAGCTTAGGGCGCAGCAGGTGTGTGGAGCGGAGAGGGGTGCAGGCCATGTGTGACGAGGGGAGGGAGTGCTATAGTCCTCTGGAGCCCCTCCTATTTGCATGCTGTGACCAGAGGTACCCAGATTAGATAAATGGATCTTCTCCAAAGAGGATCTGCAAAAGCATATGGAGCAATTTTTGAGAGTTGTTTAAAAAAGAAAGATCTTGAGCATGGCTTTGAAAAAAGAGTTTCTGTTTACCTATTGATGATAAATCAACAGGGTTGTGTGGCAGCCAAATGGGTCTTTGAATGTGCTACTTCATTTTTCCCATTAAGTTCAAGGAGAGTCCCAGAAATGGAAAAAATAAGGCATTAAACTTCAGCAAAGTAAAATTTGGAAAAATGTGCGTGCTCCACTGAACAAAAGACACTGGGTTGGACCTTAATGGAAAGTGCTGTAGAGTAAATTATGGAAAGTTTAGTGACTAGGGACTCTGAAAATGAAGGTAAATAATGGAATGGCCACGTGAAGCCCAGAGTCACCACGTGGGGAGGCAAAGGGAAACAGCGAAAGGATTTTGAAAGCAATATGATGTTTCTCTGTGGGACAGTTCGGGGACACTGAGGCAATAGTTGAAAAACTGAAAGCCAAACGGGTGAAGCAAGGTGACTGAGCAGTGTCCTGGCTGGTGTCCCGACTTCCAGCTCTGTCCCTTACCAACCATTCTTCCCACTGGGGCCAGTTGTTAGTTGCTGACAAACTACACATTATTAATATTTCCCAGTCTAGTATCTCATGCCAGTTTTCATTGGCATTTCTTCTTCATCACTAACGAGATTGAACATCTTTTCCCTTGTTTATTGACCATTCGTATTTCCTTTCCTGGGAAAATGCCTATTCATGACTTTTATCCATTTTTCTCATGAATTCCTAGGAGTTCTTTATACATTGTAGATATTAAATCTTTGCAATTTTATGTGTTTTATTGCAAATATTTTCACGTAAACTCTGATTTCTCTTTTCTACTTCTTTATTAGGTATTTTAAGGAACTGAAGTTTTTCATTTTAATGTTGTTAAGTTTAGCAATGTTTTCTTTCATGATTTATATTTTTGAGTAATGAAATCTTTCCCTCTTCTGCAGTTATAAAGATGACATTAGGCTATACTTTCTCATGAAGGCTTTTAAATTTCATCTTTTCTTAATACACCTGGAATTGAATTTTGCATCTAATGTGAAGTAGGCATCCAATATTTCTCCTGTAGCCAGTTGTCCTAGCACCACTAATCTACAATGCCAGCTCTATATGATTGAAGATTCCAAATAGGCATGAGTGTGCTTCTATTTTCTCTATTCTGTCCACTGGTCTAAGTCTACATCTTTGCCAAAAACACTCTATTGTAATTAACATCTGGCTTATAATCATTTTTGATATCAGCTAGGCTAAGGCTTCCTACCTCATTCTTCCTCAGGACTATCGCAGCTATTTAGAGCTCTTCACTCTTCTGTTTATATTTTGAGAATCAATTTGTCAAGTTCCATGAAAAACCCTACTGAAATTTTTCTTGGAATTACATTGAATCTAGAGATGAATTTGAGTTGATAATTTGTGATTTTAAGTCTTACTCTCTGGGAAAAGATGAAGTATTTTTATCTAGGTCTCATTAATATCTTTCATTAGATTGTCATATCTTCCATCTTCTAGGCCCTATTAATGTCTTTGAATCGATTGTCAATTTCCTCTTTAAAGGTTCTGCACCTCTTACTAAGTTTATTCTCAGAACCTTATTTTTGTTGCCATTGTAATTGGCATCTTTTAAATACACACATTTTCTAACTGCTTGGTTGCTGATTATAAATATGTAATTGACTCATACGTATTGACCTATATCTACCACATTTGCTAAACTTTTTTATTAGTTCAAAAGAAATTATTTTATTTTTTATGTAGATAATTCTGTCATCTGCACTAATGACAGTTGTGTTTTTCCTTTCTAAATCGTACATCTTTTCTTTCTTTCTTTTCTTTTACTATGTTGGTTGAATTGTTTAATAAAAATGGAATAGCATTATTGTTTTGTTTCTGATTTTAAAGGGAATGTTTTGACATTTCATAATTTAAGTGAATATTTGATGTAGTTCTTTGTTAGATACCACTTATCAGATCAAAGATTTTTGTTTACTCCTAGTTTACTAAGTTTTTTAATATGAATGGATTTGAGGTCTCAATTATTGCTTTTATTTTGTATCTATTAAGATGATTATGATTTTTGTCCTTAGTCTATTAGTCTATTAATATGGTGATTTTGTAATACTGAATGAACTTCATAACTGGGAATCTCAGCATAGTAATGATGTATATTTCATTGTGTTTAATTTGACTATTATTTTCTTTAGATTTTTTTTATCTATATTAGTGAGATTGTCCTATAACTGCCCTTTTTCATACCATCATTGTCTGGTTTTGATAATACAATTTAATAGCTTCATAAGATAAATTGGGGAGAATTCTCTCTTTTCCTATTTGCTGTAAAAATTGTGAAATTACCTGTTATTTAAATATTTAATGAATTTAATGAATATTTCAATGAACTTCCTTATAAATTCATCAAACCTTAGCATTCTTCTTGTGAAAAGATTTTAAGCCACTGATTTGATTTATTTTATGATAATAGGACTATTCAAGTTTTCTCTTTCGAGTTTGTTTAGATGTTATGTTTTTTCCAGGGATTTTTATATTTTACCCAAGCCTTTAATTCATTGACATGTTATATATAATATTTTCTTATCTTTTAAATTTCTTCTGCATCTTAAATTATGTCCCCTTTATTTATTCCTAATTTTTTTACTTCAATCTCATATTTTAAATCAGTCTTACCAGATATTGAGCAATTTGATATATAACTTGATTAAAAAAACAATTTTGGTTTTATTGATTCTCTGTTTTCTATTTCATTAATTTCTGCTTTTGTCTTTATTATTTCTTTCCTTCTACTTTCTTTGTGTTTATTCTATTACTATTTTAATTTTTAAGTTGTAGGGTTAGCTTATTAATCTTTAGTCATTCTGTTCTAATACAGTGGACCCTTGATCAACACAGGTTTTGAACTGCTTGGGTTCACATATAAATGGATTTTTCCATAAATATATTGGAAAAGTTTTTGGAGATTTGCAACAATTTTAAAAAACTCTCAAACCACATAGCGTACAAATATCAAAAAAATTAAGACAAGTTAGGTATGTCATGAATGTGTAAAATATATGTAGATACTAATCTATTTATTACTTATTATCATAAAATATACACAAATCTATTACAAAAAGTTAAAATTTGTCAAAATAATGCACACACAGATCAGACATGATGCCATTCACAGTGGAGAGAAATGTAAACACAAAGATGCAGTATTAAATCATAACTGCATAAAATTAACTGTAGTAATACTGTACTACTGTAATAACTTCTGTAGCCACCGCCTGTTGCTATCTGGTGAGCTCAAGTTTTATTAGAATCTGCTTAAAATGCCGTGTAATGCTAATCATTGCTAATGACAGTTCTCTCTAGTAAATTGTATATTGCAGTAAAAAGTGATCTCCCACAGTTCTCACATATTTTTCATTTTGTTTAGTGCAATCCCATACACCTTGAATAACACCATAGGACCTATACAAAGTGCCACTACTGGTATTGGAAGTGTGTCTAAGAAGCAGAGAAAAGTCATGACACTACAAGAAAAGGTTTAATTGCTTGATATGCACTGTAGATAGAGGTCTGCAGCTGCAGTTGCTCACAAGTTCAAGGTAAATGAAGCCAGCATAAGGACCACTGTAAAGAAAAAAATAAAAATAAAGACCAAGAAATTTGCCAATCCATCACTGCAGCTACACCAACAGGCATGAAAAGCTTGCAAAATATCTTTTTAGCTTGTATTGAAGATGCAGCTTTTATGTGGGTACAGGATTGTTAAAAGCATACCTATGGACTCAACTGTGATTCAAGAAAAAGCGAAGTCATCATACAATATAAAGCAGAAGGAATGTGAAGAATCTAAAGCTGGAGAGCGAAATGCCAGCAAAGGATGGTCTGGTAATTTTAAAAAGAGATTTGGCTTTAAAAATGTCAAAATAACAGGAGAAGCAGCTTCTGTTGACCAAAAGATAGCAGAAGAGTCCCCAGATGCCATTAAGAAAATTATTGAGGAGAAAGGATATCTGCTTGAAAAGGTTTTTAATAAGACAGAAGTGCCTTATTCTGGAAAAATAAAAGTCACAAAAGACATTTATTAGTAAGGAAGAGAAGTGAGCACCGGGATTTAAGGCAGGAAGGGATAGACTAACTCTACTTTATTATGCAAATGCCCAGGTTTATGATCAGGACTGCCCTTATCTATAAAGCTGCTAACCCCTGACCTTTGAAGGGAAAAGGTAAACACTTGCACCCAGTCTTTTGGTTGTAGGAGAAGAAGGACTGAATGACAAGAACCCTTGTTCTAGATTGGTTCCATTATTGCTTTGTCCCTGAAATCAGGAAGTACCTTGCCAGTAAAGGTCTACCTTATAAAGTTCTTTTGATATTGTACAATGCCCCTGGCCACCCAGAACTCCATAAGTTCAACACCAAAGGTGTCCAAGTGGTTCACTTGCCCTCAAACAAAGCGTCTCTAATTCAGCCTCTCAATTAGGAGGTCATAAGGACCTTTTAAGCTCATTACACAAAGCCCTCTATGGAAAGAACTGTCAACCCTATGGAAGACAACTCCAATAGAGAAAACATCATAAAAGTCTGGAAGGAATACACTACTGAAGATGCCACCATTGTTACAGAAAAAGTCATGAAAGTTATCAAGCCCAAAACAATAAACTCCTGCTGGAGAAAACCGTGTCCAGATGTTGTACATGATTTCACAGGATTTATGACAGAGCAAATTAAGGAAATTATGAAGGAGATTGTGGACATGGCAAAAAAAAAAGGGGGGGGGAGGATGAAGGGTTTCAAGATGTGGATCGTGGAGAAATTCAAGTGCTAATCGACACCACACCAGAGGAGTTAACAAAAGATGACTTAATGGAGATGAGTGCTTCCCAACCAGTGCCCGACAGTGGGGGAGACGACGTGCCAGAAAACAGATTGACACTGGACAATCTACCAGGAGGGTTCTGATTATTTAAGACCGTTTTTGATATAACACGGACCCTTCTATGATATGGACACTGAAACTAAAGCAAATGGTGGAAAAAGGACTGGTACTTTACAGAACATTTTTAGAGGAACAAAAAAGCAAAAAAAAAGTCAGATAGAAATTATGATGTATTTCTATAAAGTTACACTGAGTGCACCTGCCTCTCCTGCCTCCCCTTCCACTTCCTCCACCTCTTCTGCCTCTGCCACCCCTGAGAGAATGAGACCAACCCCTCCTCTTCCTCCACATATTCCTCAGTCTACTCAACATGAAGATGATGTGGATGAAGACCTTTATGATGATCCACTTCCACTTAGTAAACAGAAAATATATTTTCTCTTCCTTATGATTTACTTAATAATATATTCTTTTCCCTAGCTTACTTTATTATAAGAATACAGTATATAATACATATAACATGTAAAATATGTTTTAATCAACTGTTTATATTGTCAGTAAGGCTTCCAGTCAACAGTAGGCTATTGGTAGTTAAGGTTTTGGGGAGTCAAAATTTATATACTAATTTTTAACTGTACAAGCAGTTGCTACCCCTAACCCCTATATCATTCGGGAGTCAATTGTATAAACATATAAGTACTGCTTTATCTGTATTCCATAAATCTTTTATGTAATATTTTTATTTTAATTCAATTCTAAACATTCTCCAAATTTTATTTTGATTTTTATTTAACCCATGAGTTATTTAGTCTTTAAATTTTAAAATGTGTGGTTGTACTTTTGTGATATATGTCTAACTTAATTGCATTGTGGTCAGGGAACACAGTCTGTATGATAACAATTCTATAAAATTTGATCAAACATATTCTGTTAACTAGTTAGTTTTTATAAAAGTTCTATGGATGTTTGAAAAGGATAATTTTTCTCCAATTGTTTGATATAGGAGTAAATATATCAAGTTTGCTGATTGTTTTGGGCAAATGTTCTTTATCCTAATTAATTTTTCTGATTGATTTATCAATTGCGAGAGTTCTTTTAACATTGCTTATGATGATGGTAGTTTTTTTCATTTTATTCTCATTGTTTTTTAGTATTTATTTTATATGTTTTAAAGTTATATTATTGCATATACATGCATGTTTTGAACTGTTATTCCAAAGAAATTCAACCTTTTATCAATATTTACTGGTTTTTGTTGCTGTTGTTTATAGTGGTAATTCTTATGTTAAAGCTTTGTTTTGTATAACATTACCATAACCACACTAATTTACTTTTCATAACTATTTTCTTAGTATATCTTTTTCTAGCCTTTTATTTTCAATTTTTATATCTTTATATTTTTGTCAGGTCTCTCATAAACAACATAGAGCTTAATCTTTTTAAATCCAGTTTGACAAACTTAACCTTACAACCACAGAGTTTTGTTCACTAGTATTTGTTGAGTTTGTTGATGTATCTGAATGTTCACCATCTTATTTCGCCTTTTATTTACATTGCTTTTTCTCCTTATACTTTGCATTGCCATCTTTTGGATTGCTTAAGGTCTCTGCAATCTTTCCATTTTTTACCTTTGCTAGAAGTTTTATACTTTATTTATTAGCTGTTTAGAAATTTTAACATGCACATGTATTAAAGTCTAAAATGCTCTAATGTTAGTCACTCCAACATGTGTGCTATTATCAGTACATATTTTACTCTGTATATAGGTTTTTGTCAAATCCCACAAATTAAACATTACTATCGTCATTGTTAAGTATTATTTTATACAATAAATATCTGGATTACTCACATGTTCACTCTTTTCCTCCTTCTTTCTTGCCTCTCAGATCTTCCTTCTGAGATCATTTTTATTCTTTTTGAAGTATGTTCTTCAGAAGTTCCTCTACAGGTAGTGCTAAATGCCCAATTTGGTGGTAAACAGTTTTTTGTTCATCTGAAAATGTCTTTATTCTAGTTTTTTTTTTTTTTTTCTGAGACAGGGTTTTGCTCTATCCCCCAGGCTGGAGTGTAGTGGCACAATCATAACTTACTATAATTATAGTTTACTATAAAACTCCAAATCCTGAGCTCAAGTAATCCTCCTGCCTCAGCCTCCCAAGTCAATATGACTATGGCCATGCACCACCATGCCTGGCTAATATATTTTTTAGAGATGGGGGGTCTCACTATGTTGCCCAGGCTGGTCTAAAACTCCTGGCCTCAAATAACTCTCCCATTTCAGCCTTCCAAAGCACTGGGATTATAGGCATGAGCCATGGTACCTGGTCTCTACTCTCATTCCTACAGCATAGTTTTACTGGTTCCAGGTTTATTTTTATTGTCTTTCAGACTTTGAAAGTGGTATAACACTATTTCTATTTTTCATTTTTATTTCCTATCTAATTGTTATTTGTTTGTTATTAGTCTGTCTTTTCTCTCTGATTGTTCTTTAGATTTTTTTTAATCTTTGTTATTCTGTAGCTTCACTACAATGTAACTAGGTATACATGCCTTTGCATTTACACTGCTGGGAATTCAGTGTGACTCCTAAATCTTAGGATTTGTGTCTTTCATCAGTTTGGGAAAAGTTTTTACTATTATTTCTTAGAATATTATCTATTTTTCATTCTTTTCAGTCTTTCCTTCTATAATACTGATTACATGTATGTTGGACCTTCTGGTTTTATGCCCATAATTTATGATTTCTCTTTCATAATTACATAACTTTTACACTGGTGCATTCTGATTATTTCTTTAAGATCATCTGCCAGTTCAATCCTTCTCTTGATCTGCATCTAATCTGCTTTTAAAACTGAGTTTTTCTTTATTTAAAGTATATTTTTCAAGTCAATAATTTTTTTCAAATGTGCTTTATCATCACTTTCTTAAAACTTAAAAAATATGTTCATTTTTATTTCATATTTGATAATTTGTATATCTAAGTCTTTGTATGTTTGATTCAAATATTGGATGTATCCCAGTCATGTTTCTTGTTCTCACACTTGTTTTGTGATGTTTAACTGCTGTGTCCATTATCTGATGCAATTTTATGTGAAAGAAATCTTACAGGCCTGACATTGAAAGTTCTTTCAGCTAGAGAAGATTTATACTTACTTTTCCCAGCTGCCTTTAAAACCATTTTTTTTTCCTGACAACTTTGGTTTTCCCTCCACTTGGAGTTGAAGTTAAAAAAGGCAAGTTTCCCTTGTAAAGTAGGATTTCCCTCTAGTTGCTGTTCCCTGAAGTCGTGGCCCTTTTGGGTGGGTAGGGTCTTGGCTTCATATGGAGGTCTTTGATCTGATTCCCTACATTATACGGACACTAAGATTTGTTCTGTGCCCCCTATGAGGCCATTAAAACCTAATCTCTGGATCTCCAGAAATCCATAGATGCCCTGAGAGCAGTCATAGATTTTTCTCCCAGGATTTATGCTTTTGCTTCATGTTTGGCTGCTGGAGATTTCCTTACTCTGTTGCCAGCTCAGCTATGCATTAAAAAGTTCTTCCAAACACTTTATATAGTACCTTGGATTATTTTGTAATGCAAAGTTTTTTGGCATATCAAGTTTGTAATACTGCCTAAAATGGAAATCTAATTTATTTTTTTTAATTTGCCTAAATTAGAATAGCCCCTTTTGGGATGACCAAGTTATATTCTATAAAATTTTCTGTAATTATAAAAATTGAATATGTTTCTGTAAAAATGGGAAATTACAAAAATCATAGAATATTACCGAAAATTTTATCATTTCCCAAAGATATCCATATGCTAGTATAAGGTTGAACCATGTGAAATAGTCCTGCTATAGGTCAAAAATCATACTTTATATGGTATAACTAAACATTTCCTTTTAGTGTTTTTTCAATCACTATTTTATGTAGTTGAAATAATAATTTATATATAATTTTGTATATTTATTTTTCTCTATACAGAAATATTCCCCATTAAACTTTTTATAAGTAATATGTTTATATCATATTTATTTATATGAGGTTTAACATAATTATCTTATTTCACTGTTATTGAAAATTTAATTTTTTTTCCTGTAATAACTATTACTATGGTAAGCATCTTTGTGCATAGAGCATTTTCTGAATTTTGTATTTTTCCTTAGAGTGGATAAATAGCAATGGAATTGTTGATTCAGAATATTAAAGATTTTAAGAACCTTGTTATCTATCAGCAAATTACATGCTAAATTGCAGATTTAAAATGTCAGAAATGAAGTATTTGGGGGCTTCTTTCAGTTTCCTAATTTGGTATTTCAACACTTTATTAGAAAGACATGTGACACTTTAGCTCTAACCTACATCTGATCTGTTGTGATATGTTCTCTTTTTCATATTATCTGTTCTTGGTTTAAGTAGCTCTCAGATATTTACCACATTTTGTACAATGCCTGGAAGAATCTCATCCAACTTCCCTTGGAACATTATTAAAAAGTCCTATAAAAGTAAAATTACATAATTCTATCAAAATTAATTCTTCAAAGAGGTATGCCAATTCTTACCAAATGTCTAAAATTTACTTTCAAGCAAGTGTTCAGATTCCATTTCATTTCTGTTAGTGGAAAAACCAATTTTTTCCTCTCTATCTGACAAAAATGGCAAATTATTTCTATATTTTTCTCTCACTAGGCTGTTTTAATCATAATAATAAAATCTATCCTTTATCAAGTGCCTAATCTATGCCAGGACCAATGTTAGGCAAATTAAAATGGCAAATTATTCCTATATTTTTCTCTCACTAGACTGTTTTAATAATCATAATAAAATCTACCCTTTATTGAGTGTCTAATCTGTGTCAGGACCTATGTTAGGCATTTTATATATCTCTAACTCCGAAAATCAGCTTGCAAGGTATCATCATGACAATTTTATAGGTGACAAAAATTGAGGCTCAGTGAGGTTAAAGATTCACACAAAAATAAGCGATGTGATCAAAGGTGAATTGGATTTGGCCTAAGTTACGTCTGTCTTTACAGTAATACACACATAGACAACCTGTCAAGGCATGGCTCAAAAAAAAAAATCTCTTTTGTGTCACATACCAGGTGTCTTGGGGCAACTAAAAGACCCAGGGAGGGGCACACTGGCTCATCATTTGCGTCATGGATGGAGTTTAAAGGCTGCATCCTAGGAAACCTAGCTACCAACCCTGTGAAATTGTTGCAGAGAAACAAACAAAGCTGAGAAAATGAATGGACGGCCCAAAGATGATTTTCCCTGTGGCTCTTGTTTAATCAGCTAATAACACCCAAGAGCAATATAGCTAAGCTAGTTCTTTCATTCCATGCCATATTCAAGTGATGTTGTTTCACAGCTTTAATACTCCTGTCAATGTTCATCAGGAAATCAGCGCGGCCCTCCAGCATGCTGCCATAAAAACACAGTGGCTTTTTTAATTAGAGCTGTGCAACCTTCAGCACACCCCAAATCTATGTCCAATTGATGTGTCTCACTCTCACTGTAAGCTCACCAACTTTCAGATGAATCTGAGGGAAGCAGAAAACGTTCAACATGGGCCCAGTGTTTTTGTATGTTTCACAATAAGCTTGTAACTTTTGACACTATAGCCTTTGAAAAAATGAATAAATTATTATAGGAAAATCTACCTCTCATCCGTATGAGAGTTACAGGTATCCTATAGGACATACAAGTTCTATGAAACATGGAAAAGTAGATGTAAATTCAAGACTCTGGTAATATCAAGTTTGCTACATACGTATCTACCTGCACAGAGAACTGTTATGCGGGCAGGAAATTGGGAGCCTAGTTTAATGAGCTGGTTTTATTATTCCATCACAAATGATATTGTTTACCAAAAGTTTTACATCTGCATTGTTTTAAAAAATATAAATGAATTTTCAATGATTATCATCCCTGGTTTCTGGATGGAATGTGTGTACTTACTGAAAATCTGTAGCTGGAGGTCTTGACAAAGAGCAGAGAGATTCAACTGTAAAGGATAGACACTTGCTATTCTTTCTGAAAATCTGAGGATTGCAGCCTTCTAGATCTTTTGCTATTGAAACTACAATACAATATGTCGATAGTCACTTCTGGGTTTGAAGCTTCCATTGTCCATGAAACAAATGGAAAAAAGTTGTTCTATTTATTTTTGGAATGCAGTATCAAGAAGTTGTAATCTTCACCAAATACATAATTTTTTTTTTTTTTTTTTTTTTTTTTTTTTTTGAGACAGAGTCTCACTTTGTTGCTCAGGCTAGAGTGAGTGCCATGGCGTCAGCCTAGCTCACAGCAACCTCAAACTCCTGGGCTCAAGTGATCCTACTGCCTCAGCCTCCCGAGTAGCTGGGACTACAGACATGCACCACCATGCCCGGCTAATTTTTTTCTATATATATTTTTAGTTGGCCAGATAATTTATTTCTGTTTTTAGTAGAGACGGGGTGTCGCTCAGGCTGGTCTTGAACTCCTGACCTTGAGCGATCCACCCGCCTCGGCCTCCCAGAGTGCTAGGATTACAGGCGTGAGCCTTTGTATTTAACAATAAATAGCTCTTACAATGGTAAGAAGGAGAAAAATGCATACTTTGAATCTCTACCTATTACTCCTGCAGCCATTGATGTCTATAAAACCAAATTATCAAATAATATAAGTTAAATATGACTTGGTCTTTCAAAAAATTATTTACTAGGAGTCAATTATCTTGAATTTGATTTCAAATTTAAATTTCTTTCAAATAAACAAATACATAATCAAGTAGATATTTTTAAAAATTCTCTCAAATACTCCACCAGAGTATATTTTCATGCCAATCATGAAATCAAAATTCTTTTTTCAGTTTTTTTTTAAAAAAAGCAAAAACTTTTTGTGAAATGTTGGTTCCCTTAAATTCATGACTTCACTTGTGTAATTTGTCTTGGCAAAATTTCTGGAGCAATTTAATAAAATGCAACCTTCCGTAGGAAGCGCACTTCCGAAAAACAGCTTCCTCCACTGAAATGGAGTCTGTAGAATGACAAGCAAGCTCTCACTTTACAATGTAAAATTTAATGCTTATTTGCCAAAATATTTATTTTAATGATAATAGGAAGCTTTGATCAGAGATTCATTAGACATGTGAAATAGTTAATTTCCTGTTATGTCCCGAATGTTCAGGTACAAATAAATCTGAATATCTAGAATAGGTGGGTTGAAAAGAGAAGAGCAAATTTGCGGTCACATTTTCACTCAAGGTAATAATCTGAGAGTACTCTTATATTTTGACAAATTAGGTTTGAGGTTAAAGTGGAATAAAACAGGTAAGGAAATTAAACTTGTTAAATTTCTTGTAATCGTTGTAATAGGAAGTGACATCTCATAAACTTGCCTAGGAAGAAAATCCTGCCCTCCTGTAATAAAATCAGTATGTGCAGAAAAATGGCATGAGGGCCAAATGAAGGCTTGCTGTGCCTTCCCTAGAAGAAATACTAGGGCACCTTTGGCCAGGACTAACCTCATAAATGCACCTGAGAGAAAGACACCCAAGCTGTATGTTCTGAACATGCCAGCAACACTGTCCTTCCCAAAACATCTCTCCAAGGTCTACTGCTGATACCTGAAATTCCATCACTGGAAGTTCATTCCCCTCTTTTCGTGTTTTGACCCATGCTAAAATGTAAATACCAAAGAGAGGAACAATACATGAAGATTGCCAGTCGTTTCTGTCTTCATGGTGATGAGGGTTTTTTTTTTTTAATATATATTTTTTTATTTCAGAATACTATGGGAGTACAAAACTTTTGGTTACATAAATTGCTTTAGTACCATTTGAATCAAAGTTATAAGTGTGTCCATCACCCAGAGAGTGTGCATTGTACCTGTTAGGTGTGAATTTACCCATTCCCTCCTCCTCCCTCCCACCTGCTGGATTTCCAAGGAATGTTATTTCCATATGTGCACATAAGTGTTGATCACTTAGTTCCAACTTAATGGTGAGTACATGTGGTGTTTGTTTTTCCATTCTTGTGATACTTCACTTCAAAGAATATTTTCCAGTTCCATCCAGGTTAATACAAGAGGTATTAGTTCAACTTTTTTTTCTTACAGCTGAGTAGGACTCCATGGTATACATATACCACATTTTATTAATCAACTCATGTATTGATGGGCACTTGGGTTGTTTCTACTTCTTTACAATTGTGAATTGTGCTGCTAGAAACATTGGAGTACAGGTGTCTTTTTTATAAAATGTCTTTTTTTCCTTTGGTAAATATCCAGTAGTGGGATTGCTGGATCAAATGGTAGGTCTACTTTTAGTTCTTTGAGGTATCTCCATACTACTTTCCATAGAGGTTGTACTAGTTTGCAGTCCCACCAACAGTGTATGAGTGTTCCTATCTCTCCACATCCATGCCAGCATTTATTGTTTTGGAACTTTTTGATAAAAGTCATTCTCACTAGAGTTAAGTGATATCTCACTGTGGTTTTGATTTGCATTTCCCTGATGATTAGGGATGCTGAGCATTGGTTTTGAATGGAAGAGAAGGTGAATAAAGCTTGAAATAATCATACTGGGAATGGAAAGGGGAATGCTAGCAGAGGGAGAAGGTTCTGGAAGAGGAAGGAAGGTACTAAAGGACTCAGAAGGGCCCCAGGAGGTATGGGAGGGAACTGGGAGACAGGGAAGGCAACTGTCATGAAGCCAATGGGAAGCTTTACAGTTTCTACCTAAGTGGAGTTTTAATGATCCTGGGGCAATAGCTGTACGGAGAAAAATGTTGATGGCTAAGCTCAAACTCTGCTTCCAAGAGCTATGCACAAGTAAGGTCTTCCCAAACAGAAAATTAAATATATGTGTCTAAGAAAACAAACCATTTCTGGATTTGAAAATACGATCTCCAGAATCATTATCCACAGATGCCTCTTTCTAACTGCAGCATTTCTTTTTCTGCTTCTGCAGCATGGTTGGAAGGCAGAAGATACAAAGCAACCATTTAATAGTAGGATACAAGAGAACAAACATAAGTATTTCCCAAAGATTATTCCATCGAATACTTGAATGGATAGATGTTAGAATGATGGACTACTACTGATATGGTTTGGACGTTTGGCCCCTCCAAATCTCATGTTGAAATTTGATCCCCAGTGTTGGAGGTGGGGCCTGGTGGGAGGTATTTGGGTCATGGGGGCAAATCCCTCATGAATGGCTTGGTGCCCTCTCTGCAATAATGAGTGGATTTTCACTTTATTAGTTCACAGGAGAGCTGGTTGTTTAAAAGAGCCTGGCACCACCTCCTCTCTTGCTTCTGCACTCATCATGTGACACACCTGCTCCTCCTTCACCTTCTACCTTGACTGGAAGCTCCCTGAAACCTTCAGCAGAGGCAGATGCTGGCACCATGTTTCTTGTACAGTATGCAGAACCATAAGCTAAATAAACCTCTTTTCTTTATAAATTACCCAGCCTCAGGTATTTCCTTTATAGTAGCACAAATGGACTAATGCAACTACTATGTGTTCACCAAAATCTATTTCCTTATCCTCCTGTTCATCTATCCAGATCACATTTCTCAGCATTCATTGCAGTTAGGTGTGGCCACATGACAGAGTTCTGTTCAATGGCATGTGATTTCTGGGTAGAGATCATCTGTGCCCTTTCTGGCCTGGCCAGAAAGGTAAAAACATTCTGTGCACCATCTGCCCTGCTGTTTGTCCCTTCCAACTGTCTGCAGTGGAGATAAACCGAGGGTAACTTGGGAAGCTACACACGGAGGATGATGAAATTCCAATGAATGGAGCTTGGCTTTATAAATTACCTCTTAGAGGCAACCTCCAAAACAAGAACCCCACCATCGGACCATGTCAAGAGACAGAAATACATCTTATTATGCTAAGCCACTGAGATTTCAGTGTTGTTTTGTCTTACAATAGCATTTATCATAACTAATAAATGTTTTGCATTTTAGATGCCTGAAATGTATTGCAGTTAAAAATCATAATTACTTTTATTAAATCCATTGTTTCCCAATATGCTTTGACCACAGAACCTGTATGGCTTGGTTTTGTTTCTGACTTAACAACTATTAGCTAGTAGAACTCATTTTCTAGTTTAGAGAAAACTGAGCTATGTTGTTCTTCACTTCTCTGCCCTTCTGGAAGTTCATTCTAAACAAGAAAGGGAAGGACTAAAGAACAAGCTAAGGCCAGGACTATAAGGAGGCTACAGCACCAGAGATTTTAATTATAAACTCACCCACAGAGCTATGTTACAAATAAACATCAGTATTTCAACACAGAATTATTATAAATAGGTGAGCTCAAAGAACCAAGGCACATTTTCTGAAGCTCTAAAGAAAAAGGAGGGAAGAAGCAAGAGTTGTGAATTACACCTAAGGATCAGTAAGAAGAGGCCAGTGTGGTGAAAAGGCTCTAAATTTTTGAAATTTTGTGTTTTTTCCTACTTTCAGATGACATCATCTTACAGGAATAGTAATTACTAACAATGGTCTTGTTCAGCTATTTTAATAAACATATGTATTTTGAACTTGTATCAAGGAGGACTCTATCCATCTCAGGACTTGCCCTACCAACAACAGCTCCATAATGTCTTCAAGGACTGGCTTCTTTTGGTCTATTTTTCCTTCTATGAAATCTACATCTCCAGTTTGCCTTCCCTTGTGAGAACAAGAACTGCAGCAGTTTAGGGTTTGCATCCATACATTACAAGACACCTTATTTCTCCAAAGCTCCAGAAAACCTCCACTCACATTATGTTGGTCTTACCAAGGTCAAAACCTCTTCCTGCACCTGCATAAATTCCAGTGTGTAGGAAAACACCATATAGTGATTGACTTATGTCTGTATTACCTGACCAGGTCAGTAGGGCAAGAGGGATCCTCGTGACTAGATTGTACTAATCGGAGCTTTCACCTGCCCTGTGGATGAGTTTAATCCTCTCCCAAACCATATGGCTGCCACACACCAGGAAAGAGGTGGAATTACTATCGAGAGGACAATGACAGAGACAGACCCACTTTTGAATAAATTGTATGAGTTAACAGTTATATAGTTACCATACACCAGGCACTATGTGAAATGTTTAAATATATTAACTCATTTAATTCTCACAACAATCCTATGAAATGGGCACTATTATTAAATTAATTTTACAAATAAAAAAACTGAGGTGCAGGCAGGTTACATAACTTTCTGAAATCACGAGGCTAATGGTAACAGCTGAGCTTTGATTCCAGGCAGGCAAGATCCAGGGTCTATGCTTTCACCACCACGTTAAAATTTTTGGAAAGCCATCATGTATATATAAAGTATACACACGCATATATGCATATCCATATGTAAATGTATATACACTAAGCTTGTATAAATATGCTGATATGTTTATATACATATACCACATATACACACTCATATACTGGGTGAGAAGTGCAATTCTTCAGATCTCATAACAAAGGTGCCATCTGGCATTAGAATCCTCTAATTGCAGAAAAAGCACCCACACAGAAATGAAGGTTCACAAACAATACAAACTGAACTTGCAAAGTCATCTAAAATCCTAATAACATTAACATCAGAGTGGTAACTACCCTGTCTTACTCTTTGAGGCACCCTTATCATGCCTGAAAGCACAACTACATGGTCTCACAATGCTGCTTCCAGCTGGCCCTCACTTACTCTCTATGAGATCTGCAAAAATTGCCCCTGAGTAGGATCATTTCATTCTCATGTCTACAGAGAGAGCATCGCATGGAATTTTTTTCATTTGTGGTAAAACGGATTGTCCTATGATCATATTGCACACCAGGTGCCCCCATCTTTAGCAGCCAGTTCAGCCTTATGCATACATCTGCCTGTACCAAGTGGCTGACCTTGGAGGCAATGTGGTATTTTTCTTCCTCTTACAACAAGGGGGTCAAATGTGATGGTTGTAAATCTTGCCCAGGATGTGGAGTACATTGTGGCAGACTCCCTGTTCAATTTCTCTAGCTGCTTTGTTAAACTTGGACCTTGAGGCATCTGCCTCAGTAAGGGAACTTTTCGGTACCAATACCTTGGATAGATACCCAACCGTGAGTTTGTTCTTGCCTTTCAGAACAATTATTTCTATATTTTTGAAACTACTTTCATTAATTAACCTTAAATTGAAACAAGGTCACCGTAAGAAATATCCTCTAGTCCAGACCTTCTTACCAGCCCTTTTAACCCACTGTTAACTTACTCAGTCAGAATTTCCTCCAGTTAATTCTTTGATGAACCTGCTGGTAAACCAGAGGAGCAGCTTAACTTGCTCGCATTGGCTTTTCTCCTAAATAACTGCATAAATCTAAGTGATTGCTGCACTCTCAAGTGAGCACCCTCTTAATAAATGATGAGGTGCTGTGCACATGTGCATGTGCACACACACACACACACACACATGACTCCAACACTGCAGCCTTCAACTTTCGGCTGCTAAACATGAAGTTGCTCATAGCACATAAGGTGTTAATAGTGTGGTGTTATTTCATTGCATTTAAGCTAGCTGAGAGTTTTTGGCAAAATAGAACATCCTCTCAGTTCAGATTCAAGTAACAAGGATTACATAAATGCAGATTACACAATTTCACAGCTGTATAACATCAACATCGTCAAACATAAAGAATAAGACATGAAAAGAGAAGGTGCTGAGCAGGAGTTCGCTGGTACATGGCAGGCAGCACGGGGCTGGTTTTCCTTTGAATCAGTATCTCATGAGTTACTTTGGTAACAGAGATTTATCATAATCAGCGTGGATTAGAAACGTTCCAAGATGGTTAGCTTTTTGGTGGGTAACGAGTGTCATCAGAGGAGCCCTGGCTCTTCTCAAAAGCCACTTCTGCTCCACTGCTCCATCGGTAGCCCCCAAACATTTGCCTCCTGGAACTCAGGTCAAGAGGTGTACAAACAAGTCAGAGAGAAAGGCGGAGTGGTATTTATATACAGCTTCTTTACATAATATGGATGACTCAGAGCTCAAACTACCTATTCTGGTAAGAGAAAATGAAGGTATTTCTTTGACACCAGTCAAAATACCACACCTAATTAACACTCTTTACTTCTTAATCTTTCCAGTTTAGGTGAGTTTTTTGGAGATTTTTTGGTTTGGTTTGGTTTGGGGGGTAGAGTTTGCAGTAAACTCTTCCCCTTGATTATAAGGGCCATTCATGGATCGACCTGTCAGGGAGCCCTGGCATTCTTCTGTGGGCCAAGATATCACACCACACCACTACTCCACCTGCCCCTCAGTTCCACCATCCCTCCCCTCCCCTGGACCACTTGTACAGTAGCCAAGTTCTGGACACACAGACCCAAGTTTTAAAATGAACAAATATTGAAGGCACTTTCTGCCATGACAGACATATGAGCTATCTTGTTTTTTTAAGTGACAGATGGATACATAGAACCACCAAAACTCATAGAAATAAACAATAATATCTACACTCTTTTTGTATGTAAATCACACCTCATTTTTTTAAAGGAGCAAAGAGTCCCTATACCTATTAGGTAATTCTCGTTGGCAGGCATGATTTCGTTTCCCTCGACGTGATGCTCCGCCAGCAGGCAAAGCCGGAGGAAGCACAATTCCCCATTTGCACATTGGGCTCTGTGACTCT
Source organism: Lemur catta (assembly GCF_020740605.2). Classification (NCBI taxonomy): domain Eukaryota; kingdom Metazoa; phylum Chordata; class Mammalia; order Primates; family Lemuridae; genus Lemur; species Lemur catta. Next base: position 61,873,008 of record NC_059136.1, read on the forward strand.
GTCTTGGTGATGAAGGTCTCTGGAGAGAAACCTTAATGACCAGGGACTCAACTCCAGAGATGACGCCACCACCAAGATGAGAATGTCTAGTGTGCAGGCGGGCAATGTCTCCCTTCCAAAATGCATCATATGCACACACAGAATCGCACACACAGAATCTTGTGATTCCTTAGACACAGCACAGAAAGTAACTTCTGCCAAAGACTCAGTCTTCTAAGTCTCGAAAGAGTTATGTGAGGAGAGGACATAAGGAAGGATCTAAGAGTAATAATGCCACTGTTTCAAGGACCGGCCATAACCAGATGGACTGACTCTCCTTCAGATTATCTCCAAGTAATGGCAAGCATTTGTTGAGCACTTAGTCAATATGCTAGATGTAGTCTAAATATGTGACTTGTATTTACCCACTTAATCCTATCTTCTTTAGTTGTTAGAGAGACAAGCAATGAACAGGGAGGAAGGTAGTGTGGAGCAATCGCCTTCTCTGCTAGGACAACTTGATCTTCTTTCTCTTTTCCCACCATGTCTCCATGGAAGTCAAAGAAATGGAAGTAAGCAAGATCTCTGAGGGGCAAGGCAAGAACTGAAATGGGAAGACAAAGGCATCCAGGTACACAGCCACCTTCCAAAAATAGAAGTAGTGATGCAAAGGATTTGGAGAAATGAGTGTGCTCTACCTAGGCACATTTTCTGTAGAGAATGTAAAAACACTAATAAAACTAAGAAGTCAATCTGCTTTTTATTATCACCATGTGTGGGCAATTCTAAACAATGTCAATGAGAAGCTACTGTTGCCTAAAAAATAAATCCTTAGTTGGTCTAAGTTCTAAAAAATTATTACAGTTTCTGTTGAATTTTAACATTAATATGGAAGCCTCAAATTGGCACATTTTTATTTATTATTCAATATTATATTATGCATGAAGTTTAATTCAGAAAACTCCTAGCTATACAATCTGCCCAAAACACATGCAAACTCAGCTACACACATTTGTTTTGAGAGTAGGTTGGTAATAATTCAGAATCTTTTAAGCTCATTCTGGGCACAATCCAGTTCTCCAACCCTGTGGTCCTACGTAGTCCTGTATTTATGCAGTAGAATCAAAATAAACAATTGATTATAGAGGCAAAGAAATAGAACTTGAAATACTTCTTTTTGACATTCTGTGTGACCACTTAAAGTTTTTACTTGTCTGGAACTTTGGGGAAAACAACTTATTCACTTCAGCATCACCTCCTTGTTGGAAAATGCCGCAGAATGTAGGTATAACAGTGAAAAGGCCTTTCCAGGTAAGATGAACCTGTGCCCACAGTAAAGACAAATTTTGAAATGTTAATGTCAACCTTTGAAGTAAGGTTGACATTAACCTTACTTTGGTTAATCCATTACTTTTTCTTCTTTGTACTATACTATTTATTTTATTTTTACTGACATGATTATATACACAAACATCAGCAAAATAAAATTTTCACTTTATTTCTCACCATTATGATTATCCAGCTCATTAATCAGTTCAGTATAGAGGGGGTGATGGTTTTAAAAACAAATATACTGTATACATCACTGGAGCCAAGTGTAAAAAGGAGTTGAGAAAAGTGGAGGTGAACTATAGATAGCCCAGTGTCTGATAACCTTTTTGTATTCTCTAATGTCTGGTATATTATAATAGCTTCCCAATGTTTTTTATATTTCTCTTCATTCCTAATTTACCCTTCATATTGCTCCCAGATTCATCATCTAAACCTCATGACCAAAGTCAGGGAGAGCCAAAATTTCTATTGATATATGGGGGAGCTGAGAAGTGGCCATCTTCTTGGAGGGGAAGTTAGAGGCCTTGTGTAAAGGTGAGTTTGCTTAGTAAGGGCAGGGTTTTGCTTGTGCCTTTGTCCATTTTGTGCTGCCCTAACAGAATACATGAAGCTGGTAATTTATTAAAAAATAAAAACACACAAAGATTTATTTCTTGCAGTTTTGGAAGCTGTGAAGTTCAAGATCCAGGGGGTCAGCATCTGGCAAAGGTCTTCTTCCTGTGTCATCCCATGGCAGAAGGCAGAAGGCAGAAGGGCAAAAGAGCATACGTGAGAACAAAAAAGGACCTACCTGCTCTTTTTAACAGCCTACTCTTTGGATGAGGAACCCCCTCGTGCAATGATGACGTTAATTCATTCATGGCCTCGTCACCTCTTAATGGTCCTACCTCCTAATACCATCACAATGGCAATTAAATTTCAACATGAGTTTTAGAGGGAACAGTCAAACCATAGCAACTTGTATGTTTACTTGCAGACACTGTGGGGGAAGGGGTAGGTGAAGAACAGGAGGGGTTCATAGCCACTCCTCCCACAAGCCACCCCTTCCAGACTACTGCTGAGTAGTAACAGTGTGGTGCTGAACTAATTCCACAGGACTGGAGATGGGGAAACCCACAATACATCCAGTTATGCCAGCTAGTCATGGGATCATGGGCAAGTTTTTGCTCTCAGTTTCCTCATCTGAAAATGAGACGGTTGGCCTAGATGGTCTCTAAAGCCCTTTCCAACCATAACATTCAATGGTTATGACTCACTGGCCATGAAAGGTTTTAACTATGGATGGCCCAATATTTGTGCCAAATTTACATTGCAGCAAAGTGAAGAGACAAATAGCCACTGAGCCAGAGACTGCGAGTTAATTGCCAAGTCACATTTGGATAAATGAGAAAGTATCAGGTTTCCTGTTTAAGAGACCAGGTGTTTTACACAGTGTGTGTCGTTCTTCCATAAACGTTGGCTTCTTAGATCATGCCTATGTTCATAGGTCCTTCTGTAAACCTGTGTCCTTATCAACAGAGACAAACACTGATGTTTTCTCTTTCTGCGTTACCTGGAACTCCTTTCATCCTGACGGACAAAAATTGGGTATATGTAATTTTAAAAACTGCTGAATATCAATCTAGTTTACACAACAGATATTTCCACATGGGCAGGAGCCAGTTTTCTGGTATTTGGAGGAAAGACAAGATCTTGGAGTGGTCTTTTAAATCAAAAACCAAATGTGGGGTGAGCTCATTCACTGGAACTTCATTAAGAAGAATTCATTTCACTTCCTTGGCATAAATTAAGCTGTAGTGAGCTAGTGAAAGATTCCACCACCTCTCACTGAGATGGAGCATCGAGCTCCGCAATGGAGGTCAGAGAGAGACCTGGGCCCCCTGCAGAACATGAAGGAAGAGGGACACAGACAGTGGGGTGTGTTGGCTTCCTGGCTGGACACCAGTGAGAAGCAAAGAAGCGGCCACAGTGAGACTTCAGGCCTACAGTCTTCAATGGGAGAAAAACTAGGAGGATCCCTGGACCCTGCCAAGGCTGCAGTAGGGAAAGAGGAGAAAGAAGACAATTGCCTGCAGGAAGTGGAGGTGTGACTCCTATTGCAGCCCTCTCCTCACACTGGAGACCCCCACGCCAGGGTGAGAAGCAGCCCACTGAGGGCCCCCTTGTGGCTGACGAGTGTAGGCTGGCTTCTGGGGCCTCAAGCCAAGAAAGAGCCTTCATTACTAGCTCCTTTTCTCGGTAAACCCTATACATGGGGGTGCCCATGGGCTTCCTCATCAGACCTATGCACCCCTCAGAAACCCCATTCCCTCAGAGCAGCTTCATTCACTGCTATCTTCAACCCATCACCATCCGTGTGCTGCCAAGTCCTCTCACATGCTCTTCAGCCCAGACCAACCTGCTGAGTGCTAGACCCCCAGATCCCACGGATTATTGAACCTTTTCCCTGTAACAAACCTTAGACACACCAAACTCCTATTCAAATCGAAACTTCATACTTCCATGTCCTCTCAGGAAATGCCACCAACACCCTCCTACTCACCTGCATCAGTAACCCGAAAGTCAACCTGTCAACCTCAAATTCCCTTGCAATCCCCATCACAACATCATATAAAGTTTGTTTCCTCATAGTCTCAAATCTATTCCCCCCCCCTCATTTCCCACTGCCACTGACTTAATTCAGTCCCTCACCATTCATCTTCCGAAACAGTTCAATCTCCTACAAACTCCTACTAGTTGTCCTGCTACCAATCTTGCTCCTTTTCATCAATCTTTCATGTGCTTACAGAATGAACTTCTGAAAATGCAAATACGATCTGGTTACTCCCTTGCCTAAAACCCTTTGATAATGCCAAAAACAAAGTCAAAAGGCAAATAATAAAACGGGAGGAAATATATGCAGTACATATGATAAAGAGTTATTAATAATGTGCCTAATATATACAGAGTACCCATAAATTGGTGAGAAGATGAAGCAATGCAACAGAAAAATGGACAAAGGCTATGAACAGATAATTTGATCATAATTAATAAACCTACAAAAAGATTCTTGAGTTCTAGTTATCCAGTAAACACAAATTAAAAGAATAGTAAGATTGTATTCTTTCACCTATAAGATTGACAAAAAACAAAAAGATTGTGAGCATCAAACACTGAGAGGATATGTGAACTCATGCACTCTCGTCTATTGCCACGACCTTTATGAAAAGTAGTCTGCCAGTATCTATTAAATATGGGGTCCTGTGGGGTGTTGGATCTCCATGCCTTGCACAGCACCCAGTGTGTCGGTAGTTCCTCAGGGAATGTTTGTTAAATGATTGCTTCAGTTGCAGATGGGGGAAAAAATGAATACAATAGCTGAGACATGAAGTATGGGATCCTCTCTAGAAAGTAGCAACAACTAGAGTTGCCTTGCCAGTGATAAGCTCTGGGACCTTGTGAAAATCAGTTATAAATATATAACCACAACACTAAACCCTTTACAGCATTATTATAAAGACAGAAGGAAATAGCAGGTGTGAATGTTTAATGTAGACTTTAAGAATTATACAGGTATTGTTATTTTTACTATCTTTTTATTATAATCAAGGGTTTAAGGATTTGTTTTATTTCCCTAGGATAGGATTTCTTTTATTTCCCTAAATCAAATTTAACCTGTCCCAGATGCCACCAAATTGGCAAGAAATTCGAATTCAGTTATTATTGATGTCCCCTTCCACCATCCCCAGGATTATTCAAAGGTGTCGTGGGACTTCCACTGGTTCTAACATTTGAAGAGGGCCCTCTCTGTCATTGTTGGTCCATACTGCTCCCTGCAAACATGCTTAAGGTCCAAAGCCAGGCAGCCCCATGAAGACAGGAGTTCCACATTTCTCTGTCATGCTGAGACACAGGCTTTTGCCTTAGCTGGGAGCTCCGGCATCTGGAGGCCAAACATGTAGGTGGACTTTTCCCTCTAGGGTTCCCAGCAACACTGTGAGGAACCAGGATTCGCTGTTCCAGAACCCACAGGCTTACACCCATTCCCGGCTTTGGAAATATTTCCTATTTTTCCAAATCACCCACATCCATCTCTACCCTCCAAGCATGCTTCCATCCCTCTTTGAACACATCTAGCATAATCCCTTCACTGAGGGATCTTCAAGCAACTTCTGAAGCCCCTGAGACAAGAGAATACAAAGGCCTGATTACCTTATTAGAGCCAAGATATGAACAAAGCACAAATTAACAGCCTTATAAATTAGTTAGACACATTATTGTTATCATTAATAAAACAATAACCAGAATGCAGGAATAATAAGAAGCCTAATACAATGCAGTTAACTATAATTCTTGGAAAAGCTCTCCGTTTAATGCTTTCCAAAGCTATAGATCAGGAATTTGAAAAGGACACTCAAGAGGGTTCACCTAGTTCAAAGCACAAAGTATAGGTTGAGCATTCCTAATCTACAAGTCCAAAATTGGAAATGCTTCAAAATCCAAAACTCATTGAGTGCTGGCAAGATACTCAAAGGATATGCAACTGGAACATTTGGATTTTGGATTTCTGAATTTGGGATTCTCAATTGGTAAGTATAACACAAATATGCCAAAATCTAAAGAAAAAAAAAACAAAATCTAAAATACTTCTTGTCCCAAGCATTTTGGGTAAGGGATACTCAACCTGTACTGCCTTCCAAAATTCTTGCTACAATTATCACAATATAAAGAAAAACCCACATGGAATTCTAACTAGATAATTCTGGTATGAAAATAGGATTGAAATCCACTGAAGAAATCTGTTGTTGTCTTAGGTGTCCCCTATTTTCAAAGAAAGGAACTTTTGCTTGAGAAGTTTCCAGAAGAATGTACTTTTCTTATACCTAAGCTTGTTATGCCAGCTCTTCTAGGAGATTCTGGATAGGTCTCAGCTATCTGTGAGTTGTGGTAGTGCCATTAGCACTCTAAGAATTTTCAGTCGAGGTGCAATATCATCAATACTAGAGCCCGCTGTTTAATGAATGAGTTATCCAGTGGCTCCCCTGCCGTGGGATCTCCTTCAAAGTTTTGCCATTTGCTTTTGTGTATAGCATTCTCTTCAGCATGACATTTCACCACTTTTTTGATAACTGAGGTGATTTTCATTTGCCTTTAAGTTCAAGGTGCTTCATTTCATGTCACACTGAACTGAGCAGAACTGTGTTCATTTGCCTGCGCACTACACAAAGGCAAACACCAAAGTTTTTTGCAGCAAGAAATGTTTACTGTCAGGTGGGAAAAAAAAAAGAGACAGTAGTTGGGCTCAAATCTGTCACCCTGAGCTGGGAGTTGGAGCAGGTTTTATAGTCAGAGGGTAATGAGGTATGATCTGATTGGATATTGCAATGGGGGTGACAGCAGGGCTCGATCTGATTGGAACTTGAATCCTGCCATGTGGTGTTCACTTGTCAATTCAGTCCCCACTCCCCAGTCCAAGCACTTAGGTTCCACCTGTGTTGCACTCTTGGATCATCTGGGCATGCTCAGGTTATATGACCTTCAACCTGGGGATCCACAGCAACTGAAAAACAACTTATAACTTTGTTACATAAATGTTGAACCTGATTGATCTGATGTGGTTACAGTATCTCCCCCATAGACTCAGGGTGGAAGTTGTGGTGAAAAAGTGAGTCTGGATGTTCTAGAATCGGACTTTAGCTGATGCACAGCAAAACCTGGGGGTGGCTCTCCCACCCCACCGACCAGTATGCACACTGCCACTGAAGTGTTCTGGCCACAGGAACTTTGCCAAGGTATAAACCTGCCAGACTTCAGATCTGCAAAATAGGAGAGTAATGCCATGCAGCTTGAAGTCAGGTAGCTAGACCAAAAGACTGCTGAATTGACTATGTTGATAAGCACGTATGATAACACGTTCACAGATATAACCTCACAAGATTCCTTCCAGTTCTAAAATATAGCATTATTTGTTTGACAGTTTTGAGAGGCTTGGAGATTTATGTGGTTTTTATTTGTTTTGAGTCTTAGTTTGCTCTCAGGTAAAACAAAAATAATAATCCTTGCTTGAATCACAAGATTATTGTAAGAAGATCAAGTAAAATAAAATATGCAAACATATTTTAAAGGAAAGTTTTGTCCAAATGCGAGATATCATTTTTAATGACTATAGATCTTCTTTAGGAATTGGTAAGCAAATGAAAGAGAATAAAATTAACCATGATTATTTTCATATAGCTGTACTTCAGTCTGTTTGCCTTATTTACATAATTATTTCTTGGTCAAATGACCATTACTCTGAATTATCAAACAAAACAGTTAAGTAACTTTAGACAGCTCCATTATCATACAATCTTAGTTAAAGCTGGAGATGGGAGAAATATGTTTAATTATTCCATTCTTCGCCTGGACTATAGGATGGTCTAACTCTAAGATTTTCATCTTGGTAAGGAAATACTTATAATCTATATCTTCTTACATCAATGTATATACTCTATTATAATTACTTCCTTTAGTCTGAAATTTGGGTTAAAAATCAGGTGACATTCAAATCTGGAATATATTAAATACCTTTGGGTTTGATTGAGTCGGATTTGTAAACAAATGACTTTCCTAAAAACATGAAGTCATATAAAATCTTTTACTATTAATGCCTTGTTCTCTTCTGACACCATAAATAAACCTCATTTCCCCTCAAGGATTAGTGAGAAAAGCACATTTTTGAAAAATCTTTTTTTCTGCAAAGATATTAGGTAATTGCTACCCGCTGCCTTGTACTTGCTTCTCTTTAGCTCCTAATGAAGAAAGTAAACAATGTTTCAAGTCAAGCGTTTCTTGGAGCTCTGCACTTTAAGCAGACTTCTACTATCTTGGCATTTCTACAAGGTCTGTTACATGATTTACAGTGAAACTGGCTGTGGTGAGCTGCCTAATCTCTACCAATGCCACGTAAAATCAGCCTTGCAACATTTTAACATTGTCTGCTATTACTTGTGACCCGCTCTCAGGTTTCCCTTCTAGCTTCCTATCATTTGGTGGTGGTGGGGGTGGGGTCAGAAATAAGATGGAATTTGTTTTCATTAAATCAACTTCAATCTGAATTTTTTGTCCTCACATGGACAAGGGGATTAAAAATGTGATTTTTGACATTTTTGGAACTCAAATTCCCCTATTATTATACAAAAAAACAAAACAAAACAAAAAAACAAACCCTGGGATCTTTATTCCAAAACATAAGGGAAGCACCTCTAAGAATTAAGTCAACAGTCATTATTATTTTTCCAAACTAGTTACCACTGTAATGCCAGTGACACTGTCCTTCCAGGTTTGGACATGCCACTTCTCCAATGCTAGTTCTACAGCACAGAAATCTTGACAGAGGCTGGTAGAAGCCAAGTCAAATGTCCTCCCTTCCTAGTCCACCATCCTATTATCTCCTCTGAAATACTGATGTATGTTCAAGCCTGTGATTCTGATACTGGAAATAGCCTTTCTTTTTAGGTACATAAGCATCCTGCAATGCCAAAATTCTCTGTTATTTTTCTTTTTTTTTTTTTTTTTTAATTTGGCTACCCTCAGAGCATCCATTACACTAGCCTGGTCATTCTAATAATTTTCCTTTCTTTTTTTCTTTGTTCAATGCATATGTATGGGTATCTGCTGTGGGTAGCACTCTGTACCAGTTTCTATGGGAAGATCTAGAAGTATTAGGACAGATCTGCCCCCAAGTGGCTTACAGTAGCACAGGGTGGAGTCCACAGAAATCTCTCCTACAAGTCTGAAAGTGACAGAGACACCAACTGTGAGATAGTGTTTGCAGCATGGAAGACTTCTTGAAAGGAGTATCCTTCAGACTGGACAGTGAAAGATGGATAGGCTTTGGGCCTATGGGTCAGAGAAGGGAATACCAAACAAAGGAAATGGTGTGGGACAAGGCAGAGAGGTAAGAACACTCCCCAGCATGTACACAGCCTGGAGCAGTTCAGGTTGGCCAAATCATTAGGCACCTGGAAGTCATGTAGAATAAGGTTAGAAAGGTAGTTATCAGGTCATGGGTATTTGTGGTTAGTACTGTGATCATGCTGTGTTACTAATCAATGTAGAAATCTCTTCTCTCTCCCCTATTAAATGCTGAATTAAACCTCTATGTTAGGTGGAGGGAAGTAGGGAGGGAGGAGGGTAGTATCAAGAATAAATAAGTCATGGTCCCCACCATTAAGGAATTTAATGGAGGAGAGAGACACACAGAGATCCTTATAGCATAATGTTACCATAAATATGCTCCCATTCTTCGTTATGAGTCTCTGATCTATTATGAGAATACAGTATCTCCAAATGGTAAAACCCACTTAATTTTTTAAAAGAATTCTTCCATCCCCAATAGATAAATACCATATGATGATTCTTCGGTGTATTTTGTTAGCAAGACCCCCTCCCCCACCTTTTCTCAACTCCCCTTCCTTCCCCCCCACTTCCCTTTCCTTCTCTCCCATGCCTAGGGTGCCAGACAGATAACACACTTTGTAAAGCAAATTAGTCGTTGTAAAACAAGTAAAAATAGTGGAGGCTCAGGAGAACTAAGAAATAAGCCTTGTGTAAAGGCTTATTTTTAATTAAACTTTTCCTTTTGAGATAATTATGGATTATATGCAATTGTAAGAAATGATACAAAGATCTTGTATGCCCTTTACCCCGTTTCTCACAAAAGTACCATTATGCACAACGAGGATATTGACTTTGACAGAGTCAGGATACAGAGTGTTTCCATTGCTACAAGGATCCCTCAAGTTGCCATATTATAGTCACATCCACTTCCCTGCTCCCATCCCCCATCCCCAATCCACAGCAACCTCTAAATTGTTCTCCATTTCTATAATTTTGTAATTTCACAAATGTTATAGGAATAGAATCACAGCATTTCAGTTTTCAGGACTGAGTTTTTTTCACTCAGCATTTCTCTGGAGATTCTTCCAGGTTGTTTCATCAATCAATATTTTGTTTCATTTTCTTGTCCATGGTATGCATGTAACACAACTTGTCTAACCATTCACTCATTTAAAGACATCTGTATTTTTTTTTTTCAAAACTTTGGCTACTATGAATAAAGCTGCTATGAACATTTTACATAGATTTTTTATGAACACAAATTTTTATTTTTCTAGAATAAATACCCAGGGATAAAATTACTAAGTCATATGTTAGTTGCATGCTAAGATTTTTTAAGAAACTACCATACTGCTTTCCAGAGTGGCTGTGCCATTTTACATCCCCACAATGTATGAGTATCTAGTTTGTCTATATTCTGCCACCATTTGATGTTGTCACGACTTTATTTTAGCTATTCTGATAGGTATATAGAAATGTCTCATTGTAGTTTGAATTCACATTTCCATGATGGCTAATGATGTTAAGCATCTTTCCATGTACTTCCTTGTCATCTGTATATCCTCTTTGGAGAAATGTCTCTTCACGTCTTTCATTCATTTTTCTCATTGGATTGTCTGGTTTTTTGTTTTTATTAATATTTTTACTGTTGATTTTTTGAGATTTCTTTATACATTCTAGATACTAGTTCTTTATCAGAAATGTAGTTTACAAATATTTCAACCAGTTTTTAGATTGTCTTTTCATCCTCTTTAAGTTTTTCACAGAGTATACATTTTTAATGTTGATAAAATGCAGTTTATCTACTTATCTTTTTTATGGATCGTGCTTTTGGTGTCAAGTTGAATAATTATTCAACTAGCTCTATTTCCCAGAGATTTTTCTCCTATATTTTTGCTAAAAGTTTTATGGGTTTATATTTTACATTTAAGTCTGTTTTGAGTTAATTTTTATATAAGGTGTGAGACTCAGGTCGAGGTTCATTGTTTTGTCTACTTGTTCCAGCACCATTTGTTGAAAAGGCTATCTTTTCTTCATTGAATTGCTTTTGCACCTTTATCAAAAATTAGTTGGGAATATTTATGTGGGTCTATTTCTGGGTTTTCTGTCTTATTCCAATGATCTATGATCTATCCCCTCTGCTAATATGATGCTATCTTGATTGCTGTAACTATATAATAAATCTTAAAATTGGATAGACTGATTTCTTCCACTGTATTCTTCTTTTCAAAATTGTTGTAACTATTCTAATCCTTTCGCCTTTCCTGTAAATTTGAGATGAATCTTTTTTACATCTATAAAAAAATCTTGCTGGGATTTTGAATTGCATTAAACCTGCACATCAATTTGGAGAGAATTGACATATTTACTATGTTAGGTCTTCCAGTCCATGAACAAAGAATGTCTCTACATTTATGTCAATATTCTTTGAATTCTTTCATCAGAGTTTTATACTTTGTAGCCTACAAAGTCCTGTTCATGTTTTGTTAGATTTACACCTAAGTATTTTCTAGCAATTGTAAAAGATACTATACTTTCAATTTGTGTCTACATGTTAATAGCTACTATGTTAAAATATAATTGATTATTGTATGTTTATTTTGTATCCTATGCCCTTGAAAAATTTTGTTCTGGGAATTTTTTGATAGGTTCCTTTGAATTCTACATAGGCAATCACATTGTCTACAAATAGGGACAACGTTATTTCTTCTTTTTCAATCTGTGTACCTTTTATTTCCTTTTCTTGCTTTATTGCACTAAACAGAACTTGCAGCACTCTGTTGAATAAGAGGGGTAAGCATAGGCATCCTGACCTTGTTCCTGATCTGAGGGAGAAAGTATTCAGTCTTTCACCACTAAATACAATGTCATCTGCAGATTTTTTAGATGTTCTTTATCAAGTTGAAGAAGTTTCCTTCTATTATTATTTTTTAAAAGTTTTTTTATCATGAATGGATGCTTCGATTTTTGGACATTGTGCATGCCAAACAAAATCCATTTGTAGAATATTTTCAGCCTTAAGACCAGCAGTCTATAACTCCTACAATGAATTTGCCCAAATCTTGATTTTTCCCAACCATTTCAAAGCAAGAGGGAAAGATGGAGTGAACAAAGCCATAACTGCAGAGTAGGCCAAGAATATTCACTATTCTTTCTAAATCACCATGTGGCTTTGTCCTTCATGTTTATTGAGAGTTTCAGCCAATTAAAAGTACCTTCTATGTTCAAATAATAGCATCTCTCCTTCTAAGAAAGTCATTCTCTTTAGGACTCCCCTTCAAGGACACAGATTTGCTCTTTAGTTCTGTGTAAGGACTCAAGCAGAAAAAAAGTATCTTTGATCACCCCTCAACATTGGGTTTAGCCATCACTTAAGTAAGTCCTACCACCCAGCCACACAACATTTAATCTTTCCCATTATAGCATATAATTATAATAAAGTCTTTCTGAACTGCATTTTGACCCCTGTATTCTGAGGTAAGCAATCTTTGTCAATTTATCCTAACTGCTTTCACAAAACTTCTATCCTAAGTGGTACAGACTGAGTAATTCTTCTGATCTCACAAGGCCAGGGGCCTTCGTAATGCCATGTCCATTTCAGTTCGATTAACTCCGAATGAAAGAGAGAGTTCTGCTTTGGATACTTGGCAAGGTAACCATAAACAGAAGACTAATCTTTCAATAATACAAGTTTAAGAAAACAAGAGGTGACTGGAACTCTGTTGTAATGAAATTACCCGTGCATGGCAGTTTCAGGAAAAGTTTTTTTTTTAATCCTAGGAGCGTCGAGAGAGCAACACTGCCTCTACCCAGTGAAAGTAATTGAGTGAATGATTTCACTTGTTTCTTCTTCGGACTGAATTAGGTCGTTACCATCTGTGGAGTGTGCTAAATACCGTAGGGGAAGGAGTCTGTTTTCTCATGTCATTTATGTAATGGCTGTGTTGTCACTTGCCACTTTTGGGCAAAATCAATATGTAGCAGAAGTTGGGCCAGGTTTTGTACAGCTGAAGTAAAGTAGGGAATTGGGGCAATTGTTCAGTTAAATTGAGCACATTTTTAAAAAGCTATACTTGCCTTCAAATTACTCACATGCTTTGGGGAACATTTCTAACTGCTCTGTCCTAACACGGTGTTTCAGCTATTCATGTCTAACCACCAAGCCTCTTGCCAGGGCCACAACAACATGTAAGTGGGTGGGGAGTTTTCAGGGGGCACATCCTCTTCAAATAGTGTAAGGGTAGTCAGGAATAAGAAACTGTTCTACATGAAACTGAAAGATAGAACTAGGAGGATGCTGGGTAGGACCTACCGAGGTGGAGTTAAGCTCAGTTGAAAGAGAAGCTCCAAATTTTCCAACAATAAAATGAGTTTCCTTTAGAAGTATTGAGTACTCTGTAGCTGGAAGTATTCAAGAGAAGATTTGGATCAGTGTTTCTCGAACTAGGGGTCACTACTCATTAAAGGGTTATAAAATAAATTTAGTAAGTTGTAACCAGCATTTTTTTAAAAAATTGGAATCAAATATAATGGAATGAAATGAAATGAAACAGAAGAGAAAATTAAAAGCATGAGAGAGCATTCCAATAGAAATTGCAATAGAAATCAGTATTGTTTTGTGAAACTTTCTTTTTAATTTTTGTGTCTGTGTGTGTTTACTAGGTTACAATGGAAAATGCATTATTGTGTGAGCTACTGTCTAAAAAGTTTTTAAAAGCTGGCTTATACATCTAGTTGAAGGAATACACAAGTACTGGATGGGACTGATTGAACTGCATGGCCATTAAAACCCAACTCAAAAAGGAAAACAATCATAATGTCGTAAAGGTCACAATCTCTATAAGCTAACAGAAATCAGTTCTCCAAAAATATGTAACTATTACTAAACCTGAGCCTGGAAAACAATTCTCCCATGAGTCATGAGAGAGAAAACACTGTGTAAAGTATTTTTTAAATACCTTCCTATAATTCACAACAATGACAAGTTTCATAGAAATGTTTTAATAATATCCCAAAATATGAGCTCATGGTATCACATGAAAGCAAAGGTCAGAAGTCAAGTCTATAGAAAGCCAAGACTGATGTAGTCCAGTACAAGACTTCAAATTGATTTGGTTTATCAGAGGGCAGCTATGAGCTTGAAGGTGCTCATCTCCTTTGTAGTTAAGTCCATATCCTGGGGGGAAGACATGTTAAATTGAAACCGTGCTGCAAAGGGTTAAAGAAGCCAGTGACTAACAAAAATTTCTAAGTTTGTTTTACAGAAAGGCAAATATGGAAAACAGCTTGCTAAAGACCCCTTCTCAAACTGGCTGAAATTGGTTGAAACCAATATGGCCCATTAAAGCATAACCAGCTCCAGGAACCCCTATATGTTTTCTATAATTCTCTCCCTTAACTAACTACTTGACCCTTTGAGTTGTTTCTCAGAAATGATGGACTCAAACTCCCGGCCTCAAGTGATCCTTCCACCTCCATCTCAGCCTTCCAAAGTGCGGAGATTAGAGGTGTGAGCCACCATACCGGCCTGAAATGATAGATTTTCTACAAAACAAAGGAGTTGAAACTCTGAAGGACCCAGAGCAGACTTCCCAATGCCAGGACTTACCATCCCCCTCCACATGCCCCAAGGCACACGGCCCCTCCTTAAAGAGCCCATGATATCCATTAGCTGGGGAGACGGATTTGAGGCAGCTTCTCCCATTCTCCCAACAAGATGTCTGTCATATTAAAAACTTTCTTCTTTGGCAATCCTTGCTGTCTCAATAATTGGATCTTTGGTATCTTTGTGTGACGAGCAGCTGGACCTAGACCGAAACCCCCTTGCAGTTTTGACAAGAGCCTACACAGAATGAGCTTCCTGACATCACAGCCCTAATTTCCACTGCATGTTTCATACTAACTCTCCCTGAACTTGCACATGCAACTGGTGAAGAGGCATGAAGAGACAACTGCGCATACCCAGGAGACTTTCCAAACCTGCCCTTTCCTTCCACCTGCTAATCCTAGAATCCACCCCCTAATCCTTTCCCAATAAATGTACTGTCTTAAGGTTGATAGAAGAGACAGGTTTGAGCAAGCCTCCTGTCTCACTGCTCCACTGCCTTGCAAGAAACCTTTCTCTCTGCAAAAGACCGTTGCTTCAGTATTTGGCTTTCTGTTGCACACAGGCAAACGAACTCTATTTTGTTCAGTAACAAAAATGACCAGCAGGTCATGTTAATGGACAAACAATGGCTGTTTCTCTACCTATCCTAGAAAAGTCTACATGCCTTTCAGTTTAGAGCTTTGCACACTCATCAAATTATGTTATTATCAGTTCTTTGGAAGAGTTTTTCTATGTCCCTCTCTCACCATCACTAGATAAAAAGTGAGCACTTCAAGGACACAATAGAGACATGGCTTATTTTACTTTCTTAAGCCAGCATGATACATATAATATAATATAATAGGTGCTCAAGAGATGCTTAATAAATAAATTAAAGAGCTTACAATAACATCGATGAGAATCCAACCACCTGGGGTAGGAAGAGAAAGGGTAACAAAAAGAAAAAGGGAAAAGGATTGAGTTCAGGAAAGTCTGGGTTCAACAAAACAAGAGATTTCTCTGGCAATTCAAGGAGGGCAAGCTCAACTTAGACTTAGAAAGAATAAAAGTATTTTGTTTCCAGATCCTCTTCTCTAAGATCTCAAGAGAGACATCAAGGAGACATGAATTCTCAAGAATCTTCTAATCTAGATTCCATATAGTTCTATATACTTGTAAACATGTTTATATACTGTAGAAATTTCTGTTGTTTTAACCAACTAACATCAGAACAAGCTTCCATCCCTAGAATTCAGGCAAGATTGAGGAAGAGGTATGGAGAGAAAAGGTAAGGTAGAAAGGGACTATGTCTACTATGGGAGACTGAAAGCCACAAGCCTCAAGATGGTGGCAGAGAAGGCTGCACCACTGCAGCAGGAGGAAGAGTATTTCTCAGTTTTGTAAACCAGCCAGCTCTCTGTGTCCCTTTAAGGCATTAAAACCAAATATGTTCCTATTAGGGAGTGGTGTCTAGTCATTAGAAAAAAGGACTCAGAGCCAGACTTTTGACTTTTTCATTCTTGGCTTTGCCATACAATCTCACTGTAGCCTTGGCAAACTTTTTCTCTCAACATCTAAGGCCTCTCTTGACACATCTGTGAAATGTATATGAGTGCTGGAGCATGTGACGGGTGGATGACATCAAACTACAGGCAGGAACCGCAGTTCCAGTGGAGAAATGGTCAAGGCACTAATGAGCATCATATTCCAATGAAGAGCCCAGGCTCCATCCCATCAAGGGGTGAGTGTTTGAAAACCGCAGAAGGGGTAATTAGGAGCTAAGAAGTATATACATTGTGCTAAAAAATAAAACAAAACAGCACTATGCAAACCCATGCAATAGAGCTCTAGGCAAGATATAAAACCTCGTTAATATAAAAATGTGAAATCTATACAGGACTCATAAAAACATCAGCATTTAAGATTCCTGGATGTCCACCTATAGCTGTCATGTTTCTGTCTTTTGGAGTTATCTAGAATTTTAAGTTTTAGAGTTAGAAAGGCCCATAAAGATCACAAAATCTAGTCTTTTTTCCAAAACAGGAGTCCTCCCCCACACCTTCATGCAGGTGGTCACTCGACCTATGTGGACATTCCCAGTGACAGAGAGCTCACCACCTCCCAAGGAAGCCCCATTGCTATTAACTATAGTCACCATGTTATGTAATAGATCTCTTGAAGTTATTCCTGCTATCTAACTGAAATTTTGTATCATTTGCCCAACATCTCCCTCCCTCCCCCAACCCCCCCAGCCCCTGGTAACCACCATTCTACTTTCTGCTTCCATGAGATCAACTTTTTTATATTCCACCTATGAGTGAGATCATATGGTATGTGTCTTTCTGTGCTTGGCTGATTTCACTTAACACAATGTCCTCAAGGTTCATCCATGTTGTTGCAAATGACATTGCTCAGTGAGATTTGTTCTGTAGGGGTCAAAGAGCTCCACGGATGGATCCTGAGAATTACAGAGATAAGCTCCTGGTGCCCACATCCAGGGAGTGGATGTTGAGAATAAAGAGATGCTATTAGGTCATGAAATATGAAACATCCGATTTTGAATCAAAGGGTAGTTTATTATATCTCAAACAAAAAGCAGTACAATTAATCAAAGTATGTGTCTAAACTATCAACACAGTTTTGCCATCTTAACGGTAGCTTGTTTATGCCAGAAGCAAAGAAACCTGGAGAGTGAGTGGTGATGAAATCGCAAAAGGCATTTTCCACAGCTTGTTGAGAATCGAATATTTTTCCTTGCAAGAAGTGGTCCAAAGCCTGGAAGAAGTGGTAGTCAGTTGGTGCAAGGTCTGGTGAATATGGTGATGACAGAGAGTTTCCAAGTCCAGCTGCTGTAGTTTGAGCAGTTTTGTTTGTGCAACACGTGGTCGAGTGTTGTCTTTCAAGAGGATTGGCCTGTTTTTATTGACCAATCTTGGCTGTTTAATCACAAGCATCCTCACCATTTCATCCAACTGGTGGTAGTAGACATCGGCTGTAATGGATTAACCAGGTTTCATGAAGCTGTAGTGGATAATACCAGTGCTGGACCACCAAACAGACACCATTAGCTTTTTTTGAAGACTATCCAGTTTTGGAATGTGTTTCGCCATTTCATCTTTATCAAACCATTGTGCCAATTGCTTGTAATTGTCAAAAAGAATCCATTTTTCATCACATGTAACAATACAACATAGAAACGGTTCGCCTTTATGTCATGACAGCAAAGAAAGGCAAGCTTTGAGATGATTTCTCTTCTGATGCTGGTTTAATTCACACGGGATCCAGCTACTTTACCTTGTTGATTTGTTTCAAATGGTCCAATATTGTTGGAATAGTAATGTCAAATCTTGCTTCTAATTCACCTGTAGGTTGAGATAGATTTGTTTCTACTACAGCTTTCAGCTAATCATTATCCACCTTGGTCTCAGGTTGCCCACCTGGCTCATTTTCAAGATTAAAATCACCACAATGGAACTTCTCAAACCATTGACATATTGTGTGTTCATTAGCCACATCCTTCTCAAATTCTTCATCGATATTTCTAGCTGTCTGCACTGCATTGGTTCCACGACAGAACTCATATTTGAAAATAACATGTCATTTTGACTTATTCATGGTTTCACAAAAATTGCTATAAAAAACCTTTGAAAGATAATTACAAGCCAACACATGCATTTGAAAGACTGAGGATGTACCTTCACAATAAAAATAAAACAAGAAGTGTCAAAGTGAAATGTCAGAGATACCAACTGTCAGACTTAGTACTTAAGGAAATCAGACATTTCATACTTAATAACCTAATATAAGAATGTATTGATAAGGAATGAGAGCAATAATTAAAATGAAATAAAGAGGAATATAGGAAAACAGGGGACTTTTTGTATGGGGACCTTCAGCTCTACAAGAGTAGAAGTCATGTTATCAAACCATACACACCGTTTAGCAATTCATTAAATAGTTACAGAGTCAAGGTTCCAGAGCAAAAGGTATCTATTTTTCCCTGAGGGCAGGAGGAATCTCAGCTCCTGGGTTTTTGCCTAAAAAAACTAATGAGGAAGAGAAGATAAAAGTGCATATGGATTCCTGTACAAAGATGCCCTGAGGCCGTCTCTAACTCACGGGCAGCTTTAGCTTACAGAAAGCAAACACTTCCTCTAAGCCATCAGGGTGCAGTTTCTCCCTTAACATTCATTTTTTTTTACAGGGTAAGACTAAGAAAACCACACAGTACGGATTTTTTTTTTAATTCCAAATTTTATCTGCAAATATAAATGGGCCATCTAGCAGCAACTGGCTTGCACGGACTCCATTTGGAATAAAGATGAAGTTCAAAAGGTTAATCAAGTTATTAACATTTTAAAAGAAGGGAAATTTTCTTTCCCAGATGGCTTAACAGGTGACTCCTATAAATTACACAGTACATTACAGCGGGCATCCGCTAGCCCAGTTATAGTAGAGAGTCTGTCAACATTTCCATTATAAAGCCCTATTTTCAGAGTTTATAACTCAGCCGTAAAACTCTGCTCCAAGCTGGGCCTTTGCTTTCTAGTCGAATTCTCAACTCAGCGGCAAACTCTTTTTTCTTTCTTCTCTTCCTCTTCTTCTCCCTCCCCCTACACCTCCTCCTCTTCATCCTTCTCCTCTGTCTTCCCCTGGTGAAAATTATTTTTTTTTAGATGTTGCTCTCATTTAAGTTAAAGGAAGATTTCCACGCAGAGAAATCTTTCAGCCACTTATACTGAAGCACATTTTTTAATGCTCAGGTATTGAGATTTTTTTTCAGAAACTATTAGGAATCAAGATGTTCCTAATTAGGCCTGTGTTAGAGTCTAGAAATCATACTGAAGATGTGTAAGCCACTAGCATTTGAAGGTGGGTGTGGGAGGTTTTAAGAGATGGGATTTTATCAGAGAAAAATATTTCACCTTGTTTCTAGAATTCTAAATGTCTATGTCTAATCCTATCCCCTAAAAGTGGCGATGGCAAATATCCCATTATTTTATCAACGTGTGTGGGGGGCCTTGCAGAACATAGCACCAGCACAGTAACTTCCAAATGGGTGTGTGTGTGTGTGTGTGTGTGTTTACAGGCCACCATGGTGGAGAGAGAGAGACAACACACAAAATATGAAGTGACAAAGAAGGTGCACAAGTGACGAGAGGAGGCCTGCCGTTCCAAGTCTGGTCGGTCACAGCCTGGGGAGTTTTTAATGGCCTATTCAAGGCTGTGGTGCAGACTAAACAAAGTTTTCTTTACTTTCACCATGACATCCTTGAAGACCAGGCCAGAGGGCGGGGAAGACTAACACGAACAGCCAGCTCTGCTCAAACCAGAGACTGCCACCGCCTCACTATGAAAACTCGGCAGCTGACCTCAGAGCCTAACCTCCAGGGCCCCTCCAAAACCCTATCTCAGACAGAAAGTTAAGCCACATAGGGAGTTGCCCTGCCAGTGCAGGGGAGGGAGAGTTCCAGGAATGGAATTGAAACACTCTCACAGGGTCAAGCAAGGACAGAGCGGGTCATAGTGGTGCTTGGACAATTTTCCCCCCAGACCCAGGCTAAGGAGCGGGAATCTGAAAATGGTTCCAGCGACCTTTCTTATGACATCGGCATTTATTTTGGTGCCAACTCAACAGCTCCTGAAGTGAGGCATCACCTCCCACCCTGGAGGGGCTATGTCCCAGGGACAGAGGGTAACTAATCTCCCTATTTACCCAGGGAAAGATATATCTATCGGTGTCCTCTTGCATCAAAACAGGAGACTGAAGCTCTTGGCTTGCTCAGGTGACAGCATTTTGGCTTGAGAAATGTTCTAAAGGAAGGTGCTAAGATTTATCAACTGAGCTCACCCAGGCACATCTGTTGAAGAACCTCTTTCATATCCCATTCTCCCAGCTGAGTGCCTCTTCATATGTTTTTCATAGCTTTTTGTTAACATACTTGCTCATTAACAAAGGTATTTGGCTTGGAGGAAAACTGTGCCCCTTGACAGCTCATCTTTTCCTCCTCTTGAGTCCTGTAGTAATGTCATAATATTTGAATTTGTGATATACATCATCATCATTTCCATAGCAATAGAAACAGCGGCCGTTGTGAAAACAGGATTTGCGATTCAATGAAAGAAAAGAACTGGAAAGAACCTAAGAGAACAGCTGGTCCTGCCTCCTGCCGTAGACAGGTACACAGCTAAGCAGACCAAGGACTGTTTTCAATCAACACACTCCCTCACATGAATAACATGCCTCTCCCTGCTGCTCTGTAACTAAAGGTATGACTATCTCGCTCCTGTACAAACAAGCCAAGAGTTTCAGATGGCAGGCAATGCAACTTTTCCATCATTTTCCCTCTAGCATTTTACTCAATGTCTGAGAATAGTAGATACTTATGTGAGTTCAGGAAATGATGGAGATGCCATACACTGAGCCTTTTATCAGCTTTGCAGCCAAGATTTCATCTTGATGTGTCTACTTAAGTAAAGTGTCTTCTGTTATAATTTAAATCTATTGAAACTCTGAGTTCTCTATGTGAAAAAAGCAGATTGGTCAAGAATGTCCATGAATAATTATTCATTCAAATGCCTAAGATATGTTATTGATCCACCACCTATAAATAAAAGAGTAGTTTTTATTGTCCTGAGTAAAAGTTGACAAATTCATCTTTATAACAATTTGCTTTTTGCTAAAACATCCCTGATTAATTGTAGGGGTAGAATTACTCCCATAGATTCTTAGAATGCACCCCTGTTACAAAAGATAGATTAGCTAGTGAAAAACAGAAGTTTCTCAACATGCATATTTCAGAATGAGTAGTTCTCAAAGAAGTGGCTTTGAATTCTAGCTTATGTAGCATCTTCAACAAAGAAATTTAAATTTTCAGAGACGTCACAAGACAAAGCAAAAGGACTTTGAGTCTCTACAGGCGGCAACTTGGAGAAAAGCAAATAACTGGCAGATAAAGGTTGGTTAGTAAAGCTTGTTAATGTAGTTTCCTCTGGTGCCATTCCAAGGCCGACTTCAGTGGTTCACATTTGTTCTTCCTGGTAGAGATCAGGTAGGATACCTTTTGTTCCTATTTCTTTTTTATTTTATTTTTAACTGACAAATAATAATTATTTGAGGTATCATTTGTCTTTGTAAATCTATGTCCTGCTTTTAGTCAAATAGAGGGAGGGCAGAGAGTTTTCCCATATCTGCTGCTTCTTAACTGTCTTCAACTCAACAATCCCTTCATATTTGGGGGCACCATATTCTGGTCTCCCACATACTCTGCTTCTCTTTGACAGTTTAAATTTTAATTGTAATTCAAAGCACTCCATGAGGATTCCGAAAACCTCTATTCTAGCCCTTCTAACTGAGGAACCCTTGACAAAATGAGGAACTACTCTAAGCCTCAGTTTCCTCATCTGTAAGATCCTTGGATCACAAGGGTCATTATGGGAAGAACATATGTTCAAGCCTATGAAATTCTTGATTATATACAAGTGGCAAGTATGAGTGTTATTAAAATTATTCAGGTAAGGGTGTACCCGGTATCGAACACAGCAGATTTTTTGCCATCCTGGACAGAAGTTTCCATTCACAACTTTACATTTGTTAAAGAAAACCAGAGCTGAATACTATTTAAAGCAGTAAAAACAGATTTCATTCAGGAACTACTTGCAATAGGGGAAAAAAGACCTCAGTATAGTGCACTCAGTTCCGTATACAACAAGGACTGGTGGGGATTTATTGCCAAGGAGTGGTCTGGGGGTCGAGGTGGGTCAGTGGATAGAAGATTACTACGAGAAGACACCAAACTGATCTAACAGGATTCTTACTGAAGGCAGGCCAGGGTAACCAGACATAGGGATGAGGAATTTGACCAGATATCAAGGCTGATCCGATATCAAGGTTAGGAAGATTCTCACTGAACTGACTTAACAAGATTCTTGCTAAAACTGGCCTATGCAGGCCCAGCAAGAATGAAGGCCAAGGCCAAGGCCTACTCAAGAAGAGGGCTCAAAGGACGTTTTAAGCATTGTCAAGCAAGATGAATTTTGAAGGAATTCCACCTTCCACCTCTTTGTAAATGAAACATATAATGATGTAGATTCTAGTTCTACACAGACTGAGAAGTTAACATTTCAAACTCAACTTTTCTTTAAAGCAGAAGCCGCCTGAAGTACATTTTTAAAAATAATACCTAAAAGTAATATGCTATTTTCCTGGGATGGACTTCTTTTTCTTTTTCACTATTTTACAGTCTATCATTACTTCCTCCAACCCCACCAACTTCAGTAAGAATGACAACAGGTACAAACTGAATTTTTTTCATGGCTTACCTCAATATTTCATTGCAAAATTCCATGTTAACCTAGGGTCTTCATTATCTGACTATGTAGCCTGTGGGTTTTCCTTTAGACCTGGGTCCACAGATTTTCCCTGTATGTGTCCCAGAGCCCTGGTGCTGGCTCAACAGTTGGGAGGCAGATACATTGGCAACCACCCTCTGGCCCAGCAACCACACCTGTGAGCACTACCACTTTCAAATTTTTTGACCTGAGAGCCACGTGAAGCTTCTCCTATTCTCTTTCTGTGACGTTCTTACTTCCATCAAAGAGGCATCATTTTTTTTTCTTTCCACTAAGTAGGGACTAGATTACAGGAATCTATTTCCTCAGTCCTCCTCTTTTACCTTATGTTATACATCCCAAATCATCCTTTGCCTCCTCTGATCTGTGTCTCCTTCCTGCTATAGACTTCCTGACATTTCCCTTCACAGGTGGACAATTCCTAGCTTCATTTTCACTTCACTTTTGCCTCTCACGTTTTTCTTGAGATCTGGGATTCTGCATTTTGCTGCACCTCCCTTCCCTCCTTTGCAGAGTTTGACTGGATCACCAACAGTGGAAACAGCTATGGGGCCCTGCTGTGGGCTGGAGATTTCATGTACCTTGTCTTTAACCCTGACAACAAATCTATTGGCAAGGTAAGTATGATGATGTCCACTTTACAAATTTACAATTTCCTTCCATAGGGTTGTGATAGTCCCAAAGATTTACTCTTCCTTGAGCGATAGCTGGTCCAAGAAAATGGAATCTTGGGCAGACAGACAGCAGAACTAGGTTTGGGGAGGCTTGTGAAGCTCATAAATTTTGAGAATTATCTTTAAGAGAAATAATGCAAAATTACTAATATAAAATTAGGCAGAAATATAAGTATTAATTTATAATGAGAAAATAAATTACAACAAATTACAAATTTAAAAAGCTAACAGAAGCCATAAAAATCACAAAGTCCAGAAAATCAACATAATATTTGTATTAATTAAATAGCTGACATATCTGTATAATACTTTTTATCTTACACTTTTTGGATATTGTTCTGATTGCCTCTTCTTATTATAAGAATATTGTAATATCATTTTCTATAGAGAAACTTTCTTTTAAAAAGTTTAGCTTTCCTCTAGCATAATTGCTCAAGATTTATTTTTTATACTTGATAGCTTATAAAAGTTTATTTCAGCTTCATAACTACTAATGATAATGTCATGCTAAGATACTATTCAATACATTAGGATGCATAAAACATATGTCACATAGATGTATTATCTGTTGATAGCACAACGATAGTTTGTGCCCTACAATATAAAAATTTTGATAAACTCTTTTATGCAGTTCCTATAAACAAAAAGAAAAGGCTGTGTGATGCGTTTACAAGTGTATGTGCTGCATAAAGGAAAATAGTTTCATCGAGAGAGAACTTTCATTTTGGTTAAGCATTGATGAGAATTAAATCAATCACTTATAATTTTGCACATTTAAAGTGTGTAAGAATTTTCCACCCACTGGCTTCTCTGACTGCCTACCTGTCAAACTTTGTTACCCGTCCACCCCACTCACTATGCATACACGAGACTTCCCTTCTTGAAACTTCATGCGCAAACACTGGGGAGTCATTTCAGTGAGCAGCAGGTGTATTCCTATGTTATTCCTACATGAGACAGCTAGAAAACTGTTCATGGAATAGATTAAAAACCAAATATATGTCTTACAAAACCCAAACTAAGTGAACCCTAACTCAACTTTTCCTTAGCTGAATCTCCTGAATGTCCAGAGCATGTCATTGCCATCTGAGAGGAGTAACAGAATGACAGAGGGCAATTCAGACTGGAAAGAGACAGTAGTCTTAATTGCAATTAAAATGTCTTATCTTTGCAAATTTTACAAAAACTGTGACCATAGAAATACACTTACAGGATCCCTCAGAGAGGCTTGGAAGGGACCAGCATAAGCAAGAGAGTCTCTGAAATATGTTTTATTCCCTTCTGCGCAAGTCTGCCTCTGGTAGTTAGTCATGAAACCAGCTTCCCTAAACAATTTTTCAGGTACCATAGAATGAAAGTCATGTCAAATGAAAACAAAGGGACAGTTATCTAGCAAAATAAATGTTTTAATAGGATTAAATCTTATAGATAAAGTCACTAAATCTAATGGACTCTAGAGTCCTTACTTGTAGACTGTTTTTGGTTTTTCATCTGCAGATAAACACCTACATATAATTGCTCAAAACTAGTTTTGTAAATGAATTAATGAATGAATGCTATTATAACCAGCCTTTGTTACAGTTTTTTAAAGAGATCTAAATACAAAGCTCAGGTATTAGCCAAATGTATAGTCAGTGTGTATTGAATGTGACAGTGTCCTTCCTGTCCAGGTGCTTTTATCATGGTCCAAGTGTGACTCAAGATTTCATGAATTGAATCCCAAGCAGTCAGATAATGATCTTGTGCCCTAAAAACGAAGATGACATAAACATGTCACCATAACCTATGAACATGTGCAGTAAGAACAATCTTTCAAAGCTTTTTTTCAAATTAAATGATATATTCCTTTTATATTTCTAATGTTGGGAATAAAACTTTGACTTTAAGCCCACCCAAAAAAAGAAATAAACAACCATAATTTGTAATACAGCCTTGATAAGTATTAAATAAAACAGAGTATGAGGTAGGAAGGATAGGGAGCCATATTCATGATCCCTGTAACGGCAGAGTCTGCCCCACACCTGTCAAAGAAGCTGTAACTCAAATGATGATGTTTTCAAACAGAGATTGTTGTCTGACGATGAACAACAGTCTCTTTCCAAATAAAAATGTTTTTAAACACTCCTGGATGTGAATCCAATATGGAAATGGGTTTGAAATAAACATTAAACATTTTGCCATCTGTTGCCCTGCTGAGTCACTGAAGAATATCCTCCCCAAATGTTCATATTTTCAGACTAATTGGTCCATGGCTGCCAGGCATGAAGAAGAAAGAAAATCTGAAACTCAATGATTCCACTAAGTTGTAAAAGATACACTACAGAGACACTGCTATTTGAAGATGAGGTTGTGGATTAACACTGGAGTCAAACCAGGAAAAACATTCTTAGGTTGTCAGAACGCTTTATCCAACAATTAATCATAATCAGCACATTCCAATAACTTTGATTAATTCAATGCTTAATTTTTTCAATCTCAAAACTTCTACCAAAATATTTTTACTTTACATTTCTAATATTTAGAGGACATTGTTTTTTAATGAACTTTAGAAATGTGAGGAAGAATTTGGAGCAAGGGAAGGAAAAGATAAAGGGGATAAAATGAGAGACAAGTGAAGGAAATGATGGATGAGTGAGATTTCTAAAATAGCAGCAAAAAAAGGGGAAGAGAAGACTTGAAAATAATCAAAGAACTCCAGTATCATTTCTCACATTTATAATAGTTGTGCCTTTCCTCTGAGGAGTGTAGTAGAGGCCAAGGAAGTCAGCTCCAGTCTACTTAAGACTAAAAGGAACAACACAACGTTGGTCTCCCTCCACCTACTCTCACCTCCAGCTACTATCCAGCACCAATTCTCTCATGT
Organism: Lemur catta; assembly: GCF_020740605.2. Lineage (NCBI taxonomy): Eukaryota > Metazoa > Chordata > Mammalia > Primates > Lemuridae > Lemur > Lemur catta. Next base: position 61,899,655 of record NC_059136.1, read on the forward strand.
TTAAAGGCAGCCTGAGTTCTGAGACCCCAATCCCAGTCACAGGACCATCTTCATGCTACTTTCATAGCCTTAATGTCATCCTGGGTCAACTGCTCATTAGCTTCAGGGTATAGGGGGTGGTGGAAATGGGAAATACAGGCAGACACAAAGGAATAGTTGCAGCAATATCTCTTAAGAGGGTCAAGGAAATTTCTCTGGCTGATAAAAATCTTAGCAATCCTAATCAAAATCCCAGCAGAATGCTTTAGAAGCCAACAAACTAAAAAAACAAAAAACAGAAAAAAAGGAAAAGCAAAGGACCTAGTACAACCAAAATAATTTTGAAAAAGAACAAAGTTGGAAGACTCACAGAATAGAATTTCAAGACTTAATATAAAGCCAAGACATTGTGGTATTGGTGATAAAAAGGTAAACACACAGATTAATGGAATAAAATACAGTCCAGACATAGAACTATATATATGTGTGTGTATATATATACATATATATACACACACATATATATACAGCCAATCTGTTTTCTACAAGGTGTAAGAGCCATTTCAGTGGATAAACCACTTTCTTCAATAAATGGTGCTGAGACAATTGGATATCCATAGGCAAAAAAATAAACTTCAGCCCATACCTTGCTCAAAATGCAAAAATTAACTCAAAAAGAATCATAGACCTAAGTGCAAAACATAAAACTGTAAAACTTCTGGAAGATAACATAAAAAAAATATTTATGACCTTGGCTTCAGCAAAGATTTCTTACGTAGAACACAAAAAACACGAACCATAAAAGAAAAAACTGATAAATTGGCTTTCATCAAAATTAAAAACATCTTCTGTTTGAAAGATAAAGTTAAGATACAAAAAAACAAGACACTAACTTGGAGAAAATATTTGCAAGACAAATACCTGATAAAGAACTGATAACAAGAATATATAAGCCTTCCCAAAACTCCATAATAAAAAAGCAAACAGCCCAATTTTTTTTTTTTTTTTTTTTTTTGAGACAGATTCTCACTCTGTTGCCCAGGCTAGAGTGCGGTGGCGTCAGCCTAGCTCACAGCAACCTCAAACTCCTGGGCTCAAACAATCCTTCTGCCTCAGCCTCCCAAGTAGCTGGGACTACAGCCATGTGGCCACCATGCCCGGCTAATTTTTTTCTATATATTTTTAGTTGTCCATCTAATTTCTTTTTATTTTTTTTTGGTAGAAATGGAGTCTTGCTCTTGCTCAGGCTGGTCTCGAACTCCTGAGCTCAAACAATCTGCCCATCTCAGCCTCCCAGAGTGCTAGGATTACAGGCATGATCCACCACGGCCGGCCAGCCCAATTTTTGAAAAAAGAAAAAAACAAGAAAAAGATTTGAATAATACACTTTATCAAGAAGATACAAGTCAATGAAAAATGCATATTTAATGAGATACCACTGCATACCTATTAGAATGGCTTTAAAAAAAAAAAAAAAAAGACAGTTACCAAATACTGCTGGTGAAGATGTGGAGCAAATAAATTTTATGATTAAGTAAAAGAAGCTAGACTCAAAAGGCTGCCATATACATGAAGTCATTTATATGACATTTTAGGAAAGGCAAAACTAGGTGGTTAAGAAATCATACCAGTGGTTTCCAGGGGCTAGGATGAGGAGAAGGGATTATCTACAAAGGGACTTGGAGGAAGCGTTTTAGCTGGTGGAAATGTTCTGTATCTTGATTGTGATGGCAATTGCATGAGCGTCAAGTTTGTCAAAATTCATACAGCTATACACCTAAAAAGGATGAATTTTATTATGTGTAAATGATAACCCACTAAACCACAAAAAAGCATTATAGTAAATCCAAAATTAATCCCATATAAATCATCTTGTGAAATAAGATTTTATTGGCATTTACTCAAATTGAATCAGGATGGAATTTAGTGTATTATTTAAATTATTGAAATTTCTTTTTGTGATGGATTTTTCAGATTAATAAAATATATCTTCCTAAAGTGTTTACCACAAATAAAATTTGTTCAAATGTAAGGCATCATCTAATATTACTGTCATTGATTTGTATCTATAGTCATTGACTGTGACATGATTTAACATTCACTTATTCAAACATTCAAGAGCATTTCTTGAATATTGCTAGGCTAGGAGCCTGCAAAGGACTCAATCCTCCCCAGTTCTGGGCCAGTAGGATATGCTTCAGTCCTCTCTAATAAACTTTCATAAGGTATAATCAGATGAGGCCAAATATTAGAAAAATAACTCCAAGCTTAATTTTAGCTGGTCCATAACAATAGAGTTATTTAATATTAGAAAATAATATTATACAGTATAACAACATCACAAAGACTATAAGACTTAGAATAAATGAAATTTGCTGAGGATATTATAAGTAATCCAGATATCATAACTCTTAGGGCACTCAAAAGCAAAATGCTAAAAAAGTAATGTAAGACCTGGGAACATTATCGATTTCAATAGTGAATAGAAGCAAGTTATGTACATGGAATTTTTAGCCATACTCCCTCTGCTGGCAGATACCACAGACAGGGAGCCAGTGGCCCTAGACTGTACTCCCATCTATGCCAACACTTGAGATTTTCCCTGCTTCTCATCTCCATGTTTGAAATAATTAAACAACCCACCAATTTCAACAGGGTCTTCCAGTAAGCATGAATTCACCAATGCTTCTAGCATTCCCAGAAAACAAGCAATCTATAGAGGGTTCACGGGTCCAATGCTTAGAAGGACCTGTACTTGGTTTGACACTCTGCTGTCACCATCTTAAAATTCTTAATAATTTTGGAACAAGGGCCCCACGTTCTCATTTTGCATTGGGCCCCACAAATTTTGTAACTGGTTCTAACTCTATAAATACCAAAGCTGATGTGACCATTCTGAGTTACTTTTTATATATGGTCATTTAGGTCATGCATTTGATTAAAATCTAACCAAATTTATCTTGAAACACTTTGGTTAAGAAACTACACCTAGAAAACTGGTAAGTTAGGCTCATACAATTTCTAAGAACTTCTGGTAAAACAGACATGTTACTAGGAAAATTTATTTGTCTAAGGGTTTTAGAGCTTCCACTTCCTATTCCAGATAAAAATACAGTAGAAGCAAAACTAGATAGATTTTTCTGCTCATTTGATCTTACATCATTGTACAGAAGCACATATTGAGATTTAGTTTGGTCTGGATTTTCATTTTAATTTTGCTCAGTTCTTCTAAAGGTTTTATATATTCATCCATTCATTCATTCATTCAATAAATATCTAATGAGTGGCCAGCACACACCAGGCATTATGCTTAACAGTAGGTATAAAAAAGAAAAAAAAATTAAATAAGAAAATACATTTTTATTCCCTCATAAGACTTAAAGTCACTAAAATAGAGTCACTACTGATCTTTCCATTTATAGCCTTTATAATTTTGTTACAGGGCATTGATTTTTAATAAATGAACCTAGAAGAACAATATGCTACATACTAGTTTTTCCAATAGCAAATTAATATCGATGATTGTGCTTTTTTGAAATGTTGGGTTTTATTGTGTAATAATGAGAGAAAGTTGGCTAAAAAAATGCTCTGGGTTGTATGAAAGGTATCCAGTAAACAATTAGCATTGTTCCTAACCTAAACCATGTCACCATTTTTTCCTTCATATTAAACGTCATGCACTATCATAGTCAGTCTCAGAGCTGGCTTCCAGCCCAGTCAGCCCCTGCAGCCAGCAAGGCCCGGGCAACAGTGTCTTTTATAAGTGGCTAAAAGCATCTCGCTTGCATCTCAAATGCTGAGTCTTTCTGCAAGATGGCAAATACATAACCCAAGTGCTTTGGAGCGAAGCTGATTTTAAAAGCATTAGAGCAACTGAAACTTCTCTTAATCGTGGTCCAAACAAAAACTAGTTGGTCCCCTGCAGTCTTTCTTCATCCTCAGCAGTGTAACTGGGGCTCTTTGGTCCTGGAAAAGCATCTCTCTCATGCATTAGCCATAACACAAAGCAGCGGATGCCTATTACCTATTTCCATACCAGCTCCTGGGCTAAGGAAGTGACAACTGTTTGAAATTAAGCTGAACCTGGAAACATCCTGGGGTTCATTTTTATTTGAGGTTACAAAATCAACAAGTGCCATTTTTCTGGGCTTGGCAAAGGGGAGCAATGTAAAGGTATCAAATGGCACTTATATATTTGGATGTGAAGGAAGGGTCATATCCCCTGACAGCTCAGCAGGAGTAAGTTTAGTTTCTGCAAAGCATATGAAGGCTTTTATTCCTCCCCTCAGTGAAAATGTGTTATTTTATGTGCTCAGACTATCACCTCCTCCCTTGCATTTGTAGGGAACATCTATTTCTGGTGGGAGCTGCCAATTTGCTATCCCAGAATCCCACCCTACATGCCCAGTAGGAGCCAATCAGAATCTTCCTGTGGGTTTTCTCACAAGATCTGGAGGGAAAGAGCTTTCTTTCCTCTGTGGTCACTAGACTAACAAGAATATAAGATCTTGGGTTCCTGGAGCCTCACGGAGCCAGTCATCTGGAGAGGAGAGGGCTAGAAGGCAGAGAGAAGCAGAAATGAGAGATGATGAGGGAGCCCTGATGTGCCAAATCCTGGACCTCATCACTCAGAGACAGGCTCCTCAGCTCACCCATCATTTCAGTATATAAGCTAAAGCATCTCTCCTTTATATTTTGCTTTGTTTATACTAGTCCAAATTGGATTTCTGACACTTACAAGGAAAAGAGTCCTGACCTACTCTGAATGCTGCATGTCTAGAAGCTGTTGGATGTCAAACAAATTCAGGTTGTATCTGAGGGAACCAGATCTTCAGCTTGCCTTCAGCTGATTAACTTCTGGAAATCCTATCACATGTATGTTACCAAATTTATGGAAGCAATTTCTGAGAACCTAATGTTCTTTTCTGTGCAGAGTGCATATGTCAGTCATGGTCTACGTGCTGGCAGTTGGGCAGGAGAGGAAGAGGATGGCGAGAGAGGAGGCAAGGCACACCTAAGGGGCCTGCTCAAAGCCAGGACTCTGCTTATCAAACAACTCACAAAATGAAAGTGTTCCTCTGTCCATGAACTTTCACTTAGACCACTGGTTGGGTCCCTTCTCCAAATCAGTAACTTCTGCAAATCAGTAACATCTACCCAAAGGTAGAGCCTACATCAAACGAATGTTGTTTTATATACCATGGAAGAGAACAGTGCTCCCCATGGGCACTTCAATCTAAAAAATCATTTTGTGAGTGTGAGCACGTTAATTTAACAAAACAAGGTGAATGAAATAAAAAAAAGCACTATAAAACTTAGAAAACAAATTAAAGACTAGTTCAGCTGAAAATCAAATTACTGACAGAAAAAGAAAAGGAAAAGAAAAGGCTCAGGACAATCCCAGCAAATGCAGAAGAAAAAAGCAGAGATTAAAACAAAAAGAGGAAAATATATAAGAATGACAAAGAAAGCCCAGAATAAGGACAAGTTTTTGGTCTCCCTGAGGTATAGAGTCAAACATATAGAAGAGAAAACCATTCAAAGATTATTAGAAGAAAAAATTTCTCCCAAATGAAGAAAAACCTGAATCTGCTGATTAAAAAGTATATACCATATTATGGACATCCTAGTTTGCTCACCTAATTTCCATTTCCCTTCCCCCTTTCTAACAGCAACAGATTTTCATTTAGATATCCAGTCCTCTTCTCCATGGCTCCTGTGCTTTAGGCATCCTGATCCCATACAATGCCAAGGGTAGTCTCTGGTTTAAGGCAATGAGAAGTTTACTATCAGACTAATTACTCCTAAAAAGAGAATTTATCATTTTTATCTATAACTAAGATATTATTGCTGTCATGTGTATTCTGCAGTTTCACTACAATGAGTCTATGCATTTATTTATACTTCACAAGGATTTGGCCTATGCAGTTATGTGCTGGAGTCAGCTCATATCACCTCACAAGAGTCAATTAGCACCTGTCTTCTCAACCTCCATTTCAGTAAAGTCACACTGGTAACCTGAAATCAGCCACAATGACAGAATTTACGGCACAGAAATTAGCAAACATTGCAAATCAGGGCTAATTTTTTTTTTATCTTGGAGGGCTAGTTGTTAAACATTTACCAGCACACTAATTTTTTAAATTAAAAGCTAATTTTTTTATCAGTTTTGGAAAATCTCAGGCCATTATCTCTTCAAGAATTGCCCCTTCTATTCTCTCTTCTTGTTTTATCTTTTATGTCTCTTAAACTCTTCTTCACTTTTTCTCTTTATCTCTCTTTGCTTCATTCTAGGTAACTTTCTCAGTCCCATCTTCCAATTCACTAATTCTTTCTTCAGCTGATTATTATATAGTCTTTCTGAGATTGCTCTATTACTTCAAGTTTGTGGAAATATTAGTCTTTCTATTTATGGTATCTGCTTATTCTCCCTCTTAATAGATTATTTCCTCATGAAATTTATAAGTTTTAATTGTTCCCCTTCATTCTCCCCCTACCCCTGGAAAACCTACACACTTGGTAAAAAATACACTTTTACACTTAGTAAAAGTCTTACTAAAGAATTATTTTACTTTTGCTTTGGTCTAGAACTCTTTTGATGTTAACTTCTCAGCTTGGACATCCCAGCATTAAATTAGTGACATAAATTTCAACTTCACATCTATTTTTGGTGGCCAGGAGCTTTAATTTCCCATCCAGAGTTCCAAAAAGTAACAAATTTTCTAGTCACACTACCTGAACCAGTGAATGTTTTTTCACTAGTCTCCTTTTACCAAATGAACAGTTTTCCTTTCCAGGATCCCAGCTTTAAGTAGGGATCTCTGTTCCAGCTACCTGCCTCAGTCAGGCCCAATGCCATATTTCTTATGTTTACATGGACATTAAAACTTCAGTTTCTAATCCCCTTATGCAGCCTAATAGTTTTCAAACCCATCACAGCATCAGCTCATAAGTTTATTGTTCAAACCTAAAATTGCCTTTATTTCTGACATGTCATCTTACCACAATCTTTTTATAATTAATTTATATAGTTTAATTTTATTTTTATAAATTGTACCTAACATGTCTGTGGTTTCATAACTGGGGGATTGAAGGGTGGGTGGAGTTTATATTAATTCAGCTGATTTTATTGTCAGAAGCAGAACACAATCCTATTTTTATATAAAGTATTTGTCTCTTTTAATCTATTTGTATGTGTGCATAGACAGAAGTCTAGAACAATGTTCACTTCATGGTTATGATTGTATTTCCAGATAGTTGGATTAATAGTTTGTTTTTTCAACTTTTCTTATATTTGTGCAAATCATTTGAATATTTAATTAATTAGCTTTTCTCAGTTTTAGCTGAAAAGAGTAGTTACAGAATAATTATTAGTGTCTTTCAATGTCTATTAGACAAAAGATCAATCTCCTTAGCATGCTATTCAAGGGTTTTCATGATTCACCTCATCCCGCCCGTGTATACCACATTTCTCAATAGTCTCCCCAATTCCACTACCTTCTGGATAGCCCAACATTTCCCACAGTGCCTCTTACCGTCACATTCTCATGACTTTATTGAGGCTCCTCCCTTGGTCAAAATCTCAGCATGTCCTTCCTCACCTTCTCAGCAGGTCCCAGTATTGCCCAACCTTCAAGATCACTTTCTTAAAACTTCATCATACTTTACTTTTTCTTTTAGTCTTACCCAGTCCTGAACATATAACAGTTGCCATATAAATCTCAGTTATTTATCTATTTTTTTCCCCTTTTAGGAAAAGGCAAGGACTATGTCTACTATTTTTTATGCTTCATTTATTCAATAAATGAGTTCATGAATAAATAAAATAAATGTTTGCAACTTGCTCAGTTAAAAGCAGACTTCTCAAGGATTTCATAACTAAGACTGTGGGTGGGATGCAGGTTCATTTGGTTTGCCAGATGGCTTTTTGTGTCTTCCTTTGGGTGGTAGTAAATTAGAATGCTTTGGCAGATCTAGATAATTGTTGAGAAGTCCTTAGGGAAGGGATGGCCAATGGTGTCTTTAATGCCTTACATATGAATTGCCTTTAGTAGTCATAGCACCTTCACAAACAATGTTTCATTTGATCCATTGAGGTAAATGTAGTAAACTGTCATGTGCCCAGCCTTTCAACGAGAAAATCGATACCTAGAGAATTGATGACTTGTCCAAAGATGTCGGGGAACAACTTCACCTAGGTCTTCTGTTGCCCAGCCCAGTGATCTGTGCTCTTCTCTCTTTTACCATGTCTCCACAACCCTGCAAATATCCTGGTCCCTACTGTGATAGCAGTTATAATGCCAATTTCAACCCCGAGACAGTAAAAGAGCCAGGCATTCCCCTTGACGGGTGCCTCATGTCATCCCTCTGGCTGCCAGTCTTTTCATATGCAGCCTCAGTTTCCTCATCTCCAAAATGAAGAGGTAGCAACTATTAAGGTCCCTAATCTTGGTAGATTCATGCACCTGAGTCTCTGTGAGAATTTTCTGAAGGAACCATGCCTAATTCAAGTTCTCAGCTTCTTCACAGCCACCTTTTCTAGACTTCTTCTGACCATGGCTAAGTACCAGGGCCTGAAGTCCTGCCATTATAGAAACCTGGATATTTTGGCCAAGCAACATTCATGCTTCATTCTTTTTACCATGATTCTTTCTTGACCTTAGACCAGTGGTCCCCAACCATTTTGGCACCAGAGGCTGGTTTCATGGAAGACAATTTTTCATGGACGGGGCAGGGTGGGGGGGATGGTTTCAGGATGATTCAAGTGCATTATATTTATTGTGCACTTTATTTCTATTATTATTACTTTGTAATATATAATGAAATAATTATACAACTCACCATAATGCAGAATCTAATGAGCGACTGATGTGACAGGAGGCGGAGCTCAGGCGGTGATGCAGGCAATGGGGAGTGGCTGAAAATACAGATGAAGCTTTGCTCGCCTGTCACTCACCTCCTGTTGTGCAGCCTAGTTCCTAACAGGCCAGAGACAGGTACTGGTCCATTGCCTGGGGGCTGGGAACCACAACCTTAGACTGTCCTTTCTCTCCAAAAGGAACATTTATCTGAGAACAGCTAGACTCAGTCAAAAATTGTGATAGCAGTTTAAGACAGCCCACAGAAAAAGAAAACTGAAGTCACCAAGCATGGTGTACAAACCTCACACAGACATGTCCTACCTGCTTTCTATTTCCCCTGCCTCCTTGCACACCCATAATTCCTTAGTTAAAGCTTTATTACGTCATTACTCAGGATATTTTCAACAAAAACAAAAAGATCCTCTCCAATTGTCTGCTGAAAAATTAGAGTTTTTATCAAGTGTTTTTTCCTTCTTGTTTAATTTTCATCACACTTTACCACCTTGTAGGTTATTACACGTGGTAGAAAGTGAGCCTTTTTTTGTTAAGGAATCACCACGCAGTTATTTTTTACACAATAGTCAGAAAGCTGTACTCTGAATGAGGCAGAGGAACTTATATATAACTTAACGTCCCTTGCAATGCTTCCATCAATGTGAAATAAATATGTTAAATCAAAATGCTACTAAAACTGAAAAGACAAAGCAGGGAGGCAAAATCTACATGTGTTATTTGCAATCTTCATTCAGGATGAGCTGGAGCTAACTGGTTTCAATTCTGTGTCATTGTTTGATAACTGTATTTCATATGAAAAAAAAATACTGGAGCGCTTTCTTCAAATAAAGAAAATAAACATGTACCTGCTATCAGAACACAGAGTGAGAACAGAGCTAAGCGCTGCCATAGTGAAACTTCGTACAGCTGACAAAGAAAAAACTCATGAGGACTGACTAGTTGGAGTTGACCTATAAATGTGGCACAGAGCCGAAGAAGGAAAGTTGAGTAAAACTGCTCAGTTTGTTTTACTTTGCTGGTGAAATGACCATTTGTTTCCAAATAGTCCCAAAGCTCATGTCTTTAACGGCCATTACTCCACTGTACTGGCATGCTGCTGAGGGCTTTGCTTATTCCCTAATTATCAAAAAGGGCTGCTGGAATTTATTAAGAAATTATAAGTAATATCCCAAGTACCTTCAAAACCAAGTTTGGCAGTACCCTTAACTCTTGCATCAATGTAGACTCCCCTGGTTTGCTGTGAAACAGACTAGAATTTGACAGTGCCAAAACCACCTGAGTCGAAGATGAGGCAGCCAGTTATTTTCCAGTAATTATTGTTCCCATGGCTTATTTGAAAGTCCTTCAAAGAGACACACAAGACAAACTGAACAATCTTAATTAAGAAAATATAATCTACAAGTTATGTGCAGTTATTTAATTAACACAGTGGAAGTATAATTCATTCAGATGTTACAGAAAAATCACTCCATCTATCCTGAATTGTTATGGAAAGTGAAATGTGTAAAAAGCAAGTAAAGAAGTCACACTTAAGATTCAGAGAGTCTTAATTTTTCTCACTATTTATTTATTTATTAATCCAAGTCAAATCCTATGGCAGCAAGTATTGTAGCAACAAACATTTTGTTCTGGTAAAAATATTTTTTAGAACTGTCTGAAGCCCAAAAAATTCAGTGTCAAATTCCAGTATGATCAGTTCAAATGGCTTCTAAAGTTGGTGCTAATGGACTTTGACATCGTGTCCCATTTTCCTTCCTTGAAAGTTGGTTTCTTTATATATAATTTTGTCTACCATCTATTGATCTTTAATATGTCTCAGATGCTACACTAACCACTTTACATACATCACCTCATTTAATTAGCCCGATAGCCCTTTTAACATAAGCCGAGTGCACAGGGATATATCCAGGGGGCACTGAGGTTGGGGAAGGTAAGCATTTCACCTCCAGAGACACAGCTGGCAAGCAGTGGAGCCCACATCTGATCTCAGAAGGTCAGACTCCAAAGACCATTTTCTTTACAAATGTGCTACCCAAACCCGTCTCTCCCACACACAGACTATTCTATTCCAGAATCTTGGCACAGTTACAATTTTAATGTTATCTAAGATTATAATCCATAATTTACCTCCGTGACAAACTTTCTCCTCTATACCATAATCAGCCTTATAGATACCTAAACACTTGAAATATATATATGTAAAAAAACACACACACACATATATATATACACTATACATACTCTATATCTGTATCATCTATCTAAATATATGTGTGTGTGTACACACACAGAAAGGGAGCGAGAGAAAGGAGGAGGGAGAGCAAAACAAAGACAGACACTAAGACTGGAGATCCTGACCCAATCCAACAAGATGATATTAAACAGAGATAAATGAAAGTTCTTACATTTGTTTCAGGCACTCTGCTAGATCTTATGTCCCCAGCACTTAACACAATGCCTTGCACATAGTAAATGCTTAATGAATGTTTGTGGAATGACAGAGAGATAATGAATGAGTGGTAAGTAAGTGATACTAATAGGTAATTATGAGTAGGGGAGATATGATTTCACATGTATGAAACAGACTCAGTGGTCCTCACTGACACTAAGGTCAACATGAGAAAGTAAGTAGATGTGGCCACCAACAGCTGTGGTGCAGTACAAGTCTGTGCTCACAGAGGCTCCATCTGAGACATGGAGGTGTGAGTCCTGACCGCCTTTGCTGTCCAGTGTTGTGGGCATTGGATGGGGAGTGGCTTAGGAAAGGATGTATATGACAGAGAATCAGAGAAGCCCCTCCATGAGAAAAGAAGACACAGAGAAACCTAAGGCTTCAAACACTACAGAGCCATCTGGGGAAAGGAATTAGACTGGTTTTGTGTGACCTGAAGATAATGAACAACCAGTGGAAGCCAGAGAGGCATATTTGGCTTCAAAGTTAGGAAAGACAGGCATCCTCCCCCTCTCCCAGTGGCTGTGCCCTTCCTCTTCCTCACCACCTTCCAATGGTGTACACCTTTCTAGATTCAGAACAAGTTCCAATTCCTCTGGGAAGCCTCCTTCCCTAGCAAGACTGACCTTTAGTGGCTTCTCCCTTCTAAAAACTTTCACTCTACTTCACACCCTCCCCCAAATAACAGCACCATCTTGGCTTCTTCCCCTTTCACTCAGTGCTCTGGTTAAGTGATAGGGACATAGAGATGAGTAAGAGTAGGTTGTCATCCTCAGGGTACTTAGAGCCTTGAGGGAGACACAGAGAAGTAAGACAAAGATGACAACATATTCAGTGCAACAGTATTATGCAGAATTGCTGGTTCAAGAAGGATAGACATCTGTCTTAGTCCATTTTCGTTGCTATAACAGAATACCACAGACTTGACAATTTATGAAGAAAAGACATTTATTTGGCTCACTGTTCTAGAGGCTGGCAAGTCCAAGACTGAGGGGCCACATCTGATGAGGGCCTTCTTGCCAGACCATAATATGGCAGAAGGCATCACATGGCAAGTCATGTGTGAAAGACAGAGAGAGAATGGGGGCTGAATTTATCCTTTCTATCAGGAACCCACTCCCATGACAACTAACCCACTCCTACAATAATAACCCACTCCCATGACAATGGCATTAATCCATTCATGAGGGCAGAGCCATTGTGACCCAATCACCTCTCAAAGGTCTCACTTCTCAACACTGTTACAATCGCAATTAAATTTCTACATGAGTTTTGGAGAGGACATTCAAATCATAGCAACATCCAAATAAATTTGAGAAAACAGAGAATACTTCCCAGAAAAGTAAGGTTTATTGTATTGCCCTGAACTGTATCTGAGGGAAGTTTGGGAACTACCTGGGTAAAGAGGTGGGAAAGGAAGTTCCAAGCACAAGGACAAGTGTATGGATCCAAGGGAATATGTTCTAGATAGCTAGAAGGTACCAATGTCACTTAGGAACTTCCTAAAGCAAGAATCTTATTTCCTTAATATTTACACTCCCTGAGGGCACACTTCTCAACATATAGTGGATTATCAATAAAAAGGTACTTATTTGACTAGGATAAATATTATAAGCAAGAAGGGAACACGATGTTCTCTGATCCTCATACTCAGATTAACAAGAGCAGTGTTGGAATAGTCAACTAGTCATTGTACAAGGACCACCATTTATAAAAACCTGGAGAGTTATGTGGCATAATGAAAGGGCATAGACTTTGGAATCAGACCAACTTGAGTTTCAAACCCAGCCCTGTGACCACAGAAACAAACTTAACTCTTTTGAGCCTTGATTTTCTCATCTTAAGACAGAGCTAATAGTGCCTATCTCTCAGCCCCGTTATCTAGTTTAAATGAGATAATATAAGGAAAGACCAAGAAAGCTGCCTGTTAATATTAAATGATTCATAAATTATACTTATAAAGAAGAATCACAGGAGAGTCTCTTAATTGAAAATTAAGGAGCTAGAGAAAAATTTTATTAGCATTGTCATGGGCCAAAGTGACATCCATTTTATACCTAATGTAGAAAAAGGGGCAGGAGGGATTACTGAACCTTGTTAGCACATGAGATTCAGATCAGAGTTGCTGGGCTCAGTGACCAGTGTCCATTTGTCATTCCCAACAACTAGACACTCCTTGGCTGGGTGTCTTTACCATAAAGTGTGCTGAGAAGTCTGACTGTTCAAAGGAGTAGCCACCATCATTCATTCCATAATCAAACAAGTTAGAAAGCCTTCCTGATGAAATGTGGCTACTTCCTTAAAAATATAAGGGAAAGTAGAATGCCAGGAACAGTGGAACCTAACTTAACGTGCCCAAATGACGAGAATATTTAAATGTGGGAAAGAACTAATAACAAAAGAAAAAGTTAACCAGTGATTTTCATATGATACAGAATGATGGTGGTCCATTGGGAACCAGTGGGTTTGCTTAGGCAGGGAGCATTTGTTTAGAAAGCTGCAGATATCGTGCATATTTTACAGCCTGCGATGCTTATCAAGATTAGAGTTGTCTTCAGTAACCTAGGCCTGGTAGGTATTGGGAGGAACTTCCCACAAGCAATCCTAAAACAAGAGCCTCTCATTTCACTACTTTTCATGAGTGGCCCTGCATTTAACAAGTGAAAACGGAGCTTATCTCTAGTCCCAGAAGGACAAATACTGCATGATTCCACTTATATAAGGTATCTAAAATACTCAGACTCACAGATGCAGAAAATAGTATGGCGGTTGCCAAGGGCTGGGGAAAGGGGCAAATGGGGAATTGTTTTTCAATGGGTATAAAATTTCTATTATGCAAGGTTAATAAGTTCTAGAAATCTGTTGTATAATATAGTACCTATAGTTAACAATATGGTATTGTGAACTTTAAAATATGTTAAGAGGATAGATCTCAAGTTATGCATTCTTATCCCTAATAAAAAGGAAGAAGGAAAAGAAAACATAAAATAACACAAGGAAATTTTTAGAGGTGACAGATATGTTTAGTGCTTTGGTTATGGTGATGGTATCACAGTTTGGTGCGCATATATCCAAACCCATCAAGATGTACACATTAAAAGTGTGCAATGCTTTTGTCTATCAATCATACCTCAATAAAGCTAAACTGGAGCTTATCATTGTGATATGTGGCTCATACCCCTCCAGTGCCCTCCCTACTCAAACCTTGGTTTTGAATAATTCTATCCATTACCTGTCTTACCTGCATGTTTATCCATCTTGTTCTATCTCCAGATAAATTAAACAGACTCTTATCCTCTATTTCAGTCTTTGTACAAGTTACACTGTACTCACCAAGCCAAATTGCTTTTCTCATTTACCAAACCACTAACCTTCTTCCAACCTAATCCAGACCAAGGCACCTATATCTTGGAAGTTTCCCATATTTAAGCCATCCCATCACCCACAAGAACAATCCCAGCCCAGCCATTATTCCACCATGCCCTGAGAGTTAAGTCATCTGGTTCAGTTGATGATACGTATCTGTTTGTCTGCTCTAATGGCTTGTAAGGCCTTAGGGGTCGAACGTATGTCTAATCTTTGCTGCATACATCTGTACACTACTGAATACATCATTACTGTACATTACTCTAATCCAGTGGGGACGCAATAAAAACTTGTTGACTGACTGATTTAGCACGGGGATGATTATTACGTAAGCCACTTTCGTAAATAAATTTCAAATAATGACCAGCTCACACAAATGTTTTACTAGCTCACCCTCCCCATGGAATTAATATAAAGAATGAAAATCAGCAGTCATTTCTACTTGCCCAACATTAAATGTTAACTCACCCCCAGAGAGTAGCTATTTTCAAGGCTAATTTCAAGTCAAAATGTCTAAAATGGTTGTCATTCTTGGTGACGTGCTGGGAAGATTCAAGAACTAAGGTACCAAATCCAGTCACTTCCACAGGTTATTAACCCCAATACTGGAGATCATTATTCCTAGTACATTACTTATAATAATAACACTGGCAGTTTATTTTAATTCATATTTATTCAAAGAAAGGGCACTGGATATTTTAACAAAAGCTATTTGATAGATTTTTCTAATTTTATACTTCATTGAAATAAAATTATTTATAAATTCTAATTTGATTTATATCATTCTTGAATAGTTCAATTAATTTGATATATGGGAATATAGCGATAAAAATACCTCCTTACATACACACCTGAGGTAAAAAAATACATATATTAGAAATAAATTTTTAAAAATAAATTTAACACATGCTGTTTCTCTTGCTCTTTCATTTTTATTATCGCTTCACAGAAGACTATAGAAAGGGATGGGGAATTTTGCATGAACAGTCATCCCTTGGTATTCTCTGGGGGGTTCCAGGACCTCCCTCGGATACCAAAATTCAAGGGTTTTCAAGGCCCTTGTATAAAATGGGGTAGTATTTGCATATAACCTATGCAGTTTCTTTAAATCATCTCTAGATTACTTATAATACCTAATACAATGTAAATACTATGTAAATACTTGTACTGCATTGGGGTTTTTTGTATTATTTTTAATTGCTGGATTGACATTTTTAATTGTTTTTCCCCCAAAATATTTTCTATTTATTTATTTATTTATTTATTTTTCTTTTGAGGCAGAGTCTTGCTCTGTTGCCCTGGCTAGAGTGCTGTGGCATCAGCCTAGCTCACAGCAACCTCAAACTCCTGGGCTCAAGCGATCTTTCTGCCTCAGCCTTCCGAGTAGCTGGGACTATGGCATGCACCACCATGCCCGGCTGATTTTTTCTATATATTATTAGTTGTCCAGCTAATTTCTTTCTATTTTTTTAGTAGAGACGGGGTCTCACTCTTGCGCAGAGTGGTCTCGAACTCCTGAGCTCAAACAATCTGCCTGTCTCAGCCTCCGAGTGCTAGGATTACAGGCGTGAGCCACCATGCCCGGCCCCCCAAAATATTTTCAATTCACAGTTGTTTGAAGCTGTGGATAGGAAACCTGCAGATCAGAAGGGCCAGTTGTACTCTCTGTCCAAGTTATTGCAGCCTTCTGTTCTGAGATGGACAGAGGGAGAGTGACGTGGCTCACAGTTCAAGGGCAACAACTAGCAGATGAGCACAGAGTGAGCCAATTCCAGTTTTGTGATAGGAATAATATTTTTACTGAGACCAATGATTTGATCAAATATTTTCAAGATTAATTTATTTTAGTTCTTACGTGTGTATGATATAAACAGCTTTGAATATTTAAACTATCAGTTTGGGTTACAGATTTTATATATGGATTTAAAGGAGAATATTTTCAGAAGTACAGAAATACTGGAGAATTACTATAGTGCCAGGCAGCTGACCACATTTAGCTTATTTCAGACTGTTCATGAGAAAATGGATTAGCCTGTCCTCTGCCATGCTGTGAAAAGATGCTTCTGGTGCTCTGATACCTTTTCAGCATATAAGAGGTTCGATAGCATCGTACCCTTGCAACATTTCAGATCCCAGAAGGTTTCTTCATGGCAGGTGTAGCCTGATTCACTAAGACAGCTTCTCTAAAGGTGTGTCCCTTAAGGTACAATAATTGTCATTTGGGGGCCCGCCAGGAGAAAAGGCAAAACAGAAGCAAAGGCGCTAGAACATACAATCACACAGCAAAAGAAATGCTCACAGTCTCAAGGGCAATCAAGTGAGTACTTTAACGTGTACTTGAGTTTAAAGTTGATGTCTTCATTTTCTCCACTTTCTTGAGCAAACAGCAAATACAACAAACTATCTTCAAAATTTGGGACACACTGCAATAAACTTCATATCCAATGCTTCGGGCCACCAAGCTCCCCTTGTACCTATACGTGGAAATAATTAGACTTTGGATGACAAAATCCTGATAGAACAAAGAAGAACCATGATCTAATATCAGAATAAAGTTAACAAATGCCATTAAGTGAGATGATTGGTGATGAGTGAAGGTCATGCCCAGTTTACTCTTCACAGGTGACAGATCAAAGCTGTCCTTTCATTTGAGGTACGTATTGAATGCAGTTAGTTTGTCCTTGGGAAACCCTCTCACATAATATGAAGTCTCTCTGGGGTCTGCTGTTTGTAAGGCACAGGAGTGGTCGGGACAAGTGTCAGGCAGCCAAAGCAGAGTGGGAAAAAAATTAAAGGTTGCATCTCAGTTTAAATGACCTTTTAAAACATAGGATTAAATAACAGGGGAAATGCAGTCATAACAGAGCTTCTAAGACTACGGTACACTATACTCACGAATATCATATAATACAAGGATATATAGAAAGATAAATAAATGGATAGACAAGTCATGGAATCATGGACTTGTGAAGTGGAACGCCTACTCTAAGAAGGTAAAAACAGTGTCTATCAGTCCCGTGGCACAGCCCCATCCCCTAGCACAGTGCCTGGAACTCAGTAAATGCTTAACAAATATTTGTTGTATGTTGTGGCATTAATGAACCCACTTTCATGCCCTATTTTAAAAAATCAGAATTCTGCTTGCTCAATTCCCATCCTTGAATAACCCTAACAGTTGTTCAGCAATTTCATTCTTTCATTTTGTAGGATTCTAAGAAATACTGGCCAGGATTCTCTAGCTACTATAGAACGCATAGGTCCCAGCTTCATCCATTATACCTGGGCTTCAGTTTGCTCTGAACATTTGTCTACTAATAAAGATCATTCTACTAAACAGAAAAGACAAAAGTGAAATCAAACTTAAGCTGTCCTTTCTCACTTGCCTGTCTGCAGTTGGTCACTCACCACAAGCAGCAAGCCTGGCCTGCCTGATTCTGCCCTCTCTCCCAACAGTTTTTAAACTTCTTTTTCATAGTTACTAGAATGTTCTGAAAGCCCCAGCTAATGTAGACTTCAGCCTTTCTAAAATTTTTATAAGCACAGACCATTTTCATATTCATTTTTCGTCATATCCTCTGCCTTTCATCTTTTATGCATAGTTTTTGTTGTTGTTGTTTTGGGGGGGTCTGAAATTAGATCACTAATTTGCTCTATTTCTAGTACTTTTCTTCCTCTGAGGATAAATGCAGCTGCATGGTAAAAACTGCATTTATGAGGGTTACCTGGCTCTAAGCCATGTTCTACACTTCTTCAATTTACACAGTGCTTAGGCCCCTCAAATGTAGCAGGCAATTAAAATATTTTATATCAGAATGAATATTCTCAACAGATATACATAAAGCAAGATAAACAAAAACTTCCAAAGAATTTTGAAAAGGATGTCAGTCAGGGTTGGTTTGTTTGTGGTTTTGCTATGATTTTTTTTTCATAGTACATTAACATAAAGAGAATAAGAAATTTATTTAAAAGTTAATATATAAAAGAGTAATTCATAAAGATGTGTTAAAGTCATTAATATTAACCAAATATCATATTAGTATGTATTTCTTTTTAGGATAGAGCTAGATCTGCATTATGATGTTCCAAATTGAGAACATCCAAAATAGTGTAGGTTAGCAATACTGACTGTTTTACACGTATGTTTAATCTTTTAAACAGAATATTCTCTGGGACTACCAAATTATTCAAGATATATTTGCTAACACCCATGGATAAAAGTTATGCATGATTTCTTTTGGATTTGGACCTGTTCAACAAGTACATGGTAGATACAAGTACATGGTAGATACTCAGTAAATCACTCGTCCATGTACAAGTACATGGCACGTCATCAATGAATCACTTCCACCAAGGGCACAACTACACTCCTAGAGTGGCAGCATTGGCCACTCTTGCACAGTCTCTCCCATCAGTAGTCTTCAAGCTCTCTTGCTCATATATTCCTAAAATAACTTAGAAAATAGGCTTTTGTTACCTTATGCATTAATATGCCAAATCCCAAAGAAATCATTTACCTATGAGTGTTAGCAAATGCATCTTGAAAAATTTTGTAGTCCTAGAAAACACTCCATTTACAAGAATAAATATACCTTTAAAAGAGTCATAATTACTAACCGACACCATTTTGGACATTCTGAATTCAGGGCATCCCAATACAAATTCAGCTCCACCCCAAATGGAAGTATGTACAAAACAGAAGAAGAGAGAAAGGCCCACCAATCTGAGGTATTTTTATTAGCCATTAAAGGAGGCTTCTCCAAAAAAGTATTTCTAATATTTCTAATTATTTGTTTGGTCACAGATATTTTTATATTCTGGGACAATCCACCACAGTAAGATTCTACTGAGGCGTAAATGCAAATGTAGATGAATTCTCAGGGAGTGTTAAAAATTAATAAATACAAATGGACAAAAGGTAAGGATCAGAAACTGATTCCCTTAAAATTACCCACACACATGTACTGCTTGGAAAGTCAACATATACCCCCTTGTACATATACTTTTGAAGGCTGCTGTCCTGAGTTAGTTCTTAAACTGAGGGGCACCTGGGGCCACTGTCACTTGTCATCCCACCCATTCCTGTTACCTGAGAGGTGGCCCTCCCAGTCTGAAAGATGACAAGAGTGGAGGCCTATATGCACACAGCCTCTCTTATGTAGAAATGTTATATTTTAAGTTCCGCTTTAAAAGGAAGCCAGTGAAGAAAAGACCAATTTTAAGGGCTAGAGCCAAAAGAGTTGGGCTGTCCCAAATCATTTGCTTGAGAGAATACTTAATGACCTTGTGACCTGAACAGTTCAGATTTCAAATACTTTGAGCCCATTGTTCTCATGAGAAATCTTACACTTTTCATAAAAGTAACCCATCTTTTGACTGAGCCATCACCTGTTCTCACAGGACAACCTGAAGTTTTTTCACTTTAAGATGAGGAAGAAGAGTGACTTCTAGAATTATCTCTTGGAGGTCTCATATCACAGCACACCAGACCCCTTTGTAGAAGTTTTTTAACCCTAATGTGTGAGTGCATGTGTGTACATGTTGTGATGTGCATGTGTATGTGAGAGAGAGAGAACAAGAATGAATAAGACCCAGAGAGAATGGGAATGAATAAGACCCAGAGAGACTTCTGTGATGAAGTTGGAGGTGACAGTGTATGGAGAAAAAGTTACTGTGTGACTTTATAATAAAACATACTGGAAGAGAAAGAGAGAAAATGATAAGAGATACAGCTCAATGAGAAATGATACCAACAGAAGAAACGAAGTGAGGCTTATGTTAGGCTGTATTTCGGGTTATAGGTAAATTCTTTTAAAGTTATTGTAAAATGCAAACATCTACAGGCAATGCAAGAATTATCCTTTTAAACCAAAAGCAGTCCTTAGGGAATTAGGAGTCAGACCATTAGATTCAGGTTATAAAATCAGCACAAAGAATCAAAACCAAGATGCTGCATTTTCAGGAAAATTTTTTTAAATGGGTGCAAACACATTTCAAGTCCCCAGGGGGTCTCTGGAATTAGGTTGTAAACAAATTTACTGGGAAAGCGTCTTATAGAACTGGAGGATCAAAACAAACAAACAAAAAAAGATGATTACCATGATTTCTTAAATCTTCTCCTACAGAAACTACTGTTTCCTAGCCAGGCCAGTGATAAACAGAGCTTCCCAGAAGTGTCACCACTTACATACACCAAAGGTGTGCAAACCAACACATACCCTCTTAAAATATGAATACTAAAAGGGACTAAGAATAAAGCAGGGAAATTCAAGGTTAAGAGCTGTGTAGCATGGGTCAGGGTGCTTACCATCTCTGAACCTCAGGTTCCTCATCTATAAAATGATAATACTCATTTCATAGGGTTGTTGTGATGATTAGTTTAAATTATTCCATGTGAAATAGTATAGTGTGAATGGCATGAGTTAAGTATTCAATAATGGAAGCTATTATTATTATTATTATTATTATTGTTCAGGAGACCTAATTTCAAATTCTACCTTCTCTAGTGAGCAGCTGTGTAACTTTGACCAAGTTATATAACATCTCTTGAACTTCCATTACGCGCCCATTAAAAACTACAAAGGTTGCTATGAAGATTAATGGCATAAGAGAAAATTTTCAGCATGGAGCCAGGCAAATATCAGGTGCTCAGAAATACTAGTTGCCTTCATATTCTAAGATCATTTTCAGTTATTTTGCCTCCATGACCATTTCTTGCTATAAACAGACAACATTCCACAACAAAAGCGACAAGTGGTAAGCAAATGCCCCTTAGTTGAACACAAAAAGCACAAGTGTTAGAAGAAAACTGAACTCCATCCAAATTTAAAATTTCCAGTTCTTGAAAGATACCCATTAAGAAAATGAAAAGGCAAGCCACGGGCTGAAAGAAAATATTTGTGCTACATATATCTGACGAAGGACTTGTATCCAGAATATATTTTAAAAAACAAAACTCTTCCAACTCAATAATAATAAAAACAACCCAATAAAAAATGGGCAAAAATAATGAACAGATACTATACCAGGTAAAATATAACAATGGTGAATAAACACATGAAAAGATGTTCAGCATCATTAGTCATTAGGTAAATGCAAACTAAAACCTCAATAAAGATACCATTAAGTGAGCACAACAGCTAAAATTTAAAAAGACTGCCAACACTAAGTGTTAGCGTGTGAAACAACCGAAACTCTCATATGCTGCTGCTTGGGAATGCTAGATGGTAAAGCCACTAAAACAGAGCTTTGGAGTTTCTTCCAAAGTAAAGCACACACTCAGGATAACATCAAGCAATTCTATTCTTATTTACTTACCCAAAGAATTTTTTTAAATTTGTACACAAATGTTTATAGAACCTATATTCATAATAGCCAAAACAGAGAAACAATGCAAATGTCCATCAACACTAAGTGGATAAAGAAATTGTGGTACGTCAACGATGGAATACTATTCAACAATAAAAAGAACAAACTATTGATACACGCACTGAAATTGATGAATCTTTGAAATATGAAGGTGACCAAAAGAAGCCAGGCATAAGAAGGCCAAATATGCAATGATTTCATTTACAGAAAATTCTAGAAAAAAACAAATTTAGTCTACAGTGATAGAAAGCAGGTCAGTGGCCTGAACCTGGAGTGAGAGTGGATGAGGGAAACCTGGGGGATAATATTATAGAAATGTTCTGTGTCTTAATGGTGAGGGAACACATTTGTCAAAACTCATCAAACAGCGCATGTAAAGGGTACATTCTGTTTATATGTAAATAAGGGTGATTTTTAAAAGTCCACATGTCTGATCCAAGATGCCAAAATCCAAAAGCTCTGAAAACCAAAAGGTTTTTATAAGTGCAAAGGCTGACCCAGCCTAATGTAAAGTTATTCGTAGTCTACCTTTATATCCTATTGAGTGATAATATCCATGCGTTAAACTGCAAATAACAAAAGAGTGGCTCCTTGGACCTTGCTGGGGGAATGCATTTCATACATTAACAGACATATAGCTACATCTGTCACTGAATTACCTTTCTAAAATTTAAAATATTCTGAATTCCAAAACAGACCTTGCCTCTGGGTTCTGGATAAAGAATTGTGGATTGTGTTCCTTTTCTTATGGAAAAGAAAGGAAAAAGAGAAATAAGAAACAAAAACAAAAAAGGAAAAAGAAGGGAAGGGAGAGTGTTTTCCTGGTCCTCCTGGTACAAACCTCCATAACTAACCTGTTCACCCAGTGTCTCCATCCTGGCCCTACGAAGCAGTGGCACCTGCTCTGGTCCCTGGTGACAGACATCAGATGGGCTCCCCCAGCCCTCCCCTCACTGCTTGAACCACTAAAATTTTATCTAATTGATCAGATTTCTTTAAAAGATTCTTAGCACTCCCTTTTCAGCATTTGGTTCCAAGAGCAGGCACAGCTGGGCCCCTTTATCATTCCTGTCTCAGTATTAAGAACCTGGGGGAGAAGAAGGGGGAAAAAAGACAAAAGAAAAACTATTTTGAGAATTTGCCAAATGGTGAATTTTTTCACACCCCTCTCCCCCAGCCTTTCTGCAGAGGGTTGGTTCAATCTAAATACTTCAAAGCTCTTTCGATATCTATTTTCCCTCTGTCCCTACGTCCCCAACCACAAAGAAATGGAGAAAAGATCCAAATTTTGTTGTGGGGCCTTGGAATTAATTTAAAGCAAATAGTTCCCCTAAAATGTTTCAATCCACAAAATGAGATTGTTTTTCAAGTTTTTATTTTACTTATTCTGTTTCCAACATGGTCTAGTTGCAGCCCCATGTGTAAACTATTGTGAACATTTTAAATTAGAAACACATTTTTTATTGTTATCTTTACCTCTCCAACTTTTAGTCTTCCCTAAAATATCTTGTGACCTCTGTGGGACCACAACCCTGTCACATGAATTTTATGTCCCTTCTGTCTTAATCAGCTGTGGTTATAGAGCAGCAATTGCATGCAGAATAGGGAAAACTCAGTACTTTCCCTAAGAAAGGGTTAAATAGACAAATATTGGATCAGATTCCCCTAACACCTTTGATTTAATTGGATTTGAGGCTAAAAATAAATTACCCAATAGGTTAAAATGAGGTAATGTTGAAAGAACTGCTTGAAAAAGAACTACAAAAAATGCAAGAGCCTCACCATAAATAGGTAAGAGCATCTTGCAAAGGGAGAATAAAACAGGTATGTTTCTCAACTTGGTGAGGACACTTCAGGATGTCGGACTTGTTATCCCTAAGAAAGTGATAAGGACAACAATAGTATTGACACTTTGTGTTTATAGTAGGGGGAAAGGAGATGGACAAAATAGAAAAGTGTTCCTACTCCTGAGGACTTTGCCGTACTCTGGCATTCTGCTCTAAATCTAGAGTGGTCTTTCTTCCTGTGAGATGTCCCAAGCAAATAAAAAAGGTGTGTGTTGGGGCAGGGAGGGGATGGATTTTCCCCAAATCAGTTTGGGGAAAAAAGTTCATGCTCTATCTATCTCCCTTTTGGAGATTCACTGAGACCGTTAGCAGGGCAAAGGCTCTGAAAAGTCGTATGACAAAGAAACCTATTTACATCCATTTAAAGTGTAATTTCCCAAACTTACCTGACTGTAAAACTCTTTATACATCTACTGATAGCTTATAGAACTAGGGTTCTTTGGAACAATATTGGGAACATAATATGTTCTAGAAGTATTATTTTCCCATGTTGTGATGTTACTGATTCAACAGGCAAAAATAAATCTTTCAGGTTTGGTCCACAAGTTTATAGTCACAGTAGAGGTGCATGATTTTGCTCTTCCAGTCCCTAAGGTATTTTTGGCAGGAGGACTCTTCCTTAAAAAGAGGCCATTCATCCCCCTAGCACTCTTGAAACATGTTTGGTGGTGACTGACCTTGGCTATATCCGAGCACAAGCATCACGATTGACCTATGATAAATCTCTTCTCACACTAGGCCCACCATGCCTGGACTTGCACTAGAGTACAGGAGAGGGGCTACGTTGTTTCGGCTCTGGTGCTAAACTGCCTGACTTCAAACTGCTGTGCTGCTCATCTTCTGTGTGCCTCAGTTTCCTCATCTGCAAAATGGAGGTAAGGACACAAGTATCTGCCTTAACAGGCTATGAGAATAAAATAATTAATGTAGAATGCTTAGAAAGTTATTGGCACATAACATTTTCAATAAGTAGGAAAAGATCAATTAAGAATCAACCACAGACCCACATGCTTGGAGTTTGGGTTTCCAGGGAGTACACACATAAGGCCCAATGTCGCAGAGGGGAACAGAGCACTGCTTTAGTAATAGCAGGGCCAGGTTCTCTGGTAAGCTGGGCTGGAGAATAAACCTCAGCCTGAAAACCTGTGAAGGGCCTCCTCCTCCTTTTCTCACAGACCTAAAATATCTTGGCCTACAGAACAGATCTCTGTCCTAGCTGTTGAGGCACAGACACATAGAGGGGACTTAGCTAGGCCTATGCGGGTGTCTGAGTCGTGCCCAGGCCTACCGGAGATAAGGCAGGACAACTACCTTGTAAATATGAAAGACATACCACATGGATGCAAAAAAAGGTAGACCAAGCTTGTGCCCTATCCCCAGGGTCTCCAAGGGGTCCAGCCTAGGACATCTACTGCAGAATATCTACTATAAAGTGGCGACTTGCACACTACATTTGTGAACATTTAATCTATATTTTATCTAAATAATATATAAAATAATATAAAGATATTTACCGAGTAAAAATATAGAACCAAAATATGTGATTCCATGGATTACTTTTTAAAAATCGGAAATGTCCCCAAATCCCCATTATCAACACAATTATGCCAATATTCACCACTGTCCTGGTAGTATACAGAAATCCCAGGTGGGGGAGGAGGAAGGGGAGGTGAGGACTTCCCAGATGGATGGAGAGCATCTCTCGGTCCCCTGCTAAAACCACTGCTGGTTTCTAGCCGTGCCCCGCCAGGATGACAGCTGGCACCTCCCTTTCCCTGGGAGAGATGCTCTCGGTTCCTCCCTGGCCCATCTTTCCCACTGCCCTGAATGCTGCCTTTTTATGTCCTTTGAGGCACCATCTTCAGCTTTGATCCCTACAGCTTAGAGGAAGGACATGGTGGGGGGAGCGGGAGCATAAATATCTATGACACACAGCAGGGGAGTGATTGCCCGTGTTGTTGGTAAAATCGCCACCATTCCTCTTTTTCCTCCACATCCACAGCTGGTTTTCAGATTGTTTCATGCCCATTTATCTGTGTGTTAAAAATTCCAACTTACAAATGGAAAATTGCTACATCTTCCCAGAACCAGTGGGTGGATTCTCAAGAATATTCCCCTGTAATGACTAAGACTCCTCTCCAATAATGTGACAGGGTGGGGTTCTCAATGCAACGACCTTGATCATTCTTTTCTTATGCACGCTAACAGTTGTCTGAAAGAATTCCAGAATACAGGACATTTGTACTTTCATTTCCAAGAGTTATCATGGGGTCCCTCTATCCATTTTCTATCCTCAGAGTATCAACGCTCAAGTCCATGATATGCCAATAAGAGCCAATGGTCCAGAAGCAAGTCCATGGCCCTCAGACCCCTACCATGTGCAAGCGGTCTGCCAGCCAGGA
The DNA here is from genome assembly GCF_020740605.2 of Lemur catta. NCBI lineage: Eukaryota > Metazoa > Chordata > Mammalia > Primates > Lemuridae > Lemur > Lemur catta. Next base: position 61,925,942 of record NC_059136.1, read on the forward strand.
TCCAGGTAGCTCAGTCCTGCCTTGAGGCACTGACTATGGCCTTGGGTTACTTGAGACTCAGTTAGCTGGCTTTCGAAAATTGTGTCTGAATGTTAGAAACTGGATATAATTATCAAGTCAAGAAATGGCTCTGAGTGTCTGAATAGGTCATCCATTACTCTCAGAGTAAGGGCTCCCAGCCAAACTGGCTCTTGCCCTTTGGGTTAAAGCCCTTTCATTTCCCGTATCCTCAGTGAAGGGGATTTCTATCCAAACAGGCCTGGGCATCTTAGGTTAAGGGCCATTTGATTCTTTCAACACAATTCACAGGTATTGTGTTGCACACCCCTCACTGGTAAAATGCAGCTCAGGAGCACCAGGGCAGCTGAGTCTGGAGGCAGGAGGTGGTTCTATGCAGGGCCAAACGTATGCTCTTTCTGAAGGCCCAGCATGAAGGGCAGTGGGGAGACTAGACCTCCACTGCGGCTACAGCAGGTGCTGGAGTAAAGCCCTTCCCCACCCAGAGTCTGAGGAAAGACAGTCACCATAGCATGCTCCATCGCCAGGTTCTCACGCCCTGCCAGGCCTGGGTTACATTCTGCAACTCTCAGTTCACAAACGCAGGTCTCAGCAGGCCCCAGGAGTACTAAACAGGACCAGTTCCAGCATGTACCACCTACTGGACCAGACCCAGTCACCTCCCCACAAGAGATGCTAAGGTGCTTTACCCCTGCCCTTCTAAATAATTTCAAGGTCATCTGCCTTTCTTTCAGAATGTACATTTAGAGATTCTATACTGTTACCTCCTTCTCTTCTGTGAAGTAGCTAAAGCTACTCTCATTAAACAAAGGGAAAAAACCCACAAAATTAATATTCAAGAGGCTTCCCTCCCCAGTCTAATGCAAACTTCCATTATAAAAGGCTTTGGGCCCTTCCTCTTTCTAATTGCACGTCTAAGTAATAGTGACAGGGTAGACCAGCCATATGTATCGTGGCTCAAGTTATTTGCCTTCTTGATGACAAGCGCAGTGTCTTAATTACAGATATATCTCCAGCCCCTAGCACAGTGACTAGCACATATGAGGAGCTGTATAAATATTTTGCAAATGAATGAATAAGATACTATTTCTTTTGAGTTTACATTTTTTATTCAGCTCCTTTTTAAGAATGAGGATAAACTGCTTTGCCTAAACTTTTATATTCCTTTTGTCAAGGTTCATGCAGAACCTCCAAATATCTAATTTTAGATTGACAGTCTTCTGAATTCTGCTCAATTAACTTTGCATGTTAATCACTGATGCCTGTCTTTTCCTTGACCACCACTTTCAGTTAAGCAGCATGTTCTATAGAACTGAACTCCCTATAAGTCTTATACCTATCCACTTCTTTCCATCTGCTGTGCCACCACCATAGTCTAAACCCCTTCATTTCTCTTTCAGACTCCTGCGACAACCTCCTAACTAGTCTCCCTGCCTATCATTACAATCTTGTTCAAATGCAAATCTGGCCATGTCACTCTTATGCTTAAAATCCTTCAATAGGAGACATATACTGGGGTTCTGGGAACATGAGGACCTGAGTGAAGTGCCCATCTCAGCACTCTCAGAGTGAACTACTTGCTTCTTCAGCATAGGGCAAGTGCTGAGACTTGTGAGGAAGATGTTGGGCTCTAAAAATTCCCTTCACACGGAACTGGTGTGGGATCCCCCCCTTGGGGCTGGACAGTCAACAGCAGAGCAGAGCTGGTAGCCAGGACCTATAGGTGTAGATGTACAGGCAGAAGAGCTTATCAGTCAGGGATCTGTGAATCCCAACTATGCCCTACATTTCCTCAAAATTGACATCAGCCTAGTATAAGTGTTCGTGATCTTGAAGATCCTTCCAAAGCCAAGAGAGGTAGAGCATGTGAATTAGCCTTCCATTCTCCTAAGATGAATGAGTAGAGGGAGGTCATAGGAGTTTCTTCCAGGGATCTCAGCGAATACTGCCATCCTGCCTTTACAGCACAGGCCCACAGGACCATAACCCCATTTTGCCTTTTATCTCCTATAGAATTCCCACCATTAAGGACACTTTAACAATCAGACTTGAGTCCCAAAGAATGGTCAGCAAAAATCAGCAGTCCATCTAAGAGGTCTCAGCAACCAGAGAGAGGAAGACCAGGTAGAACACTCAAAATGAGTTCTCATGAAACAGAACTGCTAAAGAAAATAGAAAGCTGAATAGAAAATAAGGTTGCTAAAGAGTTCTAAAAGCAGTTTTAAAATACTTTCCTTGCACAAAAATATGATTTCTTTGTGGAAAATTCAGTAAATTAAAGAAGAAGATGATCATTATTAAGACTCTAATTGGTGCTCTGAAAGAGCAAATGCAAGAAATACTTCAAAAAACTGAACAAATATACTATATAAAATAAACTTTTTAAATCCAGGGGAAAAAAGGAGAACTAGAGAAATCAGTAGGAGAGTTAATATAAAAATAATAGATGTTGCTAAAAGATAAAAAGGAACAAATGGAGGAAAGGCAATCATATAATAAGGAGTAGAGGAAAATTTCCCTGAACTGAAGAAAGGTGTAAGTTCTCAGATTGGAAGCATTTATATAGAGTTTCAGCTGGATTGACAAGAAGAACCACACACATGCAAGTTGAAATTCTTGAATTTTAAGGAAAAAAAATCCCACAATCATGCAAATAGTAAAAACAAACATACCTGGTATCATAGGGGGAAAAAAATCCAACTTCTTATCCACAACAGAAAAGTCCCACCCAGAAAGCAAGGAGTTGGGGAAAGCATCTACACACAACTGAATGGAAAGACAGTGAACCAAGAATTTTATACCCAGCCAAGATACTATTTCCTTGTCAGATGAATGAAAAAATACTATAACACAGGCAAGGACAAAAAAGTGTGTTACTCAAGTGTCCAAGTTGAAGAAAATGCTTGAGGGAAAAAAAAGTTCAAACTTCAGTATATTAACCAGAACAGAGACTTCAAGACGAGAGAACATAAAATAAATAATAACTACTGAACAGTGGTCCTTGATAAGTGTCTACACATGTGTACACATACATCTTAATGAAAATATATAGTCTATTTCTGTAGTCTAAAATTGCTATGGTTTGAATGTGTTCTCCAAATCTTATGTGTTGAAAACTTAATCTCTAAATTCATATGTTGATTGGAGGTGGGGCCTTTGGAAGGTAAGTAAGATTAGATAAGGTCATGAGGGTGGGCCTCCCCTGATGGGATTGGTGGCTTTATAAGGAGAGGAGGAGAGACCTGAGGTAGCACATTTGCTCTGTCTCACCATGTGCTGCCTTCCACCATGTAATGATGCATCACAAAGGCCCTTGCCACATACCAGCACCATACTCTTGGACTTCCCTGCCTCCAGAACTGTGAGCTAAATAAACCTCTATTCTTTATAAATTACCCAGTCTGTGGTATTTAATTATAGCAATATAAAATGGACTAGGAAAATAGTGTATAATTTGTGATAAATAAGGACTGCTGAAATAGAAGGGACCTATTGTAAGAAAAAGCACTAACTATCTCAACAAAATGCTGGCACTGGGGCAGAGAGTGGAGAGAGAAGGAAGGCAAAGTGCTCTCAAGAAGGAAATGACAACAAGAGGAAATTAAAAATATTCTACAAGGATGAAAATTAAATGTTTAGCACCTCTGGCATCCATGGTGGTGTCACAACATCCTTTAAGAGAAAACAGCCACGAGGAATGTGATTTGCTGACTGTCTCCAGAGGCAGGGAAAGAAGTGATTTCTCTTAATGCTAATAATAGGACTAAATATTTAAGACAGAATTAAGGAAATTTGGAAAGGGAATGAATACATACAAGCTAATTTTTTTTAAACAAATGGCTTTAACTCTATTCTAGAAGAAGCCCCTAGAAATGAAATGGGGAAAATATTTTAAGAAAAATTGTGAAATACTTAGGAGTAAATTTGATTAGAAATGCACATGAATTATATAAAGAAAAGTAGAAATATTATCATAAACAAACAAGATAACCACTTTGCTGGATGGGAAGACCAGGTCAATTCTCCCAAAATGAATATGCAGGTTACGAGGAACAGAACACCCTCATATGCTGCTTGTGGAAAGAGGAGGTTTCCTAGCATTTGTGGAAAGCAGTTTTACAACACACGTTAAAATTAATGGTATTCTTTAACTCAGAATTCCAGTGCTGGGAAGTAAAAGCACTAATACTTAAGGACATATGTACAAGGATACTAACTGCATCGTTGTTAGGAATTGCAAAAAGCTTCATAAACAAAATGATTGTTTATAAATAGGAAACAGGCTAAATACACTGTGCTACACTGACACCATAAAATAGTATACAGCTGCCTAAGAGAATGGAAAAAGAGCTATGCCAAGACTTGGAAGGGTTTGTACACACTATTGTTGAGTAAGAAAAGCAAAATGCAGGAAAATGTGTATAATACCATCATGGTTAAAAAAAAACAATAATCATGCCACTCAAAAAATATCTGTATGTATATAATATATATGTATTTCCTTGACTCTGAAAGGTGTATATTTTCACATTGTAACGTCTCTATATTAGGATGCACCTTTTCACTATCTGCCAGGTGGCAGGCATACAGTGTTGTCCTTGCCCGCACATGCACATCAAAGCATGTGTACCCACCTGCCGTGGGTGTTGAGATGGAGCAGGAACATCCCAAAGGCAACAGTGGGGCACGGTCACAGGCAATACTGCGTCACTCACACTCTGGATGCACAGAAGATGGCGCTGTGTGGAAAACCACAGGCCCCAAAGCCTGTGAGTCAAAAAGGGATTCAGAAGAGTCAAACTCCAAATATGAAGAAATTTTAAAAATATTTTACCCAATTTATGTCACTTATAGTTTTCTTTTCATGTGTGCAAAGGAGAGATCTCTAAGTAGATCTAAAAGGACTAATTTAGTAAGTTTAAAGTAAAAATGACAAGGGTTTAGGAAGCTTTGTGTCAGAACAGCATTTTTTTCTTTCTACAAAGAACATAAAATAATTATCTGTCTTTCACTAATGGCATCTTAGATTAAGTGAAAAATGAGGAAAGATATATGTATATTAATATCTGTACAGGATTACATGATTAAAGAGAAAATTATGGGTAAGATCATATTGGATTAGGGCCTCACCTTTATGACATAATTTAACCTTAATCACCTCTTTAAAGGCCATATCTCCAAATACAGTGACATTCTAAGGTACTGGGGTTTTCAACATACGAATGGGGGGTGGGGAGATGTGCACAATTTAGTTCATAACAATGAGTTCCTTGGGGAAAGTTGGGCAAAGAGAGAAAGAGAGACCAAGCAATAGACAAACAGAAAAGAAAAGAGAAGAAAAGAAAGGGACCATAATACTTCACAAAAAAAAAAAAAAAAATGGCATACATATATAGGCACTTACATAACATCATGTATACGTATAGGTAAATACGTAAGGATGTAAATGTAAAATAATTATTTTTTAAAACATATATTTAATGATTTCTCATTGTCCTTAGGATCAAGTCCAAACTATAACACAGCTTCTGTCCTTCCCCAGTCCCCTCTGTCTCTTGCATTCCTTACCTCAGCCTCTCTGCGCCAGAACCTCCAGACTTCTTTCACCTCCACAGAAACTCCCACATTCATTCACTGTCTCTTCTCCCCAGAACACTCATCCCCAAACTGCCCGTTTATGCTTCATTTAGATTTTAAGTCTCACCTTAGACTTTACTTCCTTTTTAAAGAGGCTTTTCTACCCCAAACCGGGTTTCTCGTGGTGGTCCAAACTTCAACAGAATGATCTGGATTCTTGTTTAAAATGCAGATACCTTGGTTGCACTCCAAAGCTGCTGAATCTATTATTGGTGGGGGGGGGAGATGGAAGGGGGAGGTGAGAACTCTTCTGTGCCCTAAAGTGTCTGAATCATGTCATGGACTAGTATAATCCCCTTGCTATACTCTCTCATCTCTTTGAAACTTCTCCTCTCAGATCTATCACAAATGTTATTGTTTATTTAATGCAAGAGCTGGCAAACATTTTCTGTATGGGGCCAGATAGAAAAGGTTTTAGTCTTTGCAAGTTGAGAGGCAAAATCAAGAATACTATGTAGATACTTGTATAACAAGATAGAAAACACATTTCTACAAACTTTTTATTAACGAAATTCAAAATACAATGGAATACAATATTTTGTAATTCAAGTCTACAAAGGAGAAGAATGGAGTTTTGGGGAGAGAATAACATTTCATTTAATTGGGATCAAAGTTAGTGTGTCCTAACATTATAGTAGAAACATGATTTCATCCTACAAAGCTTTCCCTTGCTTTTTTGTAACACAGTGCATTGCATTATTTGAGTGGTCATAAGTCAACATCACTTTGGGAAAAAAAGGTGATACAGGGTACCTCTGTGGATCATTATACACATGCATGCACACGAACTCTGCCAATGATGAACAAAATTCCATCGCTACTTTACTTGTTTGCTGTCTCTGCCCTGGCAGCCAATTTACTTTCCTATCTTTTATTGGGTAAAACAAAGGCAACTGCCTGTAGTTGATATAGTTTAAAGCCAGCTTTCCATGTGGGAACAGGTAATTTTTAAGAGTCAGAACTTGAAGCCAAATACAAACGATGACTTAACTACATGTCAAAAGGAAAATGCACAAAGTTATTTTAGGTCCTGATACTTCAAGGTAAAGGATATATCCTGGCACTTGCAAATTTTTACACAGTTTTTCTTTGTCTTTTCTATTTTCTAGACATGGAGAAGCATGGAAAAATCAAAAGTGCATTAAAAGAACATGATTTCATAAAACAGAGAAAATAGTTCTAACTCTGTGATTCAATATCCAGAAGCTTCACCAAAAAAAGTCAGTAACATAAAAGTAAAAAAAAAAAAATTGCACACCAAAGAAAAACGACACACTACCATAATATGTAATTATTAATAAAAAGACACATGAAAAAATGGAAAAAAAATTGTAATTTATATAGAGAAAGCCTCTAAAAATGGATAATAAAAAGACCAAATAGCCTATAAAAATTTTCATTATTGATACAAATGGATAATTCACAGGAAATGAAATGCAAATGATTCTTAACTATATGAAAAAAATGCCTCTCAACTTCTTTCAGACTAAGAGAAATGCAAATTAAGACTACAGTGAGATACAATTTCTCACCTATCACACTGGCAAAAATCCAAAACTTTGACATCATACTCTGTTGGCAAGACTTTGGGGAGCAGACACTCTCGTAATCTGATGATGGGAATGCAAAATGGTGCAACCCCTATGAAGGGGAATTTGGCAGTTTCTAGCAAAATGTCATATGTATTTACCCTTTGACCTAGCCATCACCCTTCTAGGAATCTCTCCCACAGAACACTGGCAAAGATACAAAAACACACATGCACAGGCTATTCATTTCAGCGCTATTTGAAACAGCTAAAAGCTGGAAACAACCCAAAGGTCCATCAACAGAGGGCTGGTAGAATTAACTGTAGTATGTATATCCACCCCAAGGGGTATTTTGCAGCTGTAAAAAGAAATGAAGAATCTTTCTATAGACTACACAGATTCCCAAACTTCCTCATTTCATAATACTCTTACTGTCTCAGTAATTTTTTCATGGTGTCTCTAGGCCAAAAGAAATGCCTAACAGTACTACTTATTAATGGAATTAAACAGTTTCATTTATTAATGTATGAATTAGTTTGGCCCTGGAGTAGGTTGGAGGGGACAGAAGTTAAATTTCTTTAAATATTTCTTGTTTGTTGATATGTCTTTTGAACTACAAACATATTTTATATAAATAAAAAACAAAATTAAAAATTTTGAAAGCAATTCTTATAAATCAAAAGCAAACAAGTAAGCCTATTTATTTATTTACTTATTTATTCATTTATTTATTTTGAGACAGGGCCTCACTCTGTTGCCCAGGCTAGAGTACATTGGCATCATCAAACTCCTGGGTTCAAGTGATCCTCCTGTCTCAGCCTTCCAAGTAGCTGGTACTACAGGTGTGCACCACCATGCCTGGCTAATTTCTCTATTTTTTGTGAAGACAGGATCTGGCTATGTTGCTCAGCTGGTCTCAAGCCCCTGGCCTCAAGCAATCTTCCCGCCTTGACCTTCCAAAGTGCTAGGATTACAGGCATGAGCCACCATGCCCAGCCTAATTATTTATTTAGGTGGTGGCATTAACCACATAGAGAGGAATTATTCCAAGTTGCTTTAAATTAGAACAGTTCAACTATACATGCCTAGTAGGATATGTCCTAATGACAAAAAGACCTGCAGACAGCAACAACTTAAGCCGATTTAGATAATCATGATTATGTTTGTGTGGATATTGGTTTTATTCTGAGACTACTGTCTATTGTTATGGAAAAAAAGAACTGAGCAATAATGTTGTTATAAATGAGAACCACAGTTTTCAACATGGAAGAAAGGAGATACAGATATAAGAATAATGAGATTAAATGAAAATTCAGTAGTCCTGAATTTGAATTGGAAATATCAGCAGGGACTTATAATGTATTTTCAAAGAAGTACCTATCTCATAGCTTCGTCTGCTGAAAAGGCCAAGAAACTCCAGATGTAAGGATCGCTGGCACAAAGATTGGGTTCTAAATGTCATTTTCCACTAAACGCCCTAGGAATATTGGGAGAAATGGATGACTCTAATTCTAGGAATTATGAAAAAATGAGCCTGGACTATTTTATCAAGCCAGAAGGCAAAAGGTGCTATCAAATACTGCTAGGATCATGTTAAATGGATTTAAGAGACAATATGTGAAAAGATTCCCAGGAACAATTTGGGACAATATGAACATTAATAAAAATAATCAAGTATGTTTAAATACATGAGATCTTAGTGATATTTTTAAAAATTAATCACACTGGAGGGTGATGGAGAATGAACTCATTATTCCAAAAACTTGTATAAGGGGGAAGAAACAAGCATACACTCAACCTTCCCTATTATATGAACTATGCCTCAGGAAATCAAATAGTTGATAAGGGAAGCTTCTCTTTCTGGAAATATTACAGCTAATGAATTAGAAAGGAATGACAGAATTAAAGTATTTTGGAACATCTAATACAGAGCTTCTCAAACTTTAATAGGTATGTGAATCACCTAAAGATCCTGTTAAAAAGCATGGATTTTACTTCAAAGTTCTGGGGTGGGGGTCTGGGATTCTTTATTTCCAACAAGTTTCCACGTGATGTCTTTCTGTAGCAAGGCCCTAATGAATGAATGAATTTAGGCAGTGATCATCAGCAGCCACTAGCATCACCAAGAGAGACAGCCAGATGACTCCTGATTGAAGTGTCACACACCACCTCTAAAGTGCCAAAACAAAAAAAGAAATTAAAGCCAAATCTGATCAAATCTCTAAATCTAACTACCAATTTACAGGAAATACAGTGCCAGAGGATCATGTTAAATGACACCACAGATATGAAATTAGCAAAATCCAAACTAAGAGAATACAGGTAAAAAATCCAGTCTCATTAAGAAATATAATAAATTGCTATTTTTAAAAAGGGAGGAAGGGACGGGAGACTAATAGACTAAAAGAAACATAAAAGTCCCATCAACCAATTGTAATGTGTAAGCCTTGTTTGTATCCTGATCCAAAGAAATGAGATGATCAAAAAAAGTTTATACGGCAATTGAGGAAATTAGTATGTTAACTAGATATTGTTATGATATTTAAAATAACAATTATTTTAAGTGTGATCATTTTATTATACTTTTTTTAAAAAAATGAGTGTCTGTTATTATGAATGGACTTATATGATATCTATATTTGCTTCAAAATTTTATGGGGTGATGTGAATGAGGAGTGGGAAGAAGTATAGATGAAACAGTTGAGCCATAAGTGATAACTGTGGAAGCTGGCTGAGGAGCAAAATGTTCATTATTCTTTTCTTTTTACTATTGTACTTTGCTTGAAATTTTCCATAACAAATCTCTATTAAGTGCACTAGACTTAGAGTGGGAAACACTAATTCACAGACCTTGCTGTAGATACAGTGTTTAGCTATCTGCCTTGGGCAAAATATTGAACTGTTTGATCATTCCTGAAAAGTCCTGAATGACCACTCAGGAAGTCCTGAAACAAAGTGAAAGCACATAAGACACATCTCTTAAATATATAAAGCTTCAAGTAGAAGTACTATTTGAGTGGAAAAGAAAGAACAGTAAATTCAAATTAAAAGCAATTTCAGAGTGGGCCTGGGAAATCAACTAAGCTCCACTTCCCCAAGGTGTTTAGTAGTCAGAATGGAGATGGCTATGCAGGCAGAAAGGTCAGCACAGACAAAGGAATTGAGAAGGGAAATTATTATATCTGATAGATTTGGAAAATAGTAAGCAATTCTATATAGCTGGATTTATAAAGTGCCAGGATGAGGAGAAAATTAAAAAATTGTTAGATTGTGGAGGACCATGAACATTTGACATCATCCTACAGGAAAATCAGAAGGAACTGATGGGTTTTAAGGATGGGGAATACCTCAACCATAGATGGGGGCAGAAAGGCCAGTTCAAATACTACCGCAGTCACCCAGGAGATGAGTGGGAGGGCAGTCACACAGGGAGGAGAGGAGAGCCAGATGACATCAGTGTGGGACCCATGAAGTCATAGAGAATGACACCCACACTTCTGATTCCTGGATGGCACAGGCATTCATCAAGACAGGGAGGGAATGTTGGTATCCAGTGGAGAGACGACATCCAGTAGGAAGTGCTACGTCCCACTCTAAAGTTCAGGGGGAGGCTTGGTCTGAAGGTGAAGCTATGAGAGTGTGTGAAATTGCTAGTGGAGAATTATAGAGGGACAGGGAGGATGACCAAGGACAAACCCTGGGAGAATATTCATCCATTCAATAATTCCTTTTCTTAAAGAATGACTGGACAACCTTTTCTTAAGGAATGACCAACACCAGAGGCAGGGCTCCCAGGAAGGGAGAGTCTATTGGAATCACCAGGGCTGACCCAGCCTTCCTGCCTGCTTGACCTCTGAGAGCAGGAGTGGGCAGAAGAAGAGGGGCCAGGAAAGTTCACTAACAAGTCATACTGGTCACAGAGGGAGAGGAGGACCAGAGAGAATGGTGCTGAAGAAGGAAAGGGAAATGATGGTGTCACAGAGAGAGAGAGACGAACCGTTTCTAGTGATACAGGGAGAGCAAGACAAAGACTAAAAAGGAGGCTTTGGAGTGGGCAAATAGTGAGTTTAGTCAGGGTAAATTTAGTACACAGATGAAAGCAGAAGAAAGTTATAGAGAGGTTTAGCCTCAATCAAGGAGGGAAATGGCCAGAAAATGAGCAGATGATATCGACGTGGACAGAGGAGGGTGGGGAATAGCCAGAAAGCACAATCCTAAATGGAGAGCAGGACTTTCCATGAAGGCAGAAAGCAATGGTTTAGTAACACAAGACTACCTGCAATACTTTATCCAAAACCTTGGAGCCAGATGTGTTTCTGGATTCAGAATTTTTCAGATTTTATAAAGTTAATAATGGAATGCATACAGTTAATACATTACACCTGGCAAGTCCTATGCAACCAAACACCCATAATTCTACAGAGAAATGTATGGATATTAACAGCAAGTATAACAAATAGCTTCACATCAGTTCAGGTCTGTTTTTGTCACCAAATGAGATATGAAAAGTTTTTGGCTCTCAATGCATTTCTTAATTCAGAATCACAGGTAAGGAATGGTGAGCTCGTAGCAAAGGAGTGCTAAGAGCAGATCTACAACAGGTTTCTGCTGAGTGGACAGTGAATGGGAAATTCACTGAGAAGAATGAGATTAAGGACCAAGCATCCAACAAGACAAAACAGAACTTGTTAGGAAAAGAGACAGAAGAATAAAGGATGGAGGAGAAAGCCCTGGGCAGGATGAAGAGAAAAAGACTCCAAGTAAAGGTTATGCATCCGGGGCAGGGACCAAGATGCCAAGGATGCAGGGGCACAGTTGAATTGACTGTGGCTTGAGCAGATTGAGTCCAAAGAAGCACCACAAGGATAATGAAATTAACAGACTGCATCCTTTCTAACTTTCCAAATGGAAAACTGCTGAGAGGCTCTTCTGGAGTCTTTTGAAGAGAAGTCTTACCAAAAAGGTAAAGGGGTGGCACAGGGGTGGCATATGCACCCTCTCCGTGGAATCACAGCTTCTGGGCATGGCCAGGAGCGTAAGGCTTCATGTGGACAGTGTAGAGCCTCTGCCCCCCTGCTCAAGGAAGGGAAGGGCTGTGTCTCACTCACAGAACGTTCAGGGCCTGGGGCTCTGAAATTTAGGTGATTGCAGTCTCAGAGTTCTGCCATCCCTTTCCTGGAACCTGGTAGAAAAAGGTTTACCACGTTTCCTGCCTTCCTCCCTAAGGTTATTCCTGAGAAACAGCAGTGAATGCTCTTAAAGAACTTGGAACGTCATAGACAAAAGGAATGCCTTAAAGTAAATATGTAATTTTACATGCCTCTAGAATGCCTTTTTTGTATCGTGCATTCTAGGTTTAACAGTAGGTGTAGAGATTACGTTTGGCTCAGTCTAATAATATGTAATACACTGCCATCGGGCTTGAAAGACTCTTCACCCTCAGTTTTTCTTAAAGACTCACATGCAATGAACTTCAGTGACAGTACGTTCCTGGCCATGGAGGCAAAGATGGGAGAAAAGATGGGAGGATCCTGAACACCAGAGGATCTGTACGAGTGTTTGAAGGCAGACCAGACCCCAAGTACTGTCATTCCTTCCCCGTGCACTTCAGCAGAGTGGGCAGAGATTACCAAAACATCACATTAAACCACTCAGCTCCCTTTCAAAAAAGTCACGGATGGAGTGAGGGAAACACCAGGCTGCAGCGCGGTGCTGTCAGGATGCTGCCGGCCAGCGGTCCCCTGGGAAGGCAGAGGGTTTAGGAACACCTGAGAGCAGGCGTGTGAGCTGGTGGTTAAGCGGTTCCAACATATCATCAAGGGCTTCAGCCCAGTTAATGAGAACCAGAGCTCTAGACCAAAACGCTGACTTTGAGAATACCTATTTTTCAAAGATTTTGCATTTTAAATTAAACCAGATGAGTAATTGTATCCTAGTTGCAGAGTACATTCTGGAAGAGAAAATTCTTGCCCCCTAACTTGGGAAAGAACATCATGATTTTGCAAAAGGAAAGCAGTTAGCGAGAAGCGCGTAGAGTCCTGGGCTGCACAAGTCCAAGCCGCGGCGGCCGCCAGGTGACTGCAGCCATGCAAAGAAGCAAAGAAAGGCCCCGCCAAGTTTTCAGACCACTACTTCTCTTCCCCCAGAAAACCAAGTTCACCTTGCAGGCTGACTTACCTCCACCTTGCTTCTGTAGAAAACAAGAACTTGTCATAAGCCAGTGTATTTGAGGCATTTGAAATTCATGGATTTGTGTAACTCCAGGCATTGTTTGGTGGCCTTTAAATGAGACAGATTTGTTTTGTTGGGGAAGGAAGCTATTTGTTATTTATTTCTATTTATTTTTTCCTTTATTTAATTTTGTTTTGTTTTGTTTTGTCCTAGGAGTTATCTCACCTTTCTGGGTTTGTTTGTTTTTTTATTTCCAGGAGTTGTGTATTGCTCTAAACAGCTATCTCCAGAAAAACTAGATAAGGTTTAACTGATAATAGGTTCTCAGACTACAAAGTTTCACAGACCTAATTCTATTGTTCCTCCTTCTTTAACTTGGTGATATTGTTCCCAGAACTATTTGGTTCTAGAATACATACTTTCTTGTTTTTGGAACAATTAAAGAATCTTTAATCAAAACTTGCTTTTTCTGAAAAAGGCATTCACCACCTCCTGCATTAAACCATTAACTAAGGTGAAGATGGGAGGATGCAGAGAGAGCACATGGGGAAACAGACGAGAAACAGAGGGGTTCAGTGGAGTCAAGCCGAGAGTTGCGAGTTCAAATCCTCCTTCTGCCCCTGCGTCAGGTGTGTGACCATCTGCCAGCCCTGTGACTAGAAGTTAGTCTGTGCAGAGCTCTACCAGGCACCAGGCACTCTCCTCATGTATCATCTCACCTAATTTTCACCTATAAAACACATTTTCATGATAAGGAAACTGAAATACCAAGAGGTTAATTTGACTCGACCAATGTCTCAGAACTACAAACTAGAACAAGGACTCAAACCAAAGTCTCTCAAACTCCAAAGCCCCTTCTCTTAAGACTCATATTTGCAAAGTGAAAATTATGACAAACTAGGAACTTAGCATTCATTAAATAGTTGGAGTTCATTGACTTGCAGCCAGTTGTGATATGATGGAAAGATCAGGGCATTTGTTTCTAAATTCAGACTTTTCCCTTTCCTACCCACATGACCTTGGAATTGCCATTTACCCTGTGTTTCAGTTTCCTCAACTGAAAAATGAAATTGATAAAAACTACATCTATCTCTTAGTCCTGTTGTCAAGGTTATATGAGAAAATGAAATATGGGAGCATCTACCACACAGAATCTCAGTAAATGTTGATTGGTTAAGGAAGTTACTCAAAAGGAAATATAGCAAAGCATGTAAGTGCTCGGCCTCTGGCTCATGCCATCAGGTTCAAACCCCTATCTCAAGCAGCATCACCTTGAGAAAGTATCAAATAGTACCAATTCTCTGCCAATTTTTTGGGGGGTGGAGGGTTCTTAACTAATTTTAAAGCCTGCACTAAATAAATGAATGTCCCCTAAATACACATATAAGGTATTTATTGGCCAGGGGTCCAGGAGTTTCAAGCTGCAATGACAAAGACATATGCTTGGGGTGGACAAGGAAAGAGAGGAGAGAACCCCAGGGCAGGAAATAGATAATCTTTCAGGGCTAACAGGAAGAAAGTGATACTCACAGCAACCAAACTGTAGGATTCTAGCAAAATTATAGTGGTGACGGTAACCAAATGTCCAAGAAACTAAATGACACCTCTAATTGCAAATATTTTAACCCATCAACCCCAGAAGCATAGAAATGTATGCCAAATCACATATACCAATTTGGGATTTGCAAAAGATAGGCATCAGAATTATATATGGCCCTGCAGAATTATACATGGCACCGCAGTCTAGAAAATGATGGTCAAGGGGAGGGAGTAGTCAAGGCTAAACTGGCTGGGGGGAAGTAGCCATGGAGTACTGGGTTCAGTTTGAGATTAGAAAAGGCAGCACCCAGCAGAGGCAGCAACACATGATCCTTCCTTGGTGAGAAACCAGCCAGGGAAAGCCAGAGTCCAAAGCGTCTCCATCTTCAGAGAGCAGAATATTTGGTACAGGACAATTTAGGATACTTCTTTTGAGCAGTCTTCTTGCTGGTGACCTCTATGTTTATTGTTCATGCTGCATATAGAGAGAAATTTCCCAGAGGAATGGCCCCCAAACCCCCATATGAGGTCAAACTGCAAAGGCTACTCCTTTTAAGGAAGAAATTAGGACCAGCCAGGCCAGTGTGGGCAAGACCAGCAGGGAAGGGGCTGTGGAGACTACAAGGTCTAAGTCTCCTGGGCCATACTTGGGGTCCCCCAGAGCTCTCCTTGACCTCAGCTTAGCACTTAGGGTTTTCCACCCTGAAAAGTCACCTGGTGCAGACCTTTTCCCCACCAGATTATAAGCAGAAACAACATCGATTTCCTTTTTAAATTCCAGATAATTTGGCATAGAAAGGCAGCAGGGTAGAGAGGAGAGAAAAGTGTGGTACTGAGTTCTGGCATTGAACCCTGCTTAGGAATGTAGGGTAGCACAGTGGTTGAAATTGGTCTATAGAGCTAGTTTGCCTGGCTTCAAATCCTGCCTCTTCTTAGTGCTATATGACCTTGGGCAAGTTCACTTTGCACCACAATTTTTGCATATGCCAATTAAGATTAATAATAATGCCCACTCCTGATGCTCTGGGAATTAAATTAATATAAGCACTTACATTAGTGTACATACTATGGTATTGCTAGATCATGTTAGTAGTGCCCCTAGCTTAATGAACCAGTGCAGGTTATTTCTCTCCCTAAGTTTTAGTTTTCTCATCTGAAAAATGAGGGCATAAAATGCAATCTCACACAATTGGATATGAGGATAAAATTAGATAATGTAAGTCAAAAATACATTGAATGGAAAATGAAATCCAAATGTTTGTACTTGCTGTTATCATCACACATAGTAGGCACTGAAATCAATGATTGCTAAAATATGGAAACAAAACAGCCACGGAGAGGTTGGGCCAGACCCCCTCAAGACTCCCCATCCTGAGATCTTGCACAGGAAAGTTATTTGTAAATGTGAATGCCAGACAAGTGTTCCTTGTTAGCTATGCATGGGCCCTGGAGATCAGAATGCCATGTGGTGAGATCAAGTGAAGTGATGGACTTTGCCAAGTATGGCTCTGAGGCAACCCCTCGCATGTGCCTGAGAAATGACTCCCCCAGAGGCCTCCTGCGCTGCGATCTGCCCCAGCCCCAGTCCTGGCCACCTCCCGGCCCTCCCTCCAGCAATCTTCCAGTCTTCACCCATTCCCATGTGACATGCAAGTTCAGAGCCCAGTACATTCAGTGTTCCATCCCCCTGGATTCACCCCAGTGGGGTGGTTCTGCCTGACTGCCCCACATGGCAGCTCTAGGAGGGTCAAAAAGGAATGTACTGAACTTGCCAACACTGGGGCAAAACCAAAGCCAGCACATCCCATCATCCAAGGGAGCTTAGTGCACCCACCATCACTGTGACACAGACACAGAGCAGGCCCCGGGAAGAGCCTGCACCTTCCCCAGGGCCAGGCAGGTGGCCAGGAAACCACATGGTGATGTAAGTTCTCCTGCAAAAGCTGGGCCACCAATACTTGAGGCCTGGAAAACCCCTTCCAAGTGGATATTTGGCAAATGGGAGGGAAAAGAGGGAACTGGCCGAAAAAAACAAATGCTCCTACAGCTTGGCTCTATCAAAAACTTAAAAACGATGTGTTTAACAAGCACCACATGTACTCACCATCAAATTGGTATTAACTGATCAACACTTAAGTGCACATATAGTAATAACATTCACTGGGTGTCGGGCAGATGGGAGGGGGGAGAAGGGGATGGGTATATTCACATGTAATGGGTGCAGTGTGCAACCATCTAGGGGACGGACATGCTTGAAGTTCTGCCTCAGGTGAGGCAAGGGCAATATATGTAACCTAAACATTTGTACCCCCATAATATGCTGAAATAAAAAAAAAATTAAAAAAAGACTTGTTTAAACTCAAATCTTAAAAATTTGTGAAGTGCTAAAGAAAGAACAATGAGTTGGAAAGCATTTTTCTCTAGGTTTGGAATGCCTAGAAAATTTTTATAAAGAGATTTTGAGCAAGAGACTTGGCTTCTCTGAGCCTCCTCATCTGCATAATGGAGATTAAAATACTAACTCTGCATGGGTTCTGTAAAGATAATGGCTAAAAGGAAGCTGGTACTTGGGAAGCTTGATTATTGATAAGCCAAGAAGTCTGACCCAGTTCACAGCAGATCTTGATTTCTTTTGCTTAGATGTGATGCTCCTTCATCCAGTTACCCCCAAGACCACAAGCAGTCAAAGGCCATTTGCCCACCACTGTGCTCACAGCACACCCCAAAGCCAATATTCCCAAGACCCTCTCTGCTGGTGCCTCTATCAGTCTAACCGAATGGATCCTCTAGGGGAGGGTCTGTTTCCTTGTCTTTCCCAGCATCTAGAGGCTGCCCATGTTCCTTGGCTTATGGTACCTTCCTTCTTCTTCAAAGCCAACAATGGCTGGTCGAGTCTTTCTTACACTGCATCCCTCTCTGACACTGACTCTCCTGCCCTCCTCTTCCACTTATAAGCACACTTGTGATCACAGTGGGTCCACCCAGGTAATCTAGATTAATCTTCCTATCACAAGGTTATCTGATTAGCAACCTGGATTCCATCTGCAGCCTTCAGTCCCCTTGCCATGTAACATAACATATTCACATGTAACATAACATATTCACAGGGTTTAGGACGTAGATGTCTTGGTGGAGGGGAGGGGGCATTATTCTGCCAATCACAACAGTATGTCTGTGGTAGTAAAATTTCATGGGGGGCAGATTAACAAACCATATCTAAAAAAAGGCTCTTTGGCCCTGGGAAGTGAAGGGGAAATCGTGAAGCAAAGATTGAGAAACATCGATCTAGTAGGAAGGTAACACAGCATGATTAAATATGTACACCTTGGGGTCAGCCTGCCTGGCTAGAATCCCAGCTCTGTGTTTACTGGCTGCGTGGCTGTGAGCAAGCAACTTAAGCTCTCAGGGAGGGTAGTCATAGGAAATACTTTCTCAGTTTTTGTGAGGATGAGATATGTTAATACATTGACACAACTTAGAAACTTCCAGGTATGTAGTAAGTCCTTGCTTGAGACAAGTTTCCGTTATTGTTAGTGGAGACAGCAAAATTCTTCAAATAATTGCAGAAATAAATACATCAGTTCACATGTGATAAATGCTAAAAAGGAGAAGAATGTTCTTGCAGTATGGTGAGTGTACAGAACAAGAGGACTCCGGGGGTGCAGGGTAGGGGATGATTTTCTAAGGAAGTGATCTCTGAACTGAAATTTGAAGGGTACGCGGGCATCAACCCAGTGAAGAGCATGGGGAAAGTGGGGAGCTTCCCAAGCAGGGGGAATAGCTCAGGGTGTCCTTGGGCAGAAGGGACATGGCCTAAGGTCATGTGGCTGCTCTACAGAAAGCAGGCCAGGCTGGAGAGCTGGATGGGGCCAGACCATAAGGGCTTGGGTCACAGTAAGGATTTTCATCCTCAGAGCAATGGGGGGGCCACTGGTGGATCTGAAGCAGATGGAATGGTAGAAGTGAAATGGTCTGGCCTGACTAGAGACAGGCACTAGTGGACACAGAGAGACCATTCAGGAGGTGGTGGCATGGCAACCAGCATGGGGAGGAGACGGAAAGGAAGGAGAGATCCAAGAAATACTTAAAAGGTAAAATCTGCAGACTTACTGAGTGCAGCAGAAAGGAGTGGGTTGTGGATGCCTGCACTTTTTTTCTAATGCCCTGTGTGCCTGTTCACATGTGTCCATCAATGTCGACAGTCAACCCCCAAACTTGTGGGTGTCCCATGCAGGGAGAAGGCCTGCCAAAACATCTGAGCAGCCCTGCCCAGATGTGGGGTGACTTCTGTAGCACTCTGCACACCACTCTGTATCCCAGGTATAAAATAAACTGTAACTTGGATACAGCTTTAACAAAAAGTGATGCTGGCAGCGGCTCTTCTTTTAGGGCCTCTGTTTACTGTAGAGTGTTTT
This sequence comes from Lemur catta, assembly GCF_020740605.2. Lineage (NCBI taxonomy): Eukaryota > Metazoa > Chordata > Mammalia > Primates > Lemuridae > Lemur > Lemur catta. The sequence goes on from NC_059136.1 coordinate 61,945,251, forward strand.
AAGCATGACGTTTTAATTTGAGATTTTTTTTTTAAATCTGTATTTTTTGAGAAATAAACAGAGATGACTTAGCTGGAAACTGAACCAGGGTCCTCCTGGCCCTTGGCCCACATTTCTACCCAGGGACCAACTGTCTGCTGAAGTCTAAATCCATCTACCCAAGCTGCTATATGACCAACATGAGCTGTGTTTATGCTCCTCTTAAAAATGCATGCACTTCTTGGCCAGAGAGCTCATGGGGCCGGAGCACTGATCTGTTAGACCTTTTGCTCCAAGTAAACCAACCTAATTTAATTCCTGTCATCATTACTCATGACCAAATTGTAGCTGCACATATTTTCCCAAAAGTTCTCTGCATTTGCCCACTCCATAACCAGGGTCTTCATCCTTCCCCTCGACGTGGCAAGACCACAGTTTACAAATCAACAGCTCTGGGTTCCTTAAACTATTTGCCATGGCAATGGTTGGGAAAGAAATTCACTGGGAATGATGAAGACTGGCAGAAGCACAAGCATGGAGAGAAATAAATAAGGATTAGGGTAGAAGAGGGGGAAAGGAGAGGAAAGAAGGGATGTCACTGTTTCTGTCACTTTTGAAACATTGAAGTTAAGAGACTTTGGCTTTACTCCACCTCTGCCACTGGTCACCTGTGTAAGCTTTGGCACTTTAGTTCCATTCAGCTCAACAAACAGTAAATGAATGAATGAATTCACTGGATATTTTCGATAAGCCTAACACCCCATGCTGGGCACTGGGAATACAAAGACGCCTACTTAGGGGGAGTTTACAAATGAGAGGCAGACACCAATACCTAAACAGGAGCACGGTAAAATGTCCTAAGTGATAAGGCATAAATATGTTCAAAGGGCTAATGGTAAGACAAATCCCAACCTATCCTGCAAGGAGGACTTCCTTTAGGCAAAAACACCTGTGCTTATATTAGAACACGAGCAGAAATTAAGTAGGTAATAGAGAGGGGACAAAGCACTCCAAGTAAGCCATGAAAGGACATTGGGCAGGTCACAGAATTGTCACAAAGGCTGAGGAATTGGAGTAGACAGTTATCACTCTTTGGACTACTCGACATCTGAACTTCCTTCCTTTATCTGGGGAATTTCCCTCCTTTTGGAGCTTGGTAGGATCCCCACCACAGAAGGTGAATATCATTGATACTAATACTTTCTTTCCTCCCTCTTGTGTAGTTACGGAGTAGGCACAGGACTTAGGTTTGGACAATCAGATAGATACACATACCAAAAACATCAGATCAAGACCTAATGACACAAAGAAACACAGACCACACAAAAATCATTTCTAGCACTGTAAGCAGCCATACTAAAGTCTAGTGTCCAAAGACTGTGGTGCCAAAAGAGCCAGGGGCAGCCCCCAGAACCCAAGGTCAGGGTGTGGACACTGCAGGCTACAATGTCAGGGGGTGCAGCAGTGTGACCTCAATAGATCTGTTCTGGAGAGTGATTTGAGCTATGGTTTCAGCTGAACATCCTCTGACCTAGTCCTTCAACCTTTGTGGCAATTCTGCAAGCTGCCCAATGTCCTTTTAATAAATTTCCTTCCAGCCTAAATTAACTGGGGTTGGTGTCATTTGCTTGCAACCAAAACATCTGACTAATAAAGGAATAACATGAGCAAAACCTCACAGGTGAGTAACAGTTTGGTGCTATGGAGGCAGTTCAATATTAACAAAGCATAAAGAATGAGATAAAAAGGATGGAAAACAAAGCCAGACAGACAGACAGAGATCATGTCACAGAGCAGCGGATGCACTGGGCTAAGAAATTTGGAACTCATTCTAAAGGTGTTGGGTACTGACTAAATGTATTAAACCTGGAATTGGCATTGGCCACATTCATATTTTGGTTTGAGTGACCTAACTCCAGTGGGAAGAGCTAACATAAAGTGGATGTGGCCAGATAAGGAGAGACTACCAGGGAGGCTATTAGGATAGGTCCAGTGAGAGGTGATCAAGGCTGACCTAAGGCAGTGATTGTTGGTTGGTGGAAAGAGGTGATGATAGCCCTGAGAAATATTTAGGCAACAAAGCAGGTGATACTTATGTTCACATTGACATAGAAGAAGTCTCTTTATCTTTCTGGGCTCAATTTATTCATATTTAAATTAGATGTGAGTCTAGATATCCTTCAAGGCATGCAATAGTCCATGACTCTGATTATGGAAGGTGGGACATAGGCACAGCAGCCTGAAGACAATGGAAACTCACTGGGACAGGAAAGAAACGTCCTTATGGAGACAGGTCAGAACAGGGGACCCACTTCCAGTGGGAAAGATGAAGACCTGGGAGGGTTAACATTGAAGTCTGTAGAGTTGTGAAAGCCACAACATCTGGTCAAGATGGACTTGTTTACTGAAATTTGTGTTTCTATGACTAAAAGCTAGAAAGGGGGGATATTATTTTTATAAAAGGAAGCATTGCCATATACAACAGGTGCACTGTCAGGGTGTACTAACATCTGAAGATCTGATGTACTGTAAAACACAATCTCCTTTATAAACTGCCTTTGTTTTTTTTTTTACCATTTACCCAGATGTTTTCCCATTATATAGACATGAATCCATGAGCAGACTTGGTTTCTTGAACATTCACAGTAAAGTGTTTCTTTAATGAGACTAAAACATTTCTTAGCAGCACTATACTCTTCTAACAAACCAAATATCTGAAGGGTTGGGCATCAAAACATACAGGATAGGGTCACCCTTTTAAGATGTATGTAGCTAAAATTGAACAAGAAGGGTGACCAAGGGTGCAAGGGTGCCTTTACAATGCAAAAGTTCTTTCTCAGCTACAAAAAAAATGTTTTGAGTTATTGTGATTATAGTTTTGTTTCAAAATTTTAAGTAATCAGGAAATCTTCTTCAAACTATTTCTTTGAAGACTCCAGAACAAAAATATGTCTTGTATTATTTTTCATAAAGAGCTTTCTACAGTCCTCCAATGTAATCAAGGGAAAGAAGATGGCATACCTTTGTCTCTAATGCTATAAAACACTTGATCACCTCACCAGAGAGAGCTACTGAGTTTCTGAGGAAAGATTTGGGATCCAACTTCAGTTTCTTTGAACAACCATCTTCACATGAAGAGTCTAACTCAGATATTCCAGCTGTCGTGGGGAAGGATGACCACCCAGTCCCAGCCCCTCCTGACCTCACATACCCTCCCCCAACCACAGGCAGAAAATGACTTTTGGAGGACTTGCTCCTAAAAGTCTCTGCTGTCATGATTATTTGGCCCACAGAAAAAATATAAATTAAAATAAAATTTATAATCACTGTCCATTCTGGCTTATTTTTCTGTCTTTCAACCTGAGAAGTATTTGGCAAGTTTCTGATAGATAAGGTATGTAATTAAACCCCCTCTGTATCCTGAAAACCTACATACCTGCTCCAAATTAGAGCACACGAGAAAAATCAAGTCACTTCTTAAGATGGCAAGAAAGAGTATTTGTCTCTTTTGCTCACCTTGAGGTACCCCTTGGAGGATTTTCTGATTTTTGCCTCCTGAGCTCTTTTTGAAAGTCACCTTGATTTAGTGAAGAATAGATTCATTTACAAAAATCTGTTTTTAAAGCAACTATGCACTCTTTCCCAAGCAGAGCCAAATTTTTAATAGCTAAAAAAATCACCACCATTCTCCCTTCCTCCCTCCCCAACCAAAAGGTGCTTATTTTTAAAATCTGCCTTCCTAACTTCCAGGTTTGTTCCTCTGAGCCACGGTAACCTATAGCAGGGGAGGCGCAGCACACCCTGGCTGGTACAATTCTCTTTTCCCTCACATTTGTAATGTTAATAGTTTCCCTGAAACCCTGAATTTCAACAAAGTTTGCTGGACAGACAGATGCTAATACTTCAGACAAGTTTGCTCAAGGAGAAACAAGTTAGCCACGGCCACAGGTGGACAAGGTGAGGGGCCCTGTAAGCTGTGAGGCAAACTCTGAGGGTGGGAGTCTCCAGCAAAAAATACTGGAAGACAGTTACTTGCTGTTAACCAGCTCACCTTTGCCATGAATAATCAATTATTCGGAGGAAGAGCAAGCTACTTTAAAACAGACTTTTTCTAAAACATCTGCTTACTTAGTGTAATTTTCTTGCCCTGTCATTTTTTTTTTTTTTTAAGAAATATGTCCTCACTGGCTGACAGGAGCAAATTTCCTCCCACTCTGCCATTGCAACCTACCTCGCCATCTACTTCCCCAGCCCCCTGCAACCCCCAAATTGGATTCCATGATAATTAAATATTGCTGCCGCCACCACTGACTTTATCTCAAACTAGAAAATGAACCCCATTTCAAAAACCTGTTTTCTAAACTCCCAGTGACTGAGACAGGAAGGGGTGGGGGGAGAGGCCAGGGCGGCCTGTTTGTACATCCACTGGCACTGCCTCTTCCTCACCAGCGGAGCTTTCCATGGAAATTCTGGCTGCATTGGCCTTGGCTAAGCTTGGGACTATTTTTGGAAGCCTAAAAACCTCAGGGGAGTGACTTTTACTTTTATTCACGTACAGGGTCCTTACTTTTATTTATTAAAGAAACAAAAACATGTCTCCTGCTTAACTTCAACCAGCTTTCATGTCAAGTAAAACAAAACTTGTTGGCTGGTCCGATCGGCCATGGGCCAGGGTGGAGAGGGAGCCCCTTCCACAGATGGTCTGAGTGTGTATGACCTGGGTACTAGTCACCCCTCACAGAAGGGAAGGAGCCATGGGCTTTTGAGACTCTTGTCCCAAAGGAACAACTTTGGGAGAGTATTTGAGTCTGGCTGGGAGAGAAAAAGTATCTAGGTGAAATTTCAGAAAGTTTGAAGTGTGCATTTCAGGTAGGAAAGAAAAAATGGAAGTCTCAGCACTACCCCCCTCCACCCCAAAACAGTGACACTGACATCCCAGCACCTAAAAAAAATCAGCGGAGAGGATCACAGGGCGAGAATCACCCCACAGATTTGGCTTCACCACCCCCGCCCCAAGTGTAAGTGTTCATTTTAACAAGTTGTGAAGGGCGGCCAGCCAACCCCTCAGCCTCCATGAGACAAATTGATTCAAGGCTTTCTCCTTGAGTCCGCAGCCAGGATGCCTGAAACAATAGCAGCTGGGGAGGTGCTATTGTTTTGTCTCAGTGGAGATCTGAAACTCCCTTACCCAGGACAAGTGGCCAACCAGGCAGCTATAGACGGAAAGAGAAACAGCAAGAAATGCAAGCAAAGTGGCATCTGCATTAAACACAGGTGCTGTAAGAATCCCCAGGGAATTTGCCTGGCATTCCCAGGCCAGATGTCAGGCTAGCTCCCTATTAGCTCAGCTCTCTCTTTTCCCTCTGCACCCTCTTCACTGCCCCCAACTGCAATTCTAGCTGGGATTCACACTGTATCCCAGCATGTTGGACCACGGCTACAAATATCTATGCTACATTGGGCAAATCTCTTTTGCTCCCTAGGAACTCAGTTTCATCTTCCTAAATGCATGTGTGGCAGAGACCACTAGCTGTTCACCATAAATCTGTTTCATCTTCTTCCTGGACACACAGCTAGAGTATATCCTGGTGTCCCTTGCATTAGGCATGGCTGTCATTCCATTCCCAACAGAATATGAGCAGAAATGACGTGTGCCATTTTTCAGACCAAGAGTTTGTCGTGCCACCTTCCTCTCATCCCATCTGCTACGTGTGGATAATGATGGAGACCTGGGTATCCACATATTTAAGATGACAAAGTCAGGAAATATATCCCAAAACAATCCTGTGAAAGAAAGCCATCCTCTAAGCCAAAATATCTTCCTTGGGCTGACTCACGAGCAAGGAATAAACACTGATCGGGTTATGCCACTGAAGTTTTGGGAGCCTTTTGTTACTACAGCCTACTCCACCCTAATACAGGGTGATAACAACATCTGGCCTGTCTACCTTGAAAGACAGTGGGAAGAATCAAGTGAGGTATTTTGTGTGAAATCACGTTCTTCATGTCTAGAGCAGAAATAACACCATCCGTAGAAGGGAAGCACTCATAAATTAATAGCATTTGAGTCCCAGCACCATGATAATTAAACATTTTATAAGGATTAATGTGTTTAGTCCACAGAACAATGTTATAAAACAGATATGATTGCCATCCATATTTACCAGATGAGAAAACCAGGACTTACACAGGTGAACAACTCATCCAATATTACAAATCTAGCCCAGAGCTGGAGATAGAAAGTCTAACACCAGAATCAATACTCTAAACCATGAATCTAGAAAGAAAAGGCAGCTTTAAATAAATGAATAATTGGGACTTTTAATTAAACTTAAAACACACTTTGCTTCAGTGACTTGTTTTTTTAAAGCCATTGTGACCTCTTATTTGTCCTCATACTAGCCTGGTTTTTTCACTTTATTTTCCACATACACCCAAAGCTCCCATCTGTGGTAGCCGGTGTTCTTTCAGGAACATTTCTAGTCTAACAAACTAGACCACCACCTTGCTTCCTACCACAAGCGTGGATGCAGGATTTGACATTTACTAGGTGCATTTTAAAATCTAACTCCAGTACATTTTTTTATTCCCTTTAGAGCTTCTTTTGTCCTCTTAACTGTATTTAATATAAGCTAAGAGACAAAGAAATGCTGTTTAATGAGTGAAAAAGGGCAAGGGCACCTCCCAGGTATTAACTCATTTAAGAAATCTTAAAGCAATGTTACCTCATGCTCCCACCGTTAGACAGAATCCCAAAGTACAATTACTGAAGCCTCGTAACGAGACCACCAAAGGTATGCAGGCCATTATAAAAATTTAAGAGCTATTGAGCACCATGAGCTTTTACACTCGGTCAGCTCAGAGTTATTTAGCACATGTTTTTTCCAGCCTTGCAATGCATGGGGAAAATTCACAGTGTCCAACCTCTCTCAAAACCACATTTCCACCTGTGTGGGGCAGTGGAATTAATAAGCATATAGAATAAGCTCACAAATTTGGATCTTACTCATCTGGAATTCATGATATTTCAGTTACGCATATGTGGGCCTGGCCAGACAAAAAGGCTGACAGGGGCAGAGGTCATTGTACAAAGCTAGAGTGAAATAAGGCTGGCAGGGCCAAGGGGTAGTGGGAGAAATTGGGCTGCAGAGCTCAGAGAGTGTTATACATATATGTTTCAATCATCAAATAAGAATCGTGTATATAAAATTACTAATTGTGTGCTGAGAATGGGTTTACCCTTTGGTATTCATGAGGGTTCAGGAAATAAATTTAAACACTTAAATGAAATTTCAGGAGGAATGTTTAAGTTGCTTACTGATGAAGGCAAATAAAGCATTTTCTTGTATTTTTCAGAAATACATTTACAAAAGCAATTGGCACACTTACGCAATGAAGGATGCATGCATTGCAAGCTTTGGAATCTTCCTGGACTAAAAGTAATTAAATGCCAGTCTCTATAAAAGACAGGCCTGGCACCGTGGCTCACACCTGTAATGCTAGCACTTTGGGAGGCCAAGGCAAGAGGATTGCTTAAGGCCAGGAGTTCAAGACCAGCCTGGGCAAGAGCAAAACCCCATTTCTACAAAAAAAAAAAAAAAATAGAAAAAATTATCTGGGCATGGTAGTGCATGCCTATAATCCCAACTACTTGGGAGGCTGAGGCAGGAGGATCGCTTGAGCCCAGGAGTTTGAGGTTACAGTGAGCTATGATGATGCCACTGCATCTAGCCCAGGCAACAGAGCAAGACCTTGTCTCAAGAAAAAAAAAAAAAAAAAAGACAATACTGTATGATCTCACTTACACATGGAATCTGAAGTAGAAGCATAAACTCTCATAGAAGCAGAGAGTAGAATGGTTGTTGCCAAGGGCCGGGGGCTGAGGGACTTGGGAAAGTGATAGTCAGAGGGCACAAAGTTTCAGTTACACAAGATAACTAAGTTCTGGAGATCATCCCTACAGTATAGTGCCTACAGCTAACAATATTCTATTGTACATTTAAAATGTGCTAAGAGAGGTAAACCTTATGTTAATTGCTGTTGGCACCAAAATAAATAAATAAATAATGACAATAATAATAAAGAGGCTGGGAGAAAACTTTGGGAGGTGATGGATGTTTATGGCCTTGATGGTGGCGATGGCCTCCCAGGTATACACTTAGCCCCAAACTCATCGGGTTATATAGGTTAAATAAGCACGGCTTTTAACATGTCAATCATGCCTCAATAAAGTGGGTTAAAAAATACAAAATAAAATACCAGTCTTTAAGACAGAGTTCAAATTTGAGACTTCCATTGACTCTGACAACCTTCCTACAACCCCTACAAGATGCACATGCACATGACCTGCCTCTGCATCAGTGAGGTTTGACTCCGCTACAGATGCAGAGGAGAGAGGTACAAGCTCAAACCTAACTGTGGACCTCCCAAGGTACAGCCATGTTTGCTGTGCTTGTTTCTGTTGTTTTGAAAAAGAAAATCCTTTGAGTAATAAATAATATCAAAATAGACTTCTCAACCACACTAGATTAACCACTCTGGGGCTTGGTCTCCATTTTTTCCTAAGTGCCTGCCCCCTCCAGCCTTGTCGGTCCTCCTCTAAGATAATGAGCATAAGGCAGTCTTGTTGGGGTCAGCTCCATTCTGATGCTCTTAGAAAGATATAAAGCGCAAAGAGACAAGTCAACATGCTCACTTTATCTCTGCGAGGACTTCAAAATACGTTATTCTCTTCTAAGGGGAAAAAAACACCTGTACTGTATGACAAATACTTTCTTCTTATAACAGGGCCATACAGAAGGCAGAACATAAGTTAAAAGAAACTGAACTCCATTTAACTGTTAATTGAATCTTTTTTTTTACCTTTGTCCCAGAAAGAAGACATCATTCTCTTAGGCTCCCAGGGATGTCCCAGGACCTTCACATGCTTCTATGACCCATCTCTCCCAGCCATTTTCCACCAACTGTTCAGAGAGAAACCATAAGTAACCTAAATTGGATTCCTAAGAAGAAACAGCTTCTTTTATTCTGATCATTCTCTTTATTAGGCATTAAGAAAACACAGACAAATTATAAGGAAAAGAATAAAAATCACCTTGTAGACCAGAACTAGCATTTTAGTATATATCCTCTTAAACTTTTTCTACACATCTGAAATGCATATATAATTTTAAATTTTTACCAAAATGGCATGACTCTATCCATACTGCTTTATAATCTTATTTTTTCCTACTTAAAAACATATGGTGGGGGAGGGGAAATGGGGAAGTATTAATATCAATCAAAGGGTACAAAATTTCTGTTTTACAAGATAAATGAGTCCTAGAGATTTATTGTATAGCATAGTGCCTATAGATAACAATTCTGTATTGTGCCATTCAAAATACGCTAAGAAAGTAGAGCTTATGTTCAATGCTCTTATCATAAGAATAACAATAATAGTAATAAGGAGGTGGGAGTAGAGTTTTGGAGATGATGGATAGACAAGTTTACAGTATAGATTGTGGTGATGCTTTCACAGGGATATACTTGCCTCCAAACTCATCAAGTGGTACACATTAATTATGTATATTTTTTGGCATGTCAAAAAAAATTTAAAACAAAAAACATATGGTAGTTACATTTTCTGATCAATAAATAAAGATTGACATTAGAAGGGTGAATAGCCACACTGTAAAGTTATTTAAACAATGCTCAGCTGATTTACACATAGATATTTTCCAATTTTTCTCCATTATTAATGATGCTGTGATAAACATTCTTTGTGTACACAAGAGTGAAACTGCGTTATTAAAGAGCATGTATTTCTGGGGATTTCAATACTTATTGTCAAACCATACTCCAGAATGTTCTGGATATCTGAGTTTACCATGGCAATGGCAAAATAAGCAAATACCCACTCCCCACCCAACTTGCTTGACCACTCCTAGTATTAGCCAACTTTTAGATTTTGCCATTCTTATTGCTGCTCAGATTTTAGTAAGGCAAGACAAGTGTTCTTGGCCATTTCTTCCTGCATAATTTATCTATCTCACACCGTCCTCCTAATAGTAATGCTCCATTTTTTCCTGAATCATCTTCTTAATCTTGGCCAAAGTTGCTCTGTAATTTCTCCGAAGTTGTCCTTGCTACAGATCGTTAGCCTCCAACCAGAGACGTGTATTGTCACTTCTTTGCTAAATTGGTGCCCCTCCCTCCTGGCAAATGGCTTTTCTGTTTTAGCTTTGGACATCTTAAGGAGCCATGCTGTATTTCCCTCTACCCTGATTAAAGGTGGAAAGGAGAGGTGCTCAGTGTTACAAGGGAGGGTATAGAAAGTTATAAGTGACGTAGTAACGGGCTCTGCTGGAGCCTAAGCTGTATTTTTCTGCTGAGACTCAGACATGGGTACTAGGCTGAAAGCTGGAAATGCTGAATGCAGATTTTCCTTGGAGCTGCCAGGCTCCCCACCATTCATTGCCCCAGGTAGAATTACAGCAGGATACAAAGAGAAGAGCTTTTTCATGTTCACTTTCTAAGCTTCTACATAGATGCCAAAAATTCTTAACAGAAATGAGAGAATTGGGGAAAGCCAAAAAATTTTGTGCTGTAGAAATGAGCCTTTTTGAGAGAAAAAACAAAAAAAGATTTTTGAGGATCAAAAGCTAAACTCTGAAGGAAGCAAGCCTCAGAGTTAATGCCCATAACCCCGTAACTGTGATCTGTGTGAGATGGGACAACTCCCTCTCAAGGATGACGGAGGTGGGAAGTGGGGCTGAATTGGAGGTGTCGGGGGAGGATTATTTAATTATCACAATGCCAACAGCATCCTCTTTGAGAAACTGCTCAAATTAATGAATTGTTAAAAAAAAAATAGACAAAGAGCTAGAGAGGGCGATACAGAGAGCAGAGGAGCGCTGCCCAGCCTCAGAAGGTGGAAGTGTGACCTGGACAGAGCTCTGTGACTCTACGGTGAGGAGGCCAGAACCACACACTACAAGGAGTTAGCTCTGAGAGGCTTCCCGGGAACATGCCCATCGCATGTGGTCATTCACCAGGACCTAGGATCCAGGCAAGAGCTGATCCCAACCTGCAGACCATCAGCCACCTCTGCTGTGAGCTCCTTGCCTATGTGCATGGAGCATCCACCTGAGCTGTCCTCGTTTCCACCCATAAGCAACTCCACCGACAGCTGCACACCACCCGAGAATCAGCCTTGCCATCCAAAACTGTGCCACATGGACAAGGCCTATCCAATTGATCATCAGTTTAATAAACCTCCTGACGTCGAGGGAGGCAAGGGTTAGTGTGGAACGGCAAGCCCCAAGCACTGGATCTTGGGAGGGAGGAAGAGGCTCAGAGACTCCCTCCCCCCTTGCACGGCCCACTGTTACCTCCAGGTAGATCCAGCCCCATTACACCTGCCTGGCATCACCTGGCAGAAGGGCAGGACAGCCCTGCCAAGAATCCACTTGCTGAGAATCTGAGGAATTTTGTAGGGAAAACACCTAAAGATGAAGGAGACAGACACACAAAGTCTGCTGTATACCATGATTTTAAATTCCTGAGGGCAAAGACCCTATCTACTTTATCACTGTTGTATCCTATGTATCTGACCCAGTGGCTGACACCTAGAAGGTTCAGTAAGTGGTTTCTGGAATGAATAAATGATGAATGAAGTACACCACAGTGTCTCTCACTTGGATTCATCTGAATTACCAGGAGGTTAAGAAATACTAAGCACGAACACATAGCTGTGTTTGCTCTGAACTCACAGTAAGAAATTAGGAGAAAAAACAGAATTGTTTTACTACTCCTAAAGCAAAGAGTAACAGAAAAGAGGACATGGCCACACTCTCCACTCCTGCCCTGGCACGTGGAGGGCTCCTGGGACGCAGAGCAGCTCAGAGGCTGCAGGGTAACAGCAGTGCTCAGGCAACGATGGCCCCACCGAAGGTGGCTGTGCCTGCCCTCAGCTTAGGAGACCACCAAAAGGGCATATCCCTGGGAGGGGGCTTGGAGATGATTCCCTGAAAAGCTGGCTCTTTGTGATGGCCCTTCTTCATTTCATTTCATTTCATTTCATGTCTTAGGTATTTACTGAACATCTAGCTCCAAGTGGTTGTGTGCCAACCTCAGAAAAGTGGGGAGATTCTGGATGAACTCTGAGAAGTGGAGGATCCAAATAAAGATAATGGACAAAGATGTGAAGACAATAAAAAGAATAATTTGTCTCATTTATAATAGAGACAATAGTGAATGAGCAGGCAGGTCCAGAGTCAGTACTGGGTGACTGATAACTCCCAGTTTCAGGGTAGCTTGGTAAAGGCAATGAATAGAAAGTGGAGATGTGATATACTCACTCTCCCAACAGCCTCCTGGCTGGAAGCTGCTAGCTAGACATTACTTAAAATTTCCATACAATGGTACATCTCTGAGACCAACTCAGCAGTGGCTAGAACTCACCTGCCTTGGACAACACGTTTCTAGGACTGCTTCCTTAAGGCACATGTATTCCACACCACGGCACATTTTTAAATAGCAATCTTGGGTGAGGCTTTTGAACGTAAAATCTTTGCGCATGGTTTCAAGACAGTTGCAAAAGCTGGACTGACTCAATGAATTTATTCTTCAGAGGATCCTGGGCGTTTTGAATTCTGGGTTGCTATTTGCAAGACCAGAAGTTCATTCTCCCCGTCTCTTACAGAGCTGCCACTGCCATATGCCCATGGAGAAAATGCTGAATGCTGGATTCCTGATTAAAGGAAATAAACATCTTTAACTCAATGGTAATCTGTGTGTTAATTCCCACCCCACATTGCAGAGAGTGGCAAGGTTTGACACCTTTCACCATCCAGAGGCAGGTAACATGGAAATGATACCTAGTTTCCCTTTCTCCTCTTAGTACAACTCCAAAGCTACGCCCCAAACTCTGTAGCTAACACAACTCTCGAATTAATGTGTAGAGAGTTTCCCAAGATCAACACTGACATCTTTCATCAAAGCCTTAATTCAAAACTAGCTGGTATTTTAAGGTAACAGAACCAGCTGTGCATACAACATGCTTGCCTGAGACGGCTCTGCAAGATCCAGGCTTCTTAATATAATCCTTCAAGCATGAATGAGCCCAGCAGCTCCTCAGAATTTCTGACCAGATAAAGCCAGGCAGGCAGCACTACCCCTGTGAATTTTGCATTCCATATTGAGTACACCTGCCCCAACCCACTGGGAATTTCTTTTTCTGTAATTCCAAGTATTTGACCAAACAGCTCAGTCTCCAGCAATCTGACAGTTCAATTAATATTGTCATACCTAGATAAATGGGACCATAAAACATCCATGTGTCATTACAATATGCTCTATTTTTGAGAGCCATATTTTAGGGTCTTGCAGTTCACTGCAGCCTTTGGATTTACAAACTCCTGATCAGAGAAAGGTCCCTCCTGCTCTAAGTTGCCCTCCCTTCATGGTTCATTCTAGCAGGTGATCAATTATCAGTGTCATGGGTCAAAAAGGCCGTTTATCTGCTGCATACCCCCCAGAACTTAGTCCCTGATGATATAACTTACTGGTGGAGGCTTTCCAAATGCTTTAGAGCAACAGACTAATTCCTCTAACAAAAAACATCTTTCCTTGGGAGCTTGGAAATGAAGGCAGACAGATGGCCCCCTGCTTCTACCACCGTTGCCCTCTTGTCTAAGAAGAGGTTCTTTTTCATTGGCACCAAAATGATTAAAATCTGAATATTTGGAGCAGATTCTGACATCGACTGCCTGATTTCAGAGATTCTGTACAACTCGCAGAAACTGACCCTTCTGAGAAGCAGAAAATCTGAACTGTGCAATAAATATAAAAGCGCTTCTTCTAGCCTTTGGAGGTACTAAGCAGATTTTGAGAGAATTGCAAAAACTGAGATGAATTATTTTTCAAATACAGTAAGATAACCACATGTATTTACCGCATTATTAAGCTCTGAAAAGATCAGAAAAATGAAATTGACCCCCATATAACTGCAAGTCTTCTGTCTTGAAATGGTCAGGTGCTTCTACTACTGACATGAATGACCTTTTTAAAAGTTTAAGATACAATTTTAACACATTGACTGCCACACTAGAAAAAAAATTTTTTCCTTGGGGCCACGGTGTTTTATTATGAAAATAGAATAAAACCTTAAAAAACAAAATGATTATTTCTAATTTAATGAAAAATTTGTTATTTTTTATTGTTTTCTGTTAGTGAGTTATATGCAACTTGAAAAATAGTTCTTGTGGCTCCTGAGGTGAAGAGACGTGTGAGTTTCATGCTTCACAAAGCTCCCGGGCTCAAAACTAACATGAATTAAATACAACTCACATGGCAGTTAAAGTGTTAATTGGATTCTACCTATTTGCCTTGGTTTATTCCTCAAAAGCATTCAAGAAGTTGCCTGTTTTGATTCGATTTTGTAGAATAGTTTAGAAGTTTCCAGATGTACCTTAGATTTGGTTTGTGACTCTAAGAACTTAGAATGAGGAATAAAAATTTTCCAAAAGTACATATTCTGTGACATTTAATGGGGATAAACTTCATTTCGTGAAGGTATGGCAGGATGGGATTTTCTTTCCTTTCCCACCCCCTTACTGGAACTGGGATAAAACTATCCCTTTTCAGGGAACCTGGCCATAAAACATAACAAAAGAGGATCTCCAAAATGCAGAGGAAAGAGGCTGAAACACTTAACAAAATAGCACACCAGAGTGTTGCCCTTAAAATATTCAGACACAGCCACTTTTCTTCACGACCTCCCATCCCTGTGCAGGTAGTGATGCACACACAACACCACCATGTCCACCAGCACCTCCACCCCAGCTCCACGGAGAGGGACAAACGGAAGCTGGGAGGAGAAGAAGAAGAACCTTGGGAATGGTAGAGGCAGTCGCGAGGGAGAGGAGGAGGGAGGAGACAGCCAAAGAAGAGAGGCTTCCAAGGGCCATCTGAGGGTGTTCAGGATGGCCTGGGATAATCTTGAAGGGAAGGGAATGAATTTTTACCATCTTCTGAACTCCAAGTGTGCTTGATGCTCTGATAGTAAGACTTTTGTAAAGGACTGTACAGTCCTGCCTTCCGGAAGTCAAGGGTATGACTAAGTTTCTATGCAGCTAAAAATTATAGAGAAATCTCATGACACTGAGGTCCAGGGTTCACATATTCATACATTAAAAAAAAAAAGTAAGAATAAGAGTCTCAGTCAAGATAGCTCCATAATTTCATCATTTGGCTTCTACTCTGTTAAATTAAACTAAATTTAGCCTGAGGATGCCTCCATATTTGGGCCCTTATCTAGCAAACTGCAACCTAACTAGGTTATGCATTAATACTACAACCTAGTATGTAACTAACGGAAAGCCTAACTTAGGAAAATGCCTGCGTAACAAACAGCTGAATCTCAGTCAATCACAGGAGCTGAGCTTCTTCAATCACAGGCAACTGTTCAAACCACGTTCAAATAGGACAAATGACAACCTATACCACTGGAGCTGTCTCTCTACCTTACTTCCGTTTTCTGCCCATGTCATGAATGCCTCCTGACCATGTGGCAGAACGGAGTTTCTCTGAAGCTGTTCTGAGGGTCTGTTCTCGTTCTGAGAGCTGCCCAATTTGTGAATCATTCTTTGCTCAAACAAACTCTGCTAATTTTTAATTTGTCTAAATGTTTTATTTTAAAAACTCTCTTCCAAATAATAGGTGAAAGAGAAAGAGATGAAACTCTAAGGCATATCTAGGCTCGAAATATCTATTAATACAAAAATCTGAAGTCAGAGTTGACACTGTGGGTCTGCTGGGTTCTGGAGTCAGAAGCAGCAGCAGCCAGGAGCTGCCAAGCAAGACAGGAAAAAAAGAACTAAAAGTCCCCCATTTGTGGCTAGGCATTGAGCCAGGCTCCCTGTAGGAAGCCACAAGGCTGGGGTTTTCTTGATTATAGAAAGAGCTAAAAAATAAAAGTTTACTGACCTAATAAAGAGGACTGTAGTTTCATAAGTAGTTATGAGCCAAGGAAGGTGGGAGCAAAGAAACAACGAGGACGAGAAACTAACTTTACCATCAAATCTCAATTTTAAGACCTGGCAGCTCAGCGATAAAGCAAAAATGGAAAAATGACCCCAACAAAAAAAAGAGCTGGATATTAATGAAGAGAAAAAACCAAAACAACAAAAGCTCCCACTTAAAATAAACTTGCAAACCAAAATTCTAAAACACAAGAAATCTAATACTGAGAAAGTCAGCCAACAAACTTGAACATAAATTCACTCCAGATGAAAGAAACTGTATGGTGGAATTAAAAAAATAATAATAATAAGCATGTTAGTATGCTTAGAAATATAAATGAAAAAGGGATACCATTAAAAATGAACAAAAATGTATAAAACAAAACACAAAAATGAAAATAAAGGGACTGGTATACATGATTTTTAAAGTTTACATGAAATCTTGGAAATGAAAAATATAGCCACTGAAATTTTTAAAAGACTCAAAATATTTAATGAACTCTAGAATAGAAACAAAAAGATAATTAGTGACAGGAGGGCAGCCTGGCCTGAGGAGTCAGAAACTAAGCTGAGCAAAAAGGAAATTCATACGTGGGGGCAGCCTTATGTATGCACACATACATACATATATACATATGTTTACATGCACACATATATCTATCTCCATCTATTGTGTATATACATTCAATACATATGCATATATTTCCTAGCTCTGTCCCTGGGAGGGCCTTGGGGCAAGGACACCACAAGAACAATGAGCACACCTAGTGCCCAGATATGGGCTTCTAAATACTATTCTCCACTGCAAGATCAGAGTTTCCTAGAAAAATTCCAAAAGTATAAGATGAGATTAGAACATTTTTATCATGCCTGAAAGCAAGAAAACGTTCAAGAAATGAGGGAGACATGTCAAAATAACACAGAAGCAGCTTGGATGGGGTCCCATCAGCCAAATCAAGGACAATTTCACCATCAAAGTGAATAAGAGTACTAGATTAAGGCCTATTAATAAAGTAGGAAACCATAGATATAAATGAATGAATGAATGAATGAGTTGAAAGTTTGATAAGAAACAGCATATTTGCATAGTTTCAAAGTATCTCCCCACAAAACACATATTAATCAGAAGGAGGAAAAATGTAACTTTATACTGGAGACACCTAGCAGGCGCCACCTTAGTCAAGCTATCAAAGAAAATATCATCAGTATTGAGTCAATTTGAAATCATGTGTGACCTGATACGATGCAAAGAGAAGAATACCTACCACTTCTATGATATTCCTGCCAAAGCTGCATAATATAAATATAAACACAAAGAAACATTAGATAAATCCAAACTGAGGGACATTCTGTCAACTAACTGGCCTATAACTTCCAAAAACCTCAAAGTCATGAAAGTAAAGGGAATATTGAGGATTTGTTCCAAACTAAAAGAAAGAAAAGAGACATGACGACTAAATCAACATGTGATTCCAACCTGAATAATTTTGCTGGTGGAACAAGTGGTGAGCTTTGAAGTCTGCTAGCAATAGAACAATGCTAATTTCCTGATCTTGACAGTTTTCTTGTGGTTATGTAGGAGAACGTCCTTACTGGTGAGAAACACTACATACAATATATTTGGAGGTGATGTGGAGTCAGGTCTGCCATTTACTTTCAAATAGTTCAATAAAAAAAAATTATTTGTGATGTACTTCCAATTCTTTTATAAGTAATTGTGCCAAAATTTTTTAAAAATTTTAAAAAAGGAAAGAAAAAAGGGCTGCAGAATTCAGCACAAACTCAGCTCAGATAGACACAGTTAAGAGATACAGTAGATTAAAAAAAAAAGTTCCATAATATGCCGAAGATAATAGCTTAGATTTTTCTAAAATTAAAGAAAACAAGAACGCTTGTATTAAGGTGTGCTTCAAATTCTGAGCTGAAAAATGAAGATAAATCCATACCTAGACACATGATAGTAAAACTATAAGACATCAGGAATTTAAAAGTCTTTAAAATTTAAAAGAAAAGTGATAGATTACCTGCAAAGAATGACAAGCAGAGTTTGACACAATTCTCACCAGCAATAATAAAGTCCAAAAGACACTGAAGTGAGGCAAAAATCATGATCTACCTAGGATTTTACACCCAAGTTATTATTCAAGAGGGAAAAATAAAAACTTGATTATACACACGTGTTTACATTTCTAACTCTCTTCCAGATTTAAGCAAAGGCAGGGACCATGTGTGATCTGTCTGTGAATCACGATCACCTAACTCAGGGCTGACCGTGCCCAATAAATGTTATTTGGTGAATGAGAGGAAAGAAAGGAAGAAGGCAGGAAAAGGAGAGAATAAAGTATACTTATTTAAACCTATTATGACACTGTTTTTACCCGAGGCTTCTCAGAATGATCTGGAATATTAGGATGAGGGAGGAGTTCCTGACCCTGAGAACCCTCAGCGATGACTTGGCTGTTTGTAACTGGGATTGAATTACCAATCCCTGCACCTGTAGGGAAAGGAAAAGGGACACCTACCACAATTGCCAAGACATGGGATGGGTCCTTCCCTATGAACCCCTATGGCAGAATTTTCTGAACTCAGTACAACCTTCGGGTGGGGTGGCGGGTGTGGGGAAGAGGCAGGTCAGTCACTCGTGATGCTGACTTCCAAGTGGTTCAGAGCAAAAGCAGAGGTCACAAGGAGAGGATTGGAGAAGGGGGACAAGGAGACGTGCTGAGACCTTCCCTGGGCCCCTCTGTTTCCAGGAGTAGGTGAGTTAGCAGCTAAGGTCGTAAGCCTCAAGCGAAAAATCTCGGAATGAAAGGCCATTAGAAATGTTGCACTAGAAGAGCGCAACTCACTGGCTGGTTCAGGAAGAGAACACTGAGACTTCCCTACAAACATCTAGTGTTTGGGCTCCCCATAACAGGCTCACCTGTAACACATGAGGAGGTCTAACAGAGAGAACTCTGAATTTGTATTTACTAGACCTGGGTTTGAGTCCCATTTCTGGCACGTATCTGCTCTGTGATCCTGGGCAAGTCACTCTACTGTCTAAGTCCATTTCCTCCCCTATAAAATATCAGTTATAGTTCATAAGAGTATAAATATTAAATGACAACAGCTGTGAAAGCTCCTGACATGTAGTAGGTGTCTAATTGAAGTTTGTTCAATTGGTTAGTCCACAAGTACTTACTCAGCACTTACTACATACCAGACATAGCTCTAGGTACTAAGGATACAGTGGTGAACAAGACAGCCATTGTGCCCTAGAACTAATTTCCCATGAAATAAGACAGCTAACAAACACAGAAACAAACATGGTGCTTATCCAGTACAGGTGAGTGCTCTAGAGCAGGGATCCCCAACCTATGGTGAGTTGTATAATTATTACATTATATATTACAATGTAATAATAATAGAAATAAAGTGTACAATAAATGTAATGCACTTGAATCATCCTGAAACCATCCCCCCAACACCCGGTCTGTGGAAAAATTGTCTTATATGAAAACGTCCCTGGTGCCAAAAAGGTTGGGGACCGCTGCTCTAGAGCAAAGCCTAGAGAGTGAGCAGGGGCACAAAGCTAGCTCACTTGCTCAGGGGAAGACCTCTGTGAAGAGGGAATATTTGATTTGGGACCTGAGTGATTATACGGAACCCAAGAAAAGACAAAGGCTGTGGTTCAAACAGAAGGATGGGCAAGTGCAAATGTCCTGAGACAGGTATAGTTTTGGCATGTTAGGGGGTAAAAATAAAGGCAGTGTGCTGAAACTCAGTAAATGAGGTGAAGGAAAGGAAGATGAAGGCAGAGTAGGCAGGGGCCAGATCACACTTGCTGGCCTCAAATGCCATCTCCAGGAGTTCAGGTTTTATTCTGATTTCATTAGGCACACATTGGGGCGCTTTCTAGGTGATAGAGACAGTATGCGATGGAGAATAAAGACCTATGGTCAGGTGGATCATTTTTAAATTTGTAAAGGAATGAATAAATGGACCCCAGACCACATTATTATATCTGTGTCTGCCTGGGCATCCCCATGGTCATGGCAATTCTCCACAGTCCTGGGGATGTTAGGCAGAAGGGGATGAGACAGACCAGCAGCCAAGTCTCCTGGACACTAAAGTCCCAGCCTCGTGTGGGAGAACAGTGTCTGACAGCATTCAGTGAGACAACATGTATTTGATCTAATTGTTTTTATTGTTTTCTTATACCCTCTGAAGTGTCCAGTGCTGAAAAGTAACAGCATGAAAATCCATTGATCCCAGAACGTCCTTCCTACTGCCTCCCTGTGGACATTTAAAATCCCAGATGTGGACATTAATTCTGATCTTTGTGATCAAGCCAACTCTGAAATGGCCTGCTTTTTAGAAGGTCTATCTATGACTAATGTTTTTATTTCACAGAATCATAGAAATTAGAGATGGAAAAGATGTATTAAGTCATCTTGTACTTGCCCCCTGCCAGAGAGACATTGTTCCCCAAGGTATATGTGCTATGACTGTACCCAGGCATGTCTGCAATGCTTCAAGCAATGAGTCCCCCACTGTGGGCAATGGCTCTATGTTCTGAAAGTTCTTCCACTCGGAAAGGTTTATTCCCCTCTGGTATTCAGCTACACTAGTCCTTTTATAGGGTTTTCCCCCCTTTTCATCTCATTTTGTAGTTATAGCTTTCTTACTACTCCCCCATAGAATGAAAAAAAAACTGCCTTTTGGGTCTATAACCCTTAAAGGGTGCTAGACCTAAAATGCTTAGTGAAGATTAAGTTTTGGTTTAACCCCAGAGGTGTTTCTAACAATTGCCCAATGCCAATAGTGAAAATAAACAGAAGTAGGAAGAATAAACAGTGAGTTACAGGAATTCCCAGAATATGTAGAACTTTGTATGATTCAGAGGACATGCACTTTGGGATACAAGTACAGAGCTTCCATCAGACTATCAAAGAGTGATCCTAAAATATTTAAGAACCACTTCCCAGGAGTAAGGTCACAGAGAAGCAATGGAATGAGCTCTAGAGTTGGGAATAGATCATGGATATGTTCTAGAATCTGCTGCCAACTAACTATGTGGTTTGAAAAAGTCTCCCAATTTCTCTAGGCTTCACTTTCTATCTCTGCAATAGGAAGGCTGGGAGGAAAAGATAGAGAGGGGGAAAGGGGAAGTTGAATTAGATTATTTCTAAGGTCCCTATCAATTCATAGAATCCTTTTTCATGGTAAACATCACCAACTCTTACATTCTACTTCTGAAAGCTTTGCCTACGGGTAGACATCCACTCATTTGTTCCAATTCCTGCCTGTCTTCCAGATCCTGAGGATCTTTGACAATGTCTTGCTCTGTGCAAGCAGCGCCAGTATAGATAAGTATAAGCACCATCCCAGCCACATCCAACACCGCACCCTCTGTGTGTGAATATAGTCCCCTGAGTCACTACACAGCTTACTGCCCTTGGGCTTCTGAATTGCTCCAGAATGGGGACTCCAGTGCCTTCCATGGGGATTACTTTGAAAACGGCCATTCTATTTTTCTTCTATTTCTTTATTAACTCCACAAGTATTTATTGTGCAGCTACTATACAACAGGCACTAAGCTAAATCCTGAGACACTACTGTAAACAAAACAGTCCCCATCCTCAAGAGGCTGAGGATCCTAACAGCACAATCAAGCCCCTCTCCGCGGAACTGACCTGGGGTAGCTACTGACCTGGTTTACATGAGAGGAAAGAGAAGGGGTTGTTGGGTTGGGACTGAAATAAGAAGGAACAGGAGAATCCAAGAGTCCCACACACCTCACTACCCAGGGAAGGACAATGCAGGCACCCTCCCAGCTACAGAAATAAAAGCCCAGCCCAATCACCTACACCCCTGAGCTTGGTCAGGAAAGATGCTAAGGTTTTGTGTTTTCCATTTGAGTTTTTCTTCCACCAAAGAGACTGCCTGCCATACTAGATTAGCACATGAACAGTGCTCTCCCGAAGAGCAGGATTCCATCCAACCTTGAGCCAGCTCACTTCATGAGACCACACCTAGTAACACTAATCCCAGTGTTATGTTTCCCACGGGGGAAGAGCAGACAGTATCTGTCGCTCTCCCCAAATAGCTAATATTTCTTGCCTGTGTTCTTTTCCTTTCAAGTTCGCGTCTTGTTCTGGTAGAAAAGCATTTCTTTTATTTATGACAAAGGTCTGGCAAATATAAAGCATTTTCTCCTGACTGAATTCACTGAAGTCTCTGCTTAAATTGTTTCCCACCTCTCTCTTGTAGTGATACTTGCCTGGACCAAAATTGAAGGTCTACAAAATAAAAGTAGGCTCATAGCATTGAATAAAGTGGCCCACCATCTCCCCCAGAATGCCAGGAAGATATTCCCCTCCTGCCAGGGACTCAGGGGAAAGACCCCACTGCACACAGGGAGAACATGCTCGGCCCATGCAGCTGCAGCCTCTCCCTCCCGCCTCCCCACCCTCCAGGGCTTTACAGCAGCCAGGATGTCCTATGTGAACGCTAGAATGAAAGAAGTATCATGATAAAGTAACAAGTATAAAGAAAACTGTACTCTTTTACTGTATATGCATTAAATAAATATTTATTAGTCACTTGAGGTGAACAGGGAGACTCCCCAGGGGCTCATTCAAATACTGAGGGTGGTCACACAATCACCATATAAATGGAGAAGGTCCCATGGGCTGAAGGACCCTTGTTTCTCTGCTCCATCTGGAGTTAGATGCCATGGTGAGACTGAACTGCATTCTATTTAATGAAGGCCAGGAACCCAAAGTTCCCAAAGTCAAGGGCAGGTGGGATGTGGAAGAGATCCAAGGTGGTTGGGGGCCATGAGGAGAGGAGGGAGCAGAGATGGGGAGAAGCAGAGGAGCAAGGCTGAATAGGGGAGCAGGGAGGAAAGAGACACCTGTTGAGAGATTTTTCAGTTGTTTTGAGATGTGCAGTGTATATGCTCCTCTTCCTAGTCTCGCCTGTGAACTGTACATAAAGACAACAGAGTTGACTGATGTTTCAGGCAAGTGGATTATTTGAGGTTCAAAGTGAAATCAGAATGGATAGTTCAGACACAGGAGCTGGAGGATGAAAGGCCACACCACTCACCCGACCCCAAAATGCTCCCACTCCTCCACTACCCCTGTGAGGAGTGCTCTAGGGCAGGGGAGGGAGGGGGAAGGGGCCCCTGGGAGGATCTGTTGGGGGGGGGCATCCACTCTGGGCAAGGTCACCTCTCTGGAATTCGGGTCTGCTAAGGGTCTGTCACCAAGCCCTCGCTGCTGGAGATGACTGACGAAGAGCCCTCTACCTCCCAGGAATAGCCACAAACTACACAGGCCCCAGCTCATGGAGACAGCAACCAGGCTCACCTCCTGCAGGGGAGAACATTCTCCTTGTAATAACCAGGGCCACCTTCGTGGGCAGGCAACCTGTGCCCGCATCGCTTGAACACTCTGCTAGTGCTGTCTTGAAATTCTAGAAGTAGGGAAATAACCACAGGATGGGTCTGGGGACCCACTGAGCCCACTGTGAGATGGACTTGAACTAAAACTCCATTGGTCACCCGATCTCCATAAGTCCCTACTCTGCCTGGTTTTGGACCTCACGGAATCAGTGTCAGTTCAGAGCCAGTGTCCAGTATTCCCCGAAAGGTCTGATTATTTCCTTTTCCCCAGTGCACAGTCACCCTGGTAAAAGGTTGTGTATCTTTTAGGAACGGAAAGAGAACCTGCACTGCTGTAAAATGTTTCTATCTCTACCTGGTCTGCCTGCACACCAGAGTTTTAAAGATATCAAAGAAGACTGCATTTGGTATTATTATTATTATTGAACAATTAGTCAATTGAAAGGAAGAGTATCATAAGAAAAGATGTTTGTTACAATATGGCACTTCTTTCATAGACATGACATCGTGGCCCTCTTTTTTTTCTTCTTTTCTACCTCCAACTGCAATAATTTAAATCTCTCATCATGAGACTCTTAGACTAGATATAAGGTTGTATCCAGCTTTCAACTTCTAAGAACTCAGATAAGATCCTATTTATACCTGCCTCCACCCAAAGCGTCACAGCCTGAGAGACATGTAGATATGGGGCCTACTTTCTTTTAACTTACAATCCTATTTTGGAAGCACTGATGGCATGCACACAAACGCTGACATCTGCACGGGGCCGCATTTAATGTCTGCACTAAACTGTGCAGTGCAGACTAAAGGCATTGGCAGCATCCAGACGCAGACTAGAAGCCAGAGCCCCAGCAAAAGGAGGCAGCCCCCTCAGGCAGTGAGGCTCAGTGCCGTACAGAGCACACTTAGTCACCCAGATCCTGTGTGATGCTTCCCACTTCCTCAGTTTATGCCTCACGCTGCTTCTCAGAGCTGACACGCTCACCATTCTGATGTTATAATCACACCTCTTTTGATTAATGGCCACAACATCCCTGGTCAGCAACTGGTGGAATTGAGGGGGTTGGTTTTTATAATTTGGGTATAGTTCAGTACTTTTCCAGAACAACTGGGTCCCTAGAGCAGATGGGCAATTTCTCTGATAGGACAGCATCTCATACCTTTGGCAAAAGAGCATAATGTTCACACCGACAGGGGTTTGTGGTGCCAGGAACCCAAGTAGGACTTCTGAGATACTAAAGTGATCGATTGTCTAGTGTTTGGGGGATGACGACCTAGAACAGGCAAGAAGCTCCAACCATGAAACTTTTCACACCAGGAGCCATTCCCAGTTTGTACTGATGGGTTAATACCCAATATATGGTATGGCTGAGGGGACTCAGCCTCGTGGCTGGTCCCTGGCTGATCTGACCTGTCTGAGGACAATTACTGTTAGAAGGGCCCTTGCTGGCTAAAGTGGCATGTAAATATTTTTCCTACTTTTATGTGGGTGTCTTCAGAAGATTTCATATTTGACCTCTCAACAACTGATTGCTTTGCCTAACTGTGCCCTAACTACCCCTGTTTTATACTTGGAATCACAAGTGTGAGAAGGTTGATCACCAGACACCATGAATGTGACAAAGACATATGCTACTGACTGACTGCTCATGAGCTCAGCTACCTCTCCCAGCTCCTGGGTGGTGAGTGGGCCGTGTGGCTGGTTCAGGCCACTGGGCCGGGAATCAAAGCCACTTCTGGGTTGAATATGGAAGAGCCAGTGTATGACCCTTCAACTCTCCCTTCCACTTCCAGAAGCACTGCTGTGAGGTCAAGCAGCCTCCAGCTCTGAGCAATGGCCTGGAAGAAAGACACCCCAGAGAACCACTACACCTTGCTTGAACAAGAAATAAGCCTTTCTGTGCTAAGCCGCTGAGATAGTAGAGCATGTTTGTTCATTACTGCAGCAGAGCCTCACCTGGCGAACGTGGCTAGACAGCCAGAAGCACCTGCTGCCCAGGGGGATGCTAAGCTGGGAATAGAACACAATGCCCCTAGTCTCAAATAAGGTGCTCTGAGCTTTCCTCAAGATTATTTGGGTCAGAAACTACCAAAAATAGTGGCCACATAACTGGCAAAAAAGAAAAGTAGCAAAGAGGAGGGCCAAATAAAATAAGGACGGGAAATGCTGGTAAGCAGTGGAAGTTTGCCCTCTCCTGTGGACACACTGGTCATCCCAGAGATGTGCAGGTGGGAAAGATGTTATCGTGACGGCTCAGGAGAGGAGGGTGGTGGGGGCGGTACAACACAGCACAGAACCTTTGCTTCCAAGCCAAACCCCAAACTTTTATGTCCAGCCAGCAGCAGGGTAAATTAGAAAGCTGAAAACCTGGACAGCCATGGACAAAACTGTAAAGTTTATTTTCAGAGCCTGGTATCTGCCATGCAGCTGACACAATCAATATTTCTTGAACTATTTGTTCATTCTCCTGGCCTCTCGTTCCTTTCAGTACCTTGAGCCCCATTCCTCAGACATCCAGTGGCCAGGTCTTCTGAGTTCCCAAAACTCCGAAGCCATCCCAGCAGCAACTCCCCCCACCACACCCCAGCACCTTCCTTCTCCTCTACCCTGCCTGTCAGTCCCAAGTCTGGTCCTCTTAGGGCGTGGGCAAGCCAATGCATCAATCCGTGTAAGCTTCGGGCTTAAGGCCTTATTCTCCTAGATAATTACACTGTAAGAGGCAACATGGCTGCCATACTGAAAGATGTGACTGTCTGAATTTCATTGCTCAATGCAAATGCAGAGAAGAAATCTTTTGGAGAAAAGAGGCCTATAGAGGCTTTTCAAATCACACTTGGGATAGAGATGGCTGTCTCCTGTACTCCCCTGCACCACCAGGCCAGGCATTGTGGCCACAGAGCCACCTTCCCTTTCCTGTCAAAGCCATAATCTTCTCCAACTGTCCTATCGCTGACACCCTTACCTCAAACTACCCCCCACATCCACTGGCAATGACGCATCTACATCACTCTCACTCGGACTTTGGAAACAGAGAAAGAAGCAGAGAGACACCTGGGTTTTTTGCCACTGAAATTGGAAAACAGTCCTTGAGAAAAAAGATGTCAAGGTCCAGCGGGACATATTTTTCCATCAAAACATTGTAAAATGAGTAGAGGTTTCACATGACGCTTATGTCTTGGTATGTGTTTGTTGTTTTTAGAACAGCAGGCCACATATCTGAAGTGATACATGCATATATGATGTAGGCGTTACCATGGCAAATGCCATGCATTTTTTGGTTGAATAGAAGGGTAAATAAGGGGGTAAATATTGCCATGGAGGTGCAACAACCTGGGCCCTCATCATTTTAGAAAGTTTTTTATTTTATTTTATTATTTGGGCTCTTTCCCTGCTGTGAATATTCCTATCAGAAAGTCTCCAGGCCCTGCTGCTGCTATAATCATACTTGCCCAGGCAGCACGCTAGATCGGTCTTCTCACATGGGAGATTGCTCATCTCTGGGGGAGAAAATTCATTCTCCGCTTTTTTCCTTATTCCCAGATGTGAAATCTACATTTTCAACATTAAAAGCATATTTTAAAGTCACAATTCTTTAGTCTACCTGGCTATAAAGAAGGGTATGTCTTTTCAAAGTCTCAGAGGGTTTTTATAATCCATTTTTTGATTTAGAGAAGGACTGGGTCTAATACTATTTGAACTCTTATGGATCAAAGTGTTTTAATTCCTAATTCTGACATGTCAGCATAGAAAATCAGAATTTTAACCTTTGCATAGTCTTAACATCTCCATCACAATCATTGATTTAGATGTTACTAGTATCTAAGCTAGAACCTATGGTAGCCTCTGTTAAATTTATGTCTAGTCTACAATGAACAAAACTCTAGATTTGGAGACTTAGACTACTTATTCTAAGATATGTTGGTTTGCTTCTTATCAACTAATCAATATATTGAACGACCACTAAAACATTTAATGAGCACCTACTATATGCCAGGCATTGTAAAGGCACTGTGAATTCCAAAAAGAGTAAGGTACAGTCCCTGCTCCTAAGGAGCTTGTCTTATCAAAAAAACACCAACATGTTTCTTTGGATTTTTGTGTTGGGCAGGAGTTAGATTAAATTACCTCTAAGGTTTCTTCTAACCCTAAGATTCTGAGATGCTAAACTTATTCAATTCTACAATAAAGTTCAAGACTAAATTAACACTAACATCAAACATTTACAGTTTGTTTTCTCAAATTATTTCACACATAACCAACTCTCACTTATCCTGGTGACAGTCAAAATTGAAAAAGATTCTAAGCTCCTTTGCAGCCATAGTATCAGGAGTAGCTACAAGTAACTGTACACACTACGACTCAGATATTATGAAAAAGATCTTTTACTTTGTTATAACAGGCGTATTTTTTTCCTCAAGCCCCCACATCTGCTGAATGGCAGAAAAACAAAAGAAAAATATTTAAAGCAGCCAATTAAAAACATTCAAAGTTTAGACTCCATAGCAGGACTGTTTCTTCCCTCTCGAGAAATCTTTCTCCCCCTCCTCATTCCATAGAAGGTCCCCAAGTGGTGGCATTTCTCCCAGCAGTGGAGGGGGGACCAGCAGACAAGGTTCAGGCTGTCCTCTGCAGAGAAGCTCCCCGCTGCCCTGCTCGTTGGAGGAAACAGAGCTGGTGTGTCTGCCTTTGTCAGCTCTGGGGTGTCACTTTGCTGCCTGACAGCTGACATCGTCATTCTGGTCGTGAGATGGAATAATTCTGCATACATCAGACCTTTTGCTCTCTCCCGGCTCCTCACCCAGCACAGGCGGGGCTTTCTCCTTCCTGCCTACCAGAAACTTCCCTCCTGCCAATTGCCTCCCCCTTTCCCTACTCTATAGCTTTGGTAAAATGGTAAATTCTCTACCATCTGAGCTGGCCACTGCTGGATCTTGATATGGACTGAGAAGCTTTTGAATTTTATGAAAACTTTTTCAAAAAGAAAAAAAAAAAAGGCCTGGTTTGGCTTTGCTTGGCCTCAAAACAAGTCTGATTTGAAATTCAAATCTAGGCAATGGCCACTTAACTACTTAATTTTAGGCTTTCCTTCTGGCAACAGATGTCATTAATTGAGTAAGTAAGGGAGCTGTGGGCTATCTAGACTCCAGAGAAACTCATGGCTTTATTTTCACCTTAAGCCTATTCCCGTGGATGCTTTGCTTGGATCTCCCCTTTTTGTGGCTTCACCACTACACAGCCTTTTACTCTCCTCCCCCTGCCTCACCCCAGGCCCAATATGGTCCGTATGTTTAGAGCACTGCCAAAGCAGGCAGAAAACATGAGAGAGGTTTGGATTTAATTAATTCTACCAGAATTTTGTGATCAGAAAATTGAATAAGAGGCTATTTTAATTCCAACATACATGTGAGTTTAGAGTTTGGGATTTTGTGATTTTTTTAAAAACCACATATGGGTGGGAAGGGAGGCCATAAGTTTTTCAATGTTTAAACTTGACCCTTGCCCCATCTAAACCCCTGGAATGCATATAAATGTTCCACACTTTTACTTCTGCTGTCTCTAAGGAGAGGTGGACACTCCTCATCAGGAGCTGGCGTGTAGCTGGGAGGCAAGAAAGGGTCAGGATGAAGAACTGGATCACCCACTGGAGGGGCAGACCCTGATGGGACAGGGCCTTCTGCAGGCTCGAGCGAGACCTGCAGACGCAACACAACACACACCCAAAGGAAAGAGAACAGCAGGCAGTCACCTCAGGCAGCAGTGACCATCAGAGAGTTGGGTAGGATGGCCTAAAGGAAGCAATGGAGGTAGCCCCACAAACTGGAAGAGCAGAGAGCTGGAAAATCCAGGAACAGGTGAAAATGAATGGAGCAGACAAGCTTGCCCCAAAGCCTGTCAAAAAGTAGTAAAAACTCACCGTTAAAATCTAAGAAGCCACGGGACTGTCCTTGGACAGACTGAGGCACTGGCTATGTTATCAAGACAAGGTCTCTGCCATAGAAAAGCAAGACACCAGCCATGAGGTGGGAAGCAAGACTGAGGAACACAACAGAGACTCAGGAATGCAAGCTTGGGTACGAGGTCAGACCCCAAATAACAGTCATGTGACCAGCAGACTACCCATCTGCTTAGGGCAAGATGGCGGAGGCTTTTGAGAACCCTACATTGTAGAGAATGGGGCTGTAGAGGTAGAGAGAGGAAGGACGTGTTGGTTTTATTCCTGCAGGTGCCACCTCAGTCTTCTCTTCTGGAACAGCCCCAGAGTGTGCCAC
Source organism: Lemur catta (assembly GCF_020740605.2). Lineage (NCBI taxonomy): Eukaryota > Metazoa > Chordata > Mammalia > Primates > Lemuridae > Lemur > Lemur catta. The sequence continues at coordinate 61,974,897 of NC_059136.1, forward strand.
AGACCTAGTGCTCAATGGGCACTGCATACTGAGCCATGAAGGTGTGCCAGCCTTCTGGATGGTTTTCTTGCCTCCTGACAATTCCCCTGTTGAGACATCCCGTGTATCACCTACACAGTTATCTTCCTACAGTGCCACTTTCAATGTGTTACCATCCAGCTCAGGCACCTTTAATGCCTCTAGCAGAGGCTGAAAACTGGAAGCCTCTGAGCTAAATCCAGCCCACAGATGGCTTTTGTTTGGCTCACACTGTGTTTTTCAAAAACTTGATTTAGATACAATATTTTAAAATAGAGGTTTCATGCACGCGCACGTACACACACACACACACACAAATCCACATTTCTGGCTTCTCTTTAAAACTCAGAAAGCCTGGCAACTCCAAGCCCACATTCCCACCTGGCAATAATCAGCTGACGCTGAGCAGAGGCTGCCCTGTCCCTGGTGCCTGCTCCCCCAGCCCAGCGCATCCCCACTACCACCTCTGCACCCTTCTTGGCCTTTCCCTCGCCATGGTTCCTGCCTACCCCCTGCAGTCCTTAGATTTGTTAACCCTTGACCTACAGGATAGATTCTAAACTCCCAGCATGCAAGACTCTCCCCAGGCATAACACTACTGCCCACTATCTGAGCCTTCCTTTCAAAAACTTCTCTACCCGATAGCCCATGAAAATATCTCCCTTCTTGCCTCCCTGCATTAAACAGACATGACTGACAGCTCCCCACATGCTAGAGGTAAAGAGTGAGCCAGACCCACATGGTGCCTGTCTCAGGAAGCAGTGGGGAGACTGGCATTTAACCAGCAGGTGCAAAAGAGAGTGGCAGCAACTACAAGGCTGGAAGGAGAGAGGGAAATACAACAGGAGTTCATACAGGGGTACTGGCCCCATCTGGAGGTTCTCTGGAGGAAGCCACTTCTCACCCAAGGCAAAGTGTGGTGAGGGAGGACAGCATGCTCCAGGCAAGGGCCATAGCATACAGCAAGGCCTTGCCTTGTGCAGAGCTGAATGGGGTGAGCTCGGACACCTGGGCAGGGAAAGCCTGGGAATGATGCCGGAGAAGCAGCAGGCACTGCAAGCAGAGCTTATCCCAGGGCATGGGGGAAGCACTGAAGAGTTTAGGAAAGGGAGTGGCACACTCAGCTTCAAGGCTTAGAAGGAGAATGTGACTGCTATGGAGGACAGATTGGAAGGGACAATGAGGAAGATGAAAGATGTTAAAAAGACCATTAACAGGAGACCAAACACAAAATGTCACCTATTATATGATTCCATTTATACAAAATACATAGAATGGGTGGGTCCATAGACACAGAAAGCACATATGTGGCTTCCGGGGGCTGGGAGGAAAAGGGGACGGGGAGTGACTGCCTGTCTTAGTCTGTGCAGGTTGCTGTAACAGAGACCATAGACCGGGTGACTTCAACAACAGATATTTATTTCCAATGGTTTTGGAGCCTAGGAAGCCCAAGATCAGGGTGCCAGCATGGTGGGGTGGGGGGGTTCTTGGTGAGGGCCCTCTTCCTGGTTATGTCCTCACGTGGCCTTTCCTTGGTGGGCACACAGAGAGAGATCTCACGTCCCTCCCTCTTTTTAAAAGGACACTAATCCCACAATGGGGGTCCCACTCTCAGGACCTCATTGAAACCTAATCACCTCCCCAAGGCTCCACCTGCAAACACCATCACACTGGGGATTAGGACTTCACCACATATACTTGGGGGAGACACAAACACTCAGTCCATAACCCTGCTTCTAAATGGCTGCAGGGTTTTCTTTCGGGGTGAAGAAAAATGTTTTGGAAACAGAAGTGATGAGTATCCAACACTGTGAAAGTTCTAATGCCACTGAATTGTTCACTTTAAAATGGTTCATTTTATGTTATGTAAATTTATCTCATTTTTTTACAAAAAGGACTATTATAGAGTCCAGGCAAGAAACATTGGGAAGAAGTGGTGCCAGGACATGTGAGCTCCAGCCTCCCTGCTGTGCCCCCACCATTGCCTCCTCCCTCTGGAGTGCCCTTGCCCCTCCCCCCACCTCGATTGATTTACGCTCCCCCTGCCCCACTTCGCTGCTGCCACCTCCAAGACCTTCCCAGCCAGAGCTCCTGGCTTCCTCCTTGGAATCATGGCCCAGGCCTCTCTTCACACGGTCCCCACCACTTTCTGTCATGTCATCATGTCTGTATTCCTAATTTCTGCAACTAGCTGATAAGCACCTTAATAAAAGCACCATTTGGTAAATACAACAAGAATGGAAAATGCTAAGATCGTGACTTGGCTCTTCAGCAGGTAAGAGGGGGGTTGGGAGGGGGAAAATGCAGAGTTTTTGCCACATAATGTTGTATTTTATATTTTATATATATTTACATTATATATAAAATATATTTATGCATAAATCTTACATTATATAAAATATATATTTATATATATAAATCCTATAGTATATATGTTTCATATTTACATATATCATATACCATATATATATATGATTCCCATTACAATCCAAGAACTTTTTGGACCTTGTAGGAAATGTCATATAAATATTTGAAAATGATACACAATCTTTACATCCTGTCAAGAGGCATCTGCAGAAGCAGACATTATTATGGTGTCTTTTTCTAGCTGATCTGTAAGTCTAAATTTCCCTGGTTCCTACTGCTGGAGGTTTACTCCATGGAGAGGTGACCCCCCACATTTCTGAGTTGTATCACCTAGTCCTTCTTCAGCTGCTCAGGAAACTGAAGCCCATGCCAGGGGGTGGCACTTCATCGAGTCCAGAAGTGGAGGGGTACCCAGCGCAGGCAGGGCTGGGTGCTGGCCATGAGGGAGGGCCACATGGACTCCAGCCCACTCCAGGTGCTCGGCAAGGGCCACAGAGCCCAGGAGGTTAGTAGCACCTTCAAAAAGGGGGAGGAAGCCAAGAGAACAGGAGGCAGTGTTGGATTCTGCAGCCAGTGTGGTGACTCAGACTGAGCACCATACTCTGAACAGTTCTCCAATGTACCTGCCACTGATTTATTCATTCAATATACAGTTGTTGAAAATGCACCACCAACCAGACACCGGAGGGAAAATAGTGGCTTTCAGCAACACAGTCTGGCTCCTGGTGTTTCAAGTCCAGCCAAGTTTTAAGCCACCAAGTGTGTGGTAATTTGTTATGGTAGCCCCAAGAAATTAACACACTTAGCCTCTCTGAGCTTCAGCATCCTCATCCCTAAAATATGGATAACAGTAGTACATACCTGATCAGGTTGTTAAAATGAGATAATGTATAGAAAGCACTTAGCACAGCACTGGGAACATGGTAAGTGCTCACTAAGGGTTAACTATTAATATTATTACTATCGGGATAGTAGTAGCTTAGTAGTAGCAGTAGTGTGCACAGAAGACAAATCTAATCCCGATTTGGGAGGGAGCCTTTTAGAGGCAGGGGCATCTAGCTGAGGCATAATGGATGAGAAGGGACTAACCTGAACAGCGGTGGGGAACCTGCAGCCTTGGGGCCACATGTGGCCTTCTGGATCCTTGAGTGTGGTCTTTTGACCAAATCCAAATTTTAGAGAACAAATCCTTTTAATAAAGGGATTTGTTCTGTGAAGTTTGGATTTGGTCCAGGGGCTGCACTTGGGAATCTGGAGGGCCACGTGTGGCCTTGGGGCCACTGGTTCCCCATTTAGAGACGAGGATGGGAAGAGAGATATAGGGGGTGGAGTTTCAGAGGGAACAGCATGTACAAAGGCCAAGAGGTAAGAGAGACCAGGGAATGTTTGGGAAATTGAAAACGTTTGGACAAATATTAGATGGCATATTTTAACAGATTTACTTCTACACTGTACTGATGCCAGCATCACTCCCAACTAGTGTGGACACCAGGGAAATTTGATCTGGTGTTAATTTTATATTTACTCTCAACTGCTGATGTTCTATCAAATGTTCACAGACATGTTCACCATGTATTTCTTGGTGGGGGAGGGATAAAGTTTTTCAGAAAACAATTAGCAAACTAGTTCCCTTTTGACCTTGTACTATAAATCTCAAACTCCATACTATCCTAATTCTCTTTTTTCCTAAACCCTTTGATTAGGCACATATTCTTCTAGCACATATCCATCAAATAAGTATTTTCATTTTATTGGGGATGTAGGGACTCTTCCACATGCCAAGTCCACAGTGACCTCCAGATGACGTAGCTGCTTTTGACCCGTTCACTCTCAAATCCATTCCCGAATTTCTGTCCTCTGCTTTCTGCATTCTTTATTCTTCCTTGCCCTCTGTTTCCTGGTAGGTTCAGCCAATGGCAGCTATCTCTCTATGCCCAAATTTCCCAGGGAGAATATAATGGTCTTGCAAAGTTATTGTAAGTATTAAATTTAAAAACTATGATATATGTATGTTAGATGCCTCTGGCAAAAGCTACACTTTCCACTCATTTTATGTTTTCTCTGTCTTCTAATGTAATAGCATTTATAGCTGGACACATGGCCATTCAGAGTAAAACCTACATGTTCAACCTCCCTTGTAGCCACATGTGGACATATGCCTAAGTTCTGAGATGTGAAAAAAAAAATGTGTGCAATTTCCAGGCTTGTCCTCTTTTCCCTTTTCTTCCTTGCTCTGGCTGGCATGTGATGTGGTGATCGGCCACCTTGGAACATGTGGGCAAGGACAACACCCTAGGGATAGCAGAGCAGAGCAGCAAGATCAAATAAACTTGGGACCTTGAATGTCTTTGTGGAGCACAGCCAGCAAGCCAGCCAGACTTCTACACAGAGAGAAATAAATGTCTGTGCTATTAAAGTCACTACTACTTTGAGACTCGGTTATACAACTAGACATATATCTCATCTAATAATGTACCCTACAAAGTGTCTGGTACACAGTAGGCACTTAATGAGATTGTTTGCACTGCAACAAGGTACCTGCAGAGACCAACTTAGCTTTCTTGAAAGGTGAAAAAAAAATTGCCTTCTGAAAGTAACAAAAGTCTCTGCCTTCTGGACACAACCCAGAATTTGCCTTTGAAGCATCCTATCCCTTTGTTCTCAGAGCAGTAACTTAGTGGAGCCCTTTTAATTATGTAGTAAGGAAGTTATCCTAGAATTAGCTGGGGAACTTTTGAGAGCAACTAATTTCCTGCAATTAGGCCAATGGGTACTCTAGGAAATTAATTGGGATATTAAAAGAAAGTGCACTCTTATTTGCAGGACGCAGACTAACAAGTCTGGGGATTTATTGGTTACACAAGTTCCTTCTAATCTTTCATCATGGCCAGCCCTGGACAAAGTGGATTAGGAAACATCTTAAGCAGGAGTTTGATAGAAGGCCTCTAAGAAATCCCATTTCACGGCCCTCTTATTCAAAACTCTTGTACAATGTCCCCAGCCTCTCAGTCATCTCTTCTCTCTCCCTGCCTCCCCATGGCATCAATTTTACACCAAAAAGCATCCTGTCACTTTTTCCCCCTTTGCTGAGACTTACAAAATATCCCTGGCCAATTCGACTGTGTTGTCTGTTGCTCTTCCTAGACCTCCCTTACCTTTTATCAACAATCCATATGTACCCACACTCTCCAACTTCTTCTCCTTCTTACCTGTATCCTAAACCTTTTCCTGATTGGGCTTTTAACACACACTCACTTGTCCCCATTTGCTGTCATTAATGGTAATTGTAGCTCACAATTATGGTCTCTCTTTCAAAAGTCACTATTTTATGTTGTCCCAACACTGTCATTAAACAGTTGACCAGAGACTAAGTCACTAAGCCTAACTGGAAATCTGCTAACCCTATTTAATGTTTTATTCTCAAAGAAACTGACCTAGAGTGAGGCTGTCTCCAGGGCAGGCCTTCTGCTGAAGAGCTTCATAGCATAGAAAGGGCAGCTAGTCACTGGCTACAGTTTCCTTCTCTGTAATCTTAATTGCCGGAAGCCACCATATTAGAATAAAAGGGGTCTCCATGTTTACTCAAAATCTCTATCATTTTTGCGACAGGGGTAAGAAGCTCCATTTGAATCTCTCCTACCCTTCACTGTCTTCTCTTTCTCCTCTCACTCGCCACAGCACCATCGCCACCATATTCTTCATCATTATTTTCAAGCAGAGAATTGGGCCCAGCTCAGGAGCCCCAAGCCCCAGGCCTTGGAGCTCTCCTGCTGGCACCAACGCTGCAGAGCCCCAGGGTAGGGCGGCAGTCTGTGGGACTGGGGCTGGAGTGGAGGGGGGATTAGCGGACTTGCTGCCAAGGGGATTCAAAGAGCCCTGAGGCCCCTCTCCCCGGCTCTGTCCATCAGCTCCTTCCCTTGGTCACAGGACAGCCGCTCCCCACCTTAGGCATAGAGACTGCACTTCTGTGGCTCCTTTTCCCTTCCAGCACTTTCTCTGCCCATGGTTCTATTTATAAGAAAACATGGAGAGGCTGGAGGGGAAGAGGCTGCACAGAGAGCTCTATTCAGGCTGAGCCTCCTAGGAGGAATCTCTGGAGAAACATGTGGGGCCAGAAGTATGAGGAGTGTAAAAGGCCACAAAATGTCACATTATAGACGTTTCTTGGGGTAAAAGACAACATTCACAATTCTGACCCCACCCCCAGAGGACACTATTCCTGATATCTTCTCCCCTCAAGTTTTTTGATCTCTGATTTCTTAAAGCAGAGAATCGCATCATCACCACTGCCACCTGCCCTCCTGACTGGCAGACTAGCTGGCAAAGCAAGCAGCAGCAGAGTAAGAGGGGACCCCCGGGCAGCTGAGGCACCACAGAGTTCCAGGACTTTGCTCCAAGCACGACGCTTTCAAGGGCGCCTTCCATTCTGGCTTATTTGTATTTGGAAAATGTGGCCGCATCAATACACCACCCCTGCAAAAGAAAACACCTATAAAAGGAGAAACTGGCCCTGCAGAGGACAGTGGAGGTGAGATTCAACTTGCACAGGGCATTAATGGAAGAATCACAATCGGCAGGAAGCAGACCAGAAATAAAAATGGATTTCCACCTCCCACTCAGCCGAGTTAAACTTGAAAGGAGAGGGAAGTGGCCACAGCTGGGCTGGCCCGCTCTGCCCTGGCAGTGCCCTTGGCACTAGCACCTCCCTGTTCACTCTGAGTCTTGCCTCAGGGTTTGACTGGTCAGGAGGTGCCCCTGCACCACCATAAAACAACATACTCAAGTATGTTTCTAGTTACCATAATGTGTACTTTGAACCTGTCCTCTGCTAGGAAAGAAAGATAAAATTAGAGTATTGGATGGGATCTTAGCAATTCCTGAGCTTAACAATTTTTCTGTGCTTCATTTCCTGCATCTGGGATGGGCAATGGAGGTAAGTGACTTTTCTGAGGTCCCATAGCAAAAAAAAAAAAAGTGGCAGCATGGGCACTAGACTCTCTTCTGACTCCTGCCTATGCTCTTCTACCTCCTATGAGGTTGCTTAGCATTATGGCATTTCAGGTACATCCATGACTCAGGAGTGGTAAATTGACCAAAACAAGCCACAGTATTTTGTAGCTCCTCCCATCAATTCCATCAAGAAGAATCTATTTCACCACCCCCCAAATCTGAGGTTGGCCATGTCACTCGCTTTGGCCAATGAGAACATCCTGTTTGGCCCCAGCCCACTGACCTGCAGTTGCATAACTGAGCCCAGGCAAGATCAGAAGAACTAGGCCAGGCGTGGTGGCTCACACCTGTAATCCTAGCACTCTGGGAGGCCAAGGCGAGAGGATCACTCAAGGTCAGGAGTTCGAGACAAGCCTGAGCAAGAGCAAGATCCCGTCTCTACTAAAAATAGAAAGAAATGATTTGGACAGCTAAAAATATATAGAGGAAAAAAAATTAGCCAAGCATGGTGGTACATGCCTGTAGTCCCAGCTACTCGGGAGGCTGAGGCAGAAGGATGGCTTGAGCCCAGGAGTTTGAGGTTGCTGTGAGCTAGGCTGACACCACGGCACTCTAGCCCGGGCAACAGAGGGAAACTCTGTCTCAAAAAAAAAAAAAAGATCAGAAGAACTACACAGCTGATTGTCACCCACAGAATTGTGAGCTAATATTAACTAATTGAATTTTTATTGTTTTAAGCCATTACATTTGGAGGCGGTTTGCTGAGCAGCAAAGGCTAACTGATACATGTGACATGGCAGGAGATTAGATTTCCACCTAAAATATAAGCACACACAAGTTGTGCTTTGGAATGTTCACTGTACAGTGCTTTCTACTATAAGCCACTTAATATGTGTCAATGTCTTAGGTTGAAATTCTTCACTGAACACTGAGACAACTGTTAAATTATCTTGATTTATTAGTTAGGGTAAGCTAAATGTTACGAATACCCAAAATGCAAAGGCTCAACACGAAGAGAGTTAATTTTTCATTTACATAACAATCCAGCGTGGTTCCAGATTTAGGGGAGAGAAGTCTGCTCCACACAGACCCAAGCTCATGACAGCTCTGTCATTTCCAACATGATGCTTCACAGTCATCCTAAGCATTGACATTCCAGTTGGGGAAAACAGGGAAAGAGAACAGAGGAGCAAATATAACCAAAGCAGCCCACATTACATTCACTCACCTTCCACTGGCTAGAATTCAGCTACGTGCGCACATATGAGGGCAAGTAAGGCTGGGAAGTGAAGGAGAGAATGGCCCTTGGTGGACAGTGGCAGTCTCTGCCATGCTTGTGTGGCATGTAGGGTTTAGAAATATGACCTTAGAGTTATAGCGTCAAGACAGAACCAAGAATTCAGGATTGATGGAGTTTGCAAGGGATAAAAGAGAGAAAACTAGGCACATTCATCATAGATGGAGGAATCACAGTATCTCACACTTCATCTTTCCCCAGGGGCCCAGTAAGGATGGTGAGATTCTTCTGGTGCAGAAGAAACCTGTCCCAGGAAACCTCTGCCCTGGGGGAAGGGAAAGTAAAGGAGACAGCAATGGAAAGCGCCATTCCACACTTGAGATGGCTCAAGAGGCGAGGCAGGGAACAGCCTCCAAGAATCTGCTGACCAGTCTGTAGAAAAGCCAGCAAGCCCAAGGCTGACTGTCATCAGGGCTTCCATTCCAACAGGGTCCCGGCCCTGAACTGAAGCAGGAAAATCTTCTGAGAGCTTCTGAGTAAGGTCCAAACTTCATTCCTTTTTCCCCATTTACTAAATTCCAGATGACTGGAAAGAGGAAATGGGCCCTTAAAAACATCATATTCAGGGTCTCACCCAGTAGAAAGAACATTTTTTAACATTGAAGGCCACCACCCATAGAAAAACAATCAGTTGAGGTTGTCTAAGAAAAAAAAAACTTCCTTATAATTTGAGGAGTTTCAAAAGAGATAATTATATAATGTTCTATTAACTTGATATTTAGACTAAGAGCAAAAAGTACAAATCATCTACAATAAATATAATAAAAGACCTACTGCAGGTTGATTTTAATGCTAAATAAGGTAAAGAGACAAAACAGGTGTTTAGAAAGGAAGACAGAAAATAAAAGACAAAAATAGAAACAAAGAGGGAAAGAAGTAGAGTACTAGAGACACTTAAAAATAAACTTGAAGCTATCTAAAGCAGCCACAGACACACAAACATGCTCATGTGCACATACCAATTTTCAAGAATGAAGTCACATTCATTTTGTGACCTTATAAGATACTGCCACCAAAGACGTTTAAATATTTGTTGTATTTTCCCGTTTATAGACACAAATGAAATTGTCTCTTCCTATCAGTCAAATAAGATGAATGGAATTAAATCATGGGGGTGGAAGTTCTACCCTGAAGTTCTATATCCTTTTTCTAGGTAGCAGCAGTAATTACCACACAGAGAAGGATTAATATAGGAAGCACTAAACATCCTGGAAATGAAATAGAAAGGAAAGACAAAGACAGTTCAACTCAAAAAACAACTCAAAAAACCCAAAAATTAATGATTCTTTTGAACCATTAATTCAAAAGAAACAAACAATTTCTCTCTTTTCTCTAGAATCCTCTTTGCTGATATTAAAAAGTGTGCCCTTTCCTTTCTACTCCTTGACAAAATAGACTAGCACATCATTTCTTTTGGGGGTTTGGAGGGTTTTTTGTTTTGTTTTGTTTTTTTGTTTTGACAGACATTTCTGGAGTAACTTCTACATGGCAAACACTGTTAGGCACTAGAATTACAGAAAGACAAATATGGCACCTTCTACAAAGAACTTGTATTACACTGGGAGAGACATAGAAACAAATAAAATTACAATATTACTAGCACCAAATAGAAGTATGCACAGGACACTGAGTCATCAATCCTTAGAGAAAAAGGAAGCAGCCACAGCCCAGCCAGAGCGCCACCATGTTCAGCTGTTTCATGATACTTCTTTCCTTCCCACTGCCCTGCAGTGTCATGTGATGCAGAGGACATGTTTCCCACCATGTTTGTTACAGTTACCTACTGCTATGTATCAAATCACCCCTAAACTTAGTGACTGAAAACAACCACTATTGATTTGTTCATAATCTGTAATCTAGGATGGATTCAGCCAGGTTGCTCATCTCAGCTCCACGAGTTCTCTGGGCTCGTTGGTGCCTCTGCAGTCCACTGGCAGATGAACTGGGGCTAGAGAAACCAAGAAGGCTCCACTCACACACCTGACACCTCATCTGTGACAGCTGGAACAGCTGAGGCTCTCTCACTGCTTGTGGTCATTGGTCCTCCAGGGTTTCTGTCTCCCCCTGGCCTCTCACTCTCAAGGAGGCCAGTCTCAGCTTCTTTACATGGCTGGGCAGCAAGAGAATGAAAGTGGACACAGCCCCAGAACTTGTGCAGTGTTAAGCAAGTCATTAGACCAGCCCAGGTTCAATTCTTGGAGGTGTGATTAATTGGGAGCCATTTTGTAACAATCTACCACAATGTTTTTGTGACCAAAAGTTGTCATTACATCACAGGGAACAAAATACTCTAACCCCAAGCCCTGAAGTGTCAAAGTATTATCTTAAACAGACAAATACCCATTCCCTTTGATTTCTCACCCTTAGGTAAGACAAGGTCTGTAATAATGCAATATTTTAAAGATGCTCAAAAACTGCACTGAACAGGTCTTCCGCCTAACAATGTCATTGGTAGAAGTTTAAAATAGAAAATGATGGATCCAGAGTTTTAAGATTCTATCAGATACCACTTATGGAGTCCCAAAGATCTCTCTTCAGGTTCTACTTCCTGACAAGTCATTTTGGGAACAGTAGAAGGTGGGATGTTCATCTCTCAGTGTCTCTTGAAGGTTCTTTTTACTTGAGATGGTTGCTCACAAACCACCTGTCTTCCTGCAGGGGAAGGAGGTGTCAGGACCTTTAAATAACTGGAGAAGCTTATTAGAAAAGCAAATTCCTGCCCCACTGCCATTCTGACCCACTATGTTTATAGGGAGGCCAGGTATTTGAATATTTAGCAAATGCATACACACACACACACACACACACACACACACCTTCATTGGGCATAATTTCCCCTTTAAAGAAAAATATCCTCCATGTATAAAATACATCTGAAGAGTTCTGAAGAGGCCAGTCATCTTGGTAATGAGCACCACATTCCTAAGCATTTAAAGGTGATGCCCAGACAAGTAGCAAACTTAACCCTAACATTTGTTTCTGTGATATCTCCTGTGCCTTGCCACTCAAGCCAATGCCTCCATCACAGAAACCTGGAATCCGCTAGCCACTGAGGCGGATCACCACGATCCAGAGAGGGTTGTGCTCTGTGTTGTGGACTGTTGTAAATATCCCTGTGGAAGAAATGGGAATTTTGTAACCTGCTGGAAAATTATTCCAAAACACAGAAATAGAAAGGGAAAAGAATCGATAAAAATCTTTATTTGTTTTAAATTAAGGAAAAACAAGGTTTTTTTCCTCTGTTTCCTTGACTAATATCAATGACTCACTGGTCACAAAAGCTAAATTCGATGCTTTCCTTCTCTGGAGATTTTCAAGAGAAAAGTTAAAGAGGCAATAAAACCAACTGGGAAGCGTATGAATGAAGTGCCATGTAACCCTGGGGCAGGGTGACAAATTGCACATGCTCCCTTTCAACCCTATGATTCTAGGATTTTTCTGGATGTTCCAAAAAATCAGAACTAAAGCTTGAAATCATATTCCTAGAAAAGAATAGCCTGAAAGTTTCTTCTTTTTCCCTGTCTATTCTCAAGGCAGCAAGGGGAAAATGGCCATTTGTTCACTCAAGCATTTTTGAGCACCACACTGGGAAGACAGTAATTAATAAACGCCTAACTGAAGGCCTCTTGGTTTCTGAAGCATCCAGCTAGAATTATTGCAGTCTTGAGTCGGTCTAGCTTTCTCCTGTGGTAAGTGTTCTGGTTATTTATGACTAAGTAACAAACCACCCCAAAATGTAGTGCCTTGAAATAAAAATAATCATTTATTTTGCTCATGAATCTGCATTTGGGGTAGAACTCAGGGAAGATAAATCATTTCTGCTCCATGAGGCATCAGCTAGGAAGGCTCATCTGGGGCTGGGCAGTCTGCTTCCACGATGGCACATGTATGTGCCTGGCAAGTTGGTGTTGGCTATCAGATGGGAAGATGGGAACTCAACCACGCTGTGATCTAGTGGCCTTGGTTCTTCTCCATGGGATACTTGGACTTTGCACAACATAGTGGCTAGACTCCAAGACCAAGTATTCCAAGAGGTCTGGGAGAAAGTTGAAAGATTTCTGATGACCTAGCCTCAGAAGTCCCACCTAACTTCATAGAGTATAACTACCATGAATAATGAGGATCTACTATATATTATACTGCTTATTATTTGCTTCTTTCTCTCACAAAAAGTGTAGTGTTCAGGGGAAAAAGATGTAGAGAGTGAACCCCATCTGGCTCAGTGAACCCCTCCCTTATGAGATCCAAGGTCACAGTCATGAATCCAGCCTGCCTGGAGCCCCCTAGTAGCCTGGCATCATGACCAGATGACCTAAGGTAGTTCACCTACAGAATGTTCCCACAAAACACATATTTTCAGCCTGGACTTGGTTGCTGTGCCAGCAGCTAATGAGGAACCATGGCAGTGCTTTAAGCAGGAAGTGGTAAGACGTAAAGTACCAATGTTAGGAAAATTAATTTGACAGCACTGTGGAGGAAAGAACTGCATTAGGTAGTTGAGCAGTTAAGCCAGTCCTGCGTGGATCAGAGCCTGGGTTGGCAGAGTGGTGTTGGAATTGAATGAGGTGGCAGAGTCAAGAGACACTGCAGAGTAGAAATCTGTAGGACATGGTAACTCAACTTATTGACTAATTATAAACTGGTCAGTCTTACTCTGCTAGTTAGTGGAAGGTGACTCTGTATTAGATGCCTATGATTTAGTCATGTGCAAATAAAAGAGTGGAATGTAAGATTCTGATAGGAGGGAAGGATTATAGGAAATTCCTCATGCATTCTGAGAAATGCAGCTCAATAAGATAATTACATGTTCAATAAATAAATATGCAGACAAATTAATACAAGGTCAGAGAAGTAAAACAATTACATTTCAATAGAGGACACTCACTCCTCCTCCTATAGATCAAAAAGACTCATCTGTTGCTACTTAAAAGCAGGTCAGCCTGGATAGTAGTAGTAAAAGCCTTTCTGCTTTGGGCATGCTCAGTTCTCCTCAACAGCATTCTTTACAAACAGCCATTCTTTACATCTGAAACTGAAGTTTTATAAACTCATTATCATATTTTAGAACATCTATCTCCTCTCATGAAACAAAACTTCATAAAATAGGAGAAAATCATTCCAAGTGCTCTCTGATAATAGATAGAGACAGGCATTATCAAATAATCTGGCTGTGGTTACAAATACACAATAATATTTAAACTCACTAATCTGAGTGCTATAGCTGAAAGGACATTATTTACTTTTAACATTAAAGAGCTTTTCATCAGGGACACATAATAAAAGAATGGAAAGTCTGAATTGCCCTGCAAATGAGATGCCTCTGCACCTCTTAGGCTTTGAGGGTTTCTCCACCCTCCTCTCCAATTATACTTGGAAAACTTTAACTTTCAGGAGTGGCGCAGCCCTAAGTGAGATATATGTAAGTATATAAAATGTCAGACTGCATTTCTCAATCCTGGCCTTTTGTACTGAACTTCTAGTTCATCGGAATAAAATGGCACTCAACAACACACTCTGCAAAAGTATTTTGGGTGCATCACATAATTTCTCAGCCAACAAAAGCTTGTCTGAATCAAAATGCATTGGAAATTTCTTTAAAATGTAACACTCCGTACAAATCTGCAAGTAAACTCTCAGGCCCTCCCCATTTCCTGAGGAGGTTGCAAATGGATTGAAAAGACAAATCAGAACTGTAGGCTAAAATGTGCCCCCATTAACCAATTGTAGAGCATTTGCTTATCCCAGCCTCCATATGGTGACCAGCTTTCCATGTTTGTGTTAGTGTCCCTCTTATCTTAAAAATCATGATTTATCTGGACAAACTTTTAATAAGGTCAGTGGTTATATCAACAGAAGAATGGTATCTCGTCTTGAAATGAATGGGGAAAACTCTAAGCAAAGTGCAATTACAACAAAACAATAATCCGCTCAAATCAAGAGGAAATGGCTTGAATGAAAACAAATGACTTGAATTTTTAAAAAATAAACCATTTTTAAATTATACAAATGCAATTTCCCACTTTTGTTTACTTTGGCCATATTATTTTTCTATTTATATATAAGCCAACCGGGGCTTGAGAGCTGATTTCATTGTAGGAGAGAGCAACAGAGGAGTGCCAAGTTTCTCGGTACCTGTCACGACAGAAATTGCTCCATCAATGTTCATTGGATCAACTTGTGCAACTGCCAGAGATTACTGTCTTACGTGACTTCTTACCTCCACAACAAGCCTGTGGAATCAGTACTGCTGTGTCCACTTTACAGACAAGGAAACTGAGACTGAAGATTGGGTGGTCAGAAAGATGAGGGAATCAGCCAGCAGGCTTGAGATGTCACATAAACATGGGTCATTTGACTCCACATCCATTCCCCACACGTGCTGCTATCTGGTAAGCACAGATCAAAATGTCTGCAGTTCCTGATGCATGCCCAGGGCAAGGCTCTTCACTATCTGACATGAGTCTGACAGCGGTACCCCTCTTCCAACCCAATGAGTAGAATCAAGACTGAAATAAACAGTTCTCTCCACTAACCTCTAAAGAAGACTCAAAAGAAAACATCTAAATTTCCTTCTGTCAACCCAATTGACCACTGACCAGAGGCATCAACCATTTTCAAAAGTATTACTTCCCCCTCTTGACTCACCTGTCATGGGTAACCACCTTCACACCTAGCTGTGGCCAGAGTGAAGGGGGTCAGTGGGTCTGGGGTCAGGCTGACACACCCCAGCTGCCTCCCCTGGGTGACCATTCTCAGAGCTCCATGGTTTGGCAGCACCAAATTAGACCCATAAAAATCTTATGTCCAGACTGGTTCTGCCACAGTACAGAGCCTCTTCTCTCAGTCACCAAAAGACTGGAACACATACTATCCACTGTTTATTCATTTACATTATGCATTCAACAAATATTGAGTATGGGGAACTGACTGTGTGCCAGGTACTGTGCCAGGTATTGCAGAATAAGAGAGTTTACATGGTGTATAGAGGTTAGAAAACAAATGCTTTGCAGTGTGTTATGGGCTGTGGGAGGAAGAAAGGGGTTTACGGAAGAGGTGCCTAACAGACATAGGAGGAGATTTCCTGAAGGAAGGCTTGTCTAAGCAAAACCACGAAGGACAAGAGGGAGTTGGTCACAGGAGGGGCTTATTATGTGCTGGGCATTTTCCACGTCTTCTCCTTCATCCTCTTAGTGGCCCTCTGTGGTTGTTATCTCCATCTAACATGTGAGGAAACTTAGGCTCCAAGGGATCTCATGATTCACAAGGGCCAGTTAGTGTCAGAATTCAAATCCAGCTCTGCAAACGCAAAGCCCATGTTTCACTATGCTTTCTCTACTCTGCAGGCAAAACACCTCCTTCCCATAGACTCTACAGGAACCCACGAATATTCATCAGTGTCAGTCCAAAATCTCCCCTGGACTGTGCTTCACCTGTTTCCTTCAAGGGATGCAGTAAAGGTCTTGATGTCAGCTGCTGTTTGGGCTGCCACCAAGGGGACCACAGCTGTGCTGCCGGAGCAGGGATGGTGCATGAGCAGGAGGTTCTTTTCAGAATGTACCCTTCCTGGACCATGAAGGAGCCTTGGGGTATGTGGTGGGTCGAGTTCACAATGCCAATGATTAATCCAGGTGTGAGTACCTCTATGGCTTTGTCTGTCAAAGTCACGCATCCTTCTGTATCAAAATTGATGTTATACAGATTGCTCAGCTATCTTCTTCCTTAAACTGGAAATCCAGCCACAGTGGGATGTTTTCATAAATCCCATCTACTGTCACCAGAAGAGGATTTGAATCCAATGGAGATATTCAGGAGAAAGTCTCATAGACCCTGATGGGTAATGACAGGACCTTAGGGATTACCTGGATAAAACCATAGTTCAGGTTCCTACATCAGCTATTTTGACGTCTGTGTGTACAAGTTCTGGTGCATTTGTTCAATGAACAGTCTCATCACCTGCCAGCTTCACCTTCACCAGAAGATCTAACTTTGATGAATGAGAATATTGGAAGACTCCACGGTTCTCATTAGTTAAGATGTAAGCAATGTAGGCAATTTGCTAAACCTAGAGTTCAGCCCCTATATACGGCCACTATAAATCCTAGATGCCGCTGGCTCTCTCTTACTGCTTTCTGTTAATTACAGATTGTCCCAAACCTATCAGTTAATTGGGGCTTCTGATGAGTCATGTTTCAGGTAATTGACGCATCTTTGAGCATAGGTTAATCTCACGTTCATTAAGACCTCCTCGATGCTGAACACCACTTATGCTCAGCAGAGGACCTCCTCTTCAAGGGTAACTATTCACAATTACAAACAAATATTGTCATTTCGCTGACAAGACTTGCTCTGACCCAGACATCAGGTGTAGAAGAGAATCTTCCTTAGCAAAGTTGTCTTCACCATCAGAAAGATACATTGTTCTCTGATCCCCCCTCTCCCTCCTCCCTGCCTGTTCCGTCCTCTGGGGTTCCCACCCATCACAGCCCCACATGACCTCATATTGCTTCTGGCTGCCCACAATCTCCACACAGGGGTACTCATCATGGGGAGGAGGTCTCCCTGAGGTGGTGGCTTCCCCACGGGATTTCTCTGTCCTCCACACCAGTGCCCCACTCCACTCCTCATTCTGTTTCCCTCAAATAGATCACCTCAGACAGGCTGAACACAGTTTGAAATCTAACACTGAAATAATGACTAAGATAACAGTAACCAATATGAGTAAAATTAATGTCGCTGAAACATCAGCAGACTTAACCTGTCCAGGAGGCATTTCCATTTTAAGAAAGATTTTATCACAGTAAAGGAACGGCTAGTTGAGCAGGGAACAGTCTGTCATCTCTCCTCTTCTGTGTCAAAACTGCACAAGAACTCTGATCAACAATATACCCTGATATAACCAGTCCACTGCTGGCCTTTGCCCTAACATAGACAGTAACATCCGTGGGCTAAATTTTCTCCTATGCTCAGGAAAGAATTAGTTGCATGTCATCCTGAAACACAGAGAGGGGTAATAAAAATTTTATCTCTCTACCCCATTCATTTATTCAATCTTTATTGAACATCTGCCATGCCAGGGATGAAGGTCTAAGACAGTGTCCATGAAACTCATGACTTTATATTTTAGATAAAGGAATAAGTATACAAACAAGGACAGTACCACACGAAAGATGCTAGCCTTGTTAGAGTCACACCCAGGGAGATTTACAGAAAACTAATATTCTCCCAATGGCCAGGGCAGGGAGGGGATTTCACACGAGGGAAGAAGATGTGCAGAGGCCTGAAGTTGTGGGAGTCCAGGGCCAGGAGTTCTGTCCAGTGAAGAGTATCCAGCCTTTATCCACAGACATGCTCCTGGTTTTCTTACAGTCAAAAAAGAAGCCCTAGAAACACAACCAGATGGTTGACCCTGTAAAGGTCAGCAAAGAATTAAATCAACTGCCCAGACGACTCTCAGAGCTGATAGACTGAATGAGGCACAACAGTAGAGTAAAGGGCAAAACTAACAGCCTGAGTATGCATCTTGGCTCTGCCAATATTAGCTGTGTGGTTTGGGGCAATTACTTATATTCTCAGGACTTCAGTTTAATTATTTCTAAAATGATGAAAAAGTATATATCTCATAAAGTTGTCTCAAATATGGAATTACAGAAGTAGTATCTAGCAAAAGAACAATCTCCCAGCACCCCCTACTATCTAATTTCTTCTCCAGTGACATCTCTCTATATGGAGAACCTAAGTAGAAATGACTATTACCAACAGCAGCAGAATGAAGCAACCCCTAGCATTCAGGTCTGCAGTCTCAGAAAAACAGAGGAGAAATGGACACAGGGTATGTCTTATTTAACTGTGTCTAGAATAGGCCCATTTGTGCCCCAAATAGATCCAAAGGCCATGGGCACATAGACTAATTTACAATGGAAACTGGGCTTTAGCTCCCGTATCTACCCTTTTGCTTGCTGGTCCCCTAACTTATTTTCTTTAGCAATTCTTTGAGCCCTTAATTAGCTAACATTCTGGTTTTCCAATAAAATCTTGAGGGACAGCCAGCTAAGGGAAAAGTCTAAGAGTATATCATAGACAGCTGGGGGAAGCAATCAGGAAGCTGAGAGGGAGAGGGACACCAAGAGAGGAGGTATTAATAGGTAGGCACAAGACACGCTTCACCCACTGCATTTCCCTGAGGATCAGGCCTGTCTGGTGTATGAGGGTTCCCTAGGCATGAACGATAGCATTGTTCTGATAAAGTTGCAGAACAGGAAAAGGACTTTCAAAATCATCAGGTCTATACTCTGCCTCCAGACCTAAGACCACCTAAAACTATACCAAAGACAGAAACATCTGCTCAATTATTGAAGAGATGTTCATTTCTCATGAGAATTTTTTTTAAATCCAAATGGATTTTCTTTTAAATTTCTCTTTACTGCCTCCCTCAATTCAAGAAACACTTGTGGGTTGACCTCAACCAGCTGAGTGACAAACAAAGAAAACAAAACAGAAAAGAGAAGGGAGAAAACACGTCCAATTAAATCAGTGAGATTTAATTGCCCCAGTGGAGTTAAGCTGGACAAGGGTGATATCAGAGGACAGCTGGAAGCGAGAATACCTGCATGCCTTAGGGGCTGAGTTTGGGGGCTGGCAAGGCCCTGTGGCTATTTAATCCACTTCTGTTTAGTCCTTGGGCTGTGCTGAGTTAATACAGTTGAACTCCCATCTGCTAGATTGCTCTCAGGGGAGAACAGAAACAAAACAGTAACCCCCATTCATCTATCCCTTCACTGGGCACCTACTGTGTGCCAGGGGTGCAGCCAGGCTTCCGTCATGTTGAACTCAGGAAGTTGGGTGGACATATGAGGGTTGCTGTCCCTGGAAAGGCTCCTATCAAATGGGGCACCTTGAAAGCGCTCAATAAATTCTCACTGTTTGACTCATAATCAAGGAGACAAGTTCCCTGACCTCAGGATAACGTTTGATCCACAAAAAGGCCACTTCTTCGGAGAGATCTATTTTCTAGAGTAGATTTTAAAAGACTGTGTGTTAGAAAAACTAAACTGACATGATAAAGGCCACGTTCGGGGTGTCCCTAAAACATGGGCACATGTGGTACAAGACATGAACGGGCTCCAAGCTTGCAATTGCTTTGTTTTAACCTTGGCAGCCCTGCAGCTTGGCTCCCACATTCAAAGGGATGATGTATTTCCCCATATTTATTATTTGCACTGGACTACTGAGGAAAAAAGGAGAGCAGCAGGCGATGTGTCTCAGTGTTCCTGCCAGGAATAACAGAGAGGCCTCGCACCAGCGCCTCATTAGCTTATGGAAAACAGTTCCCTAAGGAAACTGCAGGGTGTAAATAAATTTAAAACATTTCAGCCTTTTGAGGCCTGCAGATGCCAAATTTGTAAAACAGTGGTGGCTCAAGAACGCTGTAACATTCTGTTGCACGTCTCATAAATTTAGCATAAGTTCTATACCATGTTTATAAGCAAAATAATGTGTTATCATGGACATACTTTTTTAATGGAATATGCATTACTTTGTTATTTATAAAAAGCATAAATTATTTGGTAGGGTTAATTCAATATAAAATAATAGGATAGTTCTAGAGGAAGTCATGTATATACCTTCCTAACTCAGAGCCCTGTTTAAGGAAATATCACCTGAAAATGCCCTAATATATGAGCAAAACTTGGTGTAGCTCTATACATCATCCTTGCCTCAAACACGGTGCTGGAGAATCATACACGAGAGAAATGAGTGAGTCTAAACTTAAATCTATAATGAATATTTCTCTGTTAACAGTTGACAAGGCATGCAAAAAGAGTGGTGTCACAGACAGTGTTTAATCTAATCTTCTCATTTTATAGACAAGAATACTGAGACCCAGAAAAGTGATTTCCCAGAGTCACACCACAGGGTTATGGCAGAGCTCAACAAATACTGCCCATGACTGTCACTGCTGTCATTATCATTATTTCTGTAACCCCAAGGTGCTGAGTAATACAGCTTATTTTCATCTCTTTGCCAACAGTGATGACTTCTTAAGAAGCTCAAACTACGGTTAGTTTTGCACGTGTTATCAGAATATTTTAAAGTGTCATTGTAACCCAGTTCCATCATCCAGTCTCTTAGGTGATCCTCCCCAATATTAACTCCTGGGTCCAAGAAATCCCACACGCTCTCAGTTTCCCTTAATAATACATGTTATTGTGTTCCACTAAATCATGACTTGTTCATTGAGCACCAACAGACTGTAAACTTTATGAGGGCAGGAAGCACATCTGTTTTGTTTATCACCGTAAGCCCCAAATCCTAGAGCATAGTACGCGCTTGATAAACATTTGACAGGCATGATGCTAGATGATAGGGAAACATATTTCCAGAGTTCTTTCACTGATTCCTTCTCATCTGGATCACCTGTTGCTTCTTACCTTTGGATTTTCTTTTGTTTAGATCGAAGATAGGGAAACAAAGGCATGTTCCCTCTCCTTAAGAGCGTCACTGTCTCATGAAGCCAACTCTTTGGAACCTATCTCAGTATAGTGCATACCATCCCTCTAAGTCATTGAGTCCATATACCAACCTCTTCACAATGTAATCCATAATCCAAGAATAGTCCTTAAGCAAGATTTTATATAATACATGCCTTAAATAATAGCCCTAACAATAAGAGCACCCTAAATTAATGTTAGAGAAAGGTGATTCTTAAAAGACAAATGGACTCTTGAGCTATATATAATAAAAGAAAGCTATGTAGTATTAGACTAACACCAAAAAGGCTACATAATTTTTTAAAAGAAAAAATTAACCTACCAATAAATTTGCTACAAATCAGGTAAAATAAACCTCTCTAAAGAATTTTCTGGGAAGTTATTTGACCTATACAAAAAGTGTATAGAACATGAGTTAGCAAAGATTTCAGCAAAAGTTTAAGAATCAGAACATACAAATTAATGTCAATAGCTAACATCTACCCACAGGCTAAGGCTAGATGTTAGCCTTAGAAGAGCAGCCTAGAGCTGTACAACCAAGTTCCCAATTTATAGAGGAACTTTCCAGGGGGTTCTAGCGGTGCCTCTCAAACACTAATGTGCATGAAAATCCCCTTGAGGGCTTGTGAAAACACTAATAACTGGACACACCCAGAGTTTCTGGAGTACAGTCCAAGAGTTTGTATTTATACCAAGTTGCCAGGTGATGTTGAAGTTACTGGCCCAGAAACCCGTGGGTCAAGGGAAAGCATAGCACATACCTGCCCCAAGAAGTCTGCACAGCAAGGAACCAGTGCCAGTGACCCACAGTGTATGTGCTTTTTTCTAAATTCCCTGAGACGGTCACCAATTGTGTGTGCTATGCCTCTGCATGACTCTTCAGCCAAAGGAGAAGGTAAAAGAATTAAGAAGCCAACCCAGTTAATGGGATAGAATGTCAGAAATAGCCTGAGATAAAAGCCAAAAAATGAAGGGAAAGAAAGTTTCCTGAGATAGAGAAGAATTAGAGTCAAGTCAAGGGGGTAGCGGGAAGAACTTGACAGGGCAAAGTGAATGAGAAGAAATTGTACCACAGGAGCTGTGCCAAGGAATTGGGGGTCCCCAGACTGTGAATCCAGACCTGTGAGTATCAGCCCATTTACTGAGCTCTCACAATTATGCCATGCTCTGTCCTGGGGCTATACATGTCTCTATGAAGCCTCCCAACATCTTGAGATAGTTATTATCTCTCTTCTACAGATATGAAAAGAAAACTCAGCGAGATTAAATAACATCACCCGGGTGGCAAATAAGTGGTGGATTCAGGATTCAGACTCGTGTCTGTCTGACCCTCAGGCTGGACCCTTAGCACCCAGCTAGTCTGCCTTCCAATGCCTCCTATCCAAAGATGAAACCTGAAGGGGAAGGTATTGAGGGAACCACAAGTGGTACCATATGGCTATAAAGTAGGGCACAGGGAGGGTGCAGTGTGGTGACTCAAGCTTCAGCTTTGGAACCGGACAGACCTGCATTCAGATCTGCACATCTCCACGTGGGAGCTATGTGGTCTTGGCCAAATCACTTAACCAGACCCTGGTTTCCTTATCTACCTAATGGCTGTATTAATATGTACCTTCCAATGTTATCAGAATAAGTATAGACCATTTTTACATTAGAACTTCAGACCCCTAGTACTTTTTTTCGGTATATTTCCTAGCAAACAGATATTCAAAACTGAAGGTCGTAGTGGTGACAACAGTGATGAAGAAAAGACTAGGAGTTGAGGAGTGAAAAGGAAATCATGTAACAACTTTAAATAAGTTTCAAGTCTCCAATCCTCTGTGAATTTGGTGTAGGGTCAAACCTGCACCCAGTACAAAGAGAATCTGCTACTGTCAATTCCCAGCATGGGATGTGGAATATGAAGAGATGTCTGAAGACTGGAAACTTCTGATAAGCAGCTTCTGATCCCATTTTTAAACACCGAATAAAATATAATATACATTGCAGAAATTCCAGAATTTCAAGCTTATGGTTGAGCCTGTATGAGCAGAACTAGCACAGCACCTGGCACGAAGTTGCAACTCAATTTATGAAAGCCCCACTGTGATGTGTTCTAGAAAGCCAGGGCTATAATGATAATCTTCACAGAGGACAGGCTAGTCCCTGTACTCTGCTTTTATTAACACATATCATTCAAAAATGTTCCCTGGTTCTCCATGTCCCATGGTACGAGGTTCCAAGTCATTCCTAGCCTGATATTCCAGCCCCATTCTACTTTCTCTTCCAGTGTGGTTCCCCATTCCATTTCCTAAATCAGCTCTCTACTCCTGCCAGACTCACCTACTGATCCTTCCCTGCCCCCCAAGTAGACTTGTATTCTTCTGCCTGTGCGTATTTCCCTACTCTATTGCCCTGAACCATAAATGTTCTCTCTACCTTTCTGTGCCTTCTCAGATCCTATCTTTAGAAATCTCCCCTGACTATCTCAGAGGAACTTCCTCTCTCCCACTTTGAAACTCATTGAGCTCTTGTTTCTGTTCCATTCATCCAGCATCCACCAAATAACATTTTGTGTTAGTGTTTGTGTTTTTTTAAATAATTGTGTCTAAACTCCCCGTATGAACTACAAACATCATGTCATACTCCTTGTTGCATCCTGCCTTGGGCCTTACACAAAGTTAGCACTTAATGTTTGTTTCTGCCATTAATGACAAAAAATCAAATGCTTCAGTAATTTTGAGGCATCTGACACACCCAACCCACCCAGACTCTATGTCATCCTCTCTCCCACTGTGAGTAAACAATGTCCCTTCCACTGGCAGTTTACCCCAGTTCCTCCCTGTGTCCTGACTAACCAAGGACAAAAGGAAACACTTGCCATTTGTCTCATCCTCGAGGGAGGCTCAAAGGATCTCACACTCCCAGTAGTGTCTCTCTAGACCTCCTTTTGGTTGTCAACCAGCTATTGGTTCTTCTAAAAAGCACTCAACATCCCTGGATCTCTGGCCCTTCCACATCGGGTTGTCATTAAGACAAGTGAGACTTGAAGATGCTCTGAGAAGTTTCAAGTCCTGTGCCCCAGAGAAGAAGTGTTTTAAGAAGCCCACTTAGCCCTCATAGGTCTCTAGGAGATCCTTCGTTTGTTCCTTGGCACCCTAACCATGTGAAAGCATTGTCTCTGTTTTTTAGAGCCTAGTTCTGTTTTTTAATCAGAAAAATATTAAAGCATTAGAAAGAAATTAGCTCAGAGAGAAATAATCAGGAAGGAAGGTATTTTAAGAGTTCACTGTGTTGTGCTCAGTTTCTTTTGTGGCCAAATTCTGCATTTAGACATGCTGAAAGGTGTTTCTTTCAAAAGCTTCAGAGAATAGCCCTCAGAAAACAACAGAGATGGCTTAAACACACAGACAGCTGAGAACAGTAGGTCAGACAGAGGGAAACCTCAGTCCCTCCAGATTTCTCCAATTCCACAGGCCATCGTTGGGTGTGTAAACTTCACAGTACCCCTCAACTGGTTGAAAGGAGTCAAGGGAAAACCACCATGCTAGAAGCTAGAATCCCTGGTAGTTTTCCCTATATTAAGAGATTGCTTCAAATTGAGGTCCCCAAAGAAATGGTCTTTCTCCTCTACAGAATGCCCTAATTAGGCTGCTGACGAGTAGACACTGCCACATTCAGCTAGTTCACCTTCACATATCTATTGAGTGCTAACTGTATGCCCAGCAGGCCCATATGGCTGGCGTGCTTTAGACTTCCCATACGCAACTAGAAGGACCTGATGCTGGACACGCCACAGTTAGAAAATTCTTTGGCCAAACTGTAATTCCCCTTGAAGGGGGTTCTCCTTTAATCTTTATCAGTCCCTACCATTCACAGTGTAGATTACATCAGGCCTTTCTTGAGAGCAGATATTGACAGGTGAACAGATGATGATACAAGCACAATGAAGGTGAGGAAGAAGGTAGGGGAAAAGCAATAGGACCTTTCCCTGACCCATCAACACACAAAAAACTGGCAAGCCTGTCTTAGCTCAGGCTGCCACAACAAAATACCATAGACAAACATTCGGTGCATACACATGTCCAGCAACGTCCACACCACCTGGGTGCTTCCAAAGGCCCAGGGTAGGTTTTATTTAGTGTTGCTTGATGACCCACTGTGTGCAAAGCACAGGATTAAGCCCTGTTGGCAGGGAATGAAACATTGCATTAGAGTTTGGAGTTCTCAAAGGAACTTACTATTTAATGTAACAAGCAATACACAAATTAGAAAAGGGAGCAAATGGGATGGGCTGCAGGTGAGGGGCTAGGTGCTGAGTGGGGCTCCAGGTTCTGAACCTGAGTCCCAGAAGGAACTGCCTCTGAAAGTCAAGATCATGCAGGAGCAAGGCCAAGCCTCAGTGGGGACACAGCTGTGTGCTGCACTTGCTGTTAACTATGGAAGGACCAGTTCTGCTTGGTAAAGAGTCTGGGCACAGCAGAGGTCTCCAGGGCCCAGGCCAGACTTTGGGGAGTGCTGATTGGTTGGCTGGTAAATGTTTTGACTATCATGCCCATGGGTGGGAGCACACTCTGTGGAGAGATTGGGACCCAGGGGCTCCTGGCCAGGATGGGATATGGGAAAGGCCCATCAGGCTTTTGAGCACCCTTAGTCTCTCTTACTTTAAATTAGTTCCCGGGTGCTTGTGTGAAAACAAAGTTGTATTATAATCTGTGATATTATGCCTATGTATGCATGCAATATTTGATGAACTCCTAATCTCTAAAACTATAAAAAAAATGAATGAAGAAATAAGGCTGAGAACAGGGGTTCAGGACTCATATTCAGGGTCCACCACTCTTGAGTCATTTAAAGCCAAGTGGAAACCAATTGACTTGCAGGTTTCATGGAGACTCAAGGCCCATTCTTCAAATAACAGAGATGGGGGTTCCTGACTCTTCTAGTAGTGTGGAGAGTGGCTCCAGAGATTCTCTGGGGCTCTGTTATGCACTGAAAGTTTGTGCCTGCCCACCCCAATTCATATTTTGAAGCTCTAACCCTCACATGATCGTATTTGGAGATAGGGCCTTTGAAACGTAATCAGGGTTGGATGAGGTCATGAGGGCGAGGCTCTCATGATGGAATTAGCGCCCTTATAATGAGAGACATCTTATAACTACGCTTGGTTATAAGAGCTTAGTCTCATCTCTCACTCTCCACTGTGCACAAAAAGGGCACATGTGGGCACACGGAGAGATGGCAGCCACCTACAAACCAAGGAAAAAGGTCTCAGAACGAAACCTCCTTGCCAGCACCTTGATCTTAGACATCCCAGCCTTCAGAACTGTGAGAAATTTCTATTGTTTAGGCCACCCGGTCTGTGGTATTTTGTTATGTCAGGTCAAACTAAAAACATGACATTCTCATTTCTCTCATAACAATGCTGTGAGGTAGGTACCATCATCTCCACGTAATAGATATGAAAATTGAGGCCTAGAGGTCACTTAATCTGTCCATGACCACAGAAGCAGTAAATTCAAAGTCTGGTTCAAGTCTATCTTCAATGGAACCACTAGACAAGACTGCCACCTAGAAGTGCCTCACAATAAAAACAGTAATTATTGCTGCAATAACAACAGCTAACACACATGGAGTGCATTCCATATTAAGGTATCATGTTAAAGCACTTCATATTTAAACTCACTTCATCTTCGCAACAACCCTTTGATGCAGGTACTATTATTATCCTCATTTTAAGAGCACCCGTTAAAGAAGCCAAAGACTTTATGGTTCCCTGCATTTCTGACTCCTGTCAGTAGTCGACTTCATCCCATGTTTCTCCCTGGAACCACCTTCACCAAATATTTATGGAGAGTCACATGCCATCTTATTGGGTGTGTGTGTGTGTGTCTTTTCAAATGGCCTTACATTCTCTCTGGAACAAGGCAGGGTGCGCCCTGATTTTTCTTCTAATCCACAAAACAATAGGATGTCAGAGCCCCACTGGGCTCACAAGGACGATGTCTGGAAAAGAGCCAGACAAGACACTTTCTGCCGGTGGTTTCTTATTGTCTGTCAATTCACACAAAGCCCACAGTCTGGTACTGAGGGAAGCAAATCACATCCAGGCACACGCCGAGGAACAGGTCTACCCCTGCTCCGCTGGCAGAGGTGCCGTCCCCACCCTGCCTCCTCTCTGCACGCGTGCAGGGCCTGAGCAGGCTGCCAGCACCACGCTTCTCAGGTTACATGGAAGGGTGGAGGGGCGGCCACTACAGCGGCAGATGTGGGCCAGCGCACCACCATCCATCTTCCTCGCCTCTTCCAGGACATTAGCAGAAGGTGCTGGGCTGATCCTTTTCCACTAGGAGTCAGAAATGCAGCCTCTGCCTTCTGGCCCAAGCTCTCTCCCAAAGCTCCTAGAACTGACCACATCTCCCCTAGTCTCCCAGGCTTCCTGCAGTTGGCTACATCCCTTTGCAAGACTTCAGGGTAGAGTCTGACATCACAGCATGCCCAGAGTGTGAAGTAATGAGTGGGCCATGAGCCAAGAAAATGTCTTTTTCCTGCTGGACCCCCAGAGCGGCCTGAGGAAGGGCTGCATACCCTCGGTGTGGGTTTGCAAAGCTGAGAGCAGCATATTCAGGCACCATTCAGGAACCACACAGGGTACGCCAGCTCCTCAGGGACATCAACTCCATGCCCAAGTGCCATGGCTGCCTGGACAGGGGTAAGGGGTGGACGTAGATTCTTTAGAAAAGGGGACACCTCATGTTTCAGTGCTTGTTATTATACCAACTTTACCCACGATGGTTTTCCTCATATGTGCAAAACTGAAATAATGGTATTGCTACTATCTTCTGACTAGTTATTTCTAAGGACCTGTGTATTTCTTCCACAATCCCTAAAGCATCCCCTGATGCCAGGAGGTTGGCCTTCTCCACACCCAGGGCAGTGAGGACTCCCCTGGTTTGACAGGATGGGTCCCCAGTGGCCTGTCTAACCCATCTCTCCTCTACCAGCCTACTCATCCTCCTACAGGAATGCCCACCATGAAGTTGCTCCTTTAGGCAGGAAAGCCAACAAGAATAAATTCAGGAGCCAAAATTTATCACTGCTATCAAAAAGAATCTCAATTATTTTTTTCCAGCGGGTGACCTCTGTATCAAGAAGTCTGAAATTCACACACTGCTGTTCTAATGTGCAAATGGTTGCTTCTTTTTATTTTTATTTTCTATATCTGAACAGAGCCTGCTCAAAAGCCCCATTCTTAGGCACAGTAGAAAAATAATAAGCTTTTTAGTTAATTGTACTGAGTCTCTTCCTATTTAAATCAGTTTCATTGGTAAATGTTCTCTCAAAGTCCAAACTCACTTTTCAGTTGGGGTTGTTTCCTTCCCCCAAAGGGAAAACACAGTGAGTGCACACAAGGTGACATTCTTGCACCCTGAGGCACTGAGAGGAGAGGTGTCCCAAAATGTCCTCTGTGGGTCACTGTGACATCTCCCGGTATTTGGGTGCTGACCTCTGCCTACTGTGAACTCTTTGAAAGCGTCCACAGCAGGTGACAGATGTGGTCTGTTTCCTTGGCCAGGAGGAGCCCAGGGAACCCCACTGGTTGCGTCAGCCCCACTTTGGCCTTTGCTGTGCCATAGGTCTTCAGAGTGTCAGCCACACGCTTCCTCTAACCTACAGCCCACCTACCTTGCCCCCTCACCATGGTAACCCCAAGGGGCAGGCTCACTGGTTCTCAGCTCTCAGAGTCTTTCTTGGTCCCCAGTAAAGGCACAGAACCCAATCACTTCTCACCTGCTGGTCTGCTGGCCAGCCCAAGCCATACAGCCTATTGCTTAGATGCTGCCGTGACTACTCAGCAAGTCCCCCCACCTCCACCTTTGCTTTCTACAGTCTGTCCTCAGACTGTAGAGGCACTTTGCTGTGCCTCTACACAGCAAACAGAGGGATCCTTCTAAAGTGAAATTTAGGTCATATCACTCCTTTACTCAAAACCCTTCAGCGGTTCCCATTCAACTCAGTATAAAAGCAGCCTACAAGGTCCACCTACTCTCTTTCTCTCCCTGACCTTTGGCACTTGCTTACTCCACTCATCATAGGGGCCTCCTTGCTGTGTCCAACCTGGGGCTGGAAGGGGAAAAGATGGAGAAAAACATAGAAGGTAGAATCAGAAAGGGAGAGAGGGATGGAAGAAAAGGTCAAACTGGAAGGAAGAGAAACCTGTGCATTTGGCCTCATAGTGGACCCTGGCAGACACAGGAGAAAACACCTATAAGCTGGTCCCTCTGCCTCTGTCACTTCTCCCAAACACCACTTGCCCAAATGCCTGTCTCTATCATGCCTTTGTTCACCCCTCACCCTCTCCATGAGGCCTCCTCTGCCCATTTAATACTACAGCCTGCTCCCTGACACTTGAGTGGAAGCCAATGCCAAAGAAGGTGCAAAGTACAATCTCCAGTGATGATGGTACTGAGGAAACACACAAAGGGCACCAAGGTTTCCTGAGATTCCTGCTGCTCTTCTGCCCCATGGGGAAGGCAAGGCATGCTGAGATGGCTTACAGCACCGTTTCACCTGACTGTAGTCATATATGCCCATGCTATGATATCCCCTGCAGGGCAGAAAAATAAACCACGTGCTTCAGGAGGCTTTTGCCATTTTTTAAAATTCTTTCTTAAAGCATGAAACTTTTTTTCCCTAGTTCGAGAAATTCCCTACCCATGGGGGTTAAAAGTTGAAAACCAAGACTTTGGTTCTAGCCCTGGAACATTACCATAGGCTGCCTGTGGCCAGGGGAATGCATGAGGCCACTGGGCCTCCTTCATGGGCTTGCAAAGGGGCTTCAGGATGGGGCCCTGGAATTTAGAACATTCTTTTGTCTCACAATTGCAAATAGCATGAAACTGAACTATGTGGAAAGGAGGAGGAGGGAAGAGCTGCTGGAGCTACAGGGCCCTTGTCTTGCTGCAGCACGGAGGAGCTAAATACCTCTGCCATCCCCTGAGGACTCAACTTGATCAGGTGACATATCACTGACCTCATCTTAGCCCAGTCACCACTTTCAACTCAGTTTTTTTCGGGCATAATGAGGCCAAGGAAAAGGCTGAAGGGGTGAACCAGGCATCTGTTTACTCAAGTATTTTTTTGTTCAAGTGTTTTGGGGTTTTTTGTTTCGTTTTTGTTTTGTCATTGCACTATGTTCTTTCCCAGCCTCACTTATAGAAAGAGTAACTTTGCCAGAAGACCTGGTAGCACCAGCTGCTTCTGAGGAGCAGTGTCTCAGAGTCCAGAGGAGGCCAATGACCTGTGTGCTCGTCTGAGGAGGTATCACCCAGCCAGCATTTGCTGAATGCAAGGTGCCTTGGAGGGCTCATCCCTCAGCTGATCTGATCTTATACATAGGTACGTCTGGCAGAGATACTTAGAAAACACATCTTGTGTCTGATCATTGTGTGTATGAAAGAGCTGTTTTTCTACCACATATTATAGGGAGAGCATGCAGAGAATCTGCTTTCTTGCTAATTAAAAATGGGGGGAAAGGGGCTAGAGGTGAACTGCACTCACTCTAGAGCTAGACCAGAGTCTTCCTTTCCTTTCTTGTATCCCTGCCTCTCTTGTTCCTCCAGGGCATAAAAAAGGCCTACGGAGCCCACTCAGGACAATTCTCCTTCCAGGAGCTCTCAGGTGGAGCTGGCTCCTCTTTATACAGCTGAGTGGCCCCATTTCCAAGTCTTTATCTCACAAGAATCATATTTTAGTAAAATTATCAAATCATGTGGGTCTCCCCACCAGACCACAAGCCACTTGAAAGTGGGCTTATTCCTCCTTCTAGGCCCAGGCTCTTACTTACACAAAAGCCACTCTACAAACATTTAACTAAATTGGTCATTTTCTGGAATTAAATAGGTTGAGTTCTCATTTTTTATATTCACGAAGCAAAGTCCCAGTTCTCAGCCTGTCTTGTGTCTTTAGGAATCTCAGTCAAAGCAACCACGATTTCTCCAAAAACTCTGGCTTCAGTTTCCCCAGGTCAGCCCTGGTTTACTACTGTTATTTTGGCATTATTACAATTATTTCATTCCAAACATGCCTCAGTTTGAAGTGTAAATTACATGGTCATCTGTGTTGTTCTAGGCCCACTGAAAAGCAGATACCAAGATGGGCTTACACAGCAAGGATTTTACTAGGAGAAATGCCTTTAAAAGTAGAAATGGAAAGGGAGCTGGGTAAAGCTGGGAGAGCTGCCAGGTCACCATGCAAGTCTGACCCCTGTAAAGAAAAGAGGGAGGGGAGGGTGGGTAGCTAGAAGCCTCCAAGATGGTCAAGCAGTCTGAGGAAGATTCAGCAAGGCAGTCAGGGAGCTCTGGAGCCAACACTGGCCATCAGAGGATACACTCGACTCCCGGGAATGGGCCTGCCTCAGTATCCCTGCCACACTCAGGCCTGGGAGTAGCCCGTGGGAATCATGACCTCAGCATGAATGTGTCAGTGGATGTGCCAGGAGAACCTGGCAGCTAGGGCCCTAGGTCAGTTACCCACCATGGGTGGCAGTCTGCCAGAGAAGCACATTCCCATGGCCACAACACCACTCTACTTAGGAGAGGGACTGTTAATCTCTTTAGGTTGCCATGCCATGCTTCCTGCTCTCTCCTCAGCCTGATGAAGGCCCAAGGTTTGAAAGAACCACCATTACAAACAAATCAACTGTCCCCCAGGAGGTCAGGAGGACCCTGGCTAAATCCAACTATGGTTCACCTTCTCCTACCACAGCCAGGCTTGGGAAGTGACGGAAACAGCTAAGAGCTACAGCAGAGCGGAAGTGCCATCACGTTTTGGCAAGTGATTCCTCTTTGCAGAAGGAAACAGCAGAGACTCGGCAGGGCCACTGGTTCACAACTTTAGGGGCAGCAGACACGCTGCAACCTATGTGACTGGTGCACCTCTGAGTTGTGAAAGGCAACAGTGTGAAGGGGCTTTGGCCAAACCCCTGTTATCTCTATCAAGACCTCCAGAAAAACGCACCTAATAAACACACACTCTAAGGACAGTGTCCTTGTCCAGATGCTGCGGTACCGATGCAGAAGTATCTTAAGGATCCATAAAATATATGACAACCCACTTTCTCTGCACTTTCCAGGCAAGCAGGCTTACTAAAGAGCCACTCACGCTAAGTTCTGGTAAAGAACCATTCTGTTCCCTATTTTTGTTTTGTGTCTTTATTGATTTGAAAAAAGAATGGGGCTGCAATGGGAAGGGCTAGCAGTGTGGGGACCCTGAGCTCCTGCCTTCCCTTTCCTACTGCAGAAGCAGCAGGCCCAGCTGTCAGACAGACATAGACATTTCTCACCTCCCCACCACGTCATATGCCCCCCTCCCTTGTCCTGGCAGTCAATCTAACACCAATCTTGCAACCCTCCTCTAAGACAAGAGAAGGTCAGACATAATTTGGTAAAGAGGTCTAGATTCATCTCGAGGTCTGGCTAGAAAACTGCCGCAGCCCACCAAAATGTCCACTTTGCTGTTTCACCATATAGAGTGTGTACATGGAAAGACAATTACCTCAACTTTTCTTCCTACTCTCCTTGGCACAATTACTCACCCAGGTATTAGGGAGAAAAATGTTTCCTAACATGTCAATGTTAAAGTTTTCAGTTCTATCTTTAAGTCTTGTGTTCTTCTTGTGCCCAGTGTACTCTCTGGGCACTTTCACAAGTCATTTGTCTAGGTGCCCTTTAAGTCACCTTACACACAGGCGATGCCTGATGAATGTCGGCTGAAATAACTGCCCATCACTGCTGTCCACGACGACATCCAGTCTCCTCATGCTGTCCATTTGCACTGCACTGAAACAGGAGTGGGCTTTTTGAAAGCCACATGTACTATATGGTCACAGATGATTGGCTTAGAATGAATACCTGACCCAAATAGGGCCAATCAGATGGTGTGTCCTAGGGAATTGGAATTAGAATTTAAAGACCGGTGAGATTTGTATATGGGGCTGGGCATAGTAGAAAGACATATTCCATCATGTAGACAGAGAAAAAGAGAAAGCAGGTCTGCAGAGGGAACAAATATCTAGAGTGGACAGAAAGACACAGGTACTGTCAGAGCCGTGCACAGCCCCCTTGAGCTGCTCCATTTCAGAGCACATGAACCAACTTCAGTCCAGTATTTGCCTGAGAGCTTTTCCCAAAATCTCCCACAGCACATAAATAGCTCAGCTCCCTCACCCTCCAGGTGGGATAATTCTGAGTATGTCCTAGAACATTGGTTATCAACCAGAGATATCTGATGATATCTGGAGACATTTTTGGTTGTCACAACTGGGAGAAAGGGAATGTGACTGACATCTCTGGATAAAGACCAGAGATGCTATTAAACACCCTACAATGCTCAGGACAGCCCTCACACCACAAAGGATTATCTGGCCCAAAGTGTCAGTAGTGCCAAGGTTGAGAAACTCTGCTCTAGAGGGAAAGATTGAGGACTAAGCTCTAGTCACCCACAGCTGGCAACCAGCTCAATAAGGTACCCTTTTCTTGCTGCCTTCTCTGCCTCCTCTCACTCCCTATTCCCCTCCCCCAGGGTTTGGCTTACCCTCTCAAACAAATGACTTGCACTGGATTCCTTAACTCAGGATCTGCTTCGGGGAAAACTCAAACTAAGATACTGAGATCCTGATCTTTTTTTAGTTCCTGATTCCAATACTTCCAGAGCTGCAAAGAATTTAGGACAAGTATAAGAGCTAGCCTGCTATATACTTTTGGAGAGGACACCCCTGATATACAAGACTGCCCTCACTTCTGACACCAATGGCAGGCTCAAGGGGTTACCAAAACCACCCTCAGTTTCAACCCAAGGGATAAACCAGGCTAGACCCACTCACTTTGCTTTCTTCAGTTGAAACACCCACTGTATTGTCCAATTAGAATCTCTACTGAGATTCAGATGAGCAACCATCCCAGTTCTCCCAGGATGGCCCTGGTTCTAGCTATGGAAGTCCCACTTCCAAGAAACCCTTCAGTCCTAGGCAAACCAGAACAGTTAGTTATCCTAATTAAGAGTCAGCATTCTGAGTGTTTTAGGTTATTGGAAGCTTGCCTGGTCAATAGATACATTGGTCTCCATTTAAAATCAATGTGTATATATTTTATGGGTCAAAACATCTGGGCAGGGTGGGAATGAGTGCTTGGACTCAGGCACACTCCCCAAGCTCATAATGTTACTGACTACCAAAACTGCAGACCTCCCCTGAGGCCATGTGGAACCCCTCAGAAGTGAGGCATCACAGCCTAGTGGTGAGATCACACCTAAGAAAGAATTCTGGAAATGTGAACTGCTGAGATTCACCATTAATTATGTATTAGAGGGCACTCCACCAAGAGAGCTGGTGCACACAGCCAAAGGAAAGCCTCAGTGGTCGGCAGCTGGAATTGAGAGATTGCCTCATGTTGAAAATGACATCAGCCGTCTTCAGAAGAGGGGGTGAGGACCCAGAGGTTCCATGCGCCTCAGGGGCTGCAGGAACACAGCACAGCAATCTCATACTTGGAGAACATGAGGACTGCTGAGAGAAAGACTGAAAGATACCACACTGACCATAAAAATAAAACTGAGTCCGAGAGAATGCAGTATTTCCCTGCAATTCTGGGTCAGATATAAAAGTCTTACCCTCAAAGAGCTCAAAATCTAGCCATAGAAACAAAGACAAGAAGAATATAGTATGTAAGCAATTACTACAATATGTGCAATAGACAGCAGGTTCTCTAGGAGTTTGTCAGATTCATTTGCCCTATAAGTGTTACTGAGCATTACTGAGCATGGCAGGCACTGTGCTAGGCACTAGTAATCTAGGAGGGGAGAAAGTCAGGTATCCCCATCCTCATGAAGCACATGCTCTAGCAGACACAAAACTTCTGATGGCATAATCACTGATTGAATAAGTGTTTGATAAACACCATGAAGGAGAATCACGACAATAATACCATGTGAGGAATGTTTATTGTGTTAAGCCAAAAAAAAAGAAGTCAGCATTGTCATAACTTTGGTGGACGACAGGGAGGAGTATTATAGAGTAAAGGAAGGCTTGACCAGTGATGACCTTCGAGGGCTGGAGTGAGTCTGGCAAGAACCAACTCACTGAAGCAGCTGATGTGGACAAGGCAGTCGGTGACCAGGTAGCAACCAAGAAAAAGGATGGCTTTCCTCCAAAGTTGTGGCATAGAAATTTAGTGAAAGTTGTGAATGTACAACTGGCTGCTATGGTTTGACTGTCCCTTCCAAATTTGAGTTGAAATTTAATTTCCATTGTGACAGTATTAAGAGGTTGAACCTTTAAAAGGTGATTTAGGCCATGAGAGCTCTGCCTTCACAAACAGATTAATGTCATTGTCACAAGAGCAAGTCAGTTGAATCATAAGAATGGGTTTCTGATAAAACGATGAAGTTCCAGTCTCCATCCTTCCATCCTCTCTCCCCATCCCCACTCTCTCTCACCATGTGATACATTTCACCATGTTTTGACCCAGCAAAAAAGATCCCCACCAGATGCAGTCCCTCAATTTGGACTTCCCAGCCTGCCAGTGAGCCAAATAAATCTATTTTTTTTTAAATTACCCAGTGCATAGTGTTCTGTTATAGCAGCAGAAAACAGACTAAGATCTTGGCATTTTGTAGAAACTACTTGGTAACTTCACCTGCAACCTGCTGTTCTCACCCTCCACCTTCCTCCAGTCATTCAGTAAATAGTTACTGAGTCTCCCACTACATGACAAGCACTGTGCTTGATGCTGTATTCACACAGTGCTAAAAGAGACATACTCCCCTCAAAGGTCTTGCTGCCTGACAGGGGAATCTAGACAAGTAAATATTAATAAGAAGTTATGATAGGTGTGGTAAGGCCACAATGGGTAAAGTACAGAATTTCAAAAGTGCTCATTTTCCCACTAATGCCTTCCACTGCTCCAGCCCTATTCACTAACCACAGTTCCCCTCACTTTGCCTGTTATGGATGTTGATCCTTCCCATAATGCTCTTTCCCAAGCTGTTCCAGATGCTTGGAGTTTCCTCACGCTCCCTGCTTCATCTAGCTAAGTCACACTCACATTCCACCATTCTCCTGTCCACATGTTCTCTCTCTTCCTTTGCTCTGGCATTATACGTATGACACTCTTCTATTCTAATACTTAACACACTGCACAGAAATCCTTGGCTTACAAATCTTTCTTCCCTACTAGACATAAGGAAAGGGCCTGCCGATGTATCATTTATGCTGTTTCCCAATTTATTCATTCAGCACAGTACTGAAGGTTTTTGAAGGAATTGAACAAATGAATAAAATGGAATGATAAAAAAATCTAAATTCTAGGAAATCTAGCTTCCAGGAAAAACAGGGAAATGAGGCATGAGGTTGATAATTCTGAACAAAGATAGGCAAAGATGGCTATGCCTTTGGTAAGATTTTGCTGCCCCTGAGAATGGACATAACTTAGATTGGCTACAATGAAAGCAAAGGGCCTTCTGTATGAGGCTACCAGAAGAGCAGAGGCACAGGTAGGGGACATGTCAGTAAGGAGATCAGCCACCTGCAGCAACAAGGTAGATGGACACTCACCATGTTAAAGAGGTGAGAAATTATGACTGGCCAAATAACATGATAACCTTCTACAGAATTGTGCTTATGCCAAAACCCCAGGCTCCTATCTGGGAAGAGCTCATGCCTTGCAGGCCTCCTGCCAGGCCAATGGCAGATGAAGATGCTACTGCCCTGGGCTCCCACAGAGAAGGCTGACCCAACTGGCCTCTCAGCCCCATTTCTTCTCCAAAGCTCTCCCACCTTTAGGGGGTATGGCAGGAGGCCAGGAACATCCTCCAGTGGAGCTCCCTTCTCTCAAAAACGTGAAGACTTGGGAAAAGTTCCCCCATCCCAACTACCTCCCAAACTCATTTTTAATAAGGAAAGTCCATGCCATCCGAGGTGTTGGCTCTAGATTTCTAGGGCAATTTTGTGATTGGTATCCCTATCAAAATGTATTCCACAGGACCTCTTAATAAACTCTAGAGGTTCAGGTTCTCCTTGCACATGTGAAGAAAAAGTACACATCAATCCTGATGGTCTAGGTTCATTGCTGATAATAGGGAAAGAATGATCCACTAAGCTTTTGCTTTCAAAAGGTATTTACAAACAGAGAGAGGAGAAAGAGAGGAAGGAGAAGGAAAAAGGGAGCATAGAAGGAAAAGAAGGGGAGGAAGAAGTGAAAGGTAGATGGGAAAAGGAAAAAAAAAACAAGTCTAAATTTTGGAGCCACTCAGACTTTTAAATTCAATCACATCACACCCATCTGTGATATTTACAGTGCCCAGATGCATTTCACCTGATCAAAAATATAAATACCCTTTCACATGTATAGATACACTTGACCTGCTGTTTAGCCTTTTAATCATAAGAAAAAAATACAATTATTTGCTCAAAACTATAATGTATAAGCCCCTGAAGCACTCTGTAATGCAACATCTGGAATTCATCACCAAGGTTACGCTATGCAAAGAGCCAGCATAAGGGAGATAGGCTAAGCTTTAAAACTTACACAAACATGGAAGTGGGCTGAAGCAGAGCAGATTACAAGCCTATCCTTAACTTTATTTTGCTCCTGGACAATTAGTTTGCAGGTTAAGTGGGATTTATTAATAGGATTAATGTTGACAATGCCATTAAAAATATATTTAGAAGCAAAAAGCTGGGGGAGGTTGAAAGTCTTTGAGAAAAATCCAGATACCTCTCAACATGTGGCTGTTTTTTAGACTTAAGGTTGTGTGTGTGTGTGTGTGTGTGTGTGTGTGCGCACGCGCGCACGCATTAGCTGTATTCTACCAGACAAAGAACAGTTTCAATCCTACTGAATCTCTTCCAAAAAAATTGAGGAGGAGGAAATCCTCCTTAACTCATTCTATGAAGCCAGTATCACCCTGATACCAAAGCTAGACAAGGAGACACACACACACACACACACACACACACACACACACACACACACAAATACAAACCAATATCCCTAATGAACATAGATGAAGAATTCTCAATTAAATACTAGCAAACTGAATCCAACAGCACATTGGAAAAATAATACACCACAATCAAGTGGGTTTTATTCCAGGGATGCAAGGATGGTTCAACATATACAAATCAATAAATGTGATTCACTACATAAACAGAATTAAAAACAAAAGCCACATGGTCATCTCAAGAGATACAGAAAAAGCATTTGATAAAATTCAACATCCCTTCATAGTAAAAACCCTCAACTAACTATGTATAAAAGGAACATACCTCAAAATAATAAAAGCCATATATGACAAACCCACAGCCAACATCATTCTAAACAAGAAAAAGTTGAAAGCATTCCCCCCAAGAACTGGAATAAGACCATTTGTATTCAGCAAAGTATTGGAAGTCTCAGCCAGAACAATCGGGCAAGAGAAAGAAATAAAAAGCATCTAAACTGGGAAAGAAGAAGTCAAATTATCTGTTTGCTGATAATATGATCTTTCTAGAAAACCCTAAAGATTACACCAAAAGACTTTTAGATTTGATAAATGAATTCAGTAAAGTTTCAGGAAATCAAATGTGCAAAATTGATGTGCAAAAATCAGTAGCATTTCTATATACCAATAATAATCAAGTTGAAAACCAAATCAAGAACTCAATCCCATTTACAATAGCTACAAAAATTAAAATAAAATACCTAGGAATACTTTTGATCAAAAAGGTGAAAGATCTCTACAAGGAAAATGACAAAAATGCTGATGAAAAAAATTGTAGATGACACAGACAAATGGGAAAACATCTCATACTCATAGATCAGAAGAATCAATATTGTTAAAATCACCACATTGTCCCAAGCAATCTACAGATTCAATGCAATTACTATCAAAATACCAGCATCATTTTTCACAGAATTAGAAAAAATGATACTAAAATTCATGTGGAACCAAAAAAATAGCCCAAATAGCCAAAGTAGTCCTAAGCATAAAGAATAAAGCTGGAGGCATCACACTATCTGACTTCAACTTATACTACAAGGCTATAGTAAGCAAAACAGCATGGTACTGGTATAAAAATAGACACATAGATAAATGGAACAGAATAAAGAACCCAAAAATAAAACCACATACCTACAGCCAAATGATCTTTGACAAAGGTGACAAAAACATACACTGGAGAAAAGATACTCTATTCAATAAATGCTTCTGGGAAAATTGGATAGCCATATGCAGAAGAATGAAACTAGATCCCTATCTCTCACTATATACAAAAATTAATTCAAGATGGGTTAAAGACTTAAATGTAAGACCTCAAACTATAAAAATCCTAGAAGGAAACCTAGGAAAAATTCTTCTGGACATTGACCTAGGCAAAGAATTCATGACTAAGACCTCAAAAACCAATGCAATAAAAACAAAAATAGACAAATGAGACTTAATTAAACTAAAAAGCTTCTGCAAAGCAAAAGAAATAATCAACAGAGTGAACAGATAACCTGCAGGATGGGAGAAAATATCTGCAACTATGCACCTGACAAAGGACTAACATCCAAAATCTACAAGGAATTCAAATAAGTCAATAATGACAATAACAAAAAACAAATAACCCCATTAAAAAGCAGGCAAAGGACAAGAACAGATATTTTTCAAAAGAAGACATACAAATGGCATGTGAAAAAATGCTCATCACTAATCATCAGAGAAATGCAAATTAAAACCACAATGAGATAACAACTTATACCAATCAGAAGGGCTATGATAAAAAATGTCAAAAAATAATAGAGGTTGGTGAGAATGCAGAGAAAAGGGAAGAGTTATACACTGTTGGTAGCAATGTAAATTAGTACAATCTCTATGGAAAACAGTATGGTGATTTCTCAAAGAACTAAAAATAGAACCACCATTTGATCCAGCAATCCCACTACTGGGTATCTACCCAAAGCAAAAGAAATCATTATATAAAACAACACCTACACTTGTGTGTTTATGATAGTACTATTCACAATAGCAAAGATACAGAATCAACCTAAGTGTCCATCAACAGATGATTAAAGAAAATGTGGTATATCGTGGAATACCACTCAGCCATAAAAAAGAATGAAATCATGTATTTTATAGCAATATGGATAGCCCATTATCTTAAGTGAAATAACTCAGAAAGTCAAAAACCACATGTTCTCAATTATAAGTGGGAGCTAAATAATGTGTACACATGGACATATAGTGGAATAATAGACATTGGAGACTTGCAAGGGTGGGAGGGGGTAAGGGATGAGAAATTGCTTAACGGGGACAATGTACACTATTCAAGTAATAGCTACACTGAAAGCCCAGATTTCACCATTACTCCATATATCCACATAATAAAACTGCACTTGTACCTCTTAAATCTATTAAAAAAAAA
Organism: Lemur catta; assembly: GCF_020740605.2. Lineage (NCBI taxonomy): Eukaryota > Metazoa > Chordata > Mammalia > Primates > Lemuridae > Lemur > Lemur catta. The sequence goes on from NC_059136.1 coordinate 62,015,437, forward strand.
TTTTAAGGGGGCTGTGTGTATGTGGGGGGGGCAGTGTTTAAGCAGCTTCTCCTTGTCTAAAACCAGAATCTTACCACACTTCACCACAGAATAATCAGGGTGGTATTCTTAGGACAACCCAGTTCCTTGCCTTAAGCCATGTGAACTGTGTCCCCTGTACCTTACTGGGGTTTCTGCACCTCGGGAATGTTGCAACATTGATCAGCTCGTAAGTGATGAGTCATTCACCAGGCATAAGACCATCCTGTGCCAAGCACTGTTCCCAGTGACAAGTTTGTAGCTCAGGTGAGCACTTAAGTCACCTTGACAGCCAAGAGGCTGTGATACCTATTCATGAAAGTCAGTCTTCTCTCCACTGTGAAAAAGGCTGTAAAAAAGCCAAGACCTACACAAGGGGATTCCCAGGTCAGAGAACTAGAACCAAGAGTACGAATCCTGGAATAGGAGCCGATTTTAAATACTAGCCCTGTTTCTTTGGAACTGGGCTGCTTTCTCTCCAAACCTTAGTCTCCTCATTTTTAAGATGATAATAGTAACTAATTGAGTTGCTGAGTTATTTGAATACTCAATTATGTAAAATACCTAGAACAGAGCAAGGCACCCATCAGACCTCAATAAATGAAGTCTGTGTATTTGGTAGTGTGTTCTGGGAAACAGTTTTCCAGATCCTTACTGTCAGCTTTCAGTTACAGCCTCCTGAGGACAGGGAACATGGGCACTTATGATTTGGTCTTTATACCCCATGAGTTTGGAAGGCTTTGAGTAATGCACACAGATTCCCAAAATGTCAGAACCAGAAGAAAATTGAGAAATGGTTTAGGTTGAGTGCTTCCCAAATATTCTTTTAGACACAGAACTTGTCCTTCAAATAAAAATTTTCTGTGAAAATTAAGTACTAAGGAGATATAGCAAAGCTAATTTTGTTGTTATGAGTGGGGGCAAGCAGGGTAGAAAATGCCTACTTGCTACACGACTCTCCCTGCAGTGACACCCTTAAAGTACATCCACAAGACTCTCAAGTCACCAAAGAATACAGTTAGAAAACTAGTGGTCTAGTACACCCCTCCTATTTTGTAATTGGAGAAACTGAATCCCAGAAAGGCTAAGTCACTGCCCCAGTGCTATCCAAGGATTGAATGATATAGCCAGGTCTAGAATCCAAGATTCTTTGCCATGTGATAATAGTCAGCACCCAAGATATCATACAGAAGGGTAGAGGAGGAATTGTCTGTGTGCCCCTCACCTTCCCTACTAATGCTCTTTTCTGATAATCTCCCAGTCTCCAGTGCCCTCATTCTAACCTTCAACAGACAAATATTTCCCCTCTACTGCCCATATACACTCAACTCTGGCCTGCCCTCCCCGAAGCACCCAATCCTCTAAATCTTTTCTGTCTCTTCTTCCCCTTTAAACTTATCTGCCCACTTTCTTGTTCCTTTAAGACACTACTCAATGTTGATCAACATGCTGACAAATAGATCAATCAACATATATTTTTGGATGCTTACATATCACCTAAATAATTTCTATAAATACTTTATAGCCATACCACCCTGAATGCACCTGATCTTGTCTGATAAACACATTTTAACAAGAGCCTCTGGAAACTCTTTAAAAAATTAATTCAGATTCATGTTGATCACTAGGAAGTTTTAGACACGTTTTTCAAATGACATCATACCTTACCTTAACAGTACTAGGATTGCTCCACTCTGGCCATACCTCTGACCCCAACCATGCTCCCATTTCTCACTCGCCTCCAAAACCAGCCAATTTACCACTATTACTGGTTATAATGAGGACAGGGGACCTTAGTAAGTCATGGGAGAAAGGATATAAATGGGAAAGTAGGAGCTGAATTAAATATACTTCTGTTAAATATGGTCTGAATGTTCCCCAAAATTCATATGTTGCAATTTTATTGACAATCTGGTATATTTAGAGGTGGGGCCTTTAAGAAGGGATTGAGTCATGAGAGCAGAGCCTTCAAGGATGGGATTAGAGCCCTTATAAAAGGGCTTCCAGGAATAGTTCCATTCTCTTCCACTCTTCTGCCATATGAGGACACAGCATTCATCCCTCCAGAGGTCACAGCAACAAGGTGCCATCTTGGAAGCAGAGAGCAGCCCTCACCAGACAGCAAACAGGCTGGCAACTTGATCTTGGAGTTCCCAGCCTCCAGAAATGTGATAAAATAGATTTCTATTGTTTATAAATTACCCAATCTGTGGTATTTTGTTATAGCAGCACAAATGGAGTAAGACATTTACCAAAAGGAAATCTGATGCCACAACTCTACTGAACTCTCCACAAATACACTCCTCATTCATTGTTCTGAAGCCCCTAATGGAAAACTATAAGACTATACCTGAGCAATGTAAAATCACAAACACTCTGATTGGACACGGTGCCAAATCAAAAGATGAAGATTCTGGTTCCAAGTCTTCCATTAGCTAGCTGTACAGACTTTGAAAATTCTCATTATCTCTTTAAGCCCATGTGTCCTCAACCATAAAATGGAGAAAGGGGTCATAATGGCTCTAATGTCCCTTCAGGTCTAATTTTGTATGGTCCTGTAGAGACAACAGGCCTCCAAAAATGTATGCTGCTCCTTCTATAGCTTCCCCTATGCCATTGGGAAGCAGCTGCCTGGCCAGGCACCCCTACACCCCTGCTCCAGGCACCCCTACACCTGGGCAGGCCATATGACTAGTTCTCCACCAAAAGAACACGACTGGAAGTGAAGCCTGTCACTTCAAAGCTGGACAATTAAGAAATGGATGTCCCTTTCCACACTCTCTTCCCCTATCTCCAGCTGGATGCAATCAATTCTGAGGGCCTATGGGAGGCAGAGCCACAAAATAGAAGGAGCCTGAAAGAATCACCACGTGGAGGACACCACCACTGACCAGGCACATTCTTGTTGGACTATTATATGAATGAGATATAAACCTTTCTTGGGTGAAACCATGGAAATTTAGTGATTAGTTACAAGCACCTATCTTTACCCTAACTATTACAAGATGTATGGATAGCATTCTGTGAGATTTAGAGTTTCACTACAACTAGAAAAATATTTATGCAAAGCACTATGCTAAGTGCTGCGGAGACTGAACAATTAGAAAAATAGTCCCTTCCCAGGCTCAAACCTAGTAGAGCATAGAGACATATATTCAAGTAACTATGTTATGAGGCAAAATGAGGTAAGCTCCATAAGAAAGGCAAAGATCTGTAGAGAGGGGAAAGAGGGAGAATGAATAAAAGCCACCCAAATCACCTCACTGAAGACCACTCTGGAAAACATCCAAGTGAACCATAATTAGTCCCCAGATTGAGTTGAAGGTATTTGTTCCAGCTAAATCATGTCTCCTGACACTCCGGGAGCCCCATACCACCCCCTGGTTAACACGTGGCTTGAGGGTAATAGCTGCTTCCTCTAAATACACTGTAACTCCTGGCATGCCCTATGTTAAGCCCAGGCACAAAGAATGTGATTTGCCCCAGAGCTATAGTTCATCCCTTCCTAACTCTTTAATTCTCACAGATGAAGGAACAAGATATGTCAGGCCAACCGACCACCCAGAGGGTCTGGGAGGAAATGCAATTATCATCATGGGAAGGCATTCTAAAAGGACTTATCCTGAGGTATTTCAAATTTCCTAGCACATCTAAAAGGAGAACAGTTGGATAGCAGGGGGTCACTAGCCACTGAAAGTTACTCTAAACTACTCAAGGTTTGAGAATATTGCCATTTATTATTTGCGGACTTGTCAAAGTATTATTTTCATTTCACTAATAAATACTGTAAATGTCAAAATAAAAAATACTCTAAGTTCTGGAACTTGTCTTATCTAAATCTATATGATCTGGAAATATTTAGCAAGGGAACACTGTAATACAAAACAGATACAGAACAAGTCCTGAGGAAAGCCCTGAGGAAATGCCAAACTATTAATTACATGTTAAACCGAAAGTCTCTGTAACAGCAATTGCCTATGTTGCAAAGAACAAAGCCAAATGTATTCCAGGGAAAGGAGTAGAGAAGTCCCTGTTCTTTGGCTCCTTTGAGTAAAGGTCCTTTAAAGATAAAATTGTGATGGGTATTTGAATTTTGTTTGGATTATGTGGAAGGGGGAGGAGTTTTTGAATTTTTGTTTCTCAGATTTAAATAAAGAATAATTCTGATTGTTTTTACTGTAATCGTGAACCCAAACTAAATTTAAATAAAGATTATCCAACAAAAATTCCAAATTGAACACTTACTTGCCAGGAAGAATCTCACTTCCTAGAAACCTGTTTAGAAGCCCTCTTCCTACATGGGACCCATGTCATATCAAAATATTTTTATTTTAAATCTAAAAAAAGAAAAGAAAAACAACATACCACAAGCATTTAAAAAGTGACCCTCACATATATATGCATGGATAAATGGCTCACACTTGTTGAGGATATCAGTGTTAATGTAGAGTTTATAACTATGTGATGTGTGTTCTTTGAATTATTTTACAGAAGAGACGCTAAATAATTATTAAGCAGCAACACTGATAATGCAGATTAATTTAGTCAAATTCAGAATGAAGATGACTGTGACCTGCATACAGAGGGCAGTTTGACCCAGTTTGCAAATGGATCATAAAAAGATCTCAACTTCCCACATAAAAGTCCAGCAACTTACCTGCACCACCCTAGCTCAGCTCTGCACTTTTCCAAAAGCCATAACCACCCACAATGACACATTCTTGGGCACCAGTGAAGGCCCCATAACTACCAGCACACTACACCAGGCCTATAAAGCCTGTTTTTAAGTTTATCTTTTATTTATGTGCTGAATTCCCCCACAGCCTTCTTCATGAGGCCATTAAGAGCTAGTTTCTGAAGCTGGTGCAATCCTTGTTTTTCCTTTAGCTTTTGCCATTTAAATCTGGGTCTCTGCCCATGAGTCCCTGGTAGCCAGCTGGCTCTTGGGTACCTGCTTGGCATAAATTACTTACTCTTTTATTCCATGCTACCTGGCTTCTTCCTGACACAAGGAGGTTTTCCCAGAGCGGATGGAAGGCATTTCAAACAGGATGAGCAAGTATTTGTGTTGCGTTTTGCCACGGAGTCTCTTTAATGCTCTCCCAGGCAGATCCCATAGAGTTCCTCTGAACAGCCAGAAAGGATGTGAGACTAAGGAAGTTTCTCGTCAGTTACTTCATTGGCTGTGATTATAGCATTGATAAATTTTATTTTGTGGGTTTTTTAAAAAAATCTACTTCAAAAGGTATTTCTGCCAAATATGGATATAAAATAAATATATCTTTAACCTATAATTAAAGATTAGTAATAAAACAAGAATTCCTTAGTGTATACAATATTGTAGAAAACACATTTTAGACTCTTCCAATTTGTTATGTGTAGTTAGTGAGTACTGGTGAAATGCATGACTAATTGCTTTTATATTAAGATTAGTTTTTTAAAAAATTTTCCCTTGAACCATATTCAAAATTATAATAGATTCATCGTAGAAGTTGTATAAAGCTTAGTCAGGTGGTAGTGAACCAGAAGTCCCAGTGCTCCCACCAAAACACAAAAAAACTTCAAGATAGAAAATGATAGGTTCACAAAAAAGCAATTTATATCATGTACTCCAGCAAATTGGACAGGCAGAAACATCCCATTCTGTATCTGGCCCTACTAGCAGAGCCTCAGCCTGTAGAGATGTCTCTCTGGCAACCATGAATTAAATGCCCTTAAATCAATTCCTGCTTCTCCAACCACTGCAAAGACCAAGCACTGAGTGATGAGTTCTTAGTTGAACAGTCAGTCCATTTTGCTTATTTCAACTCTTCAAATTGATGCCAATAGGAAGATAAAGTACATATAGATACAGCCTATACAAAGTAAAACTGAATTCTAACATGAGTACTAATCCAGACTCTATATGAATATATAAGTAAATGAAATATGTTAAGTATAAAGTAAAATAAGTATAGAGTATTGTCAGTAAAATATTTCAAGCATAAAATTATATAAGTATATATACTTACATAGGTAAATAAAGTAAATAGACTATATAAGTAAAGCATATAAGCCTAAAGGTATATAAATATAATTTAGAGTATAAAAACAATTTCTTCAATATTTAGATGTTTTGTGAAAATTGCTTCACAATGGGAGGGAGACTGTTATAGACCTATGTAGACACAGCCAGTATAGACAAAATAATTGGGAAAAGTTAAACCAGACAGTTTTTCTTTTAAATGGCCCCTTTTGTTCGTACAACCTTATTTATTCATCTACTTGGTGTAACTTTAATGCTACCAAGAAACTTGACATGAAATAAAATCTCTGCTTATGATGTGGTTTTGCACATAACCCACATAACCCAACATTTACGCAGAGAAAAACACTGAAGAATGTGTCAAAAGCAAGTGATCTAAAAGAAAAAAAAAAGCTGTAACATTTCTAATTCGTATACTATTAATACATTTCAGGATATTTGCTAATTTTAGAAAGACAGTATTCTGCTGAAACCCTCAGCTGTTTCCCTATAAATTTCTAAGGAAAAACCGTGGGGAAATCCATTTCACCACAGAGTGTTTCTGGTGCTCATGACTTCCAAGTTTCAAATCAAACATGAACCTTTCGGGGTTCAAGTTTGTTTGTTCTCAGTGATACATGGTTTCCTGTTTATAAGAAAAAATAAAAGTTCTTAAAAAGCTTATAAAAAACTCAAAAAGGCTTCTTGGACCTTGAATCCCTCTTGCAAAACAACATTTTGATAAGTTAAGTGTAAATAAATATGAAACATATGATTAAATTTCCATTAAAATGCACAAGGGTTTAAAAATGATGAGGGGGAAAAATTCTGGGCAAAACAACTTTTATGCTTTGCTGACCCCATAGCACTTGAAATGTGGGTTCACCATCAGTATGATATACCTTTCCAAGTTTTTAATGTACTGCTCATCATTTTAGTGACCATTCAGTACCTCTTTGTCACAGAAACAAGCACCAAGATGACCACCATCTGGATATCAGGTGTCCTCCCCTCAGCTTGCACCCCAGAGTCATCCAACCCCACCACCCACCATGCCCCACCAAGGGAATGAGTCCAGACTAGGATGTGCTAATGCCAGAGCTACCCTAGCCATTTGGGCTACTCCCAACAGAAAAGAGATGTGTATATCATGGGGAAGGGGGGCTGTCTCAACCCTCCATACCCAGGAGGTATTTGGGGGGCCTCTCCCCACTATGAAGAAAAGAACTGGGCTCAGTGCATTAGTTGAAGGGACTATTTTTGTCATTTGTCCCTCTTTCCTGTACTCCAACCTAAACTCTCCCTTTGGTTTGCTTCAGCAAACATTGGCAGTGAATCAAAGAAGTACTGTAAGACCATAGATCTCATTTTCAAACTAAACATGGAAAGTAAGCAGAGAGCAGGAGGTAGGGATCTGAAGCATGCTCATTTTCCTATGGGACGTGTTCCTTATGACACTCCACACTGCCTACATCATGGAAAGAACCCTCAAAGGAGTTTCCAAAAGTCAACATTAGTGTCTCCAGGTGCTCTGTAAAATCTGAGACTTATAGAGCTGGAAGGGGCCTTGTAGGACCGTCGTCTCTACTCTGCCCCTGCTTTACAGATGAGGAAACCAAGGCCCAAAGGATCTGGTTGGTAGCAGGGCTCCTAAGCCTGAGCCCATAGCCTTCTTCACTGCACTATGGTGGCATGTCTGTTTAAGAGTGACAAGGTAGAAATTTTCAGCTACTTAGGAGAATCATCTGAGCTAAGTGACGGTACAGTCAACTTCTGACCATCTGCAGCAAGAAGAAGAGCAAAAGTCTGGAGAACTCACAGAAGGTGGTAATCACAATGTGATTTGTCAGCCACAACAGCAAATCTCTTTCAAAATTAAATCCAATTTCATGGACAGAGATTGGTATTCAACAATGGAGGGGTGGCACACAGGGTCCTGAACCATGCTGGGTGTCCCTGAAAAATGAAACTGCCAGCCGAAACAGCACATATGTTTTAAAAATAAAACACACATATACACACATACGTGTGCACAAAGGGCACGTGCACGCATTAGGAAGTCATGAGAGAGCCGTCCCTATCCTCCTCTCTAAAATCTCCTTGCAGTGCCGGCTGGAGTCAGGAAGAGAGAATGGAACCCAAAGTGTTTATGTGGCAAAACCTGCGACAGGTAAGACCCTTTCAAGATTTCTGTGATTCTCTACTTGCAAGTCAGCACCCTTGATAAACTGCGGTTAACTTTTCAGGGAACTATTTACGAAGTTGGCTCTAAATTGAGGTAAAATAGGTCACTGCCTTTTTCAAAGCCTCTAGAAAAACCCACAGATCAAAAATACCTCCTTCACCCCAACCTCATGCATAGAATGTTTCTCTTGGAGCTTGTTTTCATCATCTATGGCTACAAAGCAAACCACCCCAAGTATTAGTGGCTTAAATAAACAATAATCATTTTATTATCTCTTGTGATTCTGGGTTGAGCTGGTCAGGTCTTCTCTGCCACACGATTCTGGCTGGGCTGCAGTCCTCTGAAGGCCCAGCTGAGCTGAACCACATCATCACATGGCTGGCTGTTGAGGCTGCTTTTGACCAGAGAGCCTACGCATGGCCTCTCCATGTGGCTTAGGCTTCTCACCTCGTGGCAACTGCGTTCTGAGAAGAGGTATCTCAAGAGTGAACATTCCAAGAAGTCGTGCCAGCTGCCAGTTCTGTGAAGGGTGGGCTAGAGCAGGCAAAGGGGTTGTTTCCTCTGTGCTCCACTGATGATAGAGCGACTGACCCAACTCAGATTCAAAGGGATGGAGAAATAGACCCCCCTCTCAGTGGGGGGAAATGACAAAGAATTTGTGGCCATCTTCAGTCCACCACAGAGCTTCATTCCTTCTTATTTTTCTCTCATGTATAAAAATCGATAGCCATGGTAGTGGCAACATGTTAGCTTTGCACAAAACCATCATTATAGCTCAGTGGAAATGTTGCTTGGATCCTTTTCCAAGGGATAGTTCTATAGGAAGCAGGGAATATAACACATCAAAATCATGGCCCCAGTTTTTCAGCCCTTTCTGTATTATTCATGCACTGCCATGTAATTTGGCAATGCCCTCCACTCTAACTCTGGGCTCATCCATGTGATTTGCTTTGGCCAATGAGATATTACCCAATGTGATTCAAGGAAATTTAAAAAGTTCTTTACAATCTAAGCTTGTCCTTCCTCTTGGACCTCTGCCAACACCATAGGAACATGCCTGGGCTCACCTGCCAGGAGATGTGAGACACCTGACACAAGCCAAGTTGCCCCAGCTGAGGCCATCTTATGTCATTGAAAAGCCAGCTGCCCCTCAAACAGGTGAAAAAGCCCAGCCCAAATTGGCAGAGTCCTCCAGCCAATCCCCAGCTAACTCCAGAAATGAGCCATAAATGCTTATCACGGCACTGCAGTTGTATAGTTGTTTGTTACTCAGCATTATGTGGCAATAGCTAACCAACAGAGAAAAGAGTGTTGGAAATGGGCATGTCCGAGATTGGTCAAGGTTGTTATCAAGAAAGAAAGGAGACAAAAATCAAACTTCACATACTTTCGATTTTTGCCAAAGGTCAACCCTCACTGCTGCCATGTACAATTATTAAACATCTAATTGATTGAACTATATAGGTATTTCACACAAGTGATTCATTTGCATCAGGAAATCATTTGGCACCAAGAGAATGGGGCTTATAAACAGCTTGTAATGACAACAGGGAAAGTGCAAGGAAAGAGCCCCATTAGGTTTTGCTAAAATTAGTCACATCCATGGGCACTGGGGCTGGATGCAGCTCAGGAGAGCCCAGAGCAGAATGACAAATGGGGGCCTCTGAGTGCATGTACACCAGAAGGGACCCTGGCCTTTGGCTGCGGTTCATTAACAAGATTGAGGTTTCTCCTTCAAAACCTGAGCAGCAGCTTTGAGAATCCTTTCAGGGATTTAGTCCCGAGTTTAACAGGCAGATGTAAAGGCTCCTTTTGTCTGAGTTTGGGTGTTTTGCAAGGTTTTAGCCATTGAGCTTATTTATTTTCTTTTCCATAAATTACAAGTATAATGTGTGTGCATATAATATATGTGTATAAGTGTATAACTATATACACATCTGTGTGTCTGAATATATATCTATCTCAATCCATGTGAGTATGTAAGGGTAAGTCCTATAGGAGCTATAATAAATAATGGGAAATGCATGGAGCCGTTAAAAAAGTGGTAATAATCCATGATTCACATTGTCTGTGATAGCCACGCAGAAATTATAGCCTCCTTGCAGGTGCAGTTTTACAGATATTGCTATCTTTTCTTTCCAGCAAATAGCCTCTGTTATCATGATGACTGTAAATTGTCTTATTATGTAACACACTGCTCTGATTTTACGCAAGCTAGTTTTAACAAGAGGTTCTCCATGGTGGATGGCTTTTTTCCATTGTAGATATACCCCCAAAATGTGTAACACTGTAATGTATAAGCAAAACTACAGTTAACCATAAATTTAGGGATAATAAAATAAATTGAAATCTCATGGTAACATTAAATTATTGCATTTAGCCCTTTCTCTTTCATTTAAAATCTATAATTAAATAAAATATGTACACAGTCACACAAATGAACAAATGGTCATGCAACCAATAACAGAAGAAATTCACATTGTTTCCCAGGCATGACAGATGTGTTTTATTTAATATATGGTGCTCAAGATCATATAAATAAATGAACACAAAAATGAATGTAAAGGAGCTAAGGATACAAATTATTAACAGAACACATACTTAGGTGTTTATATATTTTTTCATATATCTAATTAGCATTTATTATAGAATGTCCAGAGTATATACTCAACTATATGATGGTTGGATCCATACATTTTGATTAAAATTCCTCTTTTGAACTACGTAGAAGATAGCCACCAAAACATTTTAAGGGTGAGAAACATCTTTCAGGGTGGACCCCTCCACAAATGGACAATTTAGTCAGGTATTCAATCTCCCTGAACTTTGAATATACTGTGAGGTTGGGTTGGAGGAAGGCAAAGAGTTGGAGAAAAAGGGAAGGTGGGCCACTCTGAAGGTCCAGCCAGATTACACAGCTGTGAGCTGCCCTTTTGGAGGGCCATGTTCTCCAGGTAGATAGAAAGTATGGAAACCTATATCACAGAGGATGGAAGAAACTGATCAAAACAGACTGATGGTTTTCATAAGACTCAATTATCCATATCTAGGCTTTTTCTTTGTTTCTTTTTGTTTGTTTGTTTTTTGCACTTGTAGCTTCAAAACTCTTTGGGACAATACTTCATACCAAAAATATATAAGATTATTCAAAAACCAGAATATTTCCAAACAAAAATTTTGAAGACTAAATCATCTGTGCATAATGACTGATACTAACTTTTTAAAAGAACCAAAAATCTGTTTGTATCCAAAGGAAAATTTAATAGATCGGATTCTCCCTTCCACAAGAGGGAACATGGGAACATTCACCCCCATACTTAGTTTCAAATCCAATTCTGAAAGTTATCTTCCAAATGGATGCAAGGAAAAACGCTTCCTTCCACAACCTCTTCTATATTCCTCCTTCCTAGTGTATTCTGAGCGTACCTTCTTACTTAGAAATCTCAGAATAATAGGATCATGCCAAAAAATAACAACAGTCACTATGCAATTAAAAGGTTCTAGGCACTGTGCTAAGTGGGGTACATCATCATCTGACCTAAATCTTCCCAACACCACTCCAAGGTTTATGCTACCTCTCATTTAATGGGTAGGAAACTGAGGCTTAGGAAGCTTCATGGATCATGGAGGGAGTTCCTTTATCTTGGGGTGGAGGTGCCTTGACCAACATCAGCCAGCTGGGAAGTGGCAGAGCTAGGATTAAAACGCAGGTCTTCTGACCACCCAGCCAGTTGTCTCTCCATTACACCAAGGTTGCTCCTAGAAGACTTTCCAGGGATGGGAACGGAATAGTGCCTTGGAAAAAAATGCCTCTAGCCAGCTGACTCTAAGAGTGAAGACCATCTCATATTCCAAACTCTCCTCCTCCTTTCCCATCTCCTCCTGCCACCCCCACCACCCGATTTCATGGAAATCTGCCAGAGCTGCCTTCCATGCTTCCATGTGAGTCCAGGCCCCACCCCACCACAGGAGAAAGTGATTCTGTTTCCCTGTGTTACCTGAAGTAGTCACATATGTGCTCAGTGTAATCCTGCTATTATCGAAGTATTTCCAATATTTCCCAAGAATTTGGAAAAACCTAAAAGTTAAACAAACCTAAAAGATATTTTGCCCTGAGCTTTTTGCACATAATTTTAAACCTAAACATATTTTATGAGAAAATTTAATCCATATGTTTCTGATTAATTTATAAGAGTCATTTGATGTCCAAGGGCCTTTAAGTTTTTATAAGCCTTTTAAAGAATTTCACTTAGAAATGTTTTACCAACAGAAAATGAACCTGGATCCCCCATAGTTTAAGTCCAGTTCCAATCTCAACAACGCTAAGGACTCTCGCCGAAACCACATTGCTCGCTGTTCTAAACCTAGCATCTCCAGCTGTCCCAGGTGTAACTAATTCATCACTTATTCCTTTGCTCAAGGCTCCCAGTGAGATACTGTGTATCTCATAAATGGGATGGTGGTTAAGTTTCAACACCAAATACATATTTCATAATTTAGCCTATGTCTACACAACCAGCTACCAGAGAGACTCTTGCAGCTGAGTTGGATGGTCGATTCCATTAAGCATTAAGAGCAATCCCTATAGAAAAGCTAAAGATATTTTCTTTAACATATAGGATTATTTCTGTGCTGACAATCTACTTGTATTCCCAACTCTATAATTTACTAGCTGTGTGACCTTGGACAAGTCATTTAACGTCTTTGAGCCACCATCTCCGTAACTATAAAATAGAAATTATAATTTATGGCCATTTTAAGGATTAATGATTTAATGTCAAGTGCCTGGCATATAGACAACCAGTGGTTCCTAAATTTTAATCTGTAGACAGACAGACAGGAAGAATAGGATAAGAGATATAGAGAAATCATTTGAGGAGCATGTTTAAAATGCAAATTCCTGAGCCCTACTCTAAAATTCCACTTTAGTAGATCTAAGGTGAGGCCTAAGAATCTGCATTTTAATAAGTTTCTTGGACAATATAGGCAGCTTGAGGGCCACACTTTGAGGAACATTAATTTATGGTAATATGAGGGAAGGACAGAGAATAAAATGTAACAAAGGTAGTACGTAATGAGATGATAATGAGGAAATGTTGCCAAATTAAGCAAAGGAAGTTATGAGACACTTAAGGAAAAATGAAGTACTACTGTTTCTGGACACCTGCTTAAGTATTTTCATTTCTCCAAGGAGATACATAAGCACACACACAAAAGTAAGTTCATGGATGTTTCTAGGTTACATTCAAAATGGATTCCATCTTTTATACGCTGCTGGTGGAAATGTAAATTGGTATAATCATTATGGAAGCAATCCCTCTTCTGGTATATACCCAAATGAAATAAAATCACTACCTCATAAAAATATCTGTGCCCCCATGTTCATTGCAACACTATTCACAATAGCCAAGATATGGAAACAACCTAAATGTCTGTTGACAGATGAGTGAATAAAGAAATTGTGGTGTATAAGTACCCAATGGAATATTATCCAGCCTTCAGAAGGGAGATCCTGATATTTGTGACAACATGAATGAACCTGAAGGACATTATGCTAAGTTAAATAAGCCAAGTACAAAAAGAAAAGTACTGTATAATATTACTTATATGAGAAATTTAAAAAAATGACTACATAGGAAGTAGAAAGAGTTGGGGAGACAGAGTCTAAGGGTAGAAAGTTGCAGTTATGTAGGATGAATAACTCTAGAGCTCTCATGTATAGCATGAAGACTATAATAACATTAGATACTAGAAATTTGCTGAGAGTGTAGATTTTAGGTACTTTTACACACACACACACACACACACACACACACACATAAAATAACCATGTGAGATGATGAATATGTTAATTTTCTTGACTGTAGTAGTAATTTCACTATGTATATGTATATCAAAACATCATGTTGAGATCAGGTACGGGTCTGAGGGAAGGGTGCCAGAACCTTCAGGGGACTCTATGGGACGAAGCAGCAGAGAAAAACAGGAAAGAGCAAGGTATCAGCAGAGATCAACTCCCAAGAGGATTTGAGTCCAGTAAGAAGGGTAGGTGGAGCAGTTTGTTCCTTCCTCCCTCTAATCTCTAACAGTTGATGGTTTCCTGAGCTGCTGGGGAGACTTTCTGCCCACACAAGCCCTAAGGCTGCTGCTGCCAGTGAGCTAGGAGCTTCTTGTGGACAGGGCACCAGGCTTCCGGCCCACCAGGACACCTCCCGTCTCCACAAACCCAAGCTGGACAGTAGATGCCATACTGCTCATCTATACACCATGCACCATTGTCCTCCCCAGGGGGCTTCAACTCCTCAGGTTTCATCTTGCTCGTCCCACACAGACATTTCCTAACTCCAGCCCAGACAGTAGGAGCCACAGGGGTCCAGTGGGTCCCAGGTGATCTGCGTGACTCTAGTGCCCATGACATTCTGGGCAGGCAGCCTTCTGGAGAAAGGGATGGACACAACCAGAGTGCTAGCTTTCCACCATCTGGACTATTTTTGTTCCCCTTCCACTCCCCAACCTGCAGCTGCTGAGACAATTGAGCCACAACACCGAGGCTTCCACAGAGTGTGGGGCTCAGACCTTTCTCCTCATGGGGGCCTGCAGTGGACCAAAGGGTGCTCAAACTGTGAGCTCCCTGCCCACTGGCTTTCCCTGGTGCTGCTTGCCCAGCGACTCCAGCAGAGTTAGAAACATCCCAAACTGGAGAGACATTGAACCTGCTTGTGCATCCCCATGGGCAACTCGGGACCAGCACGCTTCTCACTGGAATGATTAGGAAGTGATCTTTGGGTACCCGGAGACAGGCCTTCAGGCCAGATCCTGTACTCCCAGGTCTTGATTGCGCTGCTTTGGGCCACAGAGGAGAGACTTGTAAATTAGTTTGGGGAGGTGAGGGAGCCTGTGTGGGCAAATCAAGGAGTGTGTGCAATGGAGGTCTTAGTTGCAGCACATTCACGGAGAACCACTGCCCCTACAGGAGGGCCACAATCTCAGCTCAGGCCAGGATCCTGGGCAGGGAACCTCCCAACCTGCATCATAATCATTGGGGAGCTCAGCAGGTTTGAGCTCCTGCCTGCCGGCAGATGCCAGGGAAAAAACCACAGAGCAGGGGAGGGTGGAGAGGAGCAAATCCCACTCCAGACTGTCAGACTGTGAATCTAAGATGGCCCCACCTCAACAAGCAAACTTTCTGGTTGGGTGGGTCTACTTCAGCCCCTTCCTGGCAGCTTTTCCCAGAAGCTAGGAGCAGACCTTTGACCCCTGCTGAAACAGATACCTTGCCAGCTTTTGTGTAGCCTGAGGGCAAGCCCACCCAACCCAGCACCACCCAGCCGCACTCCCCTCACCCGCCTCTGCTGTGGCAGAGAATAAGGACTCACCTGAAGTTCCAGGGCCCCACACACCACCTGGGACATTTCAGTACTTCTCCTGAGGGACTAGAGCTGGTCACAGGACCCAAAACAACACTGCAGCTTGTTCCTTCTGGCAAGCACCAACCATTGACAGGGAGATCAATGTCCATGCCTTTTACAGCATTTACCAACTCAGTCATACAGGATGTGGTTGATTCTCACCAACAAGCACCACCTACTGTCTCAGAGATTAAACTGGGCATGACATTATCTAAATCCAAAAATAAGAAGCAACAGTTGCTCCAGATGAGAAGGAATCAGTGAAAGACTTCCGGAAGTATGAAGAATCAGAGAGAAAGGACATCCCCAAAAGAGAAAACCAGCTCTCTAGCAATGGATACCAGAATCAGAATATTGAAATGGCAGATACAGAATTGCAAATGTGGATGATAAGTAAGCTCAATGACAAGAGAATAGAAAACCAACACAAAGAAACCACAAAAGAAATTCAGGAAATGAATAAAAAATTCACTAAAGAAATCAAATTATTTTTAAAAAATCAAATAGAACTTCTAGAAATGAAAAATTCATTCAAGAAAGTAGAAAACACAATAGAAAGTCTAAGACCAGACTAGACAAGAAAAAAGAATCTCAGAGCTTGAAGACAACACCTTCTCAAATTAAACAAGTCAGTCAAAGATAAAGAACAGAGAAACAGGAGGAACAAACAAAGCCTACAAGAAATACAGGATCATGTAAAGAGGCCAAACCTAAGAATTATAGGCATCCCTGAGGGTGAAGACAAAAACACACAAGGGTTAGAAAACTTATTTGAGGGAATAATTGAGGAAAATTTTCCTAGTCTTGCTAGAAATTTAGATATCCAGGTATAAGAAGTTCAACAATCAATCGCCTGGGAGATTCATCACAAAGAGGCAATCACCACAACACATAGTCATCAGACTAGCCAAAGTTAACATGAAGGAGAAATTCCTAGAAGCTGTGAGGTAAAAGCATCAGTTAACTTACAAAAGAAAGCCCATCAGTCTACCTACAGACTTCTCAACTGAGATCTTACAAGCCAGAAGGGATTGGGGCCCCATCTTCAGTTTTCTTAAACACAATAATGGCCAGTCTAGAATTTTGTACCCTACAAAACTAAGTTTCTTATATGAGGGAGAAATAAAGACTTTTTTAGACAAGGAAACACTAAGGGAATTTATCAAGACCAGTCCTGCCCTGCAGGAAGTTCTCACATCTGCACTATACTTCAATCAGCACAATAGAAACTCATCAGTGTAAAATCACCCAAAAGCTAAAGCTCAGAGCCCATATAAAATAATCGCTCAAGATGTAAAACAAAGCAATAAGGTTCTACCCAACAGGATAAACAGAAAAGCATTCCACTTATCAATGCTTTCAATAAATGTGAATGGCTTGAATTCCCCCTACAAGAGACATAGGCTGGCTGAATGTATATAAAAAAAAAAAAGCCAAGTGCCTTCTGTCAACAGGAAACATATCTAACCAACAAGGACTCATTCAAACTCAAGGTGAAGGGATGCAAAAAAATATTCCATGAAAACAGAAATCAAAAGCAAGCAGGTATAGCCATGCTCATATCACATAACATAGACTTTAAATCAACAGTAGTAAAGAAAAAGATGGTCATTATATAATGATAACGGGAACAATTCATCAAGACAACATAAGAATCCAAAATATTTATATACCTAACAGATGTACCCAGATTCATAAAGCAAACCCTACTAGATCTAAACAAAGTGATAAATAGCAACACTGTAATTGCTATAGACTTCAACCCCCACTGACAGAACTGGACAGATCCTGCAAGCAGAGAACAAATAAATGCTGGAATTAAATGGGACCCTAGAGCAAATGGGCTTAAGAGACATTTACAGAACATTCTACCCAAAAACTATTAAATATACATTCTTCTCATCAGTACATGGAACATTCTCTAAGATAGATCACATCAACGGTCACAAAACATGTCTCAACAAATTCAAAAAAATAGAAATTGTACCACATATCTTCTCAGACCATAGTTGAATAAAATTAGAAATCAAGCCCAATGGAAACACTCAATTCTACACAAATCATGTAAATTAAACAACCTACTACTGAACGATTATTGGGTCAAGGAGGACATTAAGGTGGAAATCAAAAGATTCCTCAAACTAAATGACAACTGGGACAAAGTTAACAAAATCTGTGGGATTCAGCAGAAGCAGTCATAAGGCAAAAATCTATAATCTTAAATGCCTATATCAAAAAGACAGAAAGATCACAAATCAACAATCTAATAAATTATCTCAAGGAACTAGAAAAGGAACACCAAACCAAACCTAAACCCAGCAGAAGATAAGAAATAACTAAGGTCAGAGCAGAACTAAATGAAATAGAAAAGAAAAAAACACTACAGAATATCAAATAAAAAGTTGGTTCCTTGAAAAGATAAAAAAATTAATTGACCTCTCACCAAATTAACCAGAAATAGAAAAGAAAGGACCAAAAAAAGCTCAATGAGAAATGAAAGGAGAGATATTACAACTGGTACCAGAGAAATACAAAATATCATCTATGAATACTACAAAAATTTCTATGCACATAAACTAGAAAACATTAAGGAAATGGACAAATTCCTGGAAACAGACAACCTCTTAAGGCTCAGTCAGGAAGAAATAGAACTCCTGAACAGATCAATTACAAGCAACGAAATTGAAGCACCAATAAAACAATCTTCTGACAAAAAAAGTCCTGGACCAGATGGTTTCACAGCTGGATTTTATCATACCTACAAAAAATTGGGACAAAGAGAAGATGGCGGAGTGGAGGTGACCTCCTGGATTTGTGCTCCCAGAGAGGAAGGCGTGGATCTCCACCTGCCACAACGCTAGAGGATTGCTTCTCCACAGGAACGGCGGTGTGAACCCACGGAGAATCACCGTGGGACACGGGGAACAGGAAAAAACAGAGGCGAGTGAGAAATCAGACCGAGATAATTTGGAGAGTGCAGGACGGAAAACAGACAGCGGAGTGCGGGACGGCCGTGCCCGCCTCACCGGCGAGTGGGGCGGGTACAGCCCCACAGCAGAGCGGCTTGATCTCCCCACTGACCCCCACATCCACTCGGTCAGGGATCTGGCTGAAATTGGTGCAGAATCACCGCGGGAGACGTGGAGCTCCGAGGACAGGTGACATAGGCGGGAGAGAGCTTGGACTCGGGCGGGTCTCCGTGGTGCCCTATCTCTTAAAGGGACAGACGCGGACCTGCACCGAGGCGAGGGGCCGCGAGCGTGAAATATTAAAGCGGGACTTTTTTGCTTTTTTCTCCCCGTACGGCAGCTCTCCGGCTGGGGAGCCGCTGCGGGCCCTGGCGCCTGCCGAGCTCTGAACGCTCTCGCGTGGTCGCCATCTCGGTTCCCACAGCTAAGCGGAAAGGACCTTGGACTCTGGAAGGCCTCTGCGGTGCCAGTGCCCTATCTCTTAAAGGGACAGACGCGGACCTGCACCGAGGCGAGGGGCCGCGAGCGTGAAATATTAAAGCGGGACTTTTTTGCTTTTCTCTTCCCGTACGGCAGCTCTCTGGCTGGGGAGCCGCTGTGGGCCCTGGCGCCTGCCGAGCTCTGAACGCTTTCCCCTGGCGCCTGCGACCGACAGACGCACAGTGGCCATCTCGGTTCCCACAGCTAGGCGGAAAGGACCTTGAACTCTGGCAGGCCTCCGCGGTGCCGGAGCCCTATCTCTTAAAGGGACAGAAGCGGACCTGCACCGAGGCGAGGGGCCCCGAGCCTGAAATATTAAAGTGGGATTTTTTTTTTCTTTTTTTCTTTTTATCTCTCTCTTTCTTTCTTTCTTTCTCTTTTCTTTCTTGTTTTCTCTTTCTTCTTCTTGTTATCCATATTGTTTCTCTCCTTTTTTTTTTTTTTTTCTTTTCTTTTTTCCTTTCTTTTTCTTTTCTCCCTTCCGGTGTCCCTCCAGCCCAGGAGCTACTGTAAACTCCTGAGTGCTCCAGACCCCCAGCTGTGATGCCTATCGGACCCTGAAAATTACCCCCCAGTGCCAGTGATCTGCGGGTGGGCAGGAACAATTGTGCGGGCCAAGGTCTAATTGCTGCAGAGCCATAGGGTGCCAGGCGACTCCTCAGGAGGCTCCATCCCCTGATCCATAGACCCTCTCCAGGTCCCCTTCCCAGGTGTGAACACTGAGTGCTTCCCTAAACGCAAGAGTGTGGAGCCCAGACCTTGGGAACACTGGGACAGTGTAGACCTTTGCCCGTGGGAGCTGCAGCAGCTGGGGCACTGAGGGAGGGAGGGCACTGCCTCCTCGGCCTAGCCAGTGTCTTTCCTGCTGAAGGAGACAGAAACCACACATCCAGAGGAAGAACCAAAAAGCCAGGGGGGGGGAGAAAAAAGAGAGGGAGAAGAGGCTTTCTGCTTGCAAATCGTGTGAATCCTGCCTACTAACTGAAAGTCCGCAACACAATGATTTAACTTGCCAAACTGGTCTTAGGTCAAGCCAACCCTCTGGGGGTGGACCCATCAGAAGCAGTCCCCCAACTGAGATAGAAAAAAGAAACTCTAAACAGCACACAACAGTCTCCCCCTATAGATAAAGGAAGCAACATTCCTAGACTGTTCCACAGCCTAAGAACAGAGTACAAGACGTGCTGTTAACTAGACTAAAGCTGTGAGAAAAGATCTAACGATAGAGCCAGATGGGAAGGGCTCAGCGGAAAAATATGGGGAGCACAAAAAACCAAACGGAAACCTCGCCCCCAAAGAGAAATACCAACTCTCCTCCAATTGGCACAAGCCAGTTTCAGAATACCAACATGTTACCAGAAGAATTTCAGTCTTGGGTTATAAATAAGCTGAATGATATACAAGAAAAAATTGATATCCACCGCAAAGAAACCGCAAAAAAATTCCAGGATTTGGAAGAAAAATTCACTAAAGAAATAGACGTATTGAAAAAAAACCAAACTGAACTCCTAGAAATGAGGGATTTATTCAGGGAGCTACAAAACACAGTGGAAAGTCTCAAGAACAGGGTAGATCAAATAGAAGACAGAATCTCAGAAATCGAAGATAACTCTTTCCAATTAAATAAGACAGTCACAGAGATAGAGCAAAGAAATAAGAAAAAAGACCAGAGTCTTCAAGAAATGTGGGATTATGTGAAGAAACCTAACGTGAGAGTTATAGGCATCCCTGAAGGTGAAGAAGATAATAAGCAAGGGCTGGATAAACTATTTGAAGACATAATAGAAGAAAATTTCCCAGGCCTTGCTAAAACTTTAGATATACAGGTTCAAGAAGCTCAAAGAACCCCTGGTAGATTCATAGCAAATAGGAAAACACCACGCCACGTAGTCGTCAGACTGACCAAAATATCCACTAAAGAGACCCTTCTTCGAGCTGTAAGGAGAAAGAAACAAGTAACATACAAAGGGAGGCCCATTAGAATTACGCCAGATTTCTCAACTGAAACTTTACAAGCAAGAAGAAGTTGGGGCCCCATTCTCACTCTTCTGAAACAGAATAATGCCCAGCCTAGAATCTTGTACCCAGCTAAGCTAAGCGTTCTATATGAAGGAGAAATTAAGACATTCTCGGATAAACAAAGACTGAGGGAATTCACCAAGACAAGACCACCCCTCCAAGAAGTACTCAAAAGAGAGTTAAACATGGATCATCACAACAAAGACCCACGAATGTAAAACCACCCAAGAGCTAAAGATCAAATTCTAGCCACCACAATGGCTCAAGAGAGAAAACATAGCAATGAAGTTCTACCCAATAAGATAAACAGAAATCTATCCCAATTATCAGTTCTCTCACTAAATGTCAATGGCCTGAATTCCCCACTCAAGAGACATAGACTGGGCCAATGGATAAAAAAACACAAACCAAGTGTCTGCTGCCTTCAGGAAACTCACTTAACCGGCAAAGATGCATTTAGACTGAAAATAAAAGGATGGAACCTGATATTTCAAGCAAATGGTAGCCAAAAGAAAGCTGGTGTGGCAGTTTTAATTTCCAATAACTTAGTCTTCAAACCAACAAAAGTAATAAAAGACAAAGACGGTTACTACATACTGGTGAAAGGCACAATTCAACAAGAAGACATAACCATACTTAATATATATGCACCCAATCTAGGTGCACCCAGATTCATAAAGCAAATCCTACTCGATCTAAACCAAATCATAGACAACAACACTTTAATAGTTGGAGATTTTAATACCCCACTGACAGCACAGGACAGATCCTCCAAGCAGAAAATAAGCAAAGACATAGTAGACTTAAACAGAATGCTAGAACAAATGGGCCTGACTGACATCTACAGGACATTCTACCCGAAAACCACTGAATATACATTCTTCTCATCAGCTCACGGGACATTCTCTAAGATTGACCATATCCTAGGTCATAAAGCAAGTCTTAAAAAAATTAAAAAAATAGAAATCATACCCTGCATCTTCTCAGATCACAATGGAATAAAAATAATAATGAACCTTAACAGGAACTCTCATTCCTACTCAAAGTCATGGAAGCTAAACAACCTTCTCCTGAATAACAATTTTGTAAAGGAAGAAATTAAGTCAGAAATCAAAACATTCTTTGAATTAAATGACAAAGGTGACACAACTTATCAAAATCTATGGGATGCAGCTAAAGCAGTCCCGAGAGGAAAATTCATTTCCATAAATGCCTATTTCAAAAAGACAGACAATTTACAACTAGACAACTTAATGAATAGACTCAAAGAGCTGGAGAAAGAAGAACAGACTGACCCCAAACCCAGCAGAAGGCGAGAAATTATTAAGATCAAATCAGAATTAAATGAAAAAGACAACAAAAATACTATAAGGGAAATTAATAAAACAAAAAGTTGGTTCTTTGAAAAGATAAATAAAATAGACACACCACTGGCTAGACTAACCAAGAGCAGAAAAGAAAAATCTTTAATAACTTCCATCAGGAACATGAAAGGAGAAATCACAACCGAAGCCACAGAGATACGTGACATTATCTATGAATATTACAAAAATCTTTATGCACACAAATTGGAGAATGAGGAGGAAATGGACAAATTTTTAGAATCACACAGCCTTCCCAAGCTCAATCAGGAAGAAATAGAATTCCTGAATAGACCAATATCAACAACTGAAATTGAAACAGCAATAAAAAACCTTCCCAAAAAGAAAAGCCCTGGTCCAGATGGGTTCACACCTGAATTTTACCATACATACAAAGATGAACTGGTGCCCATCCTACATAAACTATTCTTCAATATTGAGAAGGATGGAATTCTCCCCAACACATTCTACCAAGCCAATATAACATTAATACCAAAACCAGGAAAGGATGCAACAAAAAAAGAAAACTACAGACCAATTTCTCTCATGAACGTAGACGCAAAAATTCTCAATAAAATCCTAGCAAATCGTATCCAAGTGCTGATTAAAAAAATAATTCATCATGACCAAGTAGGCTTCATCCCAGAGATGCAGGGGTGGTTTAACATACGAAAATCTATAAATGTAATTAACCACGTAAATAGAAGCAAAAATAAAGACCATATGATCCTCTCAATAGATGCAGAAAAAGCATTTGACAAAATTCAACACCCTTTTATGATAAAAACACTTAACAACATAGGCATAAATGGGACCTACCTAAAAATAATACAAGCCATGTATGACAAACCCACAGCCAACATCATACTGAATGGGGAAAAACTGAAAGCATTCCCACTCAGAACTGGAACCAGACAAGGCTGCCCACTGTCCCCATTACTTTTCAACATAGTATTGGAAGTCCTTGAGAGAGCTATCAGACAAGAGAGCAGAATCAAAGGTGTCCAAATAGGGACAGAAGAGATCAAACTCTCACTCTTTGCTGATGACATGATGTTGTATCTGGAAAACCCCAAGGACTCAACCAAGAGACTCCTGGAATTAATTAACGAATTCAGTAATGTCTCAGGTTACAAAGTCAATACACACAAATCAGAGGCATTCATATATGCCAATACCATTCAATCGGAGAACCAAATTAAGGACTCAATACCTTTCAAAATAGCAGCAAAGAAAATAAAATATCTAGGAATATATTTAACTAAAGAGGTAAAGGACCTCTATAAAGAGAACTATGAAACGCTAAGGAAGGAAATTGCAGAACACGTAAATAAGTGGAAATCCATACCATGCTCATGGATTGGAAGAATTAACATCGTTAAAATGTCTATACTACCCAAAGTAATCTATAGATTCAATGCAATTCCTATTAAAATACCAACATCATTTTTCACAGATTTAGAAAAAATAATTATACACTTTGTATGGAATCAGAGAAGACCCCGTATAGCAAAAGCAATCTTAAGCAATAAAAACAAAATGGGAGGTATTGATTTGCCAGACTTCAAACTATACTACAAAGCTGTGGTTCTTAAAACTGCTTGGTATTGGCACAAGGGCAGGGACACAGACCAGTGGAACAGAACAGAAAACCCAAATATAAAACCATCCTCATATAACTATCTAATCTTTGACAAAATAGACAAAAACATACTCTGGGGACAAGAGTCCCTATTCAATAAATGGTGCTGGGAAAACTGGATAGCCACATGTAGAAGACTGAAACAGGACCCACAGATTTCACCTCTCACAAAAATCAAATCACGGTGGATAACAGATTTAAATCTTAAATGGGAAACAATTAGAATTCTAGAAGAAAATGTAGGAAAGACTCTTACAGACATTGGTCTAGGCAAAGAATTTATGAAGAAAACCCCTAAGGCAATCGCAGCAACAACAAAAATAAATGACTGGGACCTGATTAAATTAAAAAGCTTCTGCACAGCCAAAGAAACAGTCATGAAAATAAACAGACAGCCTACAGAATGGGAAAAAATTTTCGCATACTACACATCAGATAAAAGACTGATAACAAGAATCTATTTAGAACTCAGGAAAATCAGCAGGAAAAAATCAAACAATCCTACCAAAAAATGGGCAAAGGACATGAATAGAAATTTTTCAAAAGAAGACATAAGAATGGCCAAAAAACATATCAAAAAATGCTCAACATCCCTAATCATCAGGGAAATGCAAATCAAAACCACAATGAGATACCACTTAACTCCGGTGAGAATGGCCTTTATCAAAAAATCCCAAAACAACACATGTTGGCGTGGATGCGGAGAGACAGGAACACTCATACACTGCTGGTGGGAATGCAAACTAGTGCAACCCCTATGGAAAGCAATATGGAGATACCTTCAACAGATTCAAGTAGACCTACCATTTGATCCAGCAATCCCATTATTGGGCATATACCCAGAAGAACAAAAGTCATTCTTTAACAAAGACACCTGTACCCGAATGTTTATAGCAGCACAATTTACAATCGCAAGGATGTGGAAACAACCCAAGTGCCCATCAATCCACGAATGGATTAGTAAACTGTGGTATATGTATACCATGGAGTACTACTCAGCTATAAGAAATAACAATGATACGACATCTCTTTGGTTCTCCTGGAGAGAGCTGGAACCCATTATACTAAGTGAAGTATCCAAAGAATGGAAAAACAAGCATCACATGTACTCACCAGAAAACTGGTTTCCCTGATCATCACCTAAATGTACATCAGGGAAGGATACCAATTGGATATCAGACTGGGATGGGGGGTAGGGGGAGGGGATGGGTGTATGCCTACATGATGAGTGCGTTGCACACCCTCTGGGGAATGGTCATGCTTGAAGGTGCAGACCCGGGGAGGTGGGGGGGGGAGGGGATGGAGGTATGACTACATGATGAGTGCCAGGTGCACTGTCTGGAGAATGAGAACGGACGCGCTTGGGACTCTGACTCGGGGGGATGGGTGGGACATGGAAAATGTATATAACCTAAACTTATGTACCCCCATGATGAGCTGAAATAAAAAAAATATATATATAAAAAAAAAAAAATTGATACCCATACTGCAGAAATTATTTCATAACATCAAGAAGGAAGGAATCCTCCCCAACTCATTCTACCAAGCCAGTATCAAATTGATACCAAAGTTAAGAAAGGACACAACAACAACAACTATAGACCAATATTCCTTATGAATATACATGCAAAAATCCTCAATAAAATTCTAGCAAACCAAATTCAGCAGCACATCCAAAAAAATCCACCATGACCAAATAGGCTTCATCCCAGGGATGCAAGGATAGTTCAACATACATAAACCCATAAATGCGGTTCACCACATAAACAGAAGCAAAAACATATGATCATCTCAATAGATGCAGAAAAAGCATTCAACAAAATTCAGCACC
Source organism: Lemur catta (assembly GCF_020740605.2). NCBI lineage: Eukaryota > Metazoa > Chordata > Mammalia > Primates > Lemuridae > Lemur > Lemur catta. The sequence goes on from NC_059136.1 coordinate 62,041,355, forward strand.
CTTTCATGATAAAAACCCTCATGAAAATAGACATAGATGGAACATATCTCAAAATTATAAAAGCCATATATGACAAACCCACAGCCAACATCATACTGAATGAGGAAAAGTTGAAAGCATTCCCACTCAGAACTCAGACAAGGATGCCCACTGACTCCACTTCTATTCAACATACTGCTGGAAGTCCTAGCCAGAGCAATCAGGCAAGAGAAGGAAATTAAGGATATCCAAATAGGGGAAAAGGAACTCACTAATAGCCAAAGCAATCTTAAGCAAGAAGACCAAATCTGGATGCATCACATTACTGGACTTAAAACTATAACACAAGGTTACAGTAACCAAAACAGCATGGTACTGGCACAAAAATAGAGACATAGGCCATTGGAACAGAACAGAGAACCCAGATATAAAACCATCCACATATTGCCATCTGATCTTTGACAAAGTAGACAACAATATATACTGGGGGAAAAAATCCCTATTCAATAAATGGTGCTGGGAAAACTGGATAGCCATATGCAATAGATTGAAACAGGATCCATATCTCTCACCACTCACAAAAATTAATTCAAGATGGATAACAGACTTAAACTAAGACATGAAACCATAAGAATTCTAGAAGAAAATGTTGGAAAAACTCTTCCAGATATCAGCCTAGGCAAAGAATTTATGAAGAAGACCCCAAAGACAATCACAGCAACAACACAAATAAATAGGACTTGATTAAATTAAAGAGCTTCTGCACAGCCAAGGAAACAATCAACAGAGCAAACAGACAATATACTGAATGGGAGAAAATATTCACATGCTACACATCTGATAAAGATCTAATAACCAATATCTATTATACAAAGAACTCAAACAAATCATCAAGAAAAAAAATCAAACAAACCCATTACAAAGTGGGCAAAAGACATGAACAGAAGCTTCTCAAAAGAAGATAAATGGCCAATAAACATATTAAAAAATGCTCAATATCACTAATCATCAGAGAAATGCAAATAAAACCCACAATAAGAAATCACCTAACCCCAGTGAGAATGGCTTTTATCAAAAAGTCCCAAAACAAGAGATGCTGGCGTGGATGTGGAGAGAAAGGAATATTTATATACTGTCGATGGGACTGCAAACTAGTACAACCTCTATGGAAAATAGTATGGTAATTCCTCAAAGAACTAAAAGTCTTTTTGATATAATGAACTTTTTTTCTTTGGTAAATATCCAGTAGTGGGATTGCTGGATCACATGGTAGGTCGACTTTTAACCAGCATCTATTGTTTTGGGACTTTTTGATAAAAGCCATTCTAAGTGGGATAAGGTGATGTTTCATTGTGGTTTTAATTTTCAATTCCCTGATGATTAGGGAAAGTCAACCTATCATTTGATCCAGCAATCTCACTACTGGGTGTTTACCCAAAGAAAAGAAGTCATTTTATCAAAAAGATATTTGCACTAGAATGTTTATTGCAGCACAATTCACAGTCTCAAAGATGTTGAATCAACCCAACTGCCCATAAATTCACTAGTGGATTAACACAATGTGCTATATGTATACCATAGAGTACTACTCAGCCATAAAAAAATGAATTAATACCTTTTGCAACAATCTGAATGGAACTGGAAACCATTCTCCTAAGTGAAGTATCACAAGAATGGAAAACCACACACCACATGTACTATTAAACTGGAACTAACCAATCAGCACTCATGTACACAGATGGAAGTAAAAGTCAATGGAAATCAATTAGGTAGGAGTGGGGAGAAGGGGATGGGTGAAATCATACCTAAAGGCTACCATGTATACTATCTGGGTGATGGGTACACTTATAACTTTGACTCAAGCAGTACAAAAGTAATCCATGTGACCAAAACATTTATACCTACATAATATTCTGAAATAAAAAAGAAAAAAATAGAAAAGTGGAAAAAAACATGTTCTATACCTTAAATATATATAATTTTAAAATTAAATAAATACTTCCATAAAGATAGAATGAAGTGAAAACAAAAAAAAATTGGTTCAATCAATTTTACACCAATGGTTTAGTTATAATGCAACTTGAAATTGGAGAAAACTATCTCATTATTATAGAGAAGGTTGAATTTTAAATTATAAATCAAAATTTCAAGTTTAGCCTTGATTAAAAGTTCAAATCAGAGGACACAGATTTTTAATAACAGGAAAGTTGAAAGATTGTGAAATTTCCAATTTCTGACTCAGGACTTGGAAAATACCAGTGCATTATATACAAGAGGGAAGAGACGAACATCTTTAAAAGACAAGATTCCCTGAAGACACTATGGGTATGTGGAAATATATTAAGACCAACCAAATGAGAATAAGCAAAGACTATTTATTTATAGCTTGCTTTAATAAGAGTCAGCCACCACAATTTGCAGAGACCCAAAGGCAGACAGGAGAATAGGAAAGCTTCAGGGTCTCACTCTCTGTCGCCTAGCTGGAGTGCAGTGGTGCAATGTTAGCTCACTGCAACCTCAAACTTCTAGGCTCCTACCTCAGCCTCCCAAGCTTTTTTTTTTTTTTTAATTTTTTTGTAGAGACAAGGTCTGAGTATGTTGCTCAGGCTGGTCTTGAATTCCTGGGCTCAAGTGATCCTCCCACCTCAGCCTCCTAAGTAGCTGAGATTATAGGTATGATCCACCGTGCCCAGCCTGGAAATGAAAAAACTTTATAGTGGAAAAAAGGGAAGGCTTCAGGTGTGCCCTGATTGGAGGCTACTGGCAGGGGAAAGCTGGAGACAGACTAACTAGAAGTGGTGCGTCGTATGTGATTGGTTTGAGGAGTGTATTTTGCTTTCTCCTGTCTGTCCTAAGTTGGAAGCAGGAGCAAAAATTAGGGAAGTTATTAATCAAGCCCTGGTCCTTTGGGTCCATTATTACAGCGGTTATGGTTTGGTGTCCTGGATTGTTACAAGCGATAGCAGTCTGACTTTCTACAAGTCTGACTTATATCAGGTTGGCTTCCTGGGCTGTTTTTGTAGATAAAGTGTTAGATTCTTACATAGGATGTGGGTCAGGGTTCTATTTTTTTATGTAGTCTGGCCATTGTTCATTTATATATTCCTAGATATAAATTTTAACCAGGGTGAGGGTGAAGGTATTGTCATTTCAGATTTATATTTTTTTATATCTTATCATTGTAAAATGAAATATTTATAAGAAATTCTATGGATTCTAATTAATTATAATGATTTTATAGAACTTTTAAAATCATTATGTTTACTTATAAGAAAATATATTTATTCATTGGTTATTAGGAAATTAGTATAGCACTGTTTAACCTACTAACTCTGATTTAAATGATATTACAATTAATTCAAACAGTATAAAAACTATTCACATCTTCTTGAAGATATGAAAACCTTCTTCTTTTTTCCCCTTTTCTCAATCATGATACAGGTCAAAATACATGGTGACTCCAGCAGAAACATTTAAAAAAACAATACCATCCTTCAACTTCTTCCTCACAGTAAAGAACTACCTCAGGGGCAGATTTAACCTTCTCTAATTAGAAACATCTAAACAATAGATGTTTCTAGAGCTTTTACTATTTTCAGTAATCTGTAAGAGTTACTATTTTTGTATATGATATAAAAGGAATACTTGGTGATATCACCAAATTGGTGGCTGATCCTAAACTGTTCTGTGTAAAGAAAGATCACTATGGAGCTAATCAGATGGAAGAGCTGTGATCAGTTGTAGGGTATATGGCGCCATGGATCATTCACGGCCACAGAGAATGGACCAAGACAATGTGCCCAGCTCAAGACTGGAGTCAGAGGCTGGAGTGAGTGGCTATTGAGGGAGGTAGTCAGGAGATCCTGATACAGGTTTTAAAGGCTATAGCAAGTTCAGGATACCTCAAGCAACAGCATGCATGGGACAGTCCATTCAGACAGATGGAGCCCTGCAAGAGGGCTGGAACAGAGGTGAAAGCTGGGGCTCAGTCAGGCCAGCAGATGCCAATTAGAACACCTACTCATGGCTGGATGGGTCAAGGCCCCCAGCCAGAAAGCAAGTTTCAAAAGAGGAAGACAAGTACCAGAAACTGCAAACAAAAGCCTGAGCACATGACCAAGAGAACCTGGACAAAATTAGAGAGGTGGAATTATATCTGGCAGGGTTCAACTGAAGGAAATAAAACTATTCTAGCAACTTTGAGGAAAAAGGGATTCGATACAGGGAAGTCCTGTCCAGAATGTCATTGGAAAGCTGGACACTCAGCTGAGACTCCAGGAATGACTCTGGGAACAATACTGCCAAACTGGCCTTCCAGGGGAGCTGCTCCCTCTGCCATAGTGAAGAACGTGAGGAATCCAGAAGCTTCTACCACCTACTCTATCCCCACAACAACCTCTTGACCCTGCAAAGCTAGGGAGAGGGCACTGGAATGCTGCTACAGTCCGCAGAATCAGTACTAAACCACTGCAACTGTCCCTGCAACCGTCCCATGGCCCTCACAGCTATTGGAGCACTGATTGCTACAGGAAAAGCCCACATCTCCTCTGCCCAGCTTGCCAGTAAAAACTAGCCAAGCAATGTTCCAAATATCACACAAGGGTATCTGATTGGCAGAAACAGATTCTCATCCAGAATCCCAGCAGACTTCTCAGCCTCCACCATACAAAAAGGCATACTGGAATAAGGGAATAGACGGATAATGAGTGCAAAACCTCTAGGCCAAGATCCAGTCCCACGGAATGGAGAAAGAAATTGCTTTCCTTAGAGTTAACAAGCATCAGGTGGTCATTCCTAGAGTATCCAAGGAATGTTTAATAATAGGGCAACTCAAGAAGCAACATGGGAGTCCCATAGTAGTTGTAATTAAAAGATAGCTATTTCCTGAGCATCTATGGGCCAGACACTTTATATACAGTTTCTGCAAATCCCTACAGTTCCTGTAGGGTTGATATTATCTCCATTTCCCAGGTAAGAAATCTGTTTCTAACTTATTTAAGTAACTTTTACAAAGACAGACAGCTAGTAACAGCAGAAACTCAAGGCTGAATCTAAATCCAAAGTCCAGGTGCCTCCTATTGTACCACACTATCTCTCAGTGTTAACTGAGCTACCAGTTCCCAAGTCCCAGAAAAGAATCTAATTCTAAGCCCTTCCAAGTGTCAGCATCACAGTTGCTCATAAACCCTTTCCCAGATCAGGACTGAGTCTGGAACCAAGGTTGCCACCGTCTTCAGGTAAAGCAGCAGCCCAATGAGACAGAAACATCAAAAGCTAGTGTTAAAGTCTCTGTGAGTGACCAAAAGAATAGTAAGTGTATTTTAAGTAAACAACTGGAAAATTATTTAAAATACGCATATAGAATGAAGGGTTCTAGAGAATGGACTTTGGTCTAGGAAAAGAATCTCACATTCACTGTAATTTATTCCCGGAGAATATTGGTTCCATGTTCTACTATTATCTGCCCTAACCCTTGTCTTCAAACCAAGAGGCCAGTGCCCCTCAAAAATATGTCACATCCGACAGCCCCATTTGTAGCAATTGGTCAGAGGCTTCTTTTTCTCGCCCTGCTTGCTAATTGGTCTGCCTTTTTCCTAAAACAACAATTCTATTTTTCCTCTGGCTTACCTCACACCAGTCACTTTGAACAATTGCCCTTCCTGAGTTCCAGCTGCCTCAGGAACACTCCAGGGCCCCCTCACAAAGGAAGAGTCAGCAGTAGCCCAGGGAGAATCGAGAATATTCAAACAAAACAGAAAAATTAGTTCTGTCCTTATGTAAAACTATGTAAAACTGCTGGAACATTGTATAAAATTCTAATAATCACATAGTAGAGATCATATCATGGAACGAGGACATTTTTTAGAAAGGGATGAGGGAAGATGGTGAAAGACAAGCACTGTGTGTGCAGACTGGACTGCTCATGAAGGAACAGGACAAACTAAAGAGGCCATGACCAAAATTACAAAATCATGAACTGTATGGAAAAGACGTGAACAAATCCTGCTGAGTCCTATGGCACTGAAATACAAGAATTCAAGATCACCTTTTAAAGGTTGAGGAACTTAAGTTTAGGAAAAATAAAAGGAAATGCTATTTCACAAAGTAAATTAGATACATGGAACTCATTACAAGAAAGCGATAAAAAGGGGATATAAAATTAAGCTCCAAAGGACTTGGAAAAATTTATAAATGACCATGCCAGAAATAGCTACTAAGAAAAATCTAAGTTATTACTAAGTTTTAAGTTTTCCATCAAGCCTTCCTTCTGTGGGGAGGGATTCTGAGCAGGGTGGAGGTTGGGGCCTGAATGAGGGATGTCCAAACAGGCTGGACAGTGGCCAGAAGATTAGCTACATTCAGAGAGATTGAACAAGTAAATAATGTGTTAAAGATAATGGAAATCAGATTTCTCACTATTGGACAAAGGAAGTACAAATACGGAAGGAGGGAAAGCTAGAATGAAGCCTGTAGTGTTAGACTGGAATTAAGGGTAGCAGTGATTGTTTTTAATATAAAGAGGTAGATATAGAAATAAATACAAACGCAAATATGTACATATATGTTTATATACATATTTCCTAGTTCTATCTTCTGAGGGACTGGAAGCAGTTACATCTTAGTAACAATGAACACACCTAGTGTTCAGATATTGATTTCTAAATGCCACTTTCCACTAAAAGAAATCAAGGCTCCTTAAAGAAATGGTTGATTGCAAGACTAGGGCAGGTAAAGAACAAGATGACCCTGGAACATCTTGTTTTAAGGAGCAAGTAAGGAAGTGCTCAAAGAATGACAAGGACATGTCAAAAGAACAGAAAAACCAGCTTGAAAGGTTTCCCACTGGCCAAGTCTGGGACAAATGGAGCATCAAAATAAATAATGATAGTAACAGCTTAAGACCCATTGAATAAAACAGGAATCCAGGAGTCCACACTCATATAAATAAATGAGAAAGAAAGATGTTCTTTGCAGTAGAATGCCAACTAACAAGTATAGAAAGAATGATGAAACTATAAAATCATAATCTGGCATCATAATCTGGCAACCATGACAGTAATAACTGATTGAGTCAAGAAACATCAATGCATTTGAAAAACAGTGAATAAAATTGGCATGAGGAATAGGTTTTACAGAGTCTCAAGGTATCTGCCTACAAAATTCTTATCGCTTGTAAAGGGAAGAGGAACTTCATAGTGATGGAACCTCACAGACACCAAATCATCAATACTAACACTACTAAGGATGGAGCAAATCAACATCCTGTGCCACGCTATGAGATACGATATGAATAACACAGACTCATTTCTGTGATATTCCAGCCAAAAATAAATAACCTGGGCCTAGTTATAAAGAAACACTGGACAAAGCCAAATTGAGTAATATTTTACAAGATGACTGACCTGTAATCTTTAAAAATGTCAAAATCATGAAAGTCATGGAAAGACTGAGGACTGTTCCAGACTGGAGGAGACTAGAGAGACCTGGTAACTAAAAGCAACAGATGATTTTGACCTGGATCCTTTTGCTATAAAAAAAATTATTGGGACAACTGAAAAAACTTGAATGGGATCTCTGAATGAAAGGTACAGGGGAGTTCTTTGTACTATTCTTGCAACTTTCCTATTAAGTTTAAAATAGTCTCAAAATATAAAATGTTTTGTTAAAAGCTGCTTAATGTCTACAGATTTCTAAATGCCTACAGATTTTAAAAAGTCAAAAATAAAGTCAGAAAGTAAATGACAAACTGAATGTTGGCGAAAAAGGGGGGACTGACAATAGGAAGAAAGACAAACGCTCCCAAGTATACTTGGGATCAATCCTTTGCGAAGGAGTACTACGTAGGAGGAACTATGATTCCAACTCTGTGTGGCTGTAGCCGTTGTCCCAAACTTAAAGTGGATCATCTTCATTGAAACCACAGGACTCATCACTGTGACTATATACAGAATCATTTTCAAAAGTAATGGCAACCAGTCTTATCAATTCTCTATCACGTTTCGAACAACTGGTAGATAAATCTCTTTAATTTATGCCTCAGGTCACTAACTTTATGGGATACTAATGGATGTAATTTTAAAAGGGGAGAGGAGAAAGAGAAGGAAGTGAGATTTACACAGGTAAAGTCTGTCAAAGGGCAGGGATATAGGACCTAGTGTCTGAGCCTCTCCACATGTGCTTGGCCCACCCTTCTCCCAAGCCATCAGGGTCTCATCTCCCAACACAATGCCACAGGCTGTTTCTGCCTCCCCCAGAGTGAGGACAAGGCTTTAACAAAGCCACTATTGTGTCCTCTGCAGAGGCTCCACAGATCCAACACCTAGATCTAATCCAAGGGTCCAAGGCCACGTTGCAGAACATGGAATCTATCTAACCTAGCAGCTGCTCAAGAGGCCAGGTAACAAGTAACACAACCCCTAAGTGCAGTGGCACTAACAACCCATGGTTAAACTTTGAATAATGAAAAATGACTCAAAATGATTCCAAAGTATGGTAGCTCCACATTGTCTGTCTAGAAAACACAGCCTTTGCCTGGTCATGGGGTGCACTTACGAAACTGTGGCCAGATGCATACTGCGCCATCTAACACTTGCTTTCTCTCTTTTTGTCTTGCCTTCTTTTTGTCTAACTTGCTGCCCTAGGATTGCACCTCCCAATAAATCCTTAGGATATAAACTTAGCCTCAGGCTCCATTTTCCAGGAAATTTGTGTTAAGATAACTTGTGTTAAAAAAAAAAAGTTTCCTTTAAAGGACTTCTCTTAAACTTTAATATACTGATGTGCACTGTGAGTCTCCACAAATGGCATATTTAACATGTAGCTTTTTTTAGAACATCTTTCAGAAATAGTGCTCCAATGACCAAAAATATAGGGAAAGCCAATGTTGTAGATTTCCATTATAAAAATTTGAACATTCCACAAATTTATCTTTCAAAATATACCATTGATAAATGCAATAAAATACATAAATGAAAGCACTATTCTTGAACCTAAGTTGTAATATCAATGATATAAAATGGAGCTATAGGGTCAGAGGATGTGAAAATGCTTCATAAATTGCAATTACTTAATGTATTTACAATAATAGTTAACATATAAATTCCTACTATGTGCCAGACAAAAAGTCTAAGCCTTTACTTACTACCCGAAGGTAGACATGATTATTATCCCCATCATATAGATGGGAACACTGAGGCATAACACAAGTTTCCTTAAAAATGGAGCCTGAGCTAAACAGCCTAAGGCATACATCGAGGCACACAGAGGTTTGTATCTTGCCCAAAATGATACAGCTAGGAAGTAGTCCAGGACTTGAACTCAGAACCTATATTCCTAAGCACTGCATTAGCATCTCTACATGATGATCACGTCATACATTGCACTTGTCCCTAACAAAGACACCAAACATGATATGGGGTTTTTGTTCCCACCCAGCTCAATATGGTACAAATAAATCAGGCTGTTGAAAGAATTCCAAAGCTTTGAAAGGAGAGTTTTCTTTTGATGCCCCAAATTGTGACTACTCATACCTTATCACTAGTTCTGCCTACACAGCACACTGGCACCAAGGAAGGACATCCCTGTTAGGTAGGTTTTGCTCTGGTAGCTGCATCTCTCTAGGTCATTGCCTGTCATGTAGCTTCCCGCAGCTGGAGACTCTCTTCTATGAACTAGAATCTACTTGTAAATCTCTCGTGCCTTTATGTGTTTAGCAGATAGACAGGTGGACAGGGAGCAGGAGAGGAAACAGTCAGGAAGAGGAGCAGAAATGGAGGGGGATGCATTAAATCCCACAGAAAATAGAATATTCAAAGCAGATGAGAGTAAAAAGATTAGGATGAGATCAGGAGTCTCAAGGAAGAAGGGATATGATTTAAGGTAATAAGGGGAGCAAGTGTAGGAAGGTAGCACAGAAGGGAAAGGGGTGGTCAGTCCCTCTGAAAATTAGATGCCTCTGCCCTTGTGTTTGTCTGCTAGGGCTACCATAACAAAATACTATAGACTGGGAGGCCCAAATCACAGAAATTTATTTTCTCGCATTCTGAGAGCCAGAAATCCAAGATCAAGGTGTGCTTTTTTTCTCCTGAGGCTTCTCTCCTTGGCTTGTAGATGGCCAGTTTCTCACCATGTCCTCACCTGGCCTTTCTCTGTGCATGTGCATCCCTGTGTCTCTTCCTCTTTTTTTGAGGACACCAATCCTACTGGATTAGGGCCCCAACCTATGACCTCGTTTAACCTTAAGTACCTCCTTCAAGGCCCTGTCTCCAAATACAGTCACATTAGGGGTTAGCACTTCAACATATACAATTAAGTCCTTAAAAAGCAAAAATGTTTTGGCCATACAAGAAGCATAAGTACACAGCAGGAGAATAAACCAGGGTACAGCGCAGAGAGTCTCTGCCTACCTATTTCTTCCTCTCATTATTTTTAACACTAATGTAACTTCTCTATAATGTAAGAATGTTGTGCTAGAGAGGAGTTGGAACTGGAAAACTCACTAAGTAGAAATATCTCCAAAGGACTTGTGGAGAAGGGACTTCCCATCACCCCCTTTTTGGCCACCTGTACAATTCTGAAATGAAATTGATAAATCATATAACTTACATATATACAATTTCAGAAAATGGATATACTACCCTAACTACAATACAAAGGATAAATAAAAATAATTTTTAATAATTTGTACTTCAATATGTAAAAGCTTGTGCAGGACTAAAGTAGTAGAAAACATAATGAAATAGTCTAATGCATGCATTCACCCAAACTCCTCTGCATTTGAGAAGATCAGATCAGGAGCCACTCTGTATAAGTACAAGAAAATGAAAGAAGAGGGGTGCTGGTAGATACTAAAATTTATTACGAAACACACTAACTTGTGGCAACTTCAGATCTGGAGACAATAACAAGGAAAAAGGAGGACCCTACCTGGAAGATCAAGACATTTGAAAGGTGACTGGGAAACAAGGTGATTTGGGTGATGTAGGGCAACTCTACACATTACAGGACATCCTGTATCCTTGAGCTCTGCCCACTACATGCTAGCGGTGCTTTTGCAATAACACCCCCAGTAAGAACCACCAACCTGAAAGTCTTTGCCCAGAAATAAGCTACCTTCTTGAATTTTGGTGTATATCTATTTCAACCATCATGGAAATTAGATTCGCTAGCAAGATTTCAGAATTTTCTTTTTCTGAAGGGGGTTGGCTGTTATGACTAAGTTTTTACAATAAATACAAACTGAAAAGCCAGTGATTATGTGTTAGTTACCACGTGATCATTTGTAAAACTGAAACTCTCAGGTAAATAGTCTCATCCATTTATTAAATTATAAAAGATAATGCTTCTGCCCCAGAAATGCAGGGTTTGCATATTCTGCTTCAAATAAGTGGGTAACTCCAAATAATCCCTATCATTAGACCCCTTGCAACTTAGACCTTTTATGCTAAGATTCTCGAAAGTTCAGCATATTACAATCAGAATTCTCATGTGAGAATCTGATGAGAAATCTAAGAATGGGAAAGAAAACAAATATATTGGGCCACAATTATGCAGCAGCCTCTAAATAGTTTGGTTTACATATACTACCTAATTTAATCCTTACTATAACCCTATAATGTGGGCACTATTATCATTCGTCCTACAAATGAAGAACCTGAAGCTTAGCAGGGTTAAGTAACTTGTCCAAGTAAAATAGTTTTTGGCAGACCCAAGTTCTAGGTTCCCACCCAGGTCATACTCCAGAGCCAACGTCAACACCAACCATCATATTGCCACCAAGAAATCAAACAGAAGAGAGGATGCCTTTTTTTGTTCCATCTATGTTCCATCTCTGGACTTGCATGTTCACTAACATCATCCTCGCAACTCAGAGAGTGGGAGATATTGTCGTTACCACATTACAGATAAGCAAACAAGCCCAGAGAGGTAAACATTTGATTGGGGTCACATAGCAAAAGGTGTGTGAGAGATTTAAAAGCATATAATGTCCTTTTTGCTACATCATTATATTAGGATTCACCAGAGAAACAGAAGTAATAGGATAATATAGATATATATTAATAAAAGAGGGGATTTATTATGAGAATTGGCCCACACAATTATGGAGTCTAAGAAGTCCTATGATATGCCATCTGCAAACTGGAGAACCAGAAAAGTCAGTGATGTAATTCCATCTGAGTCCAAAAGCCTAAGAACCAGGGGAGCCAATGGTATAATTCTCAGACAAGGCCAGAGGCCTGAGAATCAGAGGTGGGGGGAGTGGGGAGTTGGAAGCTGGTGTTGGCCACTGGTGTAAGTCCTGGAGTCCGAAGGCCCGAGACCCAGGAGCTCTCATCTCCAAGGGCAAGAGAAGATGGATGTCCCATCCCAGCTCCAGAAGAGAGAGTAAATTTGCCCACCTTCCACCTTTCTGTTCTATTCAGGCTCTCAATGGACTAGATAATGCCTCCCCACATTGGGGAGGACGGATCTTCTTTACTCAATCTGCAGATTCAAGTGCTAATCTCTTCCAGAAACACCCTCACAGACATACCCAGAAATAATGTTTTACCAGCTATCTGGGCATCCCTTAACCCAGGCAAGTTGACACCTAAAATTAACCTTTGCAATCATGCTGCTATCTTTCCAGAAAGGAGAAGTGTCACACCCATGGTCAATAACTAACTAGAAAAGTTCTCAGGCCCTCGCCTGAACCTACGAGAGAGTTTAGAACAAAGAGGTACAGTTGTTTCTTAGAAAATCCATTAGATGATCTAAGACAACAAAACCATTTTATTATTCTCAAATAAAAAGATGTCTGTTTGTACAAGACTATCATTTAAACAGGCTTTTTGGCTCAGACAGTCCTTTGGTTCACCTTTGAGTAATATCCTGATGTTAAAGGGTAAGGAATGGGGCAAGATTTTCAAACAGTGTGTGGGAGGTTTGAGTCATATCGTTCCCTTTGTCAGGATCTAGATGGTCTTGATTTTCCTGCAGTTTCTTTTAGCTTGTTTGCAGTGTGGATAATCTGATTTTTGGTGAATTTCTGATTACTAAGTCATTTGGTGTTTATCACACCCTTGTGACCCACAGTCTCTGTGCAGGCTGTATGGCTAATACAAAAGACACACGGCCTTGTTACATGACTTCCTAGCCAAGGTCATGCCAGGGGGACAAGATATGAAAGTTAAAGAGACTGGAACTCTCCTATAGTTCTGATAAGAATATAAATGGGTACGATCACCTTGGAAAAATGTTTTTTTGACAGTGTCTCCTAAAGCCAAACACATGCATATGTATGACCCAGCATTTCTATTCCTGGGTATATCTCCAGCAAAAATGAGTATTTTTGAACACTAAAAGACTTGTATAAGAATGTCACCAGCAGCTTTATTGTAGAAGCCCAATACTAGAAACAACCAAAATGTTCAACAGTATAATATGACACAGTAATAAAGAAAAAACCACTAATACTCTGAACAACATGGATAAATATCACAGATAAAATGTGCTTCCCTATCATGTCGGTAACCCACTCAAGGATCTGCAGGAGCTTCAGGTTGTCTTTCCACTGAGACATAAACGTGCCTTCACTGCCCCAGTACCAAAGTATCAAAATTCATCTCTTGCTCCACCCCATGGAGGCCTCTCCCTTCCAGCCAGGGAAATATCTCCCAAGCTAGTTTTGTTAACTTTCATTCTTTGGAATCGAGTAGACATGAATTTTATTATCATCTCTAATACTTACTCTTTGTGTGACCACAGTCTTCAGTTTCTTCTCCAAAATACAGATAAAACTTCTTACCACATTGCAAATCAATAGAGAAGATTAAATTTTTAAAGATGCATAGTGAAGCAATTAGCACAGTGGCAGGCTGATATGACTACTCAACAATAAGCAGTTTTCTTACCTACTTGGCTTTTCCATTCATCTCTTCTAGGCCATCTTCCAGCCTGGAATTACCACTTCCACCAACTATTCCATAAACTCTCCTCTAAGAAACATGCCCTGGCAAGGCCAACCCTGTCTTCATTTTGATTTCCACATAATTTGCATTATCTATAGTCTGAACTAACCACAAAAACACACCCTTATCTCTGAATACTTCCTTTATCACATTATTCCTTTGGCCCCACCCCAGGACCCAGAAGTGTACACACAGTGAATTCTCAATAACTGCTGGGGGGGGGTTAATTGTTAGGTGTGGGAAGAACGGGTGAAAATGCTGCAGGAGGGTAACAACTACCTGTTAGACTGACTTAAAAAGAAATATTTAGACATTTTAATAAATGACCTACACCTTGGTAACTATTAGTCATGCTTGCCCAAGCAACTCAAGAGTAAAGAAAATATCCTTTTTACTGAATTACAGGAGTAAAGAACTATTAGGATAACCATCTCATAACAAATGCCAGAAATAAGTGCCTATACTGACTTACTTTTATAGACACTTTCCAAAGTATATGCTCTAGCCTTGCTAAAAAATAAATAAATAAATAAAAAGGAAAAAAGAAAAGAAAAGAAAAAAAGGTATTACTATTGCTCAAATTTTACTAATCCATGAACCCCTGGGAAGAAAGCCCTAGGTTTAGCCTATAATGGCAACTGGCCACTCTTTCTGTGGACATAAAAGAAATTCAATTTCTCTGGACACTTTTTTCCTCTGCTACCAGTGAGCTCCAGGGACTGGTAAACTCCTAAAGGAAAACCATAAAAAAACCATAATCCAGAGAAAACAAAATCCAGCTAGTTAAACTATCACCAATAAGAAGCATAAACAGGAACCATTTTCAATTGCTTGGAATCAAAAGCTCAATTTTTAAAAGCTTCAAAACAAGAGTTTACTGTTTCCCGGACATCTGCAAGTTGAAAAAACACAAAAACAGTTCTGGAAAGTGCTGTGGTTTACTTCATACTGAGTGGTTCCCAGGTGCAGAGGGAAATACTGCGGCAGAATAAAAAATGAAATGAGCATGAACCGAAAGTTTTTCAGAGCCATATTTATATACACCTTTCTCCAGGCTGGTTGGTAACTCTTCACATATAAATGTGGCATGTGGCATTATGTGCTGATTGCTTGAGAATAGCCTTATCCTGGGGACACTTTTATGCAGATTTCCCTCTTACAAGTTGCATGCAAATTTCTAGCTCTGGAGATCCTTGGGGAAGGGCCTGGCTTGATATAATTTGTCATTGTCCCCATGTCTGGAGCAGCAGGCAGATTAAGAGCCTTTAAGATGGTGAGTGCCACAGTTTAAGAAGCAGAACTGCCAACCAGCTGTGTATGGGCCTCAGACTGTGGAACAAGCAATAAAAAGAAAAAAGCGAGAAGAGAATTGCCAACTTCTTGCAACATGGAGCCAGAACTGCAAAAGCCAAGCTGGTCATTTTTCCACCCAGCCAGGCCCAAGGTTGGCGTCTGACATCAGTGTGGAGAATGACATCAGAGAGTCTCCAGTCACCTGCCTGGCTGACAGGCTTGCTCAAGAAATGCCGTGGGAGCCCACAAAGATGCAAGGGAAGGGGGGTGGAGGGGACTGATGTTGGTCAAAACGCCCTGGCTCTTTGTTAAACAGACTACTATTTTGACCAATCTAATAGAGCTAGTTTTGCAGAATAAGACTGGGGAGGGGGGGAAGTACTTATATTTTGGAATTGAGGAGGAAAAATAAGAATAGCAAACTCAGGTTTAGGTTCCATTGCAAGCGAGAAAAAATTGACTTTGGTGTTATGGACTAAAAGTTTGTGGCCCCCCCAAAAAAATAAATTTATCTGTTGAAGCCCTAACCCCCAGTGTGGCTTGTATTTCGAGTAAGGAAGTAATTAAGGTTCAATGAGGTCATAAGCGAGGGACCCTGATCCAATAGGAGATTAGCATTCTTACGAGAAGAGATACCAGAGAACTTGCACATGCACACACATGCTCACTCTCATACTTTCTCTCTTCACACACACACACACAACACACAGGCTTCCTGTGAACATGTGAGGCCAAAGTGGCCATCTGCAAGCTAGAAAGAAAGTACTTACAAGAAACCAACCCCTGCCAGAACCTTGATCTTGGACTTCCAGCCTCCAGGACTGTGAGAAAATAAATTTCTGTTGTTTAAGCCATGCAGTCTGCAGTAGTTAGTTACAGCAGCCTGAGCAGCTTGGCGAACTCCAGCCGAGTAAAACGAGGGGCTCAAAGAACTGAACAGAACCTGGAGAACCAGCCTGGAATCAGGCAGGATCCAAGCCAGCTCCAGAGAATAAGAAATCAGGAACTGAGCACTGGTCAGGACAGCAAAATTGCAATAAGGAAATTCCAATTGTTTCTCCCATGTTTTTTATTACTCACTCAAAATTCAAAGTCCCAGGAGGATGTGACTGATTCCTAAACTTAGGCAATATGTCACCTTTTACCCCTCAGCTATACCAGGATAGGGAGAGAAACAATCTTGTCCCTTTCACTTCTATAACAGCTTGCTAACATGTGGATTATACCAAGACATCACAGTGGGAGAGGCCTTGCTTAAAAAAGAAAAGAAAAAAAAAAGAAAACCACAAGAAGTTTCTAGGAAGGATGAATGGATGCTAGGTAGTGTAAACATTTTAAATGTCCACTACACTAAATATCATTACAAATTCTTGATGGGCTCATCATTCTCCTGATATGCACATTGCATGTATATGGGGTGGATTTCTGTAGCTATAGATTGAGGAACAGTGAATCCCAGAGGAGCACCTGCCTACAGGGAGAGCTACGCAGCTGGACTTTTCCTCTGAGCTCCAGACCTATATAGCACCTCTCTCTGTAGCTAACATTCTGATGTCAGGACTACAGGGTATTTGAAAGTCCTTGATTAAAATGTTGGAGCTAAAGAGAAATATTATTAACTACTACTATATACTGTCATTCACTCACCAGTTCCATCATATTTAAGTATCTTCTGATTGTCCAATTAAGATTTATTGAACAAGTGCTGTGTATCATGTTTTTTTGCAAGGAGTTTTATCTATGCTAGCTTATTTATTCTGTAAAATAGCCCATGAAGTCCAAAGGTCAACAGTGAGGAAGAGAACAGTAATAAAGTAGTAGCAGTATAGTTCCTATCCCCCATGACCTTGGGAAACAGTAAAAACTACAAACTACATAAACACAAAACAACCAAAGAGTAAATAAGCAACATATGAATAAGTAGGAAATGAGTATAAACCAACTTCACCAGTACCAATGTAGGTGGAAAAGCCCTAGATTAAGGTCTTGACCTTAATTTCCTCACCTGTTCAGTGAGGCCTAGATTAAATGACCTGTACGGGGATTTGCAGCTCAGACAGGATGTCATTCAACACCTCCTAACGAGCTGAATGAACAGAGTGGTGTGGATTTATTCAGGGAAGTTTCCTTGAAAGGGAGAAAATTTTTAACCTGTTCTCCTTCAACTCTCCAAAAATTTTATTACACAAATTCAATAAAGTCTCCTATGCCTACCTAGAGGCCAAATCCAATTGCTGTAGTTCAGTTCAGGCCTTACCTTATTTGACTCCTTGGTTGCCTTTGCACTGCTGACTGGTCTACCTTTCTTCAAACTTCCTCCTCTTTGATGTCCCGGAAACTCTTCTCTCCTGGTTCTCTTCTTACTTTCTGGCCTCTCTTCTTCCTCCATCCACACTTAACACAGACGATCCCTGAGGTCTGTCGTTGGCTTTTCTCTTATTCTTCCACATGTTCTGACAATTTCATCCAAACCTGTGGCTTCAAATACCAACCACACAGTCTCTCATCTTTCTCTCTAATGGTAGTGCCTTCCCCAAGTTCCACATTCATGTATCAACCACTTACTGGCTAACATGTTCCTAAATGCCTCAACAGCCACAAGTTCAAAACTGAACCCCATCCACACCCCTACCTTTCCCCTGGAAGTCATCAAAGCCTCTCCCTTCACATCATTGGTTTTCAGGTCCTGCCATTCCACCTCCAAGGTATCTCACAAGTCCAGCCCCACTGTAATATCTCCGCATAAAGCACCCAGCCTCTCTCTCTCTCCTGATCGCCTTGCCTCACTGCCTGCCCATTCCAAATACTAGAGGACTATTTCTCACATAATATTTAATTATGACCCCCGCCCCACCAGCTCAATACTCTTCACATATTGTCAAATGCTGATGGGGTAAAACCTGAACTCCTTCGCATGGCAAACTAGACCATCGTATCTGCCCTCGTCAGAGCTGCCATCACACTGAACTGTGCTGTAGCTGCTTGCCTGTGCCCACCGCATCCCCATATGCACAATGCTTGAACATAACAGGCTCTAGAACCACTAAGTACCTATGTGAATGAACAAATACCTCAAATTTCCTCACAAAATTTCTCCCTTTATACATTATTTCATCATTTTTATTGTCTATACCTTTAATAGTAATACCATTCTAAAATAACAGTGAAGATATTTTCCATTTTCTTATACCTTAATTTTAAACCAGTAAAACCTCAAGTGAGCATCTAATTCAGTAGTTCTCAACCTTGGGTACACATAAGAATCACCTGAAGACTTTTTTTTTAAAAAGCTGGCTCCCATCTGGACCAATGGAATCAAAATTCAGCCTTTATGTTTACTGTGGCCACTGGAGGACTTTCACTGGAAAAAGAAAAAAGAGCCAACATTCATTAAAGAGATTGACATCATGTTCAATGCATAAAATTTTATACATGGTATCTTCTCTACTCTTTCAAACAATTCATGAAGTAGAATCCTCTTTTTACTTATGAGGCACCTGAAACTCAAATTAATGTACTTGAATGGAGTCACTCAACTAGTATGTGGTGAGTCTAGGACTCTAATCCAAAGCTGTTTCCAAAGAACATGTGCTTTCCTCTGTCTAAGCCTCCAGAAAGGCAGTGCAAAACGTGTCAGGGGAGGGAGGGAAGGAAAAAAAGAATAACAATGGACATTGGATTTGAGCATGGGGAACAACCCACAGTCCCCCTGAGTGTAGCAGGAGTGAACCATCAATCTGGACATACTGGTTTGAAGTTTTAAATAAATGTGACCATTTGGCAAACACCTAAGTGATAATTGTTCCAGGCAAAAACTGTACATAGATGCCAAAATTAAAGAATGAATAAGAAAAGGGATATTTATAGTCTCAAAGTATATCCCCACAAAATACTTATTTACAAAGGGGAAAGTGTAACTTTATAGTGGAGAAGCCTGGTAGACCCCACCTTAACCAACTGAGCCAAGTTGATATCATTAGTAACCAGTAATGAGAGAAACTGACATCTTACGTCTCCTGATAGAATGCGCTGAGAAGGCCACAGCATCATGTCTATAGCATTCTTGCCAAAAATGCACAACTTGAATTATGAGGAAACATCAGACAAACCCAAATTGAGGGACAATCTATAAAACAACTAGCCAATCCTCTTCAATAGACTCAAGATCATAGAAGACAAAGACCAAGAACTGTCCCAGATTAAAGAAAAATAAGGAGATACAACTAAATGCAATGTGTGGTCCTAAATTGGACAGGGGACCAAAAAAAAGAACATTAGTAAGATAGTTTGTGAAATATGAGTAAAATGTATAGATTAAATAACAGTATTATAGTAATGTTAATTTCCTGCTTTTGCTTATTATATTGTGATTATATATCAATATTTGGGGGATTTGGATAAAGGGTATGTGAAATTTCTTTAAATTATTTTTACAATTTTTATAAGTCTGAAATTATTCTCAACTAAAAAGTTTTTAAAAATTAAAAATTTAAAATGTGTGCTCTAAAGTTGTGAGACTGGCTTTTATCCATGAATCTGAGGATAATTCTATAAGGAGTACCAAATTATTTTGAGTGTTATGCATGACATTTGCCTCTCAAGATGATTACCTTTTAAGACAGTGTCATTTTACATGTATATAATGTCACGCTTGTTACATTACCAGTTGCATTTCATTACAATCCCATATGTATTTCTTTTTCTTAGCACCCATAGGTTTTAAGGTACCGCTTCACTAAGTATCATTTGATAGGTAAGAAGCTGAGCAACTCCCACAGCTCACAGGGCCAGTAAATGGCAGAGGCAGAGCTGGAAACTGGTGTCTGCTCCACCTTCAGGGCTCCTTCCACTGGGCTACACTGCCTCACAGATCTTAATTCTCTGGTAGAGTGCACTCAAGACACAAAGAGTCTGAGAAAGACCAAAGAAGCTGAAGTGGAACGGAAGAATGATAGACTCCATTGACGGAATTCATACTGCAAGACACCTGCACCTGAATGTTTACAGCAGCACAATTCACAATTGCAAAGATGTGGAAACAACCCAAATGCCCATCAATTCATGAATGGATTAGCAAAATGTGGTATATGTATACCATGGAATATTACTCAGCTATAAGAAATAACGGTGATATGGCATCTCTTTGGTTCTCCTGGAGAGAGATGGAATCTATTCTATTAAGTGAAGTATCCCAAAAATGGAAAAATAAGCATCACATGTACTCACCAGCAAACTGGTTTCCCTGATCATCACCTAAGTGCACATTTGGGAATAACACCAATTGGATATTGGACAGAGGTGGGGGCTGGGGGGAAGCAATGGGTGTATACCTACTTGATGAGTGCGATGTGCACTGTCTGGGGAATGGACACGCTTGAAGTTCTGACTGGGGGGGATGAGAGGGAGAGGATGGGTGCATACCTACGTGATGAGTGCAATGAGCACTGTCTAGGGAACGGACACGCTTGAAGCTCAGACTCAGGGGGATGGGGGGGCATGGGCAATATATATAACCTGAACTTTTATACCCCTATAATGAGCTGAAATTAAAAAAAAAATAAAATAAAAAAAGGGAAAAAAAATTCTCTCTAAAGTTAGTAAAAAAGCATGTTAATATTTTACATTTTGGGTGGGGGAAATGCTAATCTATCTTTCCTTCCCCAAGACCTTTAATAACCATGATAATAATGGCTGACATTTGCTGAGCAATTACTATTGCCAATTACTGTTCCAAGTTCCAATATGTTAGCTCATTATTCTCTGCAACCACCTTACACTGTAGATACATTATTCCAGTTTCACAGATGAGGAAACTAAGGTACTGAGAGTTTAAGCAACTTGCCACAATCACATAGCTGAAGGATAAAGGGATAGCTCAGTGAGATCAAATTGATCCAGGGTCTTTTTTTTTTAGGATTTCCAGAATGCTTTTGCTTCTCCCATAAGCATTCTTAAAGTTCTCTATCTCCTTCCAAAGTCCACATCCCTTTCATAACAGTGCCTTCCATCACCACAGCCTCTTTTCAGATCTTTAGGAGCAATTGTTTCAAATGGTGAAAGCTAGATCATTTTGTCAATCATACTGAACAGTGCTCACTCTGCCCCAAAGACCACACCCAAGTTAATAAGAGGAGGAGACAATATTAAAAAGATCATGTCTCTACACTTAAGGTGCTTATAGTCTCCTCAAAGAATTCCTTTAAAAGTTAACTTAAGATCTTTCACTATCCTAAGAAAAGGCAGTGACTCTCTTCTCTGTCCATAAGGATTTGATGGGGTATGGACTTTTATCCTTTATCAGACTGGATTCCAATCTTTCACTTGCCAATGGTCAGGATGCATAATTAGAGACAGATCAGGTCAAAATTACTTACTGATTTGCTTGTTCAAAATAGTTCAGATTTGCCATTGTAAGAGACTTCTCAAATGAGACGGTAAATTTGATAAGCTCCTTGACTACTTGTCTTCAACAGTATTTTCTTCCTGTCATATGGAGATATCATTGATGTAACATTAGTAACAACGGGAGTAATGAGATTCACACTGAGCCCACCCCTCTGTGACCAGGAGCAGCAAGCTCTTTCTGGGGTTGGCAACCTGTCAACAGCCTCTAAGAGATCAGACCCTTGCCCTTGTCAGTTCCCTACTCTTCAGGGGCTGATTATCCAATCTAGGACCTCTTGTGGCAGGTTCATCTCCTATACTCCGCTACATGTCATTTGCCTGTGCAAACTCATTTCAACCAAGTCTTCAGAAATTCCCTGTACTATAGTGAAGCATTTCTTAGGCAGGGTGGCTTCTAGCAGATGGCAGACAGAAAACAGATTTTGATTTCTTCTTTGAAGATCCACAAAACTTCCCTGATATTTACAGAAAAAGTGTCCCAGCATCTCTCATAATTCCACATACTATTATTAAAGGTTGAGAGAGACAGAACATTTGGCCCATCACGCTTTGATACTACTATCTTTATAAACTCAGGAAACCTGAACAAAGTTTGAAGCTGTAACTCCTTTTTGCCTGCTACACACACACACACACACCCCTTTGCATTGCCTATTCTTCTGACTTACGTTAAAATTCAGATACAGATTCTAAGACAATAAACCTTATGGGAATGGGGAGGGGGTGGTAATGCTAGCATAATATTAAGAATTATGACACCATAATGCCCTAATTTTATTATTATATACTATATTTACTCACATTTCATAAGTTTGAAAAAAGGTTAAATAGATAGCTTCTCAATACTGGAAATCCTTCTTAGCTTGGATGTGGAGGATAATTTGCTATGACTGGGGAGGAAAATGAGGCAACTCTGGGACTTATAGATGTGACTCACAAATTGGAATAGCTTTTCTGACTCCTCTGTTATCATCTGATGGGTCAAGCCTACAAGTATTCATTATGGAGTTCTTAGGAATAAATCTCCACTGAACTCTGCCTGCCACAGCCAAATCTCTCCAAACACCGCAGGCCCACAGGGAACATTCCTAAGAGGTTAACGGCACCAAATGCACAGATGTTGATGGTTCAATTTGCCTACAACATAACAAAGACACATACATACACCCTCATCATTATTCCTCCTCCAGAAGATAAAGATTGAAACATGCTTCCAGCAGCCTATTTAACCACAGCGTGTTTAGAATCTTTTCAACCTGTCTGAAGTACAGAGATAAAATTATTTATGTTGCTGAAAATAACACCTAAACGTTTTCATATTTTTAAAATCACAACTAAATTTTAAGCTCTTCTTAGTCTCTCTGCTTCCTATATATGGTCCCTTTCTACCTCAGAGCCTCTGATATTTGGAAATCAGCTCACAAAAGGTACTTACTGCTCAAGGCATGAATCTAAAAGTCACATAATGTCTTTTCTCCTTTGTCCCTATTTCTTAATTTTTTTTTTTTTCTTTCCTTCTCCCACTACCCAAGACCTAATGCTCACATTCTAAGTCTCTGGTCTTTTCCCTCCTTGGCAGAGTCAATCTGATTTCAAAATTTATGTAGAAGCTGGTAGGTGGTAGAATCTCAACAGAGCCTACACCCCTATGAATTATGGTAACCAGCCATTGTTATATTGTCACAGACATAAATAGAAAACCTTTCAGCTGGTGTTTATTTCTTTTCATACAATCTTCCACAGATCCCTACAGCTTCTCAGAGTACTTCAGAGTTTCCACAGAAAATTATTTGCCAAGAAATAATGAAGAAACTAAGAAACCATACCATACCTTGCTTTTATCTGGGATCTTTATTAGAGTTCCTCCTAAATTTCATGTGGTTAAAAAAGAAAAAAGGTACTATGGCTTAAGAAAAAGTTTGAAAACAATGTATAGTCCAGCTTTATGTTTTACACATGCAAAAACTGAGACCCAGAGAAGGCAAAGGAATGGAATGAAAGTCAGAAAGTTCCTCAGGATCTACACAGAAGGACCATGGTATAAGTTTATAAAGATTATAATAGCCCTGGATTGGAGCTGAGGTGACAGATCCATAGGATTTTACAATCTTGGGTTGGTGGGCATATAAAGACCTTTGGGGTCCCTATGAATGCACCCTCTCCATGGCAACCTCCAAGAGGCAGCCTGATACTGAATTGGCCACTGTGGGGAGCCTTAGTGTACTCCCCAGAGCTCCAGCTTCCTGTATAAGCATGTCCAGCAAATCGTCCTCTATAGTAGAGGAAAACTAAAAATAGCCCAAATGTGTATACAGGTACAATGGAATGTTTTACAGCAATAAAAAAGAGTAAGAAAACACGTTAGTACTAAAATAGAATTGTCTCCAAGATATAGTCATATTAAAAACATAAAGCCAGGATGATATATAATTTGTACAATGCATTAAATGTCTCTAGAAAGCCATGAGGAAGGGGTAGAAATGGGTGGGAGACTTCTCATCATAAACCTCTTTGAATTCTTTGACTTGAATCGCATGAATGTATCCCCTCATCGAAAAATAAGTTTGTTTTAAATTTAAAAGCCCCAGTTTCAAAATACGTCTTGGATTTTTGTTTTTGTATCTGCGACTCTTTTAAAACCTATTTGTTTTCTCTTTATTCTCCATGGGTACCTCAATTTCCCTTCCTTGACAAAAAGAACTGTTTGTCCCTTCTTCATTTGATTTTATAATAAACTTGTTGCTGGCTTTAAGTTCAATTGCCCAGCATCCAATAAAGTATCCAACAAAGCTAGCATAAAAGATAGCTGCTTCCTGACATTTTAAAACACTGAGCTTTCATGTCTCTGGCTTCCCCATATCCCCCAATCTGAGGCTGCCAGATCCTTCCTTCCATGCCCCATCCAAATGCATCATGGTCGCACAATGGTCATGTCTGAACCATTTTTCCAGGAGCTTTCATTAGAGCCCAGCTCCACAGCCTTCTAAAACCCAGGCAGAAGGTATTCTCTATCCTTCAAGCTAAAACTTCCTTCTTTAGCTCATCACAGCTCAAGAACTGAGATCTTAAATTTATGGGAATCAATCTTTCAGCAAGTATTATCGTAGCTAAAATCTATTATAGCTAAAATGGGTGTGTTATATTCCATACTTCCTGTTCCAATAAATTTTCATAAATGGAAGGTCGCAGGAGCGCTGGGAATCTCACCCTGCAGTGCCCCCTACTGGTCATTTTAAGAATCGGCGAGGAGGGAATAAAGGGAATGGCAGTGACTTTCTAAACAGTGCTGAAGGAATAATCTATGTGGTAGGGTTTTGTTTTGTTTCCACATACCTTTCAAACTGGGTATCATTTTGGTACATATGCCATCCTGGGTACAAGCTTCCAGAGAATGTCTATGGGTCACACTGATGATGACCCAGCGTCAACAGGAGGAGGAGACACTTCAAATTGCAGGGAGAGGTGGAAGAGGACCCCTCTTAGAAGAGAAGCACCGTGCCTAGAATCTTAAGAGCTCCCTGCCTCACACCCCCAGCCCTAGACAGGGTGGCCACCATAGGACATAAGGTGGGTTTCATCTGCCAAAAACTCTATGCTGAAATTCTCCTCTTGGATTTTTTCCCCTCATGAATTTTCCTTCTCTTTCAACATGCGAATAACACTGGGCAGGTTAACTGAATTGGTTTTGCATTTGCTTTAATGTGATTTTCTTGGACCTGATTGGTTTTGTCCAACAACTAGTGGAAAGCAACTTGGTTCTGAGTTAGCGGGGACTAAGGAGCGTGGGGCATGTCCAACAAGAGGCCTCTGGGCATCCAGGGGAGGCAGAAAGACCCTGAGGAACCTGCCTACAGTCCCATCCACGTGAACATTTTACCTTACCTTGGTGAAGCAGGATGTTCAAATGGGACTCTTCCCATCTTAACATTTTGGCCATGCTCCAAAGCTGAGACAACAGATGTGAAGGCCTCCCCTGTAGGATTTGCAAGGGGTTGACCAAAACCATTGTTCTTCCATGGAAACCCATCACCCATCTCCTGACAATGTAAAAGAAATGTTAAGAATTCATCAGGAGAGAAGCTAGGAGGTAGCTGGGATTTTCTTTGAAGAAAGTTGTTGGTATCCCAAGAGTCCTCCCCCACCACAGACAAGGAGAAGGTGGTGCCTTTCCCCTTCTCATGCCAAGAGAGGGGCTCTTCGAGAGGACAACTTGGAGAGTTTGTCATTCATTCCCTGGAGAGTGCAGACTGACACCTGACTCGTCCCTCCAGTGTTAAAGATGAGAAGCTGGCTGGAATGGCCTACCTGGTAGCAAAGGGACGGAACAAAGGGAATAGCTTTCCAGAGTTGGGTGGGGCAAACACATTCACAGGTTTCCAACTGGGTAGCTATAAACCCCAAGGAAGAGAACTAGACTTTGGTTATCTTAAATGGATCCCCTGGAAGGACAAGGTGATCCCAACGGAGGGACAGATTACCAGGAGCCAGGAGCTGAGGGGAAAGCCACAAATGTCCAGCTGCAAGAGCTGCTGCCCACATCAAGGGAGCTGCAGGTAGAAAAATGCTAGGGCCAGAGTCCCTGAAAACTCACTGAAAGCTCCCTCTCCCCACCAAGAGTAAGCACTAATACTGTATCATCCAGCTGCCCAATGCCAAATTACTACTGTCCTGTCAAGTAAGACCTTAGAGCCCCTTCTCCTTCCCTCCCACCCAGGGCAGCAGGGTGAGTGGTGTAGGAGTAGAACAAGAAGCGGAGGAAACAGAGGTACCAGCCATGTGCTCCCCAATCCCTACATTGACTTCCAACCCAAAGAGTCTGAGCCGGGGGAAAGGAAAAGCTTGGCTTTACCTGGACTTTGCAATCACTGTGATTATTCATTTATTTAACATCACTAATCATCACTGATAGAGAAGGAAGAAAAACACAGGCTCAGATCCCAGAGGTTCTGCTGCAGTTTTGTGACAGTGCTGGAATACATTTTGTGTGTGCCTGTAGGTGAGTCAAAAACAAAAGATAAACTCCTGAGACGCACATACAAGATAACAGATTTAATCTTCCATTCTAGGAAACAAGACTTAGGAAAAATAACCAATAGTCAAACAGCACTTCACAAACCATATTCACATGCATTAGTACTTCATTAAATTCCCATAATCATACCCACTTCAAAAATAAAAATCGAGGTTTAAAGAAATAACTTGCCCCAGGATCAAGCACACTAATAAGTGAATTTGAACCTAATCTATCTGATTTCAGGGAACTGACTCTGGGAACATTTGTAAAACTCAGCTTCTAGCATTTCTGGGGAAATTCTTGAAATTTCAATGGCTACAAAGTGCAATGTACTGAATGTTTACATCCCCCCAAAATTAATGTGTTGAAATCCTCACCCTCAAGGTGATGGTATTAGGAGGCAGGGTCTTTAAAAGGTGATTAGGTCCCTTAAAATGGGATTACTGCCCTTATAAAAGAGACCTAAAGTGATCCCTTGTCCTTTCTGCCATGTGAAGTTACAGCAAAAAGATAGCTATCTACGAACCACAAAATGGGCCCTCACCAGATACCAAACCTGCTAGCACCTTGATCTTGGACTTCCCAGTTTCCTGAACCCAAATAAGCCACCCAGTCTATGGTTGTTTGTTACAGCAACCTGAATGGACTAAGACACAAAGAATTTGGTACTTTATTTCCTAGCTACCGATCCATAAATGTAACCTACTAGCTAAATACCAGAAGTCTGCCAATAAACGCCCCTGTATGACTAACCTAAAAATACTGATTTTCCTGTGCCTTCTTGAATCTCCTAAAACATTCTTTTCCCTGAGAAGTGATCATCCTCAACTACTTAAAGGCAATTAGAAAATCCCTTTTAGCTTGTCAAGCTCTGGACCTCTACTGTCATTTCATCTTTTCTCAGAGCCTACCCTTCTAGTCTCTTGATAATTCCACTGCACAGGCATACATGCTATCCAGTGTGTTGTGTTTGTCCATAACCCACCGCAAGCTGTGGTTGCTCCTCAAAGCTGAGATAGGGTGTTTGCATTCTAACAAATCCCAGCACATTTTCCCATAACATGTCCATTTTACTAACTTAACATTATATGTGATTTTTAGTTATTTGGGTCTGAGATATAGCTTTCAGTTCTTCTTAAATATGACAAGTTTCATGAAATCACATTATTGGACAGTTCCCCTTCTCTTTCCTCAAAAGGAAGGAAGGATAAAAGGGGAGAAAGGGAAGTGGAAATAGTCCTATGCAGTAATATAGAAAAAGAAAAAAAAACTTAAAGAAAGGGAGGAAGCTTAACTCCCACCCCTTCTCCTGAAGTACCAACTTCCCACAGATGGAACGGCAGCTTTTCTCTTTGTACTTCACATGCTCCAAGAGAGACTAGACTTTACTTCCTGGCAACCCCTTCCTCACCCCTTTCCGTTCCCATTTCATGGCCACAGTTCCAGACAAAGCCATTTCTTAGTTATACAAACCTTTTGAGTTCTCAGCAGAGCACAAAAGACTCACCATGTGCTTAAGGCCAAGGTACTTTTTGGCTCAAGATAGGGAACCCAGAAATATGTTTGAAACTTTAAAAATGTTGTGGAGTGTGGGGGGCCCAGTGTGTGGGGCTACAGGATTCACTGCAGTTACCCCTACCCCTGCCTCTAGGTAAATGGACAAAAGTTCCAGTCCTGGCTTTGCCTGGGACCTTGGAGCAGCTCTGGCCCCAGAAAAGCCTGGGAAGAACCAGACTTTGAGATGGAGGGTTTGTCTGCCACACGGGAGTCCTTAAACCTGAGCCCAGGCATTTCCCTCCTGTTGGCATCAAGAGCAAACCCCAAACTACCTGACTTCCTAGGCCTCCCACACACTCCCCACCCTCTACCTCTTCTGCCCCGTCAGACGGTGTTTTCTTTCCCTCAGCCTCAGGGTTCTGAACCCTGGCCACGTCCTCCGGCCATAAGCCCCAACCAACTCCTGCCCACAGGGATTTGAAGGTCTTCTTACCTCTCCTGCAGTTCTTATAGTTCTCCTATAGGTCCTGTGTGGTCCGTCCATCAGCAAGTTCTTCCATTACCTCCGAGGAAGATGTCATCCTTCAGACTTTGGTCCGTTAGAAGTTCATCCTGGTAGCCCCGCCTATCTTCACCTACGCTGCACTGATAAAGGTGCTGAGTTAGCCACTGCCAAGGCATTAACTCCTTCTCAGAGTTCAAGCCCCCATGACCCACCAAGGAAAGTTCTCAGGGCACCCCATCTCTCCAGTTGCTCCCAGCCCATTTCCTCTCATTCTTGTCTCGCTTATTATAAACTTTGCTTCTATTCCTGTCTTCAGTCCCTCCAGATTTAGAAGTTACTCATGCTCTCCAGGCATTTGAACCTCAGTTCTCCCACAGTCTCAAGTCAACTCCTTGGTCAAGATTAACAGCACAGAAGAGCTGGATTACCCTAACCCTATAACATGACTTCTATTATCATCCCTGTTTTACAAATGCTAAAACCAGGCACAGAGACCTTGGGCTACTTGCCCAAGAAGGAAGTCTGACTTTAGAACTGAAAATCTTATTACCTACACCAGTGGTTCTCAAACTTCAGTGGACATCTGGATCACCTGGAGAGAATCACCAGCTTGCTGGGCTCCAATCCCAGAATTGCAGATTCAATAGGTCTGGCATGAGGTTGGATCATTTGCATTTCTAACAAGCTCCCAGGTGATGCTGATGCTATTGGTCTAGAGATTACACTTTGAGAACCACTCACCTACACTCTTGCTTCTATACTTTTGACTACACTTTAGAACAGAACAATTACATCACAATCATTACAGGTGTGGCCCACACACCAGTATTGTTTAAAAGCTCTTCAGATGACTCTGAGGTGCAGCCTGATTGAGAGCTTCTGAAAATAGTCTTGCCACTCAAAGCATAGTACACTTGGCGGCATCAACATCACCTGAGTCCACTCAGACCTGGTAAATCAGAAGACCCCCAGGTGAGTCATATCTCATTAAAGTTTGAGGAACACTGGTAAACACTCTACTGCCTCCCAGTTCCTCTCTAGCTGCTGAGCCTACTGCTAGAGATCCCAGACAATCACTGTTTCAGATAGGGTGCTACCAGAGAAACAACCAGTAGGAGATCTTATTAGGAGATTTACTGCAAGGAATTGACTTACAAGATTGTGGAACTGGCTAAGCAAGTCCTAAATCCAAATGGCAGGCCATCAGGAAAGACAGGCTGCCACTCTCAGGCACAGGCTGAAGGTGCTGTCCCCAGGCAGAATTTCTTCCACTCTCAGGGAAACTTCAGACCTGCTTTGAAGGTCCTTCAAACGATTGAATCAGACCCACTCAGAGGATAATATCCCTTACTTAAAGTTAATTCATAAGGACTTTAATCCCACATCTACAAAATACCTTCACAGCAACACCTAGAGTTTGAATGAATAACTAAAGACTATACCCCAGCCAAGCTGATACATAAAACTGACCATCACAACCACTGAGCTTGCTTGATTTAATAACGGAGACCACAGTTGAGCACCTTCTCTTTTATGGTCAAAGTAAATAGACTGGCTGGCTCATGCCTGTAATCCTAGCACTCTGGGAGGCTCGCTTGAGGTCAGGAGTTCGAGACCAGTCTCAGCAAGGGTGAAACCCTATATCTACTAAAAATAGAAAGAAATTAGCCAGACAACTAAAAATAGACAAAATTAGCCAGGCATGGTGCCACACACCTGTAGTCCCAGCTACTCGGGAGGCTGAAGCAGGAGGATCACTTGAGCCCAGGAGTCTGAGGTTGCTGTGAGCTAAGCTGACACCTGAGCACTCTAGCCCATCTCTCTAGAGAGAGACTCTGTCTCGAAAAAAAAAAATAGATCAATATGTCTTTACCTTTACCTAAGCATTGATAAAAAAAATTGAATCAGCTGGTGACAAGTGATTAACTATACTTCGTTCAATCTTCATCACTGACTTTCCTTTCCCTAGGTGCTCATAAATGACCATTATAAGTAGGCAACAAGAATCTCCTCTTTCTCTCAATGGAGCCATCAGCTGATAAAAAAAAATAACTGGCCACATAAGCAACTCCAAATAATGCACCCTAATATTATATAACATTTCTTAGCAGCTGTGTCACATTACCAAGTTATTTTGAGCTTAAAAGCTATTGAATAATTCTCCCTGTGAATTCCTAAAAGGCTGGATTTCTACCTAGTCTGTATCTGTATGGCCAATTATTTGAACCCAATTTGGGACTTCATAGTTCTTCGTTTATTCATTTATACACCAAACATGCTAGGCTCAAGACACACAGTCCAAGAACTCCCAGCCAAGTGGGAGAGCAAAGCCAGGTGAGAAGTCATGTGATAAAGTGAGTACAAAATAAAAGTCCATTTTGCTAATTTTGGCTCATTCTTATAATCTATAAAAATTTTTTGATTCTGTTTTCAACTGAATAACTATCCAACCCAGCTTCGTCTTAACCACAAGTGTAATAAGCTTATTTTATATTTTTGTCTGAATCGTTACTTATATTTTAATACCATTTGCTGGTACCCCAGAATCAATCCTCTTTGGGTTTGACTGTTTAATTACTATAGCGGGTTAAATGGTAGCCCCCAGTATGTTATGTCCATGTCCTAACTCCTGGAACCTGTGAATATAACCTTATTTGGAAAAAGGTCTTTGTATTAATAGATGTAATCAATTTAAGGATCTCAAGATCAGATTGTCCTGCATTACCTGGGTGGGCCCTAAATCCAATGACAAGTGTCTTTATAAGAGACACCCATAGGGGATTCAGAGAGGCAGAGATTGGAGTTATACAGCCACAAGGACAGGGATACCCAGAGCCACCAAAAGCTGAAAGAGGCAAGGAAGTTCTCCCCTAGAGCCTCAGAGGGAGTTCGATCCTGCAGACACCTTGGTTCGGACTTCTGGCCTCCAGAACTGCGGGAGAATAAATTCCTGTTGTTTTAAGCCACCAAGTTTGCGGTCATTTGTTATAGAAGCCACAGGAAACTAATACCACACGCTTAACCACCAACTGTTGTGTGCCTCCTTATACATATTAGTAGGAGTTAGTTGTTGTGTGAAGGGGTCAAAGGCACATACAGACCCCAAGAACACATTTTAAAGGGCATGAAGACAAAATATAAGTGACTACACTCAGGGTCCTTAGTGAGAAGTGTGGACTAGCCTGAGGGGAGAAGCACTGGAGAACAGTGAGCGGTCAGGTTTAAGAGGAGAGGTGGGCATGGCAGCAGTTTGGGCTTCATTTGATCCAAAAGGCAGCCTTAGGCTTTGGATTAAAGCTGGGTTTTTTAATGGTTAAATAGGAAATAAATAATGTGCAGTCTGAATGGGAGTGTAGGCAGGGAGGATGGTTTCTGAGAGAAGACTGTTTCAAGAATCCACACATTAGATTAAGAATGTACCAGAGAAAGAATCAATGGAAATTAACATATTAGAGAATTTCAAGGTTTCAACCTGATATCAAACCTCAGAGCAGGAAAAAGGGAACATCTCTGTCCAAACTGGGAATAATGGAAAGAAAAGTTAGTTTGAACAACAGTTTAACTAGTGCCCATTTAAACAGCTGACGTCTGCATCTTGTTGGCACATAAACAAAGCATCTCAATTTTCAGTAACGATGAGGAGAGTCAGGAATCTACCTCAGTCGTCAAAGAAAAATCTCTGCCCTGCTTAGAGATTTTTCTATCCTCGCCTTCCCACCTTCTCTCACTCCTTCCACCTTTCATCTGCAGGTTTCCCTTTGCAACTAGCAGTCACTGTCACCAGGCCACTCGATAACCATGAAGTATCTCCAGTCCAGTCATGAAAACAAGCTCTGACCCAGGTGGCCAGCCACTCACAGTGCAGCATCTTAACAAGTACTGTACAGCACGTACAATGAAACTTAAACAGGTGAGTCTCAATTTGCTCCACCTCTCTGCTAATGAGATTTTTCACAAGAACTTATATTTGTGAGGAGGGGAGATATGCATGTCATGGAATTGGTAGATATTTTAGCCCGATGAAATGAAGAGATGTAAGAAGAAACAGACTGGCAGGCAGATAAGAAGGCAGGGGCAGATATAAGTAGTACCCATGGATATTTTTCAAATACATTTATTCTAGGCTAAACGATGTTTACCTGCAATTTCATTAAAAGTACATAGTGCATTATGGGCAATAGTACAACAAAGTAACAATGCAGCAAACGTTCTGACATTGAATCAGATGCAAAAACAAAGTCATTAGCTAAGACAGAACTCTACAGGGTTGGGAGAGACACATTCACTAAGAGTCTGAGTACTAAGAATCAAGATATAATGGGATAGGCCGGGCGCGGTGGCTCACGCCTGTAAGCCTAGCACTCTGAGAGGCCAGGGCAGGAGGATTGCTTGAGGTCAGGAGTTCAAGACCAGCCTGAGCAAGAGCAAGACCCCCGTCTCTACTAAAAAATTAGAAAGAAATGATCTGGACAGATAAAATTATATATATAGAAAAAAATTAGCCGGGCATGGTGGCACATGCCTGTAGTCCCAGCTACTCGGGAGGCTGAGGCAGGAGGATTGCTTAAGCCCAGGAGTTTGACGTTGCTGTGAGCTTGATGCCACAGCACTCTAGCCAGGGCAACAGAGTGAGACTCTGTCTCAAAAAAAAAAAAAAGATATAATTGGATAAATCATTTCAGGAATGTTTATTAGGCATCTGCTGTGTACTAAGCCCTGTTCTAGGTGCTGGATATATAGTGGTAAACAAGATAGACCAATCCCGCACCCATTTAAGTGGTTTACCTGAAAACTGAAGCAACATAACCTCCCAATCCAGCCAAACAGACCCAGATGTTGCTAGGTTTTAGAGGTAAACAGCATGTATTTACATAAAAATATTAGTGAAATGTAAAGGATATAAAACAAACTCTAACCTACTCAACTGTAGCAGCATGAGCTAATAGTGCTTTCAGGAGTGAATTTTTCCTTTCTAAAAGGAATTCAAGGATCTTTGTGGTGACGGAAGAGTTCTGTATATTGATTGTCATGGTGGCTACACAAATCCACACATGATAAACTTGCATGGAACTTTTCACACATACACACACACACACACACACACACACACACAAATAAATGTATGTAAAACTGGAGACACCAGAAAAAGGTCTGTGGATTGCACTAATGTCTATTTCCTGGATTGGTACTGTATCCACTTAAGATAGCTGTTACCACTAGAGGAAACTGGGTGATGGGTACATAGGACCTCTCTGGACTATTTGTGCCACTCCCTGTGAATCAATGGTTATTTCAAAACAAAAGGATTTTTAAAAAGGAATTTGAGAGTAAGGAGTGTTATTGTGACTCTGGTGCACTCAGTACAGAGGGTGGTCTGATTCTAGGACCACTGTCCAAGTTGTAGGCACATCCCTAGGAGGAGGAAGGGTAAATCCATTCAGCTTCCTCGGCACCCAAGAAACCAAGATTCCTTGGCAGCTCCTTTAACTATCCCCAGGATGTCCATACCAGAGGCACACGTAAAAAGCTATGGCAAACACTGGACTCTGGCTCAGCAAATTCCCCCAGAATGCCTCCCCATAGCCTGTTTGGGGACTCCTATGTCACACATGGTTCTCAATTCTCTTGGCTTCTCACCTTGGCTCCCTCTTTGCTTGATGCCCAGGATAGACTTGGTAATGGTGCCCTGGACTCCTGGCACTGACCTGAGACTTCATGGGGCAAGACTTAGGCATCATTCCTTGGCACCAAGTACTGATTTGTCTCTGAAAAATCAGACTGAGGCCAAGTGACCTGGAGCCCAGAGGGAGTGATGTTATCCCCCTGGTCTCCTACCCATCCAATCCAGTTAATATTTTTTACTGTCTTTGTTCTGGTTGTATGCTCGTCTAGCAAAAACTAATCAATGAGCTGAAATTCCAAGTAGATTTGCTCCTTGGGAGAAGATGATCAGAGAAAATAACTAATGTTTATTATCATAGTTATTGCATCTCTTATTATAAATAAATCCATTTCCACTCTGGTTTCAGCATGAGTTAAGTCAGTCCCTCACTGGAGTGTAGTAGTTATGACTCCAGAGCCAGCCTGGCTGGGTTTAAATCCTAGCTCTACCCACACCAGCTTTGGAAGCTTGGATACTGTCACTTACTTACTATGTGACAAAAACCCCATCTCTCTGAGGCACTGTTTCTCATCTGTAAAGTGGGGTAATAACAGAACCTTCCTCAGAGAGCGGTTCAAAGCATTAAATAAAGTCATATATTTAAAGCACTTAGAGCAGTTCCTACCTGCAGTAAGGAATATATGGTAGTTATAATTGCTGCCTGGAAATTAATAAAATAAATTTTTAAGTTTGTAAAGCTAAGAGGCAGATCCATAAGAACTGAGTTAACCCTAAGCACTGCCTCACTAGAAGACCCAAACTGAGAAATAAGCCAGCTTCTGAGACTTCTCTTGCCCCCTAGACCCTACAGAATTGGCAGGTGGTCTACTTGGTGATAAAGAAAGCATACAAACTAATGCTAAGTGTTTCCCTTCAAGGTCAAAACCGCTTTGCAAGTGATTCAGAGCAGAGAAACAACCTGGTAGTTCATAGACATCTGTTGTTCTGCCACACCAGCTCACACAGGGAATAACAAGAGTTGCAAAGACAATGCACGTAAGGAAACCTGAAAATATCTCAGCTAGAAGCACTCTGAAAACAAGAACTGCTTGGGAAAGAACCACAACTGATGAATACCTTTCACGGGGTTAGAAGTGAAACTGTCCCAGAGTCTATCGCTATGATAACAGATCAACCAACTATTCAAGCAAAGTTGACTGAAGGAACTAACAAATCAATCATTTCATTCAATTAACTTGCCAATTTAGTGAAAGACTCAGCTAACTTTGTGCTCAATTCAGTCAAAAGTGTTAAACATGTTTTGCTATATGCTATAATCATAGCCTTATCTATAGCTCACTTGCCAAAAAATAAAAATGGCAGTTCACCAGGAAAGACACAAGAATTAAAAACTGATACCACCATTTCATAAAATTACCAATACAAACCAAATATTAGGTTTGTGTGGAAAGAGCTTAGAAAGTCAAGCTGTAGCACCTGCCAGTATCATTATACTATGGTTGCCCCAAAATGTGATTCTGGCTAAGTTATAAGAAAAAAAAACACATACCTTAAAAGCTGATCACAGCATAATTAATAAATGCCAAAGTAATGGCTGAATCAGAGCAGGTGATGGGGTTAATTAGGCAGTGATAATTCCTTAAGTCAACTGGGGAAGTGATGCAGCTGTTTCTCTGGAGAGACACAGGTATCTCCGAAGCCCTCTTTTGTTTTTCCTCCCATGGGTTACTGGGCCTCTGGAGGAGTTCCAAATGCAAAACATCCTACATCCATATCTCAGAAGTTGGCAAATAAAACCAGAGATAGGAAAAAAGGGATACAGTTTCAAGGACTAATGTGGCCTAATAAAAGTCTCCTAACTGTCCATTCATGGAAGTGTTCCTAGAATGGGAGTGGGGTAGAGAATGGAACAAGAACACAGAAGTGCCAAACAACAATAGCTAATATTTACTGGGTGCTTACTATGTGCCAGGCACCCTTCTAAGCACTCCTGTGCACTAACTCATTTAATTATCCAGAGAGTGGTGTTATCACCTCCATTTTGCAGATGAGGAAACTGAGATGCAAAGAGATTAAGTAACTTCCCTAAGACCCACAGTGAATAAGTCGCAAAGCTAGAATATTTTATCCAGGTAGTATGGTATCAGAGTTTACTTGCTTGACTGCTATGTTATGGGTCCAAACAGAATAATCTCCCACAAATAATGCACAGTGGGGCCAAATGTTAAGCAAAGGCATCCATCAAGTCTCCTTCAGTTTAGAAGTGCCTCCAACAACAGCGTCAGAGCAGAGGGCCAGTATCTGCAAGAAGGCAGGCAGGCATTTGGACCTAGGGAGCAAACCCAATGACATCTTTTATAAAATTTTATTTTATTGTGGTAAGAATACTTAAAACAATATCTACCCTCTTAACAAATTTTTAAGTATACAATACATTATTGTTGACTACAGGTATAATGTTGTAAAGCAGACCTTAGAGATTATGTATCTTGCTTAACTAAATCTTTATACCCATTGATTAGTAACTCTCCATTTCCCTCTCCCCTCAAACCCCTAGAAACTACCATTCTATTCTTTGATTCTATGAATTTAACTATTTTAGATTCCTCATTTAAGTAGCATCACGCAGTTTGTCTTTCTGTGCCTGGCTTATTTCACTTAGCCATAATGTCCTCGGCATTTATCCATGTTGTCACATATTGCAGAATTTCCTTCTTTATTAAGGTTGATTAGAATTCCACTGTGTGGAGTAGTATTCCACCGTATGTATGTGCCACACTTTCTTTATTCATTCACATCTCAATGGACACTTAGATTGTTTCGACTTCTTGGCTATTGTGAATAATGCTACAATAAATATTGGAGTACTCATCTCTTTTTGAGATCCTGATTTCAACTCTTTTGGATAAATACCCAGAAGTAGGATTGCTGGAACATATGGTAGTCCTGTTTTTAATTTTTTGAGGAACCATCATACTGTTTTCCATAGCAGCTGCACCATTTTGCATTCCCTCCTACAATGTACAAGTTTTCCAATTTCTCCACATCCTCACCAACATGTTATCTTTTGTCTTTTGATGATAGCTACCCTGACAGGTATAAAATTATATCTCATTGTGGTTTTGATTTGCATTTCCCTGATAACTAGTGACACTGAACACGCTAAAATACCTGTTGGCCATGTCTAAGTCTTTTTTGTAGATCTAACCTTATCTTATACCATACACAAAAATCAACACAAAATGGAGTAGAAACTTAAACCTTTGGCCTGAAATTATAAAAATCCTAGAAAAAAACATAGGGGAAAAGCTTCATGACATCAGTCCAGGCAATGATTTCGTGGATATGACACCAAAAGCACAGGCAACAAAAACAAAAATAAATGAGACTACATCATCAAACCGAAAGCTTCTGAACAGCATATGAGGTAATCAACAGAGGGAAAAGGCAACCCATGGAATGGGAGAAAAATATTTGCAAGCTATATATCTGATACAAGATTAATTTCCAAAATATATAAGGAATTCCTACTACTCAACAGTTTAAAAAACAAAGCAACCTGATTTTAAAATGGGCTAAGGACTTGAATAGACATTTCTCCAATGATACCTTTATAAGATTGGGGGTGGGGGAGGAAGAAATCAGTGCTGTGAAAAAACAATACTCACTATGTATGCATCACTCTTTTTTTTTTTTTTTTGAGACAGAGTCTCACTCTGTTGCCTGGGCTAGAGTGCCGTGGCATCAGCCTAGCTCACAGCAACCTCAAACTCCTGGGCTTAAGCAATCCTTCTGTCTCAGCCTCCTGAGTAGATGGGACTACAGGCACGTGCACCATGCCTGGCTCATTTTTTTATTTTTTTATTTCAGCTTATTATGGGAGTATAAAAGTTCAGGTTATATATATTGCCCATGTCCCACCCATCCCCCCAAGTCAGAACTTCAAGCACGTCCATTCCCCAGACAGTGCGCATTGCACTCATCATGTAGTTATACCCTCATCCCCTTCCCCCACCCCCATTCCCCACCCACTCCGAGTCAGAACATTCAAACGTGACCATTCCCCAGACAGTGCACAATGCACTCATCATGCAGGTATACACCCATCCCCTCTCCCCACCCCCCACCTCAGTCTGATACTCAATTGGTGTTATTCCCAAATGTACACTTAGGTGATGATCAGGGAAACCAATTTGCTGGTGAGTACATGGGGTGCTTGTTTTTCCATTCTTGGGATACTTCACTTAATAGAATGGGTTCCAACTCTCTCCAGGAGAACAAAAGGGATTCTATATCATTTTTTTCTATATATATTTTTAGCTGACCAAATCATTTCTTTCTATTTTTAGTAGAGACGGGGTCTCGCTCTTGCTCAGGCTGGCCTCGAACTCCTGACCTCAAGCGATCACACCCACCTTAGCCTCCCAGAGTGCTAGGATTACAGGCATGAGCCACCGCACCCAGCCTTGCATCACTCTTTTCTTCATGAGCCTTGGCACAGCTTCTATAGGCTGACCGCATCCACCAGGTTCCATGCCTGGGAGGCAATGGCAACCACCCCAAAACAGCTTCCTGGCAGCGGGCTTACCGATCAGCAATAATGAAGTGCAACTCCCCATTACCACAGCCCTGCCAGGCCCTGTAAACTGTTAGAGAGCTCCTGGCACCTGAGGCACCCCGGCCCCAAAGGAAGGGAGGGGAGAAGTGAGGAGGCCACTGCTCTGTTTCAGAGAGAAGTGGAAAGAGACAAAGGATGACAAAGCCTGCTGGTGCACAGAAAGGAAAACTTCTCATCACAAGGAAAAAATCTGTCCACCTGAAAGGCAAAAGTAATTATTATTAGTGAGAAATAAAGTAATTCATTTGGAAGCAGAGAACAGCAGTGGGGTATGGGTCTCATGGAATAGGTCAAATCTGGGCAAAGACCAGAAAATGAACTAGCATGGAAATAAGTGGAGTTATTTAGAAAAAGAAAAACATACATTTTTAAAAATCACCAGCTGCAGTTAAAAACAGCTGAAATCTGAGCATGTGTTTCACAAGGGAATTGACTAGAAAACAAGAGAGGTGCCCTCCATCTATGCAGAGTTCTTGCTCGACCCTCTAAGGAAGAGAGGTGTTTTCTGTCCTGTATCCCAGGAAGCAGTGTCCTGAGCAGGGAAAGCCAGCATCACCCAAGCCAAATGGGACTTTAAAAGGAAGAAGGGGAGGACAGGGAGGACAGTGAAGGTAGACCAGCTGTTTTCACTGTGTTAGAAAAACTTCCACAAAACCCCACAGAACCTTCTAAATGATGGGACATGCTGAACATGCCAAAGAGAAGGGTCCTGTTGGGGTGG
Source organism: Lemur catta (assembly GCF_020740605.2). NCBI lineage: Eukaryota > Metazoa > Chordata > Mammalia > Primates > Lemuridae > Lemur > Lemur catta. Next base: position 62,080,959 of record NC_059136.1, read on the forward strand.
GATTGGAGGCTCTTTTCCCATTTTACTTGTAATGATTCAAACACTGATGGATGCCATACAAAAACGAGGAGGCGGGGGGCCAGGGGGAATCCTGATGGAGCTCATGTATGCAACATATGGAACAAGTTATTGAAGAAAGTGGTTCTAGCGGAGTTTGTAAAAGTTGAGGAGAGGCAGTTATGCTTCTTTTGGAGACAGAGAAGATTGAGGGTGTGGTGAAAAAACAGCAAAACGGGATTAAGATAAACCAAAACAGAGGAGAAATATTGGGCCAGATGAACTTTCACCTTCCCTAAAATGATTTATGTATTTATGAAGAGCTAGACTGGACTTGATTTCAGGGGGTGAAGGTTGCTGGTGAACCTGCACGAATCCAGCATTATTGTGGGAATTCCGGGCAAAGCCTACGAGTCCACAGGCAGAGCCAACATTGAACATTCATATTGATGAGGTTTATCATTTAAGTGGGACAAACCATTACTAAGTCTTAGACTTGAGCACCTCACTCTGAGTAGCAAAAAAAAAGAAAGATGGAACAGAAAAAAGAAAGAGAGAGACTCTGAATGTACAGAAATCTGAGGGGAAAAGTGGCTCACTTTTTGTAATGCTCTAGTCTTTTATCTTTGTCCCATAAAAGAACAGTTTCTCTGTTTCACTTACAACTTGTGTCAGAAGTCACAAGAGACTGAACTACGACGAAGGGCCCTGGAGGACTCAACAAGATCTAACCAGTGGATTTCATAATAGCTTAGGCCAGAGAGGGTTGGACAGAATAAAGATTGTTACTCATTGGTGAGCTAAATGTCAGTGTATCTGACTGCCACAGCGGAAAAGCAGGAACCAGGATCCCTAGGAGATGAAATGTAAGACTAAGAAACTTCCCTGAGTTGCAGGTGGTGGATAAGGTGATTGAGGAAATGCAGACTGCTAAGTTCAAGGCCTGAAGAACCACTGAAGGTTGACCCCAAAAGCCTTCGTAAGGCTTGAGATCCATGGAAGGATCATGGAATCAATGTAGTCAATTTTTCTCTAGAATTTTAAAAATAGGATAGGATAGGGTAGGCTAGGTTATGATAGGGTAGGTTAGGATAAGATATAAAATAGACTATACTAGATCATACTAGAAGAGCGTACTGTACTCTGTACTGAAGATAAGTATTATTTAATGAAATTTTCAATTCAGAGTGTGTTTGTGCATGAGAATATGTGTATGCGTGTGTGTGTGTGTGTGTGTGTGTGTGTGTGTGTGTGTGTGTGAGAGAGTACTGGGTCATTATATAAAATACACCTCTTATCATGACTCAAAAAAAAAATTGAAACCACTGATAGGGGAAGCTCCAAGAGAAATAGGAAAGGAGGAAAGAAAGTGTTATAAAATTCAAGAAAATTGGGGTTCTTAGCAAATGCTGCAACAGGTCTAATGTCCTCCTTGAAGAACAGAAGGCCAAAGAAATGAAATCACATGCCCAAGGTTCTAGGTTTCATGACAGTGCAGCAACTGGTATCTTCATGCCAGTGAGTACCTCTTCCCCCGAAAATGTAAGAGAAAGCAGAGAAGGAGGAGAAGGAGGAAGAAATGGAGGTACCACAGACAAACCTCTGTTTTGTGAATTGTCGTGGGTTGGTACTATCTCTAAGGTGGGCAACAGATTTGTAACTGGAATTCTCCAGTCTGCCACCCATCTAACTGTGAGACTTTGGTAGTTATTTAGTTGCCATACCCCCCAGGTTTTTCCTCTGTCAATTAGCACCATATACTTGGAGTGGACCCTTCTGAGTGTTCCCAGCATCTGTTTCCTCCTGCTTCTTCCTAATAGAGTCCTGACTGTTCATTCATTCACCAGCTCAATGAGACTCTGGAAAAACTGATTCCATCCCAGCTCCATGAGTGGATCCTGACTGGTCTAAGCCATCGGAGGACTGTTAACTTTCCTTGCTAGACTTGGTTCAAGAGCAGCAGGTCACTATAGGTCACCCCTCTGTGAAATGGACACATTACCTAAACTTACTAATCAGAAGAGGAGAAGGACTTCTCTTCCATGGTTGAGTAAGATATTTTCCTTCTTGTGAGCTAGATGTAAATGATGACATGGGTAGCCCCAGTTGCTACTGACAGCGCTCTTACTACCATGAGGGAAAGTAGCTTTGGATGGAGCTGATGCCCTAGATGACAGAGTAGGAAGACAGAGAAGATTACCTGATTCCTCATCAAGCTGCTGATTAACAACCCTGAAACTCCTACACCTCTGGATTTTAAAGGTAAGACATGTTATAACTTTCCTTATTGTCTAACGCAGTTTGAGTCAAATTTTCTGTTGCTTGCCACTGATTAAATCACAATGCAGCAAGGCCAGGATGAAGATTAAATTAGATAATCTATGTAAAAATATTTTGTAAACTACAGTTTATACAAGTGACACCTTTTTTCAAAACCATAAAGTTTCAACTAACCTAGATAGAACAGATTTTTTAGGAAAAATCCTGAACTGCTGTAAGTCTCATTTTCTCTCTGTTGGGCTACACCTGCTCCTTCTCTTGGCCTCTGAGCAGGGATTGTATTCTGTACAACACCTGGTGTATTATCAACAATTAATAAATGCAAAATAATATTTCTGATAACTAACAAATTGCCGCCAGATGTTCTTAAGGCTTTGGAAACTTCAGGTGAAACCGATCACATAAAATAGTAGTTTAATTATTATATCATCCATTTCAGTAATGATGAGCATCTGTCTTAAGGCTGAAACCTCAAGTTAGACTGCTGCTGCAGCGTTTAAGATTAAATGATCGATATGCCATCCCTAAAGGCAGATTCAGGGAAGAGTCAACAGTTTCTCTATACATGGCCATCTTGAATTATTGTGTTGAAAGACAAAGTTCAACATCCAAATCAAGATGTCAAAAAAGAAGATGACATAAAAGAGGTTCCTGACTAAAATGAAGTTTAAGAAGAAAAGTACTCCCAGCAGTTGCAGAAGCATTATCCATAAGTGGCTAATGAGAAGATAGGATGACAAGCTGTTTAGAAGAGCTAAAAGGAATCACCTCCTCCTCTAAGGGGCACCAGGAAAGGAACTGGATCCTTGCATCTTCAGAAAATGTCCCCTCCCAAGGGTCGCAACCCCAGTGTAGACTAGAATCACCTGGAGAGGATTTGGGTATTTGGGGTTTGTTTTTAGTACCCTCTCCCTGGACCCCACTCCAACCAATTAAATCAGAATTCCTGAGGGAGGAACTTAAACTATAGATCCCAGACTAATAGCATTAACATCACCTAGGAACTTGTCAGAAATGCAGAAATTCAAGACCCACCAAATAAGGATTTGCATTTTTACAAGATCCCCAGGTGATTCTCATTCCCACCAAAGTTGGAGAAATGCAAGCTTGGAGGACAAATAAGCTTATTTTTCCTCACATAACAGTTCCAGGGTGAACAGTCCAGGGTAGCAGGGAAGCCCAACTCCACGTAATCATTCTATCAAGAATCCTTCCTTTGCGTTGCTTTGTCATCCCCTAGGACGTTGCTAGCATCTCCCTGGTCAAAGCTGAATTACTCTGGGGTTCCACCCAGCAGCAGGGGAGAAGAGCATAAGGAGATCTTTCTATTGTCCTGAGGCCTAAGCCCAAAAGTGTCATACAGCGTTTGCTCTGAATGTAGTCACAGGGACACATCTAATGCAAAGAAGGCTGGGAAATGGAGTCCAGTCACATGTCTAGGAAGGAGAACAATTTTGGTAGATGAAAGAGAGCAGTCTCCATGCCAGATACATATTAGAGAAAGTGCTCAATAAGTGGTAGCTGTTAAATTAGCCAGGATGCATGCTTCAACAGGTTATTGTACTGTAAACTAAAAGTAACATCCTAGTTCTCTGCTAACTGAATGGACCCCTCTCAGCCAAGGGGATCCCAAAAACACCTTAAAAATGAGTTCCCGGGCATGACAGGATGGGAGAGATAAAGCCCAACTACATGCATATGATTTCCATTCATAAATAGTCATTACTACTTCTATACCTTGTTGAATACGAGTATGTGACCACCCCAATCAGTATAAAATCATGTTCCCTTTTGTCTCTTCTTTGAAGCACGGGTGCCTGGCTTCTGGCCAGGGCTCTGCTTCCCAACCTGCTAGAATGGCCGCCCAACAGAGGTTGCTACCCTTTATGAGAAATAAAACTCTCCTTTTTCTAAAGTATAAACCTCGTTAATATTTTTTTAGTTAACAGTACAAATAGTGTTTCATTTGTTTTATTATTCTAGTGGATTGCTTGAGGCCCAAAGACCTTATTAGCAGGAAGGCTGGTATTCCTTCCTTGAGTCCTTTCCCAATACTCCATCCTCACGTGGTCCAACATCCTAGGGCCTTTTTCAGTTCCAAAGGGTCAATTATATTAATACTTTCAAATGCCAGGTGAGCAAAATAACCAGGATGTTCTATGAACCCACCAGCACCATTGCTTTGGTGGTACCTCATGGCATACAAACATTGGTCGCACCAGCCCAATGACTGATCATCCTTGCTATGGAAATATCCTTGCTGCTCACAAGGCACAGTTGTGCCTCCACTTATACTTTTCGGTCATTGCATTTGCTCAGTTGTCATCCCTAAACACGAAACTGTGCCCAGCTGGCACCTTGCCTCAGCCATCTGCTAGGAAGGAACTACCCTTTCCCCATGAGACCCTGACTGAGTCCCAGTGCTGAATCCAGATTACCATGCCAGACATTCCCATGGTGAATTCCATTCTAGGCCACCTAGTGTTCTTTCTTTCCAACAAACTTCAGCAACTCAATACATCAGTGTCTAATGACATTAACCCTCTAAAGAGACTAATGACATTAGCCTTCTAAAAAGAAGTGTCAAGGACCTTATCTCTTTCTTTCCAGGGGGCTCCTTGTTCACTTGGCAAAATTGCCCAACTCCTACTCAGGACTAGTTCTATATACCAAGGGCTATGGTGAGGAGGCCACATTTGTCAGAACACAAACAAAAATCCCCTAATAACATTCCCCCAGGGATAGGAGGTATCTGCTGGCCTTACATTTTTACAACTAAGGGATGCACTGAAGTTATTTTTTTTTTCCTATTGTAATGAAAATATGCTCTAAGGCTGCTGCTGGATATTAAAGAGACTGGTACCATTTTTTAAAATCTCTTCTCACCAGTTCTCAATAACATCCAATATCTCTTTAAGGCAAGTATCATTATCTCTGTTTACTACTCTAAAATGGAGAGTTTAAGAGACTTCCTAGTCTCCGTGACCACAGAGCCAGGATTCAAAACCTAGTCTTTCTAACTCTAATAAATTATACATATATAATTTCTTCATATATTTTCTATTCACTACATACTTTTTAAAAAACTTTCTAAAACAATTTACATACAGAAAAATATACAAATCACAAGTATATAGCTTGGTGAATTTTCACAAACAGAGCACACCCATGTAGTCAGTACCTACAAAAAGAAATAACATTTCTAGAATGCCCCCAGAAACCTACCTCATACTATTTTCTAGTCATTCTTCTAACTAAGGTCATCGTCATCCTATTTTCTAGTTTTGCCTGGTTTTAAACTTTATATAAATGGAATCAATCATACAGTATTTAATCTTTTGTATCTGGCTTCTTTCAATTTACATTTTGTTTGTGAGTTTTATCCACGTTGTCGCATGTACATAACAGTTTGTTCATTTTCATGGTATAGAAGTAGTAATGACTATTTATAATATTCTACTACATAAATAAACTGCAATTTATTTATCCATTCTAGTACTGATTGGCATTTGGGCAGCTTCCAATTTGGGGATTTTACCAATCTTGCTACAATAAATATTCTAGTACTTTCCTTTTGGCAAACATGTACCATATTTGTTGGGTATATATCTGGGGTGGAAAGTCTGGTCACAATGGATGTATAGTGGTCCACTGATAGGTACCAACCAGGTACTATTTAAGTGCTTTACATGTATAAACTCATTTGATCCTTGTAATAGTCCTAATAATGTAGGTACTATCATTAGCCCCCATTTTTACAGATGAGGAAATAAAGGCACAGGGATATTAAATAGATGAAATAGCATGACCCCTTAATAAATGGGTTGAGTTTTAAACTCAGGAGGTCTAGGTCCAGAGCCTGACCCAAAACTATCATCCTGTACTCTTAAAGCAGGATTTATTTCACAACTATACCACTGTTATTTTGCTAATTCATTTCCCCCTACAATGTATTGATACAAGAATTAGAGTGCACATACACACACACATGCACGCACATACACATACAAGATAGTTCTGGAAATGACCATCATTAACAGCATTGGTATCATTGATAAAAAACCAGTCACAAGTTGGTCACTTACATGAGCAGTTTATGTATATGTCAATGGTTTAGATCAACCAAGGATTATTTTTATTTATGTTATTTCTGATAAAATTAAAAATATATGAGAAGAGGATTCTGGGAAGATGGCTGAGGAGGAAGCACCAGGAATCTTTCTTCCTGCCTAGACAACAATTGCACTGGCAGAATCTGTCTGATGTAACTATTTTGGAACTCTGGCATCTGTTGAAGGCTGGCAACATCCAGGGAGAAGTCTGGATGGTAAAGCAGGGTTTTGTTCAATTTCAGCTCTTAGCACAGTAGTAGCTACCTACACCCTACCCCTAGCTTCATGGCAGGTAACTGTGCAAATGTTTCTGGAGCAACCTGCACACAGCTTGCTGGAGCCAGGGTGGGCAAAAAGAATCCTATCTTAAAAATATTGAGGATCTGTGCTCTGATTGCTGACTATTGCCTGTGGTCACAGAGATGCAGACAAAGAGGCAAGTAGCCATTGTTGTTGCACCTCCCCACAACTGTTGCAAGTCCCTCCCCCTCCATCAGAGCTGACTTCCAGGGGATTTAAAGAGCTGGTGCTCATTTTTTTCCTCCTTTCATCTTTCCTTTTTCCCTTTTTGGAGCCAGACATTAAACACTAGGACTTTCAAAAACAACTGCATATACAGAGAAAATTAGAAAGCAACTATGCATGCTTAGGGAAAGGTGAAGGCTCAGAAAAGACTTGAAAAGACTATGTTTACAACTCTGGATGATCCTTGGCACAGAAACAGCCTGCAACAATCAAAAAACAAAAACAAAAATAATAAACAAAAATTATTTTTAAAAAACAGCAAACTCTGAAGAAAGGAGAGAATCCAAATTCCAGAGTTACCACATTAGATTCAAATGTCTTTCTTTCAACAAAAAGCCACATGGCATTCAAAGAAATAGGAAAATATGGCACATTCAGTCAAAAAAAAAATAACAGAAATTGTCCCTGGAAAAGACCTGATGGAAGATCTACTAGACAAAGACTTTAAAACAATTGTCTTAAAGATGATCAAAGAACTAAAAGAAAATGTGGAGAAAGTCAAGAAAATGATGTATGAACAAAAAGAAGATATCAGTAAAGAGATAGAAAACCTAAAAAGTAATTCTGGAAGTGAAAAGTACAATAACTGAAATACAAAAATATCACTAGAGGGATTCAAAGGCAGATTTGAGCAGACAGAAGAAAGAATAAGGAACTTAAAGATAGAATAATGGAAATTATTAAGTCTGAGAAACAGAAAAAAAAAAGACTGAAGAAAAGTGGACTGAGCCCCCCAAAAACACATGGGACACTAGAAAATGGACTAAAATATTCATTATAGAAGTTTCAGAAGAGAGAGAGTATTTGAAGAAATAATTGCTGAAAACTTCCCATATTTGATAAAAGACATTGATATAAACATCCAAGAAGCTCAAAAAATTTCCAGTAAGATGAATTCAAAGGGTCCCCACACTAAGACACATATAATCAAACTTTCAAAAGACGAAGACAAGGAACCTTGAAAGCAGCAAGAGAGAAGTGACACATCACATACATGGGATCCTCAATAAGATTATTAGCAGATTTCTCATCAGAAAATTTGGAGACCAGAGAGCAGTGGGCTAATATATTTAAAATGCTAAAAGAAAAAAAAGTCAACCAAAAATCCTTTATTTAGTAAAACTATCCTTCACTTCAAAAGTGAGAGGAAAACTAAAGTATTCCCAGATAAACAAAAAGTGAGAGAATTCATTAATGCTAGACCTGCCCTGTAAGAAATGCTCAAGGGAGTCCTGTAAAGGTAAATGAAAGGACATTAGACAGTAACTTGAAGATACATGATGAAATAAAGATCTCAATAAAGGTAAATACATGGGAAATTGTAAAAGCTATATTATGGTAACTTTGGTTTGTAACTCCACTTTTTGTTTTCTACATAATTTAAGAGACTAATACATTTTTAAATTATTAGTCTAAAAGTTTGCATTATTGTAAATTGGTTTTAATTACATATTTTGTTCTATACACAATTTAAGAAACTAATGTACTTAAAAGAATTATCAGTTTATATTTTGGGGCACACAATGTATAAGGATGTAATTTTGTGACATCAACAGCCAAAAGAGCTGGAGATAAAGCAGAAAAGGAGCAGAGTTTTTGTATGATACTAAGTTAAACTGGTATAAATTCAAATTACAATGCTATAACTTTAAGATGTTAAATGCAATCCTCACGGTAAGCACAAAGGAAATACCTACAAAATATACACAAAAGGAAATGAGAAAGGGATTTAAACATTTCACTACAAAAAAAACAACTAAACACAAAAGAAGACAGTAATACAGGAAATAAGGAACAAAAAAGCAATAAGGCATATAGAAAACAAATGGCAAAATGACAAAAGTAAATCCTTCTTTATCAGTACTTACTTTAAATGTAAATCCATTAAACTCTTCAAAACAAAAAACAAAGATTAACAGAATGGTTAAAAACTCATGATCTTACTATATGCTGCCTACAAGAAACTCAATTTAGATCCAAAGACACAAACAGCTTAAAAGTGGAAGGATGTTAAAAGATATTCGCCACAAATAGTAACCAAAACACAGTAGGGGTAGCTATACTAATATTACACAAAATAGACTTTAAATCAAAAAATGATTACAAGAGATAAAGAAGGATATTATATGTTAATAAAAATTTCAATACAGCAAGAACATATAATAATTATAAATATTTACACACCTAACAACAACCATCAAAATATATTAAGCAAAAACTGACAGAATTAAATAAAGAAATAGTTCTACAATAATAGTTGGACACTTCAATACCCCAGTTTCAACAATGGATAGAACCAGACAGAAGATAAGTAAGGAAATTGAGGACTTAAACACCACAATAAACGAACTAGATCTAATAGCCATATATAGAACACCCTACCCAACAACAGCATATACATTCTTCTCAAATACGTGTAGGATATTTTCTAGGATCTACCATATGTTAGGACACAAATTAAGTCTCAATAGATTTTAAGAGATAGATATCATGCAAAGTATCTTCTCCAACCACAATGATATGAAGTTAGAAATCAGTAACAGAAGTAAAACTGAAAATTCACAAATTTTTGGAAATTAAATAGCACGCTCTTCACCAATGGATCAAAGAAGAAATCACAAGGAAAATTAGAAAATACTTAGATACAGATGCAAACGAAAACATAGCATAGCAAAACATCTGACACAGTAAAAGCAGTGCCAAAGGAGAGGTTTATAGCTATTAATGCTTACAGTAAAAAACAAGAAAGATCTCAAATCAACAACCTAAGTTTACAACTCAATGAAGTAGAAAAAGAAGAACAAAGTAAACCCAAAGCTAGAAGAACAAGGGAACAATCAAGATTAGAGCAAAGATAAATTAGAGAATAGAAAATCAATAGGGAAAATCAATAAAACCAAAATTTAGTTTTTTGAAAAGATAGAAAAAATTGATAAACCTTTAGGCAGATGGACTAAGAAAAAAGAAGACTCAAATTACTAAAATCAGAAAGAAAAGTGAGGACATAAATACTGATTTTACAGAAATTAAAAGGATTATAAGAACACTATAAACAATTACATGCCAACAAATTGGATAACCTAGACAAAATGTACAAATTTCTAGAAACACAAAACCTACCAAGACTAATACATGAAGAAAGAGAAAATCTGAATAGACCTATAAAGCATCACCTGTTCTAACATCAGCAGAGATCCCCCAAGAGCCCCTTCTGACTTGCCCACCTACTTCCTCCACTATTAGAAGGTTTAACTGCTATCTTAAACCCCTACCCAAGGCTCAAGGAAGTCTTTGGTGTGTGGGTTTGCTTTAAAGTAATGAAACAATTAATAACTCCTCTCTGTTTGGTCCAGTAATCTACCTAATGCAAAGCAGCATCTTGGCTTTGGAGAGAACATGTTAGGCAAGTCCAGAGTTGAGGATGATCTTTTCCTCTTGGGCTTATTTTTAGAGGCCACCCTGGCTCTCTCTCAGTAGCTTCCCAATTCTGTTGCCTCTACCTTAGACTCCCATTCAGCCCTCAGAACATCCCTGCCAAGTAAGTACTGAATTACTTATCCCTGTTTTTTAACAGATGAAGAACTACAAAGCCAGAGAAGATAAACAATGTATTCCAGTACCCCCACCCTGGGCTAGTAAATGGAGGAAATGAGAATGAAATCCAGCCCCATGTGACTTCTAAAGTCGTGTGAAAGTGCATGGCCTTTCATTAAATTATGTTTCCTTTAGATTAAGAAAACAATCTTTTTAAAATTTATTTCAGTTTATTATACCATAGAAAAGCTAAGGCATAGTAAGCACATCAAGTATTTACTAGCCACAATTTACAGACAAAGGAGACTGAAAAACAAGAAGGTTCAACGTCTCATCCAAGTTCATAACACACTAAGAGAGCTAGAACTAAAATCTAGGCTAAGAAGGCCAAAGGACTGAATAGCCTTCGGTGCTAAGAGCTTCAGTCTAACTGTACTTAGAATATGGATAGTGTTCTGGATTTCAGTCAGAGGCCAGTATGTAGGTTCAGAGCATGACTTCTTCCTTTAAATACAGACTTTTAAACTTTTTTCTGGCTGATTGAACTTGTTGGTATTTTCCTTCACATTCATGTCTTGTCCTCTCTGTATAAACAGGCCATTACTGAAGAATGTTAAGAGAGTACAAACAGATTCTACATACACTGGGGAATTATAATAAATGTAGACTAATGCAAACTGCAAGGCCATTGTAAACTTATACACATTCATAGACCCTGAATTGGAAAGATCCCCCACATATGAGAATCTAAGAATTAAGTTGTCTGATTGAGTAAATTTGTCTGCCAAGTCCTCATAAGTAATTAGAAAATCAAATAAAGCTAATTGCTACCCTCACCTCAGTTTTGTTATATTATTTTAATGAGGAGAGATGATAACAAGATAAATACTAAAAATATGTAAAATATAGTACAGCATGGTAAAATGCACATGAATTTTACAGTCAAACTCAATCGCAAAACCCAGGTTGTCTGACCTTGGGCAAATAACTTTACCTCTCTGCCCCTATCTCTTCAGCTATAATGATTAAATAAGTTTTATAAAGAGCTCGGAATACAGTAAGTATACAATAAGTTATATTATAGACATGACAGTACTATACCCAACACAGTCATTGCCCAAAGGCATGCATAGACCTCAATGTCAGGCTACCAAGAAGATGGAAACCATTCCATGGCTCAGGCTAAGAGAACTGATCTGACTTTGGGCTTATTTGTGGAAATGAAGTCCATCCGGCTAAATCATAGTACTTAAAGGCAAGCTTGCATCTAGTCCAGTCTGGCACTTATACCCAAGTGGCTGGAACTGAAGGGCCAGCAAGGCAATAACAATGTGTGAGCTGTGGAGATACTCATAGTGAAGCGGGGAACAATTTGATTCCAGACAGACTCATTGATGTTGAAACATAACTTTAGTCAGGACTAAGAGAGACAAAGGGCTGATCCCCCAGGAAGAGGGGCCAGGGCAGACCAGGAATTAGTCAGGGCCCTTGAGATAGGCTGACAAATGGCCTCCAAAAAGATATCCACATCAAATCCCTGAAACCTATCAACATGACCTTATTTGGAAAAAGAATGTACATGTGACTAAGTTAATGATCTTAAAAATAGGAGCTTATCCTGAATAATCTGGGTAGGCCCTAAATGCAACTACTTGAATCCTTATAAAATAAACACACAGAGGAGAAGGTAATGTGAAGATGGAGGCAGAGACTGGAGTGATGTGGCTACAAGCCAAGGAACGCCAAGGACTTCTAACAGCCACCAGAAAGAAGCTGGAAGAGGCAAGGAGCAGATTCTTTCTTAAAACCTTTGGTAGGAGTGTGGTCCTGCTCCCACCTTGATTTCAGACTTCTGGCTTCCAGACTGAGAGAATAAATTTCTGTGGTTTTAAATGATGATTTGTTATGGCAGCCCTAGGAAACTGCTATAGCCCTGGACAAGGCTTTGGGGTCTGGACAAAATTTCAGTCCAAGTGGAGTTCAATCTACAGGTAGAAGGGAAGGCCATCCACAGGGGTTCATGCGGAAGACAGAAATGTGGCATTTTGCTCCATGGACCCCAGACCTAGGCCATCCAGTCCAATTCCAGATCTAACCATGATGAGGAAGAGCACGGAGTTTACATCTCAGGGCCAGTGGGGTTCATCCTGCAGGTGGAATATTTCAGTAGCTACTGCCAGGCAGGGCAAACAGGAACTGACAGAGCCGTCAGTGATTTTTCGCAATAAATGATAAATGTCTTCTAGAACCCAGACACATGTAGTTGGAGATGTCAGTTTCAGAAGAAAAAAACACAAAAGGTCAGAAAATATGTTGCTCCTGCTATGGAAGGAATCTTCCCAAGGACCTGGGAACACTAGTTAGCTTCATTCACAGGCCAGCTCTGGGGTATGGAGCTTACCATCCGCTCTGGGCCCTTCTGTAGCCCCCATATCCTCTCTGGAACTAAGACCTCATTGTGTCCTCAGGGAGACTCCTTCAGCCAAGAGCTTCTGTGACTTGAACAGACATTCTGTGCCCATGTTATTTAATAGTAAGAAAGGAGAATTGGGGAAAGGAAGAACTTACTATTGCTACAGGCTTCTGACTCACAAGTCTTAGACTCAGCCTCATTATTAGAATGCAGTGGGGATTTCCTGACCCCCAAAAAATAGTACCATAATGGTATTTCAATTTAAATGGTCTCAAAAGCCCCACTTCTCCCTCCCTTCCTAGGTACTATAGGAGAAACAAATATACAGGAGTCATAGTGTCCCTGTCTTTCAGAAGCTTGTGTCCTGATACATAACAGGAAGTCTAGATCACTGATCTACAGAGCTGTGGGTACATTAGAGTGGCACAGGCCAACAGATTTAAACAAGTTCAGAGGATGAGAGGTATTTTTATTAATAATGGCAGTGCAGGCATGAAAGGATTCCAAAATATAGCAATCTGATATTAAGTTCATATCATCAATTTTATGGCCACTAGACATAGTCTTATCCAGAATAAGCAGCATAGTAATAAGATTCTGCAATGAATGGCTGCAATAAATCTCTGAATAATCAAAGAATTTCTAAATTATTTCACCTCTCTGGCTTTGATTGCTTCATCTGTAAGATAAAAGAGTTTCATACGTAATCACTAAGGTTCTTTCCAGCCCCCAAACTTCCTTGGACAGTTTGTTTTAACGTAGGTACCAAACTACCTTTTTAAAGCCATAAAGATTGGTTGACACGTGGTTCCTAAGAAAAATAGAGCAAATCGGTCTGCTTCAAACCCTGGGTTCCTCCCTCAGAGGCACTATGGCCAGTCAGGGAAAATGGAAGTCTGATAGGCATCAAACCTCAGCCCAGGCCTGTGAGACATTTCCAATCACCTCTGTCAATTTGGTTCTCACTTTGCTTTCATTATAATCCCTGGCTGAAATTCCTACTCTGCTCCCATATTTCCCCAGATGACCTTTTTTTTTTTTCTTTTCTTTTTCTTGAATCAGACTTAACTTTCTGAAGGTTAAAAATTATAAAGCAAAAAAATGATACGAAATAGAGAAGAGGGAGCTATACTCACAGAACTGTGGAATCGAAAGGAATGTTTTAATGTGAAAGTCTCCAAAAGAGGCTGAACTACAGACTCCTCAGAGGGTTGACTGCTTTGAGCCACATACATTAGCACTTGTCTCCTCTGGGTGATCTGTGTATTGGTTGCTATGTGGATGGTGATAAAATATCCATTTGGGTGGGGTCAAAAATTATATTACACTCTTAGAGCACATCTGCAAATCCTGGCCTTTTGAACAAATGACCATGGTTCACTGGGCCTCTGTGCTGTCAGAAGCTGCTTCCCAAATGCCAACTTTGAACCTAACCCTACCATATGGACATATGGGGTCAATGAAAAATGGTGTCTGAGGGGCCCCAAAGCATGAGAAGTTCTGGTAAAAAGTGACAGGTTTTATCCAGGCTGCTGAAGAGAAATGTACTGAGACTAGAAAGACTAAGGAGGTGCACGCCTTCAGAACGTGTCTGTGGGTCAAAATACACCCTAACAGATTCTTGGGAGAGCCCCTGGCGGCCGTGTTAACCTTGGCATTGTTAACATTAAGAGGCTATGCTCATTTCTGGCACCTAACACTGGACACATTGACAGCAACGGGGTTGATGGAAGAGGACAGAATCTGTTTTGCAGTTAAAAAAAAAAAAAAGTTCTCAAATTTCTCAAGCCATTTGAAATCACGCCAGAGAAATGCTTGATTTCAGCATTCTTAAACTCTCTGCGATGATGCTGCAAGTGGCGTCCCCCACATGTGATGATGTATTTCAGAGTCAGAGTTTTCTCAAGATGTTCCAAGCCTGCAGGCTCCTGATCCTTTTTCAAATTACCAAGATGATAGTATCCCAGTGAGAGTTGTGATTAGTCTAAACTCTCCACAGCTGTGAAAGATGAATGTACAAATTCCAATAAAGATTCTGTGTGTTCTGGATTAAATTTACCTACATGACATCGAGACATTACTGAGGGACTACTTAAAAGAACTAAAGCTGCCCCAGTGCTATTACCATATCTTCCACAGTATCAGCTGCTGGGAGGCTTGTGACTGTTCCCGGAGGATGTCTCCCCTCCCACCAATGTCACTGTCCAGCAGTGGGTATGTATTTAGAAGGCCTGTGATGTGTGGGGGAGAAAGCAGGGCTGGGAAAATTAAACCTAAGTACATGGGAATTCAAAGAAGCCTTGCAATTCATTATGTGAATAGCCAGGAGTATTATAAAACACCTTGTAACTAAAGGGGTTGGCCTGGAGCTGTGTGGGACAACAGAACCAGCTGTATCACCACCTCCAATTCATTTATAATGGCGCTGGCAAGAATGCAGGCTCAGAGCATTCTTCACTTACTTGGAAAAACCAACAGGGCTCTGATTTCTTAATATAGACATCTTTTCCCTAAAATACTTCTTAGAATACTAAGCGAATGTAATAATACATAGCATGCCCCTTTGCTATGTTTAACAATTGTATCTTCTGAAGGCACTTGCCTATTCACCTTTATGAAACACCTGACATTCAGCATGCTTTCCATGACTAGGAAAGACTTAGGGGACAAGGATTCACAACACTGTCTACACATATTAAAAATTACAGAGATAAGAGAGAAGACTGGAAAACAAAAAGAAAATACTAAAGGAATATACAACACTGTTTTAAAAAATTACCTTCTAATATGATTTGCATGAATGTAGACTCTTCTAAAGCCTATCTAACTTCATCTTGTATATCCACAATCCATCATGTAGAGCCCACTGAAAGGTACTCTGGTATGTGGAGCTTTTAATAGTGCACTATCATTTCACAGTCACCACACAGTCATACACATGTGTCACATGTATATGATATGTGGCATCTCTCCTTGTGTACTCTGACCTTTTCTCTCTCAGAAGCAAACCAGAAAGAAAACGTAACTAAAGTCAGGAGACCCACTGGAGAGCTGAATGAGTCATAAATGAAATTCTCAAAATACCAAACTCTAGATGATCTATACATGGTATTTTATTAAAATAAGGGTGGCAGTGGGGGAACAAGCTCCAATTTTATTCTAATATTCACACAAACAAAACATACAAAAACCAGAAACATTTTCTTTTATCTTTTCACTGTCTCTCATTGCAAATCTTCTACATGAGATTCAACACTGGTACATATCACCTCAGATTTCATCTTTTCTAGAGAAAAATCAAATCATTAATTTAAGCCTGTCAAAATGCAAGGCAACTATGCATTACTTCCCCTGGTACCATGTTGTAAGGACAGCTTTTTCAAGTGGCTTTTTCCTGTCTTTCTGCTGGAGGTCAGTTCTAGGTACAATCACCTAGCAAGGCAACTTGGAGAAAAAAAGTTTTTTTTAATAAAGAGTAGGATACAATATACCAGAATTCTAATAGCTGAAATAAAACTGCAGGGAGAATAACCAGAGTGGCCCTACAGGGAAGGGCAGTGTTGCCTTGCTGAAAATATTCTAAGTTGGTCTGATGGTAGCATTAGTGGTGTGCTAATAAAGGTTTCACAACAAGCTCCTAGGGAAAAAAAACCCTGCTTTGTCACATTTGCAATTTCCGTAATGTAAATACACCCACTACAGCTGATTTCAAGCTTCCCAAGTGACATCACTGAATGGGAAATTAAGAAGAGAAAGTATTTCAGATACTATAGATGTAAATAATCTCAACAGCATAAATAATAATAAAATGTAGTGAAATAACTAAACTGTGGTGAATTTTGAGTATTACCTTTGCTTTCAATATAATTTAATTGCAAGTTTACATAATTTAACTTTTAATAATAGTTCCATTTAACAACTGCCTCCCAAAATCCATGAAAATATAAGGTGGGCTCTAGTGAGCAGGCACCATTGGCTCCAGCACACCAGTTGCTCTTCAAGGATATTAAAGAGATCTTGAACAAACAACAAACCAAATAAATGAAGCTAATAAATCATCTGGATCAAACTGTATCTCCAGAGTTTCCAAGGGAAACTCTTTGCTATCCCACTTTAGCACAGGTTGACGATAATACCTTACACTTGTAGCACACTTTACACTTTTCAAAGTAGTGCTTTTATGGCACGGTGGGACTCTCTAGCCCTGCATAGAGAATATTAATTCGTGGGTAACGGCATTCTAATGCCTGGTGGGTGAAAACAAAGTCCTGGGAGCTATTTGTCAAAGAGAAAGGCGGAGGAGTGAAAGTGGTGGCCCTGCAAGGAAGCCAGGAAGCTGGTCGGCCGCCCCACGGTTCCTAGTTCCCTGCTGGAAATGGCTCCATCACTGTGCAAGCAGGTAGGTGTGCAGTCGTCGATATTCATTCATTCTCTCTCTCTCTCTCTCTCTCTCTCTCTCTCTCTCTCTCTCTCTCTCTCTCTCCCTCTCATACTTGACTAGAACTCAGTTTTTTCTGAGAATAGAAAAGGTTGGACGGGATATGTTCTGAGTCCTTCAAACAGCTACAATTATTAGAGCTGTAACATTCAAATGTGCTCTCATCAGACAGAACAGCATAGCAACTTTTCTTCTCCAGATCCAAACATACCTGTTCCTGCAGCAACGCTTGCGCAGAGTCTACATAGATTCTCAATGCCAAAACTAACAACAGCAGTAGTCGTGGCCGAGTGGTTAAGGCGATGGACTAGAAATCCATTGGGGTCTCCCCGCGCAGGTTCGAATCCTGCCGACTACGGGAAAGTTGCCCTTTTTGTTGCAACTATTTACTTTTGTTTTGGCGCATTCTCCCCAAATCTTCCACAGATTTAATAAATTTGCGAACGGTTGGAACACGGCGGGGACCTAAACACACGAATAAATGAGGGAGTGAAAGAGTGTGCTTGTGTTTACAACTGGGGCCCAGGACGAGGAGAGGAAACAAAACACGCCAGACTAGCTGGACGAAGAAAAGCCAAGCGTCACGAGGTCATACAGTAAGGGATATCTCTCACCTCCGGCCCCGCGAGGGGCCCCGCGCTGCCCCTGCCTCATGGACCCACCATGTCCTCTCGCGCAAGACCTCGCGGGCATCTCGGATACGACAGCACGGCGCGCGCATGCGCGCGAGCGCCCAAGGAAGCGCGCAAGCGCATAAGCGCGCGGCGGGTCCTCGCGTTACCCCGGGCAACCATTCTGCACCGTGGGGACCTGAGCCTGGAAAAGGCTTGACGAGTCAAGATGGCGGAGGACCTTGACGAGCTCTTGGATGAAGTCGAGTCTAAGTTTTGCAGACCCGACGCACTGAGAGTGGGCATGGCTGAGCGGCCCAAAGGCTGTGGCGGCGGCACCCACAGCAGCTACCGGAACCGAGCCAAGGCGAAAGAGACTCTCAGGTTAATGGGCGGGAGGGGTGGACTTTTCTGGCTACGCCTTGCTCCGGGCCCTAAAGCCGCCCTTCAGCCGCTACACCCGAAAGAAACGTGCCCGCGACCTCCAGCTTCTCCCCGCGGTAGGGTTCAGACACTCAGTTCTCCACCCTCGGGACAGCTCGCCCCTCGACTCTGGCCAGGAGGATTCTGGCAGCTCCACTCTGCGCGGACCCCGCCCCCGGGCAAGCCCCAGAGAGCTGGCCCTGCTGATGCCCCGCCCCGGAGAGCGGCGCCCCTCACCCAGCCTCTCTGTCCGCCGGAGCGCAGGGGTCCCGGTGGCGTGGGGGACGCAGCTCAGGGGTCCCTCTACTTAGCTCCGAGAGGGCCGCACTGCCCTCGCCAGACTTTGCCTCTGTCTGGCCAAGCGACTCTCATTCCCCGGTGGAGTGCCCTGTCAGAGAGCCTCATCTCCCTGGTTAGTGCCCCTAGTCTCCGGGCCAATCCTGGGGCCAGTTGTTAGGGAGAAAAATGATTTCGTTCCATTCTATCTTAGCTGAATTTTGTTTTAAGCTGAAGGGGTTAGGATGAGATCAGACTCATGACAAAAGGGTTAATTATTGTGAACATTAACCCAACTACCTTCCTTCTCCCTTTGCCCCCTCCCCCGGCCCCCCTGCAATTAAAGGTCCCTGCAGGTCTCAGCATACGTATGGAAATTTGGGGGCGTTTCTTAAGTCTTTCGGTCTTTAATCCAAAAGACAACCTTTCAAATTTGCCTTTTTTTTCTTACAATCATAAATAATAGAATTCCTTCCTTCACTTTATTTCCCCCCTCAACCCCTAAAAAAACCAAAATATTTGCGTCAGAGTGAGTGAGTATTGTCCTTCAAAGTGATGACTTGGGGAGGCTCTGCAGTAACTCTTGCTAGAATCTTTTAGAATTGCTTCTTGCCTAGAATATTTTGGAAACGCTTGTGAAATTACACAGAGACAGCTTTGGATCAATCCAAGAATGTCATTTTTGTTAGTTTTATAGCTGGTTTGGTTTGGTTTTTTTTGGTGTATGTGTTTGAATTCCCAGAAATATTACCCAACTCTATCACTACCCAATTCACCAGGCTTACTTCCAATGACATTTATTTGTAAAAATTCATTCTCACAAAATAAAAGCATTGAAAAGATTCTAAAGGAGTTCAGAAACAGAATTTCAAAAAATTAGTTGAATACCAAGCAGCATTTTAAAACATAAATGCAGAGCCAACTAAAATGACTACTTTGTGCTAACACTCATTTGACTGAATGTTTGTATAAATATCACTTTCATTCACTTGTATGTTATTGTATGCTGGAATTCCTCGTGTACCCACTAGCACATTTACCATCCCTGTCCCACAGCAGTGTTACTTTGCAATTCTTTTGTTCTTTTTATTCCTTTGGGGGATGGAGAAAATCTATCAAAGAGCTTTTCAGAGCCTGTTCATCAAGGAGAATTAGCATGCAGAGGGGTAGGATGTCCTGGAGTAGGCTGCTCAAAATGGAAAGTACTACTTAATGTGGATCCTCTCCAAGCATAGGTTCTTTCGTGCCTGTTACTGCACTATTAGAATCCCTTCATAATGCTTCTAGCACTCCATCCCACCTTAATACATTACATTTTTCAGTACTAAATAATTTACAAAAGCTGTAGTGAACCAATATTTTGTCATTTGTATTAAAACTTTTCATCTGGCAATGTCATTGTAAATTATGCAAAAACCAACAACAAAGGCCATAAACCTAATACCAAATATAGTCTCTACCAGGTATAATGTCATATACTAAAATTTTGTCTGGAGCCAAAATTGATATTTAAAAGCTAGGAAGCAATTTATGTTGTGAATTTATTAACAGGAGACTAACTGCCAGTTGTAAGCAATATAATCTGTGTGTCTTAAAGGAGTGAAGATACTTAAATTGCCTCTGAAAATGATAGCTTTGCAAATAATACAACAGATGACCAGCTATATGTGAATACCAGGCACAAAAACTGCTAATTTAAGTGGCCAACGCATGCAACTTGTTGAAGTGTTAAAAATGATATAGAGAAATATGTGATTAGTTAAAAAGAAAAACTGATGTGGGTTGATTAGAACTGCAATAGGAATAAAGTGGTTCAGGATGATACAGATAGGAATTTTTAAAGATGATGGGCTGGGTGCAGTGGCTCACGCCTGTAATCCTAGCACTCTGGGAGGCCGAGGCAGGTGGATTGTTTGAGCTCAGAGTTTGAAACCAGACTGAGCAAGAGCAAGACCCCATCTCTACTAAAAATAGAAAGAAATTAGCCAAACAACTAAAATATATACAAAAAATTAGCTGGGCATGATGGCACATGCCTGTAGTCCCAGCTACTTGGGAAGCTGAGGCAGAAGGATCACTTGAGCCCAGGAGTTTGAGGTTGCTGTGAGCTAGGCTGATGCCACGGCACTCTAGCCTGGGGAACAAGGTGAGACTCTGTCTCAAAAAAAAAAAAAAAAAAGGTGATATAACCTTCTAGATAACAGCTCTAATAATAATATTAGCCAACATTTATTGAGTCCTTTCTGTATGCTAAGTGTTTTATAAGTGTCAGTTCATTTAATCGTCACAACTCTATGAAGTGAATAGTATTATCCCTATTTCACTGTCCAAGGCTTAAAAAATAGTTATTTGCCCAAAGTCTAGATTTAAGCTTTCTACATATACCTCTCATATTTAATTGTAGATTTCAAGTGTTTCTATTTCTTTTACTTAGGATATATTTTTTTTTTCAGCAGAAACTATTTCTTTTTTTTTTTAGAAACTACTTCTTAAAAAGATTAGAGTGTAAGAAGCAGAGTCAGGGAGGGAACCAGTAAAAGCTTGTTAACATTTGATTAAGATTATAATGTCATCAAAAAACATAATGTTTTCTAAAATTATGAGTTCTCAATGAAATATTGGCTTTTTGAAAATTATTATTAATATAGCAAGGCATGGGCAAATAAAAGCATCATGAACTTGTGTGATCTAAGAACAGACCAAAATCTGCATCAACTGGCAGTTTGGATCTCTAACAGTATTGATTAGGTTGGTAGAGTTTGAATGCATCTGATTCTTAAAATTGTGAAATTGCATGAGAGAGGAGAACCCAGAGAGTATGTCGTGAAAACCAGACACAGAGAGAATTTCAAGAGGACATCTTAGCAACTTGCTGTCATAAAAGAAATTTAAGAAATTGGTACCCAAGAGTGTCAGATGGTTCTGAAAAATTAAAGAGGATTGGAACTGAGAAAGACCATTGAATGTAGTGATTTGGGAAGTGGTAACCTTTGAGAGAAGAGTTTCACTATAGTTGAGGGATATAGAGGCCAGAAATAGAATACTGCATGTAGAAGCAGTTTTAAATTGTCTAGATACCATTTTTACAGGCAAAATATCTGAGGTTCAGAAAGAGTAAATAATTTAAACTGGTCAGTAGCTCTGGAGCAGTGATGATTTTGCCACCCAAGGGGCACTTGGCAATGTCTGGAAACATTTTTGATTATCACTGGGGAAGGGTATGCTAATGGCATCTACTGGGTAGAGACCAGGATGTTGTAAAACATCCTACAATACACAACAGTCCTCCTCTCCCACACATATCCCAAAGAATTATTAGGCTCAAAATGTCAGTAGTTCCAAGGTTGAGAAATCCCCATCTAGATTTTAGGTCTCAACTGGTGCTAAATCTAATCTACTTGCAAGGAAGTAGGAATAATGGATATAAACTATTCTTTAGTAGTGAATGAGAATGGGTGTCGGAGGGAAGGGGGAGGGGAGAAAAAAAAAGAGAATGGGTGTCAGCTTCAAGAGAGGAGTTTTTTGGACTGTTCCTTTGAAGGGGAAAGTCTTGAGAATACTAAGTCAAGGGAAGAAGCCAGTCTAAAAAGTGAAAGACATTAATGATAAAAGTTGGAGACAGAACAACTAACTGAAGGGGCTTAGCCTAGAGATAGATGGAATCAGCCCTTAGGTAGTAGACAGCACTCTCTGGATTTTTTATATCAGGTTAAATTGTCTTACTCCAAGTAGTAACAAAGAAAGGCTATATTCCTGATGTTAAGAATGATCAGAGTAAACATGTTTCTAAAATTAGAGAGTTTGACTAAAAAGTTTGTCTTGTAAAACAGATAATTTAAGAGTCTAATGACATTATGAAATGAATGTACAGCATCTGCAACATATAAACGCTGAAGAGAGTTACTCTCATGTAGTGTGAGATGCATGGACTGCCCTAGATTCAATTCTAAGCCATTCCTCCTGCTATTTATATGACCTTGAGCAAGTTTCTAAATCTCTTAGTTCCTTTTCTTCATCTATAAAATTAGACTAAGGAAGATATCCTCATGTAAAGCCATAAAACAGTGCAGCCCTGGCATTTAGTAAGTATTCAGTAAAGGTCAGCTATTAAATAGAAAGTTCTGTGCAGTAACAGTTTGTATTAATAATCTAGTGATAGCTTTGCCTGCAGAAGGTAAAAAGGTAGTTGAGATATTATATAACAAATATCACTTGGTGGGGAGCGGTCATTTGATTACGTGACCTTTGGCTCCTTTAGTAAAAAGATATGGTTATTTGACTTACAGTGGAATCCTTAGGGAAAAAATTAGAAAGACTGCTTAAAATTATCTTTATATACAATATCAAATTCTTCTTATAATTATACATTTTTTGTATTCCCTAAATAAGTGCCTGATGTAATTTAGAAGAGTACATGCCCAGCTTTCTCTTGAATGTGATGTATAGCTTTGAATGTCTTATTTAAGCATGTAATCGTAACATGCATACATGAATTTATACCTGATAAACTGTATCTTTGTCTCAGCAAACTTAGGCTATGTCCATAACAAAAGTAATTAACATCACATTTATTCTTCCATCATCAACTCTAATAATGGACTTTAAACAAAATTCTTCTGATATTGACTTTATTTGCTCTTAAGCTTCAGGTGGGGGTTTTTTGTGTTTTTTCTTTTCAGATCAACAGAAACATTTAAAGAAGAAGATGATCTTGACCAACTTATTAATGAAATATTTGAAGAGCCCAACTTTGACAAAAAACCCTTTGTAAGTCAAGTTTTATAAATGTGCAGTCATTCTTTCATTATTTCAAGATGTGTTTAGAATAGTCTTATAAATAACTTAAGGCACAACTAGCTATCTGTAATCTTTTGAATTCTGAGAAATACAATTACTTAAAAGAAATTATTCCACTTAAACTGTTGTGGAAGCAGTGAAATACTGCTCAGTATATGTTTCCTTGTTCAATTCTCAGCAAGAATAAGAAATTAAAAAACTGTTAATGTAAAAGTCAGATCAAGTAGGTCACTTATGTTTATTTGTAGTCTCTAAGAACACTTTTCTAAAAGGTCAAAAACAAACAACTTTCATTATGTGAATGTGCTGAGCATTTCAGATGCAGTGCCATTGCTGTTATGCCATGAACCAATGACTAAATTGTTAGTATTTTAATTTTTTTAATGTTTATGTATTTTAACTTTATAAATAGTTCATAAAATAATATAACAGCCACCCATACTAAACATATCTTAAACTTTTGCCATATTTGCTTCTCTGGACTTTTTTTTTTTTTTTTTTTTGAGACAGAGTCTTGTTCTGTTGCCCGGGCTAGAGTGAGTGCCGTGGCGTCAGCCTAGCTCACAGCAACCTCAAACTCCTGGGCTCAAGCAATCCTACTGCCTCAGCCTCCCGAGTAGCTGGGACTACAGGCATGTGCCACCATGCCCGGCTAATTTTTTCTATATATATTTTTTTAGTTGGCCAGATAATTTCTTTCTATTTTTAGTAGAGACGGGGGTCTCGCTTTGGCTCAGGCTGGTCTCGAACTCCTGACCTCAAGCGATCCACCTGCCTTGGCCTTCCAGAGTGCTAGGATTACAGGCGTGAGCCACCGTGCCCGGTCTGGACTTTTTCTTAAATAAATACAAACTGGAAATATAGTTTCAGACCTCTCCAAACCCTGCCCTACTGCCTTCCTTCCCAAAAGTAACCACTTATCCTTCCGCTTTTATACTTTTATTACGTATGTATATAATCATAAATAATTTTAACCGCAGCAGTCCATTGTGTAACTCTACCACAGTTTGTCCATTTCCCTGACTCACATTTGGATCATACCCATTTGTTTATTATTACAAATAATGCTTCATCAGATATTTTTTCATGTCGTCTTTTACCCATGTGTAAGAGTTTCTTTAGGATGTATAAGCCTAGAAGAATTTCTAGGTTATAAGATGTGCTCATCTTCAACTTTTTACCCATTGCCAAACTGTTTTCTAAGGTGACTGTATCATTTATATTTTTCACACCAGCAGTGTATATCAGTATGGTGCATGTGAAGCATATTTGTCAGATTTAAAAGAAAGAGACCAAATAGAAGTCTAATTTGCAAAGAAAAAACTTTAATACCAGAGCTTTTTATAAAAAAGTGGGAAAGATTAAAGCAAAACAGTGGACTAAAAATCACTAGGTAATGATGGTGGCAAGGATATGGATAGGGGCCACTTATATTTTTGTCAGCCAGACTAAAAATCAAATGACTTAGATTTTAAGACCTGAATTTCTCTAAATTTAACATTTTCAATTCATCTGAGGTTAACTAATAAGCTAACAGCCAGTTGATTCATGTCAACACAACAGCAATAATAAATGCAATCATCCATCAGTAGACATGGGGGATTGGTTGTAGGACCCCAGTACCCCCGTGTATACCAATCTGAGCATAGTCAAGTCTCACATTCAGCCCGCCATGTACACAGGTTTCACATCCCTCAAAAACCATTTTTAATCCTTATTTTGTTGGGAAAAAAATCCACGCACAAGTGACTCACATAGTTCAGACCCATGTTGTCCAGGGTCACCTGTACACTGAAAACAATATATCGTAAGTGCTGAATAGTAATGCTAATCAATAGTAGGAAAAAAAACTACGTGATGTTTTTGTTGCTCTTCATTAATCATCTGAGCAATTCATTAAGTACTGTAGTGTGTGTATCTTGTATAGGAGGCAGTGTCTCTCCTGTTCAAGATGTTTAGAAGAAGATAAATACTTACCTAGTTTGGCTTTAAAATATACTAATTTGAAATAAAAGTAGCTCTTACAGACATGACAAAATAAACTTTTGTGCACTTCTCTATGTTTTCCTTTTTTAGTTATTTATTATATCCAGTTTTCCAGTCTTCAAGGCAGAAAACAGGTCTATGTAAAACATTTATTGGATGAGGAAAAGAAGTGTTTATGAACAGATGCCCACATTGTCCTTAGAAGCTACATTATGCCCTAAAAGTACTGCTCCCCCACTTCACCCTCAGCCCTCCCATTCTGTTGCATTTCTGAACTACTCTCAGACCCATACAAGAAAGTTCAGGAACCAACAACAGATGTCACAGTGTGCCAGCTTAGAGTCATAAACGTGAGTCTGGATGGCATATGAAACATACTCGCCAAAACAAAAAGAGATTCATACATATTATTATTTTTCATACATATACCAAAAATTCTTCCAGTTCTGTTTAACATCAAATAAAAGAGTTAAGAGAAATAATATAATGAAATATTTTTGCCTCTATTAAATTTCCTCACTCACTAGGTAAAGTGAAGGCATGTCTGTGCATAGCTTAAATTGCCTTTTCTCCATCTCACTTCCTCTCCTTGGCGGTGGTCCTAGTATGTGGTTGGTTTATGTTGTTTGGTACTACATACCGGTTAACACTTAATAAAAGCTTGCTAATGATCATGATGTTATGTAACCATATAGGAACTACTGTGTGATTGTGACTAGGTAGCTCTGCATTTTCCTTGAACATCTGTTGGTTGAAACTGTTCCATTTGATCAAAAGTAATATTTCTGAAGTTACACAGGAGTTTGGTTAGGTTAATTTTAATTCATATGAGTACCATTCATAGCCTTTAAAAATGAGTCTGAGGTTTTTTCCTCCTCAGTTGAATTTTTCTAGAATGAAGTTTTAAATAGCAGGTCCTTCATATTAAATCATTGAACTCTAGTATTAACTGAAGAGTTATAAAGTGACTCTAAATCTTAGCATGCTAATAATGGCAGTATATCACTTTCCTAGCCTAAAAGTTAGAGTAATTTGCAAATTCCTCAGAGAGTTCTACTTCCCTTTTGCCTTTAAAAGGTTTTGATCATTGTTTTTATTTCAGAAACTTAAAAATGATGCCACCAAAATTTTTATTTAAGTCATTTAGAAAATATTCTTGTTATAAAATAAAGAATATTAGTTTTCATGTTACAGTTCTCTAAGTTTCCATTGGCCTTTTATTGTTTTGTTTTTTTAACAGAAATTAAAATCTAAATCTTCAGGTAACACATCTGTCAAAGCTTCCATTCAAGGCTTTGGTAAAAGGTAAGTTGAGATTGCTTTGATGGATTATACACACTAGTGAGCAAACACTTTGAGCATAGTCTAGTAGATTTTGTTACCATTTAAACAACAGTGACATTGAACAACAAAGCACTGGTTGGCCTTCAGGAGAAAAACCAATAGCAATTATCTCCAGTGTTCTTATGGTCTGTGACCCCTTAGTGTAAAGGAAATTAAATGGGAGATTATTGCTATTGTAAATAATTTTCTGCCATGTAAAAAAAAAATAGTGTGAACAGTTTCTCAAAATTAATGTTCTGTTATATTCTTGGGTGTTTACTTTGTCCATTACATTATTTGGCAAACACATTTTTTTTGTGACTCATTTTAACTCCTTGAGTGTTCCTGAATGTATAGGTTATATCCAATAAAGCAGTTATCCTGGAATAAATATCGCTTCTTTGAAATAGTTGGCTTGCTATGGAAAATATATAGTTTGATTACAAGGGCATAGAGTCAACGATGCTAATTTTTTTTAACAAGGCCAAATTAACTTTTCATAATTCTTTTTTCTTGTAATTTAATTTTTCTCCATCTGTTGAACACATCTAGTTGCAGTCCAGTGTACCTTGGTGGGAGTGCTATTCAATGTGGGATTGGAACAAACACTTCATGGAGGTAGGATGTCAGAAATATACTGTTTTATTAAGTTTTTCCAAATTAATGCCCTGTTAAAATGTAGTTCTTATCTTCTTGGCATCAATCTGTTTTATAAGGAGAAATATTTTTATTAGGCAATCTAAGAACACTTTGTTGAAATGTTTATTATTCTTGGGAGATAACTACTGAAGGCTGTCATGTTGAGTATGTATTGTTGATTCTGTCGATTCCCTTTTCTAAGCCCCACTTGAAGTCCCTGGATCACTCCAGTCCCAGCTTGGTTTCCACAGGACACCAGGAGAGGGAACTAACTTCCAGGCAGTGAAGGCAGTTGATAAGCCAGGCAAAGCAGTGTGGCCATTCAGATATGTGTTGCCTTACCCACACTACCTTGGCCAAACAGTTAGCATGAGAAGCTACAGATCTGCATTACCCCAAAAGTTGTCAATCATAGTCAGTTGATTTTACATAGTTCATATTTCAAAAGCAGAAACTCTTCATTCTTTGTCTCTTCCCTGCGCTTTCCTACATCCATTTTGATCACCAGTACCTCTTTCTAGGCTGTCTTATAGTCATGGGGCCACCTACCCCAAGCCCATGTTCTCCCTATACTTCTAGCACATTCCATTACCAGTTTCGTAATATGGGGAAACAGAGTGGCTTCAACGAAATCTTTCTACTATCCTGCTACTTTGGGTTCTATTTTTGGCAAAGGCCTGCTTACTCAGATTACTTTATTATATTTTTGTCTAGTTATTTCTAAAACACTTTCTTTATTTTCTGTTAATTTTTTAAGGAAAAAATCCTGAGTTATATGATTGTATGTTGACTACATTTCTGGAGGGATAAGTGTTATACAGTCATGCATTGCTAAACAATGGGGATATGTTCCAAGAAATGCATCATTAGGCGATTTTGTCATGCAAAAATTGTGGAGCGTACTTTTGGATACCTAGGCTATATAGCCCATTGCTCCTAGGCTATAAACCTGTACAGCACGTTGCTGTATTGAATACTGTAGGCAATTGTAACACAATGGTAAGTATTTGTATATCTGAACATATGTAAACATAAAAAGGCTACAGTAAAAACATAGTATAAAAGATTTTTTTTAATGGTACACCTGTATAGGTCACTTACCATAAATGGAGTTTGCAAGACTGAGAGTTGCCCTGGGTGAGTGAGTGTTGAGTGAGTGTGAAGGCCTAAAACATTACTGTACACTATTGTAGACTTTATAAACACAGCTCTTAGGCTACATTGCATTTATAAAAATATATTTTTCTCCAATAATAAATTAACCTCAACTTACTGTAACTTTTTTATTTTATAATCTTTTTTTAACTTTTTGGTTCTTTTGTAATGACACTTAGTTTAAAAAACACACGTCATATAGCTATACAAAAATATTTTCTTTCTTTATATCTTATTCTGTAAGCCTTTTTCTATTTTTAAAATTTTTAATTTTTTTTTACTTTTTAAATTTTTTTGTTAAAAACCAAGACACACACACATTAGCCTAGGCCTACACAGAGTCAGGATCATCAATATCAGTCTTCCACCTCCACATCTTGTCCTGCTGGAAGGTCTTCAGGGGCAGTAAAACACATGGAACTGTCATCTCTTACGATAACAGTGCTGACTTCTAGAATATCTCCTGAAGGACCTACCTGAGACTATTTTATAGTTAACTTGGTTTTTTTTTGTAAGCAGAAGGAGTACATTCTAAAATACCAGTAAAAAGTACAGTATAGCAAATATGTAAACTAGTAACATAGTCATTTAATATCAAGTCTTATGTACCATACATAACTGTATGTGCTATACTTTTATAATACTGGCAGTGCAGATTTGTTTACACCAGCATCACGACAAATACGTGTAATACATTGCACTACGACATTGTGACATCTGTGATGTCACTAGGTGACAGGAATTTTTTAGCTCTGTTATAATTTTATGGGACCACTGTCATATGTACAGTCCATTGTTGACTGAAACATCATTATGCAGAGCATAACAGTATTGAATAATAGAAGTAGGAACTAAAAAGACATTGTTGGAGGGCTGTAGTTGTGCTGGCCTCAACTACCTCAATAGAATCAAAGTCAAATTGCAGATCTGGCAAAGCTTTATATGGGAACACTGGGCTGTAAACTGGCTTTTATAAATCCACTGGGTTGCTGCCTGCTCTAAGTGCTATAAATAAGGATTGACAGCAGTTGAATCATCGTATACTGAGGACTCTCTGTACAAAGAATTAGAGCCACAAACTGTCCTTAGAGAAGAACGTAGTGTTGTTGCTATCAATCTTGAATTGCCTGTGTCAACTCAGTGGTCATGTCTCAGCCACGCCATCTCTATTCCAGGCCTCTATCAAGTCACCCATGACCCATAGCAACAGTTTCCCAGTTACCATCCTATTCCATCTTTTCTAGTCTTTTCCATGTATGGTGTTCAAGCTAATACTGCTAAATTATTACTTTGATATTTTGAGTGCCTCTTTCCTGTTCAGAAGGAAAACGAGTTACCATTTATCTCACATTAATTCTAAACTCACTATTTGCTTTACCAAATTGTTATCCTTGTTGTTCGTCTTCTCTCTTTAGTTCCTTTACCTCCAGTTAAAGCCTGGGTCAGATACTCTACTTTCACTAGGACACTTCTTGTCAGTTTTTATTTTTCACTTACGTTTTTGTGTGTCTGAGTATTTTTACATTTATTCTCTGTGTGGAATGACATTCCTTTCTAATGCATGTCCCCTGGTGTCTTACCTTAATTCACATGCTGTAAACTGATTTTTTCATTCTATTTGAACTATTTTTTTTCTTTTTTTAAATTCACTGAGTGCCTGCCATGTACTAAGCCCTGTGCTACTTTACACAAAAAAAGGCAAAACACTGACCAGTGGAAGAACAGACAAAGAAGCAAATGATTACACCTGTGGTGTGGAAGGGAAGGGTTCTGATGACAGAATGCCCGAGTTCAAAGCCTGACTCTGCCCCTCACAAGTTCTGAAGCCTTGAGAAGAGATGTTATCTTCTAAGGTATCCTCACCCTTAAAAACTAAACATACTTCATGAAGATACTGTAACGATTAAATTAACTAATACATGAAGGCTATGCCTATGGTGCAAAAGGCAGTTAGCTACAGCTATTTCTGGTTTGTAATTATGGGTGTCTTTCTCATCTATTAGTCCTGCTTACTCATTAAGTTGTATCTCAGGGGCAAGAATACTGTATTCTGCTGCTACTTTTCCATTTTACCTCAGGAAGTATGCATTAGTGTTTGTTTATAGATGCCTTGTGATTTTTAAAATGGTCTTTAAAAAATCTGATTTACTTCTTAATAGTAAATATTTCATTAAGATTTTATTATATGTAGTATATTTTTGTGTGTACTTTGATTTAGTTCTAATGTAGAGGAGTCTTATTCCAGATGGAATTTCAATAGACAAAAGAACAGCCTGTTTTTATAGCCTGAAGGTCCTAGGATTGATCCCTGAGGATGCCACAGTCTATCAAACTCCATTCCTACCTTCTATATAGCTATGAGAGGAGATACCAATTGCATATATATGCACAGGTAAATGTTTATATTCACAGATCTTTTATCAGTTGCCCATTTCATGACACAGAATCTGAACCCATAGAAAGATAAATATGTATGTATTCATGTGCATATACAACATTTTATGTGTAAAGTACTTTATACTGTCCAGAGCACTTTCTATATATACATATTGGTTCACCTGCTCCACAGAAAAAAAACAAGATGTAGATAGAGCAAGAATTTTTAACTCCATATGATAAATGAGGAGCTTGAGATACTTGTGTTAAATTCTTCAAACACATATTAACCCCCTGCTAGGTCCTAGAGATTAAGTGAACAAATAATGTACACTTCCTTGCCCTCAGTGAGCTTTTGGTCTAGGTGAGGAGATAAGCTTTGGTCTAGGTGATAGATAATTCTACAAATTATTATTTAATTTCCATTTAGTATGTGATGTGAAGAAAAAGTACAGGATAGTGGGCATCCTAACTGATATGAAGAAGGGTCAGGGAATACTTCCCTAAGTAGATAATATTTAATCAAACCACAATATGAAAAATGGGGAGGAGTTAAGCAAAGAGAGGGGACCATTGGAGCCAGAATGCACACCATGTTAGAAGGTTCCTAAGAAGGTTCCTAAGAAGGGAAGGAACTAGGGATATGGGAGTAACAGAGAGCAGCTGGCTGGGCTAGAGCATAGTGAGTGGTGGGAAAAAATGGCTCTTGATGGGGCTGGAGAGATCATTGAGAGACATTTGGTTTAGTATCCTGTAGTCTTTTGGAGGATTTTTAGAAAAGTATGTCCTATATGCAATGGGTCAGATTTCAGTTTCTAAAAAAAGTCATTTTGGTTGCTATGTAGAAAATGGCATGGAAGTTGCGGGGGCAAGACAGGAGAAGGGACACAGGGAGACTAGTCAACAGGCAGTAGTTACAGTAGTCCAGGAAAGAGATCATGGTCGCTATGACCTGAGTGGTAGCAGTGACTATAGAGAAAAGAAAAATTTGAGATATTTAGAATATAGAATTGACAGAATTCAAAGATTAAATGGCTATGGGAGGTAAGAGAGAAAGTTACTAAAAATGACTCCTGGGTAATATGCCTTGCTCAAGGTCTTATCAGTTATTACAAAGCAAGGACTCAAATGGGTAGCTCAATTCCTAATCCATTATGCTTTCTAGTATAATGGCTAGAAAACCATGTGTAATAATATGTGTAAGAGGAAAAATCTTAGCTCCTTTTGCTATACTGCTGTTATTTTCAAATTGTCCAAATATCAAGGCTCCTTAGTCCCAGTGTATAGATCTGATAGGATTTAATGGAGAACCACAGTGTCTGGGCAGAAGATTGTGCTGGTCTGTTTTAGGGACATGCCCACCATAAACATCTTTAAAACAGTTAGTTCTACTTATTACCTAGACAAAAGGACAAAGCTATTGATGACACCTTCGTATGTATATTCCCTCTACATTTTAAAGGGAAAGACCTGACAATTTATCTTTCATTGGAGTTATGACTTTATATTAGATATGGTTTTATATATATAGTTATGGAAGAAAAATATATTTAAGCCCTGCAAATAAGCACCAATAAGTATCCAGGTCATAAAGGAAATTGAGTCTATTTTGCCTATTTGTTTTCTTTGTTTGATTTTTGGGTAAAGCTCTGGTTTGGGGGTAATGCTGAATGATTTTACAGTGTAAAGATTTGTCTTTTACCCAATTTGTGGAAAGGAGAAAGAATGGTAGTAGGAAGTGTGGTGGCATTAATAAGCGGTGTAGATAAAACCAGGGTATTTTCAAGCCAATCGAATTTTACTCTCATAATTATTTTTTAAACTACTTGCAAGACTGGATTATTCCATAGACTGGTACTAATTATGATCTAATAGAGTAAATCGTAGCAGTGGAATGATTTCTTAGCTGCAAGTTAGTTTTATGTTTCTCAAAGGACAGTGTTTGTAGGAAAATGTGGTAGTGTGAATAGATTTGAATAAACTACTAAATTTTAAATTAAATTAAAAAGCTGTATTTAACATTATGGTTGAGATTTTACACATACAAAATGTCAGGAAATTTAAATTATAGTTCCCACAACAGCAGTAATTCAGCCAAATTGCACATATGTATTAAGGCATTAAAGTTAACACTCTGTGCAATCATGTAATAAACTACATATGCATAAGAAAGTAAGTTATGGTAGCCTTGGGAACCTTCGTTTTGCATTTCCTGACTTGTACATTCAATATCTGAGTTCAAATATGTACAAATGTAATTTTGTTGAATTTCCATATGTACAAATACAACTTCATAAATTGCTAGCAGTTTGAAAGAAAGTATGGAATTATTTATGAAAGTTGTATAGGTTTTAAATGTTTGGTTATTGTTATGATTAATAATATTTTTAGAAATGTAAAGCATTCATTCTAAAACTTTCAAGCCCAAAAATATCTATAGCTTTGTTTTATCTAATTTTTTATCACAGAAGTGTTATATGTTTATTGAAAAAATAAAAAATTGAAAAACATATAAAGAAAAAGATAGTAATCTCCCTCCCTCCCTTTCATTCCCACCACTCCTGAGGCAATCAGTATTAGCTACATAGTATATAAACCTTCTATATTTTGCTCCATGTTCTTACAAATTTATATAGGATTTTTTTTATTGCTTTTACAAAAATAGGATCATGTTACTATATACACCTTGCTTTGGATATCCCTCTAGGTCAGTAAATAAATCTAATTAATTCTCTTTATCAACTGCCTATACTATTCCTTAGTATAAATGTACTGCACGTTATTCGGGCTTTTCCCTTTTTTATAGATATTCAGGTGGTATCTCGTTTTTTGCTACTTCAACAATACTGTAGTAAAAATTCTTGAGATATGTACTCATATACTGGTGCTTTTACTTATATGTAATAGGTTATGGGGTTGTTAGTACAATGGCTAGGTATAATTTTAACTTAAAAATAATGCCAAGATTTTTCACAAAAGGTTATAGCAATTCACATATCCACTAGAAACATATGAGTGCTAATTTTTTCTAACTTAATTGATTAAAAAATATCTCATGGTTGCTTTACATTTCAATTCTTTATAAAATATTTTACTTCTTAGCACATACTGTGTGCCAGTATTAACTCATTTCCTCATAATAATTCTGTGACATGTGTAAGTACTTTTATTATCTCCATTTTACAGATAGGAAACTGAGTCACAAAAACATCTTATTTGTTTTTTTATTTCAATAGATTTCATGGGTACAATGATTTTGTTTTGTTTGTTTTGTTTTTTATATAGATGAATCGTATAGTGGCGAAGTCAGGGCTTTTAGTGTACCCATCACCAGAATAGTATATATTGTACCCAATAGATAACTTTTGATCCCTCACCCCTCCTCCCAGCTTCCCCCTTTCTGATTCTCCAAAGTCCATTTTACCACTCTGTATGACCATGTATACCCATCATTTAGCTCCCATTTATAAGTGAGTACATGTAGTATTTGTTATTCCTTTCTGAGATACTTAAGATAATAACTTCCAGTTCCATCCACATTGCTGCAAAAGACATTATTTCATTCTTCCTTATGGCTCAGTTGTATTCCATGGGGGGGGGGTGTATGCGTGTGTGTGTGTGTGTGTGTGTGTGTGTGTGTGTGTGTGTGTGTGTGTGTGTATGTGTATATATATGCACACATACCACATTTTCTTTATCAACTCATCAGGTGATCAGCACTTAGGTTGATTCCCTATCTTCACAATTGTGAATTGTGCTGTGGTAAACATATAAGTGCATGTGTCTTTTTGATATAATGACTTCTTTTCCTTTGGATAGATATCTAGTAGTGAGATTGCCAGATCAAATGGTAGGTCTGTTTTTAGTTCTTTCAGAAGTCTTTGCTGGTCCAAAGGTAGTTATGTCACTTGATTGTTCACAGCCAGTTACAGATTGAACTTGTTCTAGTCTTTCCCCTCTTCTCACTACTGCACTAGACTAGTCTAAAAAAAATAAAAAGAGGTCTCCATGCTGTTTTCCATAGAGGTACTAATGTACATTCCCACCAACAGTGTATAAGCGTTCCCTTTTCGCCACATCTATGCCAATAGCTATTGTTTTTTGACTTTTTAATAATGGTCATTCTAACAGGGGTAAGGTGGTATCTCAATGTGGTTTTAATTTATATTTCCCTGATGATTAGTGATGTTGAACATTTTTTCATATGTTGGCCATTTGTATACCTTTTAAAAAATGTCTGTTTATATCTTTTGCCCACTTTTTAATGAAGTTATTTGGGTTTTGTTTTTTTGTTTGTTTGTTTGGGTTTTTTTTGCTGATTCTTTTTAGTTCCTTGTAGATTCTGAAAATGTTAGTCCTTCATTGGATATATAGTTTGTGAATATTTTCTCCCATTCTGTAGATTGCTATGTACTCTGTTGATATTTCTTCTGCTGTGTGGAAACTTTTTAGTTTAATAAGTCCCATTTATTTGTTTTTGTTGTGTTTGCTTTTGGAGTCTTAGTCATAAATTCTTTGCCTGGACCAATGTCTAGAAGAGTTTTTCCTAAGTTTTCTTCTAGAATTTTTATGGTGTCAGGTCTTACATTTAAATCTTTAATTCATCTTAAGTTAATTTTTGTATATAGTGAGAGATAGGGATCCAAATTTCATTCTTCTTCATGTGGCTCTCAAATTTTGCCAGCACCATTTATTGACTAGGTCATCCTTTCCCCATTGTATGTTTTTATCTGCTTTGTTGAAGATAAGTTGGTTGTAGGTATACGGTTTTATTTTGGGGTTCTCTATTCTGTTCTATTGATCTATATGTCTACTTTTATACCAGTACAATACTGTTTTGGTTACTATAGCCTTACAGTATAATTTGAAGTCGGATAGTGTGATGCCTCCAGATTTGTTCTAATTCTGTGAAAAATGACATCATCAGTATTTTGATGGGAATTGCATTGAATCTATAAATCACTTTGGGCAGTATGGACATTTTAACAATATTGATTCTTCCAGTTTGTAGCATGGAATGCTTTTCCATTTGTGTGTGTCTTTTACAGTTTCTTTTATCAGTCTTTTGTAGTTCCCCATGTAGAGATCTTTGAACTCCTTGGTTAAGTATATTCCTAGGTATTTTACTTTTTTTTGCAACTGTTATAAATGGCATTGAGTTTTTTATTTGATTCTCAGCTTGGCTGTTACAGAAATGCTACTGATTTGTATACACTAATTTTATAACTTGAAACTTTACTGAATTTATTTATCAATTCTAGGAGTCTCTTGGAGGTATCTTAAGGGTGTTCTATAAGATCAAATCATCAGCAAACAGGAATAGTTTGACCTCCTCTTTTCCAATTTGAGTGCCTTTTATTTCTTTCTCTTGCCTGATTGCTTTTTCTAGGACTTCCTGTACTGTGTTGAGTAGAAGTGGTAAAAGTGGGCATCCTTGCTTTGTTCAACTTCACCCCATTCAGGATGATGTTGGCTGTGGGGTTCTCATATATGTCTTTTATTATTTTGAGGTATGTTCCTTCTATGCCTGGTTTGTTAAGGGTTGTTATCATGAAGGAATGTTGGATTTTATCAGATGCTTTTTCTACATCTATTGAGATGATCATACGGTTTTTGTTTTTCATTCTGTTTATACACTGAATCACATTTATTGATTTGCATACCTTGTATCATCCTTTCATCCCTGGAATGAAACCCACTTGATCATGGTGAATTATTTTTTGGATTCAGTTTGCTAGTATTTTGCTGAGAATTTTTGCATCTATGTTCATGAGGATATTGGTCTGTAGTTTTCTTTTTTTGTTGTGTTATTTCCTGGCTACTAAAAAATATTAGGGTGATACTGGCTTCATAAGGTCACCCTGCAAATCCTTCAAAGGAGGATCCCCTCCTTTGCAATGTTATAGAACAGTCACAAAGAAGTTAAGTTATGTGGCAGCAGTTACACTGCTAGTCCATAGTGGAATCAGCATTTGAACCTAGGCAGTCTGTGTCCAGAGTCCATGCTCTTTGCTGTTATTCTTTGCTGCCTATGTTAGTGAGACTGAATATTATTTTTATGTTTTGTTTTTTCTTTGTCATTAGTAAGCACTTTTTGTACAGTGTAAGTATTTATGTGTTGAAAATTTTCTTCCGCTCTGTTGCTGATCTTTGCACTTTTTTTGGTACCTTAAAAACTCTTATTTCCTTTTAATTTTTAGATGATCAAATGTATATGTTGATTCTTATTTGTAAACACTTCAAACAATAGAGGAAGTTTCTTTCTTTAAAGTAAATCAGAATTATTATACAAACCAAATTGTTTGTAGGAGCAACTCATAATTTTTTTTAAGCTTGCTGTATCATTTTACTCCTAAAGTTGCTATGTAGTATATACCTAATAGTGTTTTGAGAATTGCTTGTAATTTCAATCCCTCAGATGGTCATTGAATACCTATTATATGCTAAATATCATTCTGGCAGTTCTGCCCACTCTCTCCAGCATTATCAGAGTTTTGCTCTTCACTGCATCTTTGCCATCAATACACAGCATACTCTTTTTCCTTCCTTCTTAAAAATCACCTTCTCTTAACCCCACTTCCTTTTCCAGCTACCACTCCATTTAAAGAAACTGCTCTGATATACCTTCTCAGTGAAGCCTATACAGACCACCCTATTTAAAATTGGAACCCATCCCATCCCAGTACTCACAATTTTCTTTACCCTACTCATTATTTCATTCAAAGCACTTTTAACCTCTTACATAGTGTATAATTTAGTTATTGTGAGTATGTTTATTTCTTTTCTCACTAGAATCTAAGCTCCATGAAGAAGGAATCTCCCTAGCATATAGTAGGATCTCAGTAAATATTTTTTAAGTGAGTGAATGAATGCATTATGCCAAGTATTGAGGAAACAGAAACAAATAAGATCTTGTCCCAGCAATTAAGCAGTTTACAGGAGAGACAGATTGATTTCAATGTAATGTGGCACATTCTTTGATAGAGGTTTCCCTAAACATTTCAGTAGGAAGGGAAACATTTAAAGAAGTTAGCTTGGCTGGGCACTGTGGCTCACACCTGTAATCCTAGGACTCTGGGAGGCTGAGGCAGAAGGATTGCTTGAGGTCAGGAGTTCAAGACCAGCCTGAGCAAGAGCGAGAGCCCATCTCTACTAAAAATAGAAAAATTACCGAGGTATGGTGGTGCACACCTATAGTCCCAGCTGCTCTGGAGACTGAGGCAG
Organism: Lemur catta; assembly: GCF_020740605.2. Lineage (NCBI taxonomy): Eukaryota > Metazoa > Chordata > Mammalia > Primates > Lemuridae > Lemur > Lemur catta. The sequence goes on from NC_059136.1 coordinate 62,119,068, forward strand.
GAAGATGGCTTGAGCCCAGAAGTTTGAGGTTGCAGTGAACTATGATGATACCACTGCACTCTAGCGAGGGCAACAGAGAGAGAGAGACTCTGTATCAAAAAATAAAATAAAATAAAATAATAAGGCCGGGCGCGGTGGCTCAAGCCTGTAATCCTAGCCCTCTGGGAGGCCGAGGCGGGTGGATAGCTCGAGGTCAGGAGTTCGAGACCAGCCTGAGCAAGACCCCATCTCTACTAAAAATAGAAATAAAAATTATCTGGACAACTAAAAATATATATAGAAAAAATTAGCCAGGCATGGTGGCGCATGCCTGTAGTCCCAGCTACTCGGGAGGCTGAGGCAGTAGGATCGCTTAAGCCCAGGACATTGAGGTTGCTGTGAGCTAGGCTGACGCCACGGCACTCACTCTAGCCAGGGCAACAAAGTGAGACTCTGTCTCAAAAAATAAAATAAAATAAAATGGAAATGAAATGAAATAAAATAAAAAAATAAAATCTTAAATTAAGATCTCCGTAGGCCATAATTTGAAAACCATTTTAAAAGATCTACCAATCCATTTTATTTTATATCAGTATAGTATACATATATGTATACATGTATCAGTATACAAGATTGTTGTAAAATAGGCAGGTTTGTGCAAAAATTTAACCTGAAAGTTTAGATATGTAAATAATACTTTAGTATAAATAAACATTTATAATCAGCCAGGGGTTGGGAACCTGGGGCCTTGGGGCCACATGTGGCCTGGATCCTTGAGTGTGGCCGTTTGACCGAATCCAAATTTTACAGACCAAATCCTTTTAATAAAGGGATTTGTTCTGTGAAGTTTGGATTCGGTTGAAGGACTGCATTTGGGGATCTGGAGGGCTACATGTAGCCTTGAGGCCACAGGTTCCCTACCCCTATGTGGTGTATACTATGAATAAATCAATATATCTTCATATTTAAACATACCAATAATTTTTAATATACAGTTCTTTTTCTCTGAACAGAGCATGTGACCATCTGCGTTGTGTAGCCTGTGATTTCTGGGTAGTAAGCTACAATGACTATATGTGGGACAAATCATGCGATTATCTGTTTTTCAGGTATGTTGCTAAATCACTTTACTCTGTGAAAAATGTACCACGTACTTTACATTTCTTATTTTGCTATATTGTCTCTTGGTGGATTTGGCCAGATCATGTGGTCTCCACCTCTCTAATACAGTCATACGCCACATAATGACCTTTCAGTCAACAGACCGCATATGACAGTGGTCCCGTAAGACTATAATGGAGCTGAAAAATTCCTGTTACCTGGTGATGTTGTAGCCATTGTAATCGTGGAGTGCAACACATTACTCATCCGTTGTGGTGATGCTGGTGTAAACAGTTACATGCTATACAGGTTGGTAGCCTGGGATCAATAGACTACCCCATATGGCCTGGATGTACCTACCATCCAGGTTTATATAAGTATACTCTGTGATGTTCACACAGCAACTAAATTGCCTAAAACATGGTTCTCAGAAAGTATGGTGGTGTTAAGTGACATATGACTGTATTTCTGTCATCCATTTCCTCCTTTCTGTCTGCCATCAGTCTGGATAAGGACATGTTACTTGTGGATGAGAATAGAGAAGTAGCCTCCTCATTGATTTTTCTGCCTACAATCTCTTTCAGACCATCCTTCCCCTGCTCAGAATTAAAGCATAGCTCTGAGTATACCATTCTCCTCCTGCCCAGCACCCTTCCGTTTACAGATTAATGTCCAAATCCCTTAGCATGGCATTCAAGACCACCCTCCATGATCCAGCTGCCATCCATCTATCATCCAGCTTTGTCTTCCCGCAATGTATGTTGCACTTTTGCAAGATTTTAGCTATGTCAGAGTACTCAGTGCTCCCATTCCCTCTAACTTTTTGCAAGCCTTTCCACCTCCTGGGACAACTTCCCACCATTTATCTACCTAAACCTTACCTTTCCTTCAGAGTACAGTTTATCACACATCCTCCGTGATTCTCTCACCACTCTTTCTCCTTGAGAGTAATCTCTTCCTTTCTTGTGTGTACATAGCACTTCATACCTATTACATAATGTAATATAAAATTAAAGATCTTAGGTTGGTGTATGGCTGGTGTGTAACTCATATATTTATAATTTGTACATTCTTACACACTTACAGAATACCTAATATTTTTAAGCTGTTACAAGTTATAAAAATGCATTTGAACTATACATTCATATTTTCAAATAAACATAAGATCTAAAACTTAATAAAGTGCACATATCATGCATTTTTGACCCCCCAAACCTGTGCCTAAAGACTATTTTCCAATACAAGTAATCAAAATACATTGCAGCACATTTCAATAGCATAAAGAAAAGGCTGAGAGACTTTTTTTCACACCTCCCCTGGCAGACATTCTCAGGGAAATCCATAGGAATCTCCCCTAAATTAATAGGTTTTAAACTTGTTCATATTAAGAACTACTTTGAAAATTTTATGAAAACTTTGAATCCTCTTCACACACATAAACATACAATTTAAATATATAACTACATGGGAAAATTACAATTTGAGAGGTTTCACAGTTCCCAACCCAATTAAAACTTAGCATATTCCCAAAATTCTAGGTCAGGAACCCTTACTCTTATTTAGCTCACTTTTTACTACTCTAGTTGGGAAACTTAGCTTTTAGTTTCAGGTTCATTTTGCCTTTTCTGACTTTTCTAAACCCTCTGCTATTTACCATCTACTAGTTAATCTAATAAGTGGTTAATAATCCCCATATATCACCAAGATGAATCATGAATTTTTATAAAACTAGCATAGGATAATAAAATGCATGTAACATCAAAACAGTGGTGACCACAGGCATAAATTAAACTTATGGGTGACTTAGTTGATAGTTGAGGAACTTGCAGTGTCTCAGAGTCATCAAGAACACCAGTTAGCTTACTCTAGATCTATGGCAGCCTGGTTTAAAAAAAATATGTACTTTTATTTAAACAGTGACAACTAGAAGATTTATTATACTCTTAAATATAAACAAGTAGTCATTGTTTAAATCAGTAGGAAATACTATCCCAATCCTCAAGATGCTTGAATATGTTTGGGAGATAAGAGAATGGAACAACTAAAGAGTAAGACTTGTCTGCACCATCAGGATATAAACCACTGACATGATATTTATTTTGTATGGCTTATTAGTATTTCTTTATCCAGCAGACATCATTCAGTACCTAGTCTGTGGCACTCCTAGAGATGACAGTGCCCAGTTTTGAAAGGGAGAGACATCATGGGATAACATCATGTAATAAACATGATAGTAGAGCTAGGTTAAAAGAAAGAGGGGCATCACAGGGCAAGGTGAATATACTCTACCCAAGACAGCAGGGGAGGCCTCTCAGAGTATTTTAGAATAATCAGGAGTTTGCCTAGCAAACAGAATGGACACTGGTATTCTTTTAGGAGGTATTTTTAAAGACACAGAGGGATGAAACCATGTGACATATTTGGAGAGTCACAGGTAGTTTGAATTGTGTAAAGCGTTGGATATAAGCACAAGAGATGGCAAGAGGTGAAGTAGTAGAGATCAAAAAGAGCCATGAAAGCAATACTGAGGAATTTGTATTTAATTCTTTAAGCAGTAAATAACACTTGCAGGTTTTTAATCAGGAGAGAGATATGAATAGATTACTTATCACCATACAGGACCCAGGCCAGTTGAGAATCATGGGGATTAATGAAAGGATGTTGCTAATCCAGTTGGAAAGAAATGGAGATCTGAATTATGGCAGTGAGGAGGGTAGAGAGAGTAGATATATTTGAGAGATATTTGAGAGGTAGTCCTGGCTGTGGGAGGTGAGAGACAAATATCATCTAGGATACATCCTAGGTTTCTGTCTTGGTTTACATATGTGGACATATGATGAGAGAATATAAGAACCAATTTGAAGGAAGTGGCTATATGTTCATTTATGGGAGCTATTGAAACTGTGGCTCTGGAGCTCAGGTCAGAAATGTAATATATAAAGTGGTAGTTGAAGCCATGAGATTGAATGGTATTACCCAGGAAGGCAACTTGGGTGACTGTCAGGGAATGTACAGTTTAAGGGATCGTTTTGTCAGCATAGGAGACACTTTGTTGTTTTTACATATATATAATGTATAACCTTCTACGTTTTGTTCCATGTTCTTACAAACTTATAACCATGTATACAGGAATTTTTTCTTCAGTTGCAGAGGAGGTCCTCATCTTCCTATCCAAGCCTCACTTCCCATCAGCACTCCAGGCCTCACTGCCTCCGGGACCTTGCTACTCACATAACCTGTCCTCTCCCATGTCTACCACCCCCCTTGATAAACAGAATTTATTGATAAAGAGAATTAAATTAGATTTATCCACTGACCTAGAGGGATAGCCAAAGCAAAATGCACAGTAGCATATATAGCATAATCCTATTTTTGTAAAACAAATTTTAAAAAATTCCTGTATAGGTGGTTATAAGTTTATAAGAACATGGAACAAAATGTAGAAGATTGTATATTATACTATACATATATATATACATATATATATATACACATATATACATATATATATATATACTATATATAAAAACATCAAAGCATGTCCTATCTTGACAAAATGATCCTTTAACTCTGCATTCACTGACAGTCTTCCAAGTTGCCTTCCTGACACTTAGGGAGAGCTAACTAGGAAATGGAAGGCTTTTCACATCTGGTAGCCTAATGTTGAGAATGAAGATGTGATCTGCTGAAAGTAAGGAAGTGGAGGGTAGATGAAACACTCGAGGAGGATGGGAAATAATCACTGAAGGAAGCCAGAAGTGGGCAGTAACCAAAGGCAAGTTAAAAGGTTTGCAGAGTACCATTAAATGTCCTGCAGAACATAGGGAGCGGTTTATTTTTAGCAGTGTCGATCTGCACACCCATTACACAGTGAAACGCTGTGCAGTTTGTTTTATTGTCCTATTTTACAGATGAGAGTCATAAGTATATCCTAGCTTTGACAAGTTTTAGAACTTTCTAAAAGAAATGTAAATTTATTGACCACCCTGTCACATTTAATTTTCTGTTAAATCGTGTATGCTTTGTTTAAAGGAAAAAAATGGAATGATTTTTTTTCTTAAGCTTTTAAGATATGTGCTTCCTAAAAAGCATTTGAAATGTAGTAATTATATCCCTGGCTTTTCATAATTTCTATTCCTAAAATCTCTAATTAAAGATTTAGTCAGGTATCAAATGGTAAGTTCTTAAAACTTATTGCAGATTGAATAAAAGGACATTTTCCTTCAACAACTTAGTTTTGGTGATTTTTTTCCTGTTAAAACTTAGACTTTTCAGTTCTTCCCCTACCTAAGTCATTTAGCTAGTCAGAGACTCAGTTTCTGAAATCAGACAGTAGGCCTGGAAAATCTCTCAGATTTTGTTAGGTACTAACCTTCTAATTTATACTTGAATTTTGTATTATACAATACACTACTGAATGTGGTGCCCATTGACCACCAGGGGGCACTTTGGAGCCTGCCTTCTATTGCTGTGATATCAACAAGAAGCGGTTAGCACTGTATCTCTTTTTTTAGTATTTATACAGTATTTCATCATTTCCCTTTGTATTTTTTATCATTTCATTTTTAATTTTTTCATTTTTTTGCCACTGAATGTTTATATAAACACAGTACGTGGATTATCATGAAAATCATAATTGATTTTATTAATTAAACTTAACTTCTGCAATCTTTTCATTAACAGTTATTTCAGGATATTTATTTTGTTGCTGATAATGTAACTAAGCAGATCATTGAAACAAATGAAAGGTACAATCTAAGGTCAACATATAGAAATAACAGGTACTTTGTTAATGAAAATTTTCTGTAATTAATTAATCAGAAGCCTGTTATGTTTATGCCTCTTATATTCTTTCCACTTGCCTTATTGCAGGCTTTTAAAATATGGTATAGGTGAGTATCTGAAGTAGGAGATGAACCACCATCCTTTCCACCCTGTTCTCATATTATGTCGTCTCTGACAGGACAAATCAAAACTCTTCAGCCCTTTAGTTTATTGTGTTCTATGACCGTTTTAATAAACAAGCCTATAGAAGTAACATGAAAAGTACTTGTTATCAAAGAAATAGCATCAGAAAGAGAACACTGAAGCATATCTCTGTTGTTAGTATGAGGGGACAAAGATTGTTTAGAGTTCATATACTGTAAAGAGAAGAAAGCAATTAGACTTTTTTAGGGAGGGTCATTGGGCACTGAACAAATCCATTATGCTATAATACCTTCCTGTTTTACTAATAGGAACAACATGCCAGAATTCCACAAATTAAAAGCAAAGTTGGTAAAGAAGAAAGGAACCCGGGCATATGCCTGCCAGTGTAGCTGGAGAACTATTGAAGAACTGACTGACCTTCAGACAGATCATCAACTTCGCTGGGTTTGTGGTAAACATTAAGAATACAGATTTCACATTCGGACAAATGCACACATGAGAGCAGTCTCCATTAATACCATGTTTAAGTAAAGATCACCTAGCAATATCATGCCCTTTGGAAAAAGACAGTGAGTTTTATTTAATATAACTACATAAATTTTTGAAGACCAAATGGACTTGGGAAGATAATGTGTTATGATACTTTGTAATTATTCCTTTTTGATACATAGACATTTCACTTAGTAAGTAAGGTGAAAAGTATCCACATTCTTTACTAGTGTGTGTCCTGTTAAATGGAAGCTTAATTATAGAGTTTTATAAAAATATATAGCCTTTCATTAGTATTGACTGCTAATACACTTAGTAAAACATTCCTTATTTATAGTAATTAAAGCAGATAAAGCCAACCAGGCCAGAGAAGTCATTTAGGGATGTCTACAACACCTCCTCTAGTCAGATCTAGTGTTGCCAAAGATCATAATTTAGACATGGCAGAAACCAAGTGATCACTGGCTAACTTAAGAGTTATCAGTAATACAGGTATGTTGTAAAACACTGCCTTATATCTGATCTTACCTCACCAACTCAAAGCAATGTTATGCACAATAATAAGTGTATATTACCAGTTCTAGATTATTTCTCCTCCTTTTGTTCATTTACATACCAAAAGTTTGGTTTGTTGTTTTAGTAAATATCCATTTATATATTAAAAAATTTGTGATGTACCTAAAATCACAAAAATCCTAATCAGACAGGTCATTGGTTGTCCAAGTACTTCTTAGTCTTTAATGCCTAACGCTCCATCAAGTGAAGTGAACAGCAAGTAAGGTAATTTTTCAAGCAGCCTGTGGACTTTTTTGATAGGATCAGGTAGACATATCGTTTATTAAATGAGTACATAGAAAGAGAAATAAACCATAACTGAACCATTAGTTTACCTGTTGGGCTCCTTCTTGACACCACTGAGACTTGAGGATGCTTGAGACTTGAGGTGCTACAAAAGCAGCACCTTCAGGAAATCAGGTACCTCAAAATTCTGGCTCCCAGCCCCATTGAGAAATTCTGGGGACTCTCCAATCTGCCAAAAACTCTGCCACATATGTCTACTATATAGTTTAAATGTGTGACACAACGCACACTGAAAAGGAATAATTGAAGCAATGTTATGATCTGCTTAGTCTTATGCTGAATTCATTCCAGCCACCCTACGGAAGCAAGGAAGATCTGATCATTAAATCCCTTTCCTAGCCATGACATATTTGTATACTTGTAAAACTAACTCTAGTAAGTCTAACATTGCAAACAGAACAAATCTCATAGTGGCTCACACTTTTGTATTAGGGATATGTTTACAGATTTTATCTTTAAATAAAAGTTTTTTACTCCCTAAAATTATATCTCTGTGTAATTGTGTCAGAAATGTAGGGGAATTTGGGTTGAAGTCAACTATTCAAAAAAATAAAGCAACAAGATCCACACTTTCAGAACCTAATAGAATTTGGCACATTAGTTAAAAGGGTGAAATTTTCTTTTTATTCCAATGAGCAAATTTACTAAATGCTTAATCTGAAAATTTTTTTTAACCTACTTTACTTTGCCTCTACTTTGGAGAGAGAAAATTGTCCTGTTTCATTTTTTTTCTGTTTTATTATTTCACTATAACTATCCTAAAACTTGGTTACATTGCCCATGTTTGGCATTCCATAACATAATAATTCCCCCATGTCCAAAATGTATATATGAGTTCCCATTTTTATTGGCAATTTAGTTATAAGCTTTTTAACATTGCACTATTTTAATCTAAAATGTAGAAAGAGTATTATATGTTTATATACAAATGGATAAATTTTTACCTGTTGTAATTTAAGCCAAAATGCAACTATTCTAGTATCAATATGGAAGAAAAGCATAGTTTCTAATCAACTATAATTTTTAAATGTGAAGTCTATAAAACTTTGAAGATGTTTTGTCTATTCTCAATATTTATAATAATTTTCTACCTTTAGCAAATACTTATTGTCAAGCCAGGTAACTATTTGAACTATATTATGTTCTCAGACCCTTATTCTACCTAGAAATGAGTAAATAATAATAGCTTTACTCTCTGTTCAGTTACTTCTTCTATTTTATGGTAAAATATTTATATGGGCATTAATTAAAATAATTTTGATAATTTCTTTTAAAATGTCAACAGAAAAGTTTCCAGCCATCCAGTTGAACAAAGAATTTGTTTACATTGGGGAGGAGAAGCGTGCCATAAGTTTGAGGGAAAGAGTGTGTGTGTGTTTGTGTGTGCGCATGTATACATGCATGTATAAAAGAAGGTGGATATTCAAAGGACAGGTCCCAGTTCAGAAAGAACAGACCATGTTGACATGGTGGTATATATCTAGATCCTGTTTATTGACATCAGTAAACTTAGCACCCTTCTTTTCTTGGGCCAAAGAAGATGACATCGGACTATGAATCTGTATCGCTTTCTCTCTTTTGCTTACTGACCTAATATTTTAAAATATGAAAAAAAAAATTGTATCCAATAGTAGTGTGATGAAGCTTAGCAGTAAATTTCAAATGCTGATATTTCTCAGCTGTTATATTTTAGCAAAATCACTGTCAGCTAACATCTTGCTCTAAGTAATCAGGTATATCGTGTAAAATAGTTCTGAAGCAGAGAAAAAATTCAAAATATGCAATCTCTTTTGAGGTTTCACATCTTATCATATTGTTTGGGTTTGTGATACCATTTCATGCCTAGTTTTAAAAGATTGCAGAGGATACATAGCTATACACATGGATGATAATTAAATTTGACTTTCCCTAAATGCTTTGAGATGATGACAAAATGAAGTGTTAACTGAATCAGAGTTGAGAGTCATGTCCTTTAGAAAGATAATTGACTTTTTTGGGCTTCATTTGCTGCATCTATATGAATGGTGCTATCTCTTTTGTAAGCTTGTAGTAAGGATTAAATCATATAACATATGAAAAGTGACTAGCATAGTGTTTGGTTCAGAATAAGTGCTTAACAAATGTTCTCATTCTTTTTCCTTTTAAAATGAATACAGTCTAAATTAAAGTAATAGTGCAGCATGTTTCTTACAGCAAGTCATTTGACCACATTTGTTGTATTCATTCCTTATGAGAAAAGCAGCAATGCTGTCATTTCTATTTTATAACTAGTGAATGTAAACATGACCACCTTTATTTTATATAAGTTGAAGCCCCTACTTTCCTTTAAAAAAAAAAAAAAGTGTTCCCCCTAGCCTGCTTCTTCCTGTCTGGCTTACATTTAAGTGGGTCGTCATGAAAGCATTCTGGACGTTTTGCAGGTCTTTTCAGTTTCATCTGCCTCTGCTTCATTCCTCCTCCAACCACACTGCCTACCTACTGTTCCTCAGATATACCTCACATTTTACTCCCTTCACTCATCTTACCCTATCAAAATCCCACTCAGTTTTTAAAGCCAGCACACCAGCAGTTCTCAAAGTGAGGTCCACTCTCTGGGGTCTTTCAGGAGGTCCATAAGGTCAAATCTATTTTCAAAATACTAGGATGGTAATTTCCTTTTTCACTGTGTCGACATTTGTATTGATGGTGGAAATGGTAGGTAAAACTGCTGGCACCTTACTTAGCACTGTTTGAAGCAGTGGTGCCATGCACTTGCCTTAAAAAAAAAAGAAAAAAACCAGTTTCCCTTAAGAATCTCCTTGATAAAGGCAGTAAAAATTATTAATTTTATTAATCTCAGCCTTCAAAAACATATTTCTTAATATTCTATGTGATTAATTGGGAAATACACATAAAGCACTATCTGAGTTTTGAGCTGAATAAACTTTTTTTCATGGAACTTATTTTTGCTTGAAAGAAGAACTGACAAACTGTGAGTATTCAGAAAATTAGTGAGATGAATCCCCTCCAGGAAAGTAACTGACAGTATTCTAAGTGAAAATTAGAATTTTGGAAAACTTGTATCCACCACTGTGAGCATGACAGCTTCCCAATACTTAAATTCTTTCCAGATGAGACTGGTGGTGATACTAACAAGTGATTTTTTTGATACCATATAATGAAATGTGACAATATTTGGAAGATCTGTACAATTCAACAAACCAATATTGCCAAATAACCTATCCATGATATAACAAAAGTATGCATTTAAAGTGCAAAAAATGCCAATGGATTTTAACATAATAGAGTACTGAAAGTTCATTTGACACAATTTCATTTTCCACATTGCAACAAACTTTTGAAACTAGTACTTGTCAAGGTTTGATATAGTATTGAAGAATAGCCACGATTATCTAAAAAAACTATTAAAATACTCTTCTTTTTTCTAACTACATTTTTGCATGAGGCTGAATTTTCTTCCAAGGCTTCAACCAAAACAGCCTATCTCAAGACAGTAAATGCAGCAGTGGGTATGAGAATCAAGCTGTCTTCTGTCAAGCCAAAGATTAAAGAGATTGGCAGAAACGTAAAACAAATGCCACTCTTCTCACTACGTTTGTTTTGGAAATAGTTATTTTCATAAAAATTGGATAATTGTATTGGGTTTATTATTTTAAGTATGTATAGTATTATATATTTTTATGTTAATTTTAATTTCTAGTACAATAAAATCAATAGATAGAACCACAAAAAAAGCAAGCTCTTTCGGGTTCACAGTCATGTATAAGAGTGTAAAAGGGTCCTGAGACCAGAAAGGTTGGGAACTGTCGTACACAGTCCTGATTATCCTCCTTACCCACACCCAACCCAAGCCTACCGATGAAATTTCTCGCCCTTCCATCTGCTTTCGGCCTTTCTATTTCTCATATAATACCTTGCATTATAATTATTTGTGTGCTTATTGTATTCATCCCGGAGATGAGATTTCAGGCTCTTTGAAGTCTCTTAATTGTATGGGGGATACAGTACCAGAGTGTGTAGCTAGGTTTCAGATTGTCACCCAGTGCTCATGAGCAGCTTCCAGGAACAGGATGAGAAGGCAGCCAGGTTAGGCACAGCAGGAAAGAGTTCCATAATCCACTAGTCAAGTCTGCCATGGGCTCTGGAGTGGGGAATGAGAAACTGCCTAGGGTTTAATAACCCTGGGACAGGGTTGGGGCCTGGGTTCTTGTCTACATTAGTGGTTCTCCATCCTGGCTTCAGATTGAATCAGCTGGAAAGCTTTAAAAAGTGCCAGTGGCCAGGCCCCAGCCTCAGAAAGTCTGATTAATCTGTCGGCAGTGAGGCCCAAGCATCAGCACTTTTTAAAAACTCCCCCAGTTATTCTAGTGTGCAGCCAAGGTTGAAATCCACTAACAGCAATAAGACTTTTAGTATGCTCAACTATAAAAATATTTTTTTTCCTGAGAACTCTTAATGTCCCTTCTAGGATTAAACTTTCATCTCTTTTCATCATACAATCATTCTAAAATGATTATTTCACTTAGGGTTCAGTGTGCATTGTTATCAGTGTTTCTCTTGGTCCCATAGAACAGTGTGGTATCAATGCCAAGTTCAAGGTTTGAGTCCCATAATGACCCCACTCACCTTACACAGAAAAGAGTAGCAACCTCCAAATGTGGGCATTTCCCCACTACGAAAACCATCTCAGATCATGTGGACTTCTAGAAAGTGAGTCATTGGCACCATCTTCCATTGCAAAGAGCAGCACTTACTAGCAGTTTAAGATAGAAAGCAGGACTCTAGAAAGTGGATGAAAAATAATTTTAAGTCAATAGAGAAACTTTAACTTAAAAGCCAACGTAAGTTCTTATATTCTAAGATTTTTTCAAATTGATACTCACAGAGTATGCAAGGAAAATTGTAAAGATTTGCTCTCAAAGAATATAATGCTTTATTTTTATATTTTTCTTAAGGGGTGAGAGTGATTAAATAAAATTTTTCCCAGTGGAGTGAGGCATATCCTACCATAAATATCTTCAGCCTCAGAATCTGGTGCTGGAAGCACCCAGCAAATGCCTTACAAGTCCCTTTCCTCTGGCTTGGTTTCTCTTCACAGCTGACTATGCACTAAAGACCACTTGGACTTCTTCACACTCAGCTTTTTGGAAAGAGCTGTAGGTATTTAATTTGTACCGGGGCATATTTATTCTGAAGTATCCCAGGTCCAGGGATAATAAATCAAGGGAGTGAGAAGGAAAGGATTCGTGTGACCCAGGACCCCACCAGTAAAGGCATAGACAATGTGGGCACTCAGGATGCTCAGCACCTTGTCCTCAGCAAAGGAGCTCCAGCCCACTTCTTGCCTTTGCCCCTGTTACTGAGCAGAGTCTCACCCTAAATAAGCTGCTGCATTGGGTGAGGTTAGGAGCACAGGGCTGGAGTGAGACTGCCTGGATTTGAATCCTGGCTCTGCAACATACAGGGCATATGATGTTCTTCAGGCCACTTATCCTCCTTGAGCCTCTTCTCCCCAATCTGTGCAACGGGGTAGTAAGAATGCTCACTTCACAGAGAGCAGTGCTGGGAAGAAGTAGATGGCATAATCCAGGTAAAGCATTTAGCAAGGCCCCTGGCATATAGTAGTTGCTTAGTAAGTATGAATTATTTGCTGAGATCTCTGTACAACGTAAAAATGCATACCTTAAAGATGACTTTCTGCCATGTTTCTAGATAGGTTTTTTCCTCCAGTGTTCTTCCTATTCTGCCTTAACACATTGACTGCCATCTGAGTTGTATTTAACTCACACTAGTTTAGAGCCCTGGGCCTCGGGAAGCATATATAACTCATACGTCTCTACCTCAGGAACTGGGAGAACTGTTTTTCAAGTTGCATATAACTCACACACAGAAAGCAATAAAAAATAACAAATTTTTCATTAAATTAGAAAGGATTGTTTTGTTTTAAAAGTTGTTTTTTTTTTTTTTTTTTTTTTAGACAGGGTCTCACTCTGTTGCCCAGGCTAGAGTGCCATGGCATCAGCCTTGCTCACAGCAACCTCAGACTCCTGGGCTCAAGCAATCCTACTGCCTCAGCCTCCCGAGTAGCTAAGACTACAGGCATGCGCCACCATGCCCGGCTAATTTTTCTATATATATTTTTAGCTGTCCGTATAGTTTCTTTCTATTTTTAGTAGAGACGGGGTCTCACTCTTGCTCAGGCTGTTCTCAAACTCCTGAGCTCAAATGATCCGCCCGCCTCGGCCTCCCAGAGTGCTAGGATTACAGGCGTGAGCCACCGCGCCCAGCCTGTTTTAAAAGGTTTTATTCTATTTTCATAATAAAACACCATGGCCCCAAGAAAACATTTTTTTTCCTAGTGTGGCAGTCAGTGTGTTAAACATGTTTTAGCCCCAATAAGCTTCGTCTTAGAGTAGGATACCCAAAGTGACCCATTTAAAGAGAGCCTTCAAAGAATAGGAGCATTTCACCTGAATGCCTGCCTGCCCTGTGCCAGGTGTGTGGCAACAGGGCCCAGAGATTCCTAGTCACCAGACAGGAGTAGGGGTTGGTAAAACATGGGTCATTTCCTAAGGAATTGTAATAATTGGTCTTTTATCTTTGACTCTGGTCAATACTAGACATCAGCACTACAGGCGGAGTTCGTGCAACCTAGTGAAATTCAACACTGGACAGCGCCTTGTAGCTCATCAGTTATTATAATGTGACCACAGTGGAAACTGCTAGCCTGTGTGTCAGTGCTTGTGCTATTATAGAAACATACACTGCTCACAGATAGGGAAGAAGGAAAGCACTTCACTTAAACTTCCCGTTTTATGGTCTAAAATTCTTACTGTAATTTTGGTGAGCTGTTGAGTCATCAAGTCACATTCTGAGCCCATCTCTGGTCACTCCTGAGTCCTAAGGGACCCAGCCAAGGAGAGAGGTCCTGAAGCAGCCTTTACAGAGGTAGAGCTAGTTACAGTGAAGAAGAAAGGGACAAATTTGTCTCCAAGGACTCGATTTAAAAAGACCCACCATTCTGAGCCCTACAGACTTAGTGAAACTAATAAATTGAGAATCTAGCCCATAGGGGGCAGACTTGCACTGAGGACTGATCTCATTTCTTTGTTGGGCTTTGGTCTTTAGGAAAAGCACCCAGAACACTTTTCTAAAACATCCATTCTATTTTTCATCAAAATCTGCCTGCTGTTGTTAACAATACCCCGTAATGGTGGAGTTAAATGTTTTTCTCTGGCTGAAAATAGAAATTCTTCCTGGTGTAAACCACCTGTCTTTGTTTTTAGGAGAAAAGGATTGGCTCCAAATACTTGAATCTTTCCAGGGAAGTTTAGCAACACTTTCTACACAGAAGCACTTGTCATCTTGAGCTTGGGGCCCCACCTTGGGAAGAAAATTGGAACATTTTAACTGATTCACTTGAAAAATCAATTCCTTAGCCACGGCAAGGAATCTAAGTGGATCTAAGTTTAAAGAGGAGCAATGAAATGATTTCTCACCTACAACAAAAGGTTGGAAGTCAAGGTGACGGCCTTGGCAGTGTAAGAGGAAATTTCAAGGGCAAGTGGATTCATGCTGACAGGCTTTTTGAGACCGGGAAACCATATCTTCATGACCTTTGAATATGATTGTTCAGCATAAATATTCCCAGAATTACAGTGATTTGGGGTTTTTTTTAAGGGTTGTTTTTTTTTAATGTACAGAAAAACAAAAAAAAATTATTTCATACTTTTTTCTGCATTGAAATATAATATATAAAAAAGCAGAAATTCCTCTACTATCCCAAGAGATAAACACTGCTCATTTGGTGTCCATCCTTCTGGATTTTTGGATGTATAGATGATAGAAATATTTACCGAAATTTATTTCTTAATAAAAATAGGTCCTGCCAGTATACATATATTTATTTTATTTCTTATAATGACTTCATGGCATTCATGGTATGGATGTTCCATGATTTCTTTAACCATTCTTCTGTTCATGGAGATTTCTGTTTCAGCATTTTCCTGTTACAAACAATGCTTCAGGGAATTTCTTTGTACGTATGTCTGTACACATACTTGCTAATATTTCCTAGAAACAGATTTATTAAAAGTGGTCTTTTTGGCCAGAGATTCTGCATTTGTTTCTCTTTTTGTGCAAATTTATGGCACACATGAAATTTTGTTATATGCATATAATGTATAGTAATCAAGTCAGGGTATTTAGGGTGTCCATCACCCTAGTACAATACATTTTGTGAAGCACTCTGCTATCAAACATTGAGTTTATTCCTTCTATCTTCTGCATGTTTGTACCCTTTAACCCACTTCTCTTCATCCTCCCTCCTACCCTCACTCATCTTTCCCAATCTCTATTATCTATCTTTCTTTCCACTCTCTACCCTCCACATGATCAACTTTTTTAGCTCCCACATGTAAGTGATGACATGTGATATTTGTCTTTTTGTGCCTGGCTCATTTCACTTAAGATAATGATCTCCAGTTCCATCCATGGTGCTGCAAATGACAATATTTCATTCTTTTTGAGGGCTAAGTAGTCCATTGTATATACACTACATTTTCTTTATCCATTCACCCATTGATGGATACTTAGGTTGATTTCATACCTTTGCTATTGTAAATAGTGCTGCAATAAACATTTAAGTGCAGGTATCCCTTAGATGTATTGATTTCTTTTCCTTTGAGTAGATACCCAGTAGTGGGATTACTGGATCAAATGGTAATTCTATTTTAAGATTTTTGAGAAATGTCCATATTGTTTTCTATAATGGCTACATTAGTTTATATTCCCACCAACATCGTATGGGTTCCCTTTTCTCCATATGCTTGCCACAGTTTGTTATTTTTATCTTTTTAATGATGGCCATTCTGACTAGGGTAAGATGATATCTCATTGTGGTTTTGATGTATTATCTTTTTGATGTGCTGTTGAATTCTGATGATTAGTGATGTTGAGCATTTTTTCATATACTTTTTGGCCGTTTGTATGTCTTTTTTGAGAAATGTCTATTAATGTTCTTTGCCCACTTTTTAATGGGATTATTTGTTTTTCTCTTCTTGAATTGAGGTCCTTGGATATTCTGGATATCAGTCCCCTATCAGATGAATAGTTTACAAATATTTTCTCTCTTCAATAGGTTGTCTATTCACTCTGTTATTTCTTTTGCTGTGCAGGAGCTTTTTAGTTTAATTAAGTGTGCTCTCCCAGTCATCCTCAATGAGGCCCATACCCTCTTTGCTGCCACTTGACCACTGGCTGATGACCATAGCAACTGTAACCTCTGCATTCCTAAGTGAGGGAGGGCCTTCCTTCCCTGGGAGAATCTGAGGTCATGGCAGCAGCCTTTGTAGGGTTACGGCCACCAGCACAGGTTTTCAGCTCTGCTGAAATCCCTTGGCCAGTGAGGGAGTGCACTCTGTCAGGAGGCGGCAGAGGGCCTGCAGGGGAGCCCCAGAGAGTGCCGGTGAGCAGGGCAGGAAGTATGTCAGCTGCATGCTGGGCTAGTTCATCACCCTGCTCTTCTACTGAACCTCAATGAGCAATATTTAAATGCAGGAAGAAGGCCGGGCGCGGTGGCTCACGCCTGTAATCCTAGCTCTGGGAGGCCGAGGCGGGTGGATCGCTCGAGGTCAGGAGTTCGAGACCAGCCTGAGCAAGAGTGAGACCCCGTCTCTACTAAAAATAGAAAGAAATTATCTGGCCAACTAAAAATATATATACAAAAAAATTAGCCGGGCATGGTGGCTCATGCCTGTAGTCCCAGCTACTAGGGAGGCTGAGGCAGTAGGATCGCTTAAGCCCAGGAGTCTGAGGTTGCTGTGAGCTAGGCTGATGCCACGGCACTCACTCTAGCCCGGGCAACAAAGTGACACTCTGTCTCAAAAAAAAAAATAATAAAATAAAAAATAAAAAAAAAAAACAAATGCAGGAAGGAACTGTGCATGCCCTCGATAGATGCTTTGACTCTGAAACTCTCTTCAGTGTTTAAGCTTCGCATGTCAGGAAGGTACATGTGTGTTCCCTGGTTATAACTTGCATCTTTTCTGAACAGGGGTGAGGCTTTAGGACAGGGGGTTTGGGAAGAAGATGGCATCTTTGGCGTCTTCGAATGAGAGCACCACACCTGGGAGGCACAGTAGACTAGATCACTATTCTAGCCCCTTTGTGTTACAGATGAAGTCAACAGGCTCACAGCACTGATGGGACATGCCTGCAGACACAGTTAGTACAAGGAACTTTTTTAAGATAAGAAGAGTCTTGGAAGTTATCAAGTCCAGCCAGGGGCAGGCAGGCCCCTGAGAAAGTATCTCTGATGCCCTACCCCTATTTTTGGCCTGCCTAATTCTCCCTCTCACCTTGTCAGGTGTGACCTGCCCAGTGCAGACCTCTCTAGATGTCCCCTAGGTTCTGCATCCCTTTTTCCACCTCTCCTTCCCCGATGAAGACAAACTGCTCCTGTCAAGTCTCTGAGGGCCTCCCCACTGACACCCGCTGCCCAGCTAAAAGGCAAGCTGATAAAAAGAGATGTCCTCCCCCCAAGCTGGGAAGAGCTGATAATGGCTCCCAGTGGTTCTGCACTCTCATGGATTATTTTTTTAATTTTTGAAAAGAATATATTCATATGACTCAAAATTCAAACAATATAAAAATTCTCATTTCTGTGCCTGCCTGCCTGCCCTCCCTTGGGCGAGTTCCCATCCCAAGTTTCTGCAGGTAACCATTTTTATTAGTTTCTTGTGTATCTTTTCAGAGTTTCTTTGTACTCATATAAGCAAATACAGGTATATATTTACAGAAAATTCTTAAGAGTTCTCAGAACCATAAGTCAAAGGAATCTGACTTAACAGTAGAACTTCAGGCACTCTGAAAGTTTCATTGAGCAACAATCCCTTTCCAGGGCCCCTTTTGTCACGACTTATAAGTGGCTGCCTTCTTGCAGTTGAAGTTCCTTGCTCTAAAGAAAATTGTTTCCAATGAGACTCTGTAACAAGATCATCACCCAGGTCTGCTCATTTCCAGGTCTGCAGGGGGTAGTGGCAGGATGGGAGAAGCTCTGAGGCCCCTCTCTTTATTTGTTCATTCATTTATTGAACATTCCTATACACCAGGTACTGAGCCTGGCGCTGGGAACACAAGTATAGTCCCTGCATTCATGGCAGATGGAAGACAACATAGGCCAAGGAGATTATTCAATTGCAACTGACAGCAAATCCAGCCCAAGAAGGTCTGTGTTTAAAAAGGGAGTTGATTGGCTCCTGTAGCTGAAATGTGCAGAATAGTTTCTGCTTTAGGAACAGCTTGATTTAGAGCTTAATTGATGTCACTAGGAGCCATCTCTTGGCTCTGCACCGTCTGGGCTGCTTCAATCCTCAGGCTACTCATGGTGGCCCAGACAGCTTCAGGCTCACGTCATCACCATGTTAGACCAGTGGAAGTGAGTGAGTCAGTGATCCCAAAAACTCAAACAAAAATCCAGGGATCGAGTGTCCTTAGCCCTGATTGGCTTATTTAGGTCACCGGCCCATTTCTCAACCAATCTCTGAAGCCAAGGGGGATGGGCTGTACTGATTGGCCTGGCCTAGGTCACATGCTTCACTCTGGGAGCCCAGGGGTTGAGTCCACTTTACCCAAAGCACATAGGTTCAGAGTAGCTGAAGGATGGGACCCTAAAACCAAACCAGGGTACTTTAGGCACACACAAAATAGAGAAGCTGCTAGACCACAAAAGTAGGGACCGTCCACCCCACCCATGTAATTACAAATGAGATGAATGTTTCAAAAGGAGAACTGCAAGGTACCAATGGAGGGAGGCATTGGAAGTGTTCCCTAAGGAAAGAGCAGACACCTGCCAGGTGAGGGTTGTCAGTTTATACTCATAGAAGGTAAGGACTTCCACCTGTCCTGGGGAGACCCACAGCCAGGAGAGAACCACATTGCAGAAGCTGCAATGTGGCTGGAGCTTATCACAGTCACAGAGAGCAGGCACTGCAGAGTGACGCACACCTGGGGGAGTGACACAGGTGAGGTGGGCAGCCCAGGTGGGCATGGGGCCCGCAAGATAGACCTGCCGCCTTTAACCCAAGCCAGATTCCACTACTGCGCTTCACATGGAATAGAGTTCCTGGTGGGCTTAGTGTTCAGGCCTGTCCCCTGGCACTGTGGCTGAGGGCCCAGTGCCATGTGAATGTGAGGGTCAAAGCTGACCAGGTCATGTCCCCACTTAAAACACTCACAAATGGAGTCCCACATTCTCAGCATGGCCTTCTAGGCCCTGTCCACGCCCCAGCCTCCTGTCTCGCTTGTCTTCTCCCTGCTCTGCTCACCACTCAAGCCACAGCTACTAAGACGGTCCCCAGGAGAAAAGGGGCTAGAGGAGAGCAGGGTGCTCGTTTCCTCTTCTTCCCAGAGCAGTGAAGAAGGCAACAGGGGACATGGGCCAGGTGTGGGCACCAGCTGTGGGCCTCTTCTCAGGGCATGGTCTCAGGTGCAGCATCGGGCCTGTTGGCCTAGCGCACTGCACTCACAGAGGCCACCTCACCTCTGGACACCCACCCTGAGAGGTCAGGACAAGGGCTTTCACGGGGCCTGGGGTAAAGAACAAACATGTGGAGTAAGCGGTGACAACCTTCCCGGGCAAGGAGAGAGCAACAGCAGGACCAAGGACCGAAGAAGGCCTGTGCTCTATCCCTGGGCTCAGAATGCTGCCAAATGCTGATCCAGACTCAAGTTTTGAACTCCTGGGAAAATTTTTTCTAATTTCTTTGAGGGGAGCCATGGGAAATGCAACTTCAGCACAGTCACATATATAGGAAGTTGGGGTCAGAAGCAGTGGCTCATCCCTGTAATCCTAGCACTCTGGGAGGCTGAGGCGGGAAGATTGCTTCAGCTCAGGAGTTCGAGACCAGCCTGAGCAAGAGGGAGACCTCATCTCTACTAAAAAAAATAGAAAATTAACCAGGCACAGTGGCATGTGCCTGTAGTCCCAGCTACTCAGGAGGCTGAGGCAAGAGGATCACTTGGGCCCAGGAGTTTGAGGTTGCAGTGAGCTGTGATGATGCCACTGCACCTACCCAGGGCAACAGAGCAAGACTCTGTCTCAAAAAAAAAAAGGAAGTTGGAAAAAGTAAGCCAAGAGAGGGTCAGAATTACAATTATTGCCCAGTGTCTCTTAGCTTGGTTCTTGGCAGAACTTTCTCCCCACATCCTCTCTATGGTTTCTGATCTCTTTCTGACTTATATTTAAGCTGCCTGGTTTATAAATGTGTTTTTAACTAAAGGTTGCCTCTATTACTTTCTGTAAGAAGAGTAATAAATAAATGAAAAAAGATCATGAAAGTGTAATTTTTTTTAATTCCACAAAGCCACCAGAGTTGTAAAATAATTTGTTGTAAATCAACTCCGGATCCTCGAATGTTTTAAAGCATTTCCTTTATCTTAGGTCTATTCTGTCAAAGTGGAATCACAGCCACCACCGGTGAACAGTCAGCTTCCTCTATTTAATCAGTTGCTCATGAATGCACAATATACAATTTTCTCCCGACGGCCTGACAAGTGTAACTACAGCTGCAAGCGCACATCTGTGTTTAGCTAACAAGCCAGCCAGGCTCATGCCAATCATCTCTTTTATGCAAAACCGAAAAAGTGGATAAAGCCTCCCAGGGCCCCACTGTCCTCTTGAATGTGGTTTATGTGCAGCAACTGCCATCTGCATTTTTTCATTCGTCAGCTAGAAAATTACACTCCTCCAGATCTACTCTTAGAATCTGACCTTAGAGAGCAACCACTCCAACCCCTGGTGGCACAATCTCCAGCTACAACTTGGAAGTCTCTCAGTGCACAGCTCCTGCTTTGTTTTTGCACAATTTAGTAAATTTCAATTTTGTATTTCTTCACATTAGAACTATGCAAAGCCAGCACTGTGCTTCATGCCCACTGAAGCTATGACTAGCAGAAAACTGTGGGGACGCCGTCCCAACCGAAGGCAAGGCCCATGTGGGATCCAGACGCCAGCAATGCTGGGAGCCACTGGAATGGGACATCACCCCTACTCCCCAGCATCCATCTGCCCATTTTCTTCTTTTCTCCAGAGTATCTCAAGGCACATATGGAGATGGCTGCAAGCTCTATAAAGCAGGACTTAATCTGTCTAAATGTCCATGTGACCAGTTTCTGAAAGGCTGAACTGGCCCCTCCTCACCTCCCACCCCACAGGAGCTGAGCAGGGATGGAGCTATGGGGTGGGACAGGGTGGGTCTGGGCCCTGCATCTCAGCCACCGGCCCAGAGCAGCTTCTCACTGACAATCCCAAGCACCTGCTAAGCCCTTTCTCAGGAAAGAAACTGAGTCACAGCAAAGAGCCTAACAGCAACCATCCACCATACAGAGGTCATGTCTGAAACAGCTACCATTCTTGCTAAGCCTTTAAAGTCTCCTTAAAAACAAGCCCTGGTGCCTCATCTCCCACACCTCAAGCAGCCTCTAAGGTGTTTCACTAGATAAAAGGCCATCCCCTCCTGAGAGAATTACGTTCTCCCCTCTCCATCCAACCACCCCCACCCCCGCCCCCAGCAGAAGCAGCCGCTCTTGCAATCCTGTGTGCACATCAGCCATGTTCTCCTGCACTTCAGGAGGGGTCATCTGGTGACAGTGAGTGACGTGTGTGGAGATGAATAGGGCTGGGGGCAGCCAGGCCAGTGAGGAGAGCATTGCCTGGGCCCGGATGGAGGTGGGAGGGGCTCACAGGCGGGAGTGGGGCAGAGGGGGACCCACCCATGTGTCCTGGCAGAGCTCAGACATGCAGACTCTCAGGTGCCACCCCAGCCCACTGGGTCAGAGTCTGCATCTTACAGATCCCTGCGTGATTTGGATGTGAAAGTTTGAGAAGCACCAAATCTCTGATTAACCAATCACAGGAGAGAGTCTCCAGGCCATTTCTTTCAGCCTCCCACACAACTAGTATGGGTAATAAATGCCAAGTACAAAGACCTTCACAGTGCAAGGAAAGCAGATGTTCTCTTACTTTGTTCTGGCTTCAACCCCTGAGAAGGGGGCCTTCTTACCCCCATTGACAGATGAAGGAACTAGGCTTGAAGAGGTCAGACCCCTTGCCCAAGGTAAAAAACAAAAAGAGCTGGGATTTCATCCAGGGGGCTTGCTTGGCCTCTAAACTTACCACTGTGAGGCAAGAATCACAGCTTCTTTGCTTTGGGGGCAAACACATCCCCTGTAAACCCAAGCTGGAACTCACTTTAGGAATCTGGGATCCTGGCTCAGCGCGGTGACTCATGCCTGTAATCCTAGAACTCTGGGAGGCCGAGGCGGGAGGATTGTTTGAGCTCAGGAGTTTGAGACCCCGCCTCTACTAAAAACAGAAAAAATTAGCTGGGCATGGGGGCACGTGCTTGTAGTCCCAGCTACTTGGGAGGCTGAGGCAGGTGAATCGCTTGAGCCCAGGAGTTGGAAGTTGCTATGAGCAATGATGATGCCACCGTACTCTAGCCTGGGCAACAGAGCAAGACTCTGTCTCAAAAAAAAGGAATCTGGGCTGAGGCTCCTCTCTGCAAGGATGGAGGATGGGAGGACAGGGAGGACAGGCAGGGCTCCAAGCTGCTCCATGAAAGAGCTGGGCACCAAGTCCCGGCAGCAGAGGTCCTGTCCAGGCTTGTCCTTCAGCCGAAAGCTCCCTCTAGACAAAACAGAGCCCTTTGGGTCTTGGCGTGACATGGCAGCTTCTGGGACAGGGACACATTATCACAGACCTCATTGCTGTGGACACCCCTCTGGAAGCTGCCTCACCTGCAGCTTCCCCGAGGTACAGCCCCCATGCCCAGCCCCAGGGAAGCTTGTCTCCAAGACCTCTCTCTAGAAATTTCTAGCTGCTTTGTCTGAATCCAGTGCCAATGTCACACCTCTGTGATGTCCACCCAACGGGCCCCCAGACAAATTCAAAGGCTCCAGGCTCTGTGCTTCCAGAAAAGGAGTCACATTGAATTCTGCAAACATTACTTGGGCATATATCATGTGCCCAGTAACCATGCAGGATGCATTTAAATACTTCATCTCCTCAAATCCTTAACCTACAAGACAGGTACTATTATTCCCATTTCACAGCTATGAAATGGAGGTTAGGCTGGAATTGAAACCTGGGGCCCTAACTCCAGATCCAGTAATTCTTACTCACACAAGGGCAGCATTTTTCATGGGTTTGGCATAGGACTTACCATATCACTTGATAATTACTGGATTGCAAATGTACCTTTTCCACTAGGCTGTACACACCCAGGGCTCCCCATCATATCTTATTCACTCTCATGTTCCAATGCACAGTACCTAGAACATAATATATGATGAATAAACTATGTTGAGCTGAATTGTTCAGCAGACATTTACCAAAACACTGTGTGCCGGACCTTGTGCAAGGCACAAGGACCACAAAGATGAAAAGGTTGCCTCCTGTACTGAATAACAGCCCTGATTAGACATACAGACATTGTGGCGTATTTGGGTACTTGTAGCAAGGGAAGGATGCACGGAGTGTGACGGGAGCCTGGGAAGGAAAAGGGCAGGCGGGGGAGGGGCCACTGCAGCAGATGCACGAGAGAGAAATCTGCCTGTGGACAAGGACAGGACGTTTCAGGGAGGGGAGAGCCGAGGCTGAAACAGAGGTTTGAAAGAGCCTGGTTTGCTCGGGTTTTAGGGGAATAATAAATAGCACTCTGGAGGGAGTGCGTTTCCTAATGGGCGGGCCATAAATTAAACTCTTTCCCCCAAAAACGGGCCCCCCTCCTTTCAAAGCAGAGCCTACTCCAAGACATGAATGTTAGAAAACAGATCTGAATGCAGGAAGAGGACAATGCCCAGGTAGGCACCTAAGAAATCACTTAGAAGGAGTGACTCCTCTTAGGTCACCAAAGACCCACCCCCAACCCCAGAAGAACAGAGAAGCCTATGGAAATCTCCATTTCTTCTATACAGTCCCCTCTGGGGGTCTGAAACTCCCTCCAGTCTATAGCAATGGCAGACTCTGGGAATGTGTCGCTGCCCCCACCCCAGTCCCAGCAGGGTTCAGGAACCACCAGCAGTTCAGAACTGCTGCCACATGAAGTGCTGCAGGGAGTGGCCAAAGGCTGGCCAGGGAGCCTGGGCACACTGACCAGGGCCTTGTCTGCTGTCCATCACCTCCCAAAGGTGACGGGCACCATTGAAGAATGCTGAGCGGGAGGGTGACAGCACCCTGGGCGGGGGATGGGGTAAGGAGGGGAGAGGAGGACACGATGGAAGCCAAGCACCTGTAAGGAGGTTCCCCTGTAAAGCGTCGCCCCAGAACCCTGGCGAGGACAGCGAGGATGGAAAGCAGGAGAGGGGGCAGGAGATGGTCAAGAGCTGCCACATAGGGCATGTGGGGGAGGAGTCAAATTTGAGCCAGGGTTCCAGCTAGGCCACTGGCTGGCTAGTGGTGTCACTCTAGAGACTGCAAGCAGGAGGGGGAGAAGGTTCGCAGAGGAGAAGTATCACTTTGGGTTTGAGGTCTGGGATATCTAAGTCAAGATGCCCAGCAGGTGTGGCTATCAGGGGAGAAAGCTAGTCTGGAGAGAGACTGGGAGACAGCCACCTATAAGAAGAGACATTTCCCAGGAAACAGGAGCCTGGAGTCAAAAATAGCATGACAATGAGTCACCTAGGACAGTCTTTCTCTGCCTCTGCCTCCTCCCACTCTCGGGGAAAGCCAGCCCCTCTTGACACATTCCCAGGAGCCCTGGGGAAACTTGGGCTATGTGTACGTGGGGTGGAAGGGGGTGCAGACTGCTGCTGCCATATGGTATCTATGGCTCCCCCTTTCCTGCTCCTGCTCACTGTGGTGAGGTCTTGGACCACCCAAGACTCAGAGCCATGCTTGGGTCCTGACTCTGGGTCCTGGTCATTCCAGGAGCTACCAGTGTTGCCCTGACCCACTGGGACCAGTGCCCACTGTCATGGGCATTGCTATCTGCATTGAAAAGGAACAAATTCACAACAAGCAGATGAAATGTGACCAGGATTGGAAGTAGCTTCTCTGAAAACCAACAGGACCAGCCCCACCCTAGTCCCTCACCAGTCAAGCCCCGTCTAGGTCCTGGTCTCCCCTCAGGTCAGAGCTAACTCTCCTCCCCCTGCTTAATTTCCACTGAGTTTTACTTCCATCTGTGCACACGAGTGCTGATCAGTTAGTTCCGATTTAATAGTGAGCACATGTGGTGTTTGTTTTTCCATTCCTGAGATACTTCACTTAGGAGAATTGAGTGATCCTTTGAAAACATCAATTAGACTGTGTCACTCCTCTACTCAAAACGCCTTCCAGTCTTCCCACCACAGAGTAAAACCCAAATCCTTACAAAGCCCTGGGCCATCGTCCCTAACACCCCCACAGGCCCACACACTCTCTCACCACTGTTGCTCTGAACTTCTCTTTGGGCCCCTCCTGGTTCACTCTGCCTCCTTCAGTCCTCGAGCAAAAGATCTTTACTGTCCTCTCCAGGCTGTTAAAAAAACAAAATTGTAACAAATTTACTTTAAAGATCTAATTGGCTTTTGTTAGCGATTCATGAATTGGGCGGCATCCCATCTAAAGGTTTAGAAAAGGAGCTCTGCCGAGCTGAGCAGAAAGGACAGGCATTATAGGCAGAAAATGGCTAAAGAGGCAGAAACCGGGAACAACAAGCAAGTCAAGCTTTCAAAGTTACTTTCCTTACAGGATTGAAACAGACGGGACTTCCTCATCATGCCAGCTCAGATAGGCATGGCCCTTTCTCATTGGTTGCTATGAACCTTCCGTTTTTTTGGAAAACTGTCTTATTTTAAGGTTTAGTTTGATGACGTGGCCACCTAGCGCAGGCGGCTCCGTTCTGCCGTGGCCTGGCTGGACCCAGTGCAGGAGCTCAGTCCAAAGCAACTGCCTCATGTAAACTTTGTTAACTTGTCCCTCAACCTGGAATACTTTCCCCACACATAGTAACACACTACCCCTTCAGTCTTTGCTCAAATGTCACCGTCTCAGAGATGGCCCTATCTCGAATGTCAACACCCTCACACACACACACACACACACACACACACACACACACGCACACACACACGCACGTGTGCACTTCCTACCCCTTCCCCCTGCTTTATTTTTCTCCTCAGCGCCTCTCCCATGTTATCATCCCTACTTGTCTTGCTTATGTCTGTCTCCATGAAGACCAGGGTTTTGTCTGTTTTGTTCCCTGCCTGGCCCCCACTTTCTAGAAGAGTGCTTCCTAACGTGCACTGAATTGAATATGTTGATTGATTGTAACGGTGGAGGCCTGGTTCTCTCTGGGGAGACTCCCAGTTCCCTCACACACGGACCCGGGTGAGTTTGTTGGCTGGGCCCCAGACACACCCACACATGCCCGAGGACTGACAAGCTCAGCGTCAGTCAAAGCAGGAGGCCCTGGCAGGAGGCAGGTAGCAGCTGACATCCTGGCTAGGAAAGGTCACTGTGGAGAGGAACCTGGGCCCTGAGGAGGGCAAAGCCGTGTGCCTGTGGGGACTGCCGGGAGGACACGACATTCCCAAGACACCCAGAGGAAAGGAGCTGGAACGGGAGACAGAGAAGGGTGACCGGAGAAGGAGTAGCGCCAGGAAAAGTAGGGGATGGAGAACTTCCAAGGGGCAGGGGGTGGCTGGCTGTGTCTCCTGCCCCAGGGAGTCTCTAAGGAGGGGCCTGGAAAGCCCGAGTACGTAGGAACCTTGGTCCAGTTTCCAGCAAATAATGGGAGCTGGAGCCAGACAGGAAAGGGTGGAAGCCCAAATGGGGTGAAGAAGTGGATAAAGAGAGTGTAGACAATTTTCTGCACAAGCTTGGCTGTGACAGGGTCTATATAGGCCCATAGTTACAGTGGGATACGGGGAGGGCTTTTTAAATTTGGAAGAGATCTTCATATTCAAGTCCAGGCAGGAAGAAGCCAATGAAGAAGAGGTCGAAGGTACAGGAGATTGAGGGGAAACTCAAAGGAGAACAGTGCAGACGAGGCAGGAAGATGAGAAGCAGCACCGCCTGCAGACGGGTCAGTCTCAGCTCAGCGAGGAAGAGGGGACAGAGGACAAAGGGCGGGGCAGGGAGCTGCAGGTGGGGGTGCGGGAAGCAGAAGCAGCGTGACTGGGAGCCAGGGAGGGCTCACGGAAAGCGTTAGGGTTGAAACCACTGCGAGGGGAACTAGGAGAAGGAGCTGACAGGGTCCATACAGGAGCTTTGGGAGCAGCGAGCGGCTGTGGCTGCTCCACAGAAGCACATGGAGGATGGGCTCTGTCACCTGGTACCCGGGGAGGAGGCCAGGACCTCATGGTCCTCGTGAGATCCCAGCACAGGTTCAGTGGGAGGGGAGAGGGCAGGAGGGGTGGGAGCTGCGGTTGGCCGGGTCCTGGAGAGATGCAAGGGCAGCGCTCTGCGGCGGCCCTGAGGAGGGCGCTGGATGGAGGGAAAGGTTGTTGACACTGAGAGGTCGTCGACGCGATGCTGAGGTCTCCCCACGTGATGGTACGATCCCAGGGAAACAGGCACCGAAGTCCTCAGAGACTGTGAGGGAAACCCGCGATGTCGGTGGACGCTGGCAGAAAGGAGGGCAGAGAACTGCCTGGCAGAGACTCAGAGTTGCCTCCCAGTACCCATCGGCCCCTTATTCCTTAGCCATAAGGTGTTCGATTTTTATCCAGAATCATCGCCACCTGAGTTTTTTAAAATTACTTTGCCCAGCCTAGCCAGTCATTTGGAGAAGCATGTGACTGCTCTGCAGGACTCTGGAAGCCCTTCTTGTTTTCTTCCCTCTGTGGCCGACCTGGAGCTCTGATGGGATGGCTGGAGCACAGGCTGTATCTTGGGCCATGAGGATGAGGGTCTGACCTTAAAAATGCCAGAACAGTGAGTGGAAAGAAGCTTGGGTCCCTGCAGACTTTGTGAAACCAACTTACCTGCTCTGAACAGTCTATCTCTGAGAATTCTTTAACTGAAAAATAAAACCTCGAGTGTTTGAGACACTGTTATTTTGGGTTTTCTGTCA
Organism: Lemur catta; assembly: GCF_020740605.2. Classification (NCBI taxonomy): domain Eukaryota; kingdom Metazoa; phylum Chordata; class Mammalia; order Primates; family Lemuridae; genus Lemur; species Lemur catta. The sequence continues at coordinate 62,147,486 of NC_059136.1, forward strand.
GCGGAGGGACTAATTCTACACATTACAGATGGTCAAGGAGGATGGCATGGTCTTCAAGGAGGAGTGTTTTCTAGAGAAAGGTGACACATACATGCCCATAAACAGGACAGTCCAGCACTGTAGCGGGAAGATGAGTTGGGAGCTGTGGAGGCAGAGCACTGTTGGCTGAGCACAAGAGTGGTGCATCTTCAGGACAGAGGTGAAAAATGAGAGCCCAGCGTCTCACCAGACTCAAAATTTCCAGTGGAGTTTAGCCATTTTTCTACTACAATGGTCAGGTTGGGGCAGACTCCTGACGTAGGAGGACGGCAGGACGCCAGCCCAGAGTCGGAAGGGCAAGGGAGAGAGGCTGTCCCCTCCTGCAGCCAGCCAGCTCGCTGGGCAGCGGGAAGGAAAGTGGCCCAGCACTGAGAGCTCTCGAGGTTGGGATGGCCACATCCTTTCCATGGGTTGTATGTAATCTTAGTCTCAGGTTTCCCATTTTCTTTCCTTGGGTATTTTAATCTTGTTTTTCTAACCTCATTTTCACATTAACTTCAGAGGACTCCATTGTACATCTCTATTTGGAAGAGTAGATCCTGGGCAAGTGTGTGGGTCTCTAAGAGGATGTTTCATAGGAAGCAGCCTGCCAGGAGGACGCCAGTGCACACCTGGCCAGAGGGAGACCTGCCCACGTGGGAATGCTGGTGGGAAAAGAATTTAGGGCTGTAAAATATAAAGGGACAGCTGCAGCCATCAAAGGCTGAAGATAAGATGAGATTCTTCCCTTCCTAAGTGAAATACAGGGGCCACATTAGAAGGGTACAGGGCTCCCGATACAGATCTCAGCGCAGAGGGGCTGGGTGGGCCTGCAGTTACCTTCCCCAGGGTCACAGCGCAGACCCAGGACAAAGTCCAAAACCTGGTTATAGAAACTCAGTGCAGGGTCAGGTGGATAAACAACCAGTAATTCTTGCTGTTGACTTTATACTCTTGAGCTACGGCTACCCTGATTCCCCCAACTCAGGGTGAGAACTGGGCAGAGGGCTTGGGGTGAGGCTAGGCGGGGTGAGGCAAGGTGGGCCTGGGCGTGGGGCTGAGATCATGGTTTGCAGCTGTGGGGAGGGGCGCGCCAGCAGGGACCAAGCGCCAGACAGGGCCTCATACCCTGTGCGGAAGCCTGCAGCCACAGCCACCGTCCCCAGACTTGCATTCCCCGTCCCTCTATTAACCCCAAATGGAGAAATTTAGCCATGCTGCCAGTGATAACTGCACAAGTCACAGGCGTGGCACCAGGCAAGAAATAAATAGCCTCTTTAATACAGAATGCTGGACTCTCCTTAGAATCCCCTGGTGTGCTATAAACACAACCGAAACCAACAACCTGTGCTCAGGCCACACCCCAAATTAATAAAATTGGAATTTTGTGGTCGGGGGAGGGAGAGGAACAAAGGACCAGTGGTTTTTAAAGCTCTCCAGATGTTTCCAGTGTGCAGCCAAGGTTAGAACCTGAGCTTGAACTCTGGCTGGGCCACTTACCGGCTGTGTGGCGTTGGTCAGTCCACTCACACTGTGCTGCCGCTTTCTCCTGTGTGATGTGCAGGGACTTTGGTCCCACCTCCTGGGGCTCTTGTGAGGGTTGAATACACTTAGTGCCTGGCTGGAAAGAGCTCTTCAACAAGAGCCAGCTGCTGTCACTCAGTCGTGAGGATTCCATCTGCAAACCCACACCTGAAAGTGATGGTTCCCCTCTTTGGCTCTTTGGGGATTTGTCAAATCCCACCTTCTTCAAAAGTCAAGTGACTTGTGGAGGTGGGGACCAGGCAGGTTCTGCAGTGCTGACAGATGGTCACACTCTGCTCTTCTAAACAGGACGAGGTAGGAGGAAAACCAGGTCTCACACAGCCTGATAATTATATCTGAAAATGAGAAACTACCTTTCCAGGAAATCATCTACTTTTCAGCATTTCATTACTTTTTGTAACCGTTGTATAGAGATATAATTCACATACCATACAATCCACTCACCCAAAGGATGTGTTTAAATGGTTTTCAGTATATTCACAGAGTCACATGTTTTGTTGTTGTTTTTCATAAATCATCTTCCAAGAGCAAGTTAAATTTCTGCGACATCTGGTGTCCCTGGTCCAGTCCCAGAAGAATGCTGTTACTCTATCACTGATCCGCTCCAAACACCAACATGCCCGGTAGAGACACTTCCTGGAAATGTGACTGAACATGGCGCTGCCTAAGTGGTAGTGTCGAGTCCTGCTGCAGAGGTCATGCACAAAGCTAAGCACCAGTGGCACAGGCTTGGCAAGCACACAGAGCAGTTTCTAGAATCATCCTTAGAAAGAGATGGGAAGGGCCAGGGGCAAGAGCCTTGGCCTCTCCCTGGCTCGTGTCTTGCCAGGGTTGGCTAAGCAGACTTCCTCTGCCCCAGGAGCAGTAAGGCAGGTTCCAGCACTTTCCTAGGCTTGGCACACAGGAGGGGGTCGTCCCTCCCCGCAGCTGCACAACCTCAGAAGGCGACCGCCACAAGTGGGGACTGTTGGGTTTAGTCTGAATTCAGTCCCAAGTTCTCTCTATCTGTCCATGGGGAGATCTCATCCCTTTCTTTTTACTTAGTATCACAGATAAGTTTCCTCTGAGCATTGTCTTGGCCCCCGACCTCTATGATATTAGCCAATTCTTTTTCCTACCATCCTCTCAGGTGGTCATCAGAAGTGTGAGTGTGTGCACACCCATGTAAACACGTACATATACTCAGACTTCATGCTTTGTAATCTCCAAACACAACTCTCAGGTCCCGCACTGAGAGCAACACTTCCGGAGGCCTGGCTGGAGGTGGCGTCCTCACAAAGAATTAGGCACAGGAGAGGAAGCGTCTCTGGCTAGTCCAGGTGGTGCCAAAACTCTACCACAGAAGGGTAAACTCCATTAAAACCAGAGCTTTCCTAACTTCTGGTAAATTAAGAAGCACCTGATTACAAATCCAAATTCCAAGAATCCATTCCAATCCCCTACAGCAGAATTTGCAGGAGTGGTGGAAAGAGGCCTCGAAGTGCCTCAGGTGATTCACATAATGGGAAAGCTTTTAAAAAAAAAAAAACGCAGACCCCTCCCAACCAGAGATGTCCCTGGTTTATTAGGTGGAAGAGAGGGGAGGAGGAGGGCAAAGCATGGCGGAGGGGGACACTAGAGATAGGAGTTTTTTCAACACTGCCTAGGAGGGTCTAATGTGCAGGAGAGTTTCAACTGGGCTTTGTTAATGATTTCAATTACGTTTTCTCTCTTCTGGATAAGACAACTTCATTTTCTTCATCATTATAATTTTTTTAAAGCCCAGCATTATTGAACACTGTGATACATCAGATGAGGCATTTGATGCACAGGCAGCATTTCGTCCTCTCAACAGCCCTTCACGTTGGATCTGTTGGTATCCCCACTTTCCAGACAAGAAAACTGAAATAATTTAAATAGCTGCTTAAAGCCGCTTAGCTAATAAGCAGCAAAGTCATTCTCACCAGATCCCAGGCTAGAGTGCTACACTGCCGTGCTCACAGCCTGCCCACCAGGGCCCACGGGGACAGGGTGGTTCTGAGGGCAACAGAGCTCTCATACCCCAGACTGGTTTCCCCAAGGAGGAAGTGGGGCTCCTCCCAAACGCACACACCTGCTTTGTACCAGTCCCGCAACGGTGGGCTAGGCTGGAAGGACCTTCGGGTCAAAAATTCCTAGTTGATGGCCCATCAGAATCATCTATAGAGCTTATTAAAAATGCAGACATCTAGGTCCTATCCACAGAGATTCTAGCTCAGTATGTCTGGGATGCAGTCCAGGAATCCGCATTTGTATAAGTACAGCCATTGATTTCTGATGCAAGCAATTGGAGGACCGTGCTGAAAAGAAGAGGGGGAGAGAGAAAGAAATGAAAGAAAGAAGGAAAAGAAAGAAAAGGGGAAAAAGGAGAGAGAAAAAGAGAGGGAAAGGGAAAGAAAAGAGAAAAAGAGAGAAAGAAAAAAAAGAAAAAGAAAGAAAAGCGAGAAACAGAGAAAAGAGAAAGAAACAAAAAAGAGAGAAGAGAAGGGAAAGTGCCCTGAGTGAGGCATCCACCCTCGCAAGCAGGACAAGCGGCCCCTCCGTGGGGGTGGGGTGCTGCATCCTGGGTGATTTCTTGTCCTTTCTCCATATCCAGATAACTTCTACTTCTCCTTTAAGTCCCAGCTCCCGGGTCACCCCTTCCCTGTGCTGTCTCTCTCCACAGCTCCAGAAAGAATTAGGCAGCTTCACCAGGAATTTCATAGCCCTTTAGATCCAGGCACTGTGCATTTTCTTTATCCTGTTGGCTCAAATGATGGTTTTCGCTGCCTAAATCTCTGTGGGTGACTTATTCACCTTGGGGGTGAAACCACAACTCGCAGGCTGCTGTCTGCTGAGCTGCAGCTGGACAGCCAGGGGCTGGAGGAGGCGCAGCTGCAGAGCAGTCTGGGTGGGCAGGAGCAGATGTTCAAAGACTGGCAGGAGATGCTAATGCTACAGAGGTGACATGGCCTCGCCCCCACACCCACGCAAAGGCCAGGACTCCAGGCCCCTTGAGAACAGTGGCTCTGCCAGATCCTTTCTGAGCTGCCCGTGCCTCGTGCAGGGTTAGGGACATGGCAGGCACAGAATCCCAGATGCCAACAGGCTCTATGGAGCTTCCCAACTCCAGTGACATAGCAGCTGCTGCAGGAGGGCTCTGTGGACAGGATGGGAGGTGGTGTCGGCTTCCCCAGGAGCAATACTGAGCGTGGTCATTGATGTCTTCCTTGGGTTTAGGAGGCCCTTGCCTGCCACATGTGTGCCAGCTGTGTTCATCCCCTGGGGCTGCAGAGACAAATTACCACAAATTTGGTGGCTTATAACGACAGAAGTTTATTCTGTCACAGTCCAGGAGGCCAGAAGTCTGAAATTAATATCACTGGGCCAAAATCAGCGTGTTGGCAGGGCCACACTCTCCCCAAAGCCTCTCAGGGAGAATGCTTCCTTGCCTCTCCCAGCTTCTGGTGTCCCCGGGCATTCCTGCATTTGTGGCTACGTCACCCCAATCTCTGTAGCCACTTCACACAGCACACACGGCGTCCTCCCTGCGTGTCAGAGCTCCCTCTCCTTTCTCTTGTAAGGACACCAGGATGATCTCATCTTGAGATTCTTAATTGCATCCACAAAGACTCCTTTTCTTTGCCTAAGTAGGGTCACATTCACAGGTACTGGCGGTTAGAACTAGGACATATTTGGGGGGACACAATTCAACCCCCTACACCAGCCTTGCACTAAATAAATGTCAGTGGTTAAGTACCTTCCCCCGCTTGGTGGCCTCCCCGCATGCAAACCTGTCAGCACCCAAAGCCAGTGAACCTCTCCGCCTACAGGGCCAGGCCTGCCCTGGTGTCAGTGTGGCTCATTGCAGGCCACCTCTCCAGCAGCTGGGACAGCAGGGACGTGGAGAGAGACAGGAAGCCGCCTGCTCCAACACGATTGATAAAATGAACAGCAAGCCAGACCACTGTGTTGAGCCTGCCCCAGGGTGTACCCCAGTGCTCGAACCAGGGCCGAGGCCATGGTCAGGCTCACAAGCCCCTGTGAGCAGCCTGTGCCACCGGAACCTAAGCATCTCCTGCTCAAATGTCACCCACATCATAAAAGGCAGTTGTGGTATAGACCAGGCTGCAAAGAACGTGCCCTCAAATCCCCCTCTGCCGCTTTTCCTGCAGCGTGACCTTGAGCTGCTCATTTTACTTCTCTAAACCTCACTGTAAAACCAGACTGGTGATAACACCTGTGGGCTTAAACCCTTTCTCCAGCCAGGCCAAGTATCAACACATAAACAAATTCTTCATCACGGGTCCGTGGAGAGGGCTGGACAAGTGAGTGTGAAGGGGCCAGGCCCACAGTAGGCACTCATAAGCTTCTTACCGAATAAAAGCATCTGACAACACAGCAGGTACGTCGCTCAGTGTTCACTGAGTTTGGACACACACCTTTTTATCTTTACCCGGCACCTGCACACTGGCGACTCCAAAATCTTTACCTTCCTCCTGCATATCTGACCGCCTGGCCCACATGTCAATGCATCCACGGACACAGGCCACATCCCCACTCCTCACCTGCTCCTCCCGTGAGCTTGGTCTGCAGGAGTGACACCGCCATCTCGCAGTCCCGCCAAATTCTCCCTGGCCCTTATCCCACGTCTGTCCCCAAGTGCTACTGATTCTTCTTCCTTAATATTCCTCCTTATACCTACCTTGTCTTCACACATTTAAAGCCACATCATTTCTCACCTGAAATATTGCAACAACTCCGCTTCTTAGTCCCCTCCCTGCCCCATTTGTGTTGACAAGACCAACATCTCCAAGACAGGGATCTATCTGATCACCTGCCAGGACTGCACAGAGCCTGTGGACAGAAGCCCAAATTCCTTAGCAGGGGACAAGGCCCATTTTAAGAGCCTAGCCCAGCCCACCAAGGTGAATCTCAGATCCTCCCCCTAAACCACAGCCCCACCTTCTCTCATTTCTACCTGACTTTGCTAAGCTGTTCCCTTTGCCAGAAACATTCTTTCGTCTATTCCTCACATCACTAACCCTTATGCAACCTCCAAGACCCAGCTCCTTCGGAAGACCTTCCCCACCTTCCCCCGCCAGCTCCCATGGCATCTTGTCCTGAGCCTCACACGACACTTATCAAACTATGTCACAAATGCCTATTACTTATCTGTCCACCCCATATGCCACACACCCCCAGCCCCTGCCCCGGACTGTGAGCTCTTGGAAGTTTGGGACTTTGTCTCTTCTCTCCACATCCCCAGGACCTGGCCTAGTACCTGTCTACAGCCTGAACCTTGACACACGTTGGTTGAAGTGTTGAATGCCAAGGACAGAGCAACAGGATATTGCAAGATACATCTGGTGGATTCTTATACAAAGAAAAATACCATGTCATACAATGAGAAAATTGTGGGCAACATCTGTATTAATGTTTTACTAGAGTATACTACAGTGTTCTTTATGTAGCCATCTCTTCCAAGAGCTTAACATGAAACCCAACACAGTGAAGGTCTTTTCCTAGGAGCCTGGGCTAATGTAATCCTTTATAGAACTTTCTGGAAATCAGCATGAAAACAAGAACCACGGCTGAAAAGAGTAGTCAAATAGCACACCCTTGGGAAGCCAAGATTTTGATAGGATCTGGATAGCTATTGGTTCAAGGTTAAATCTCCTGAGTAGGGCTGAGAGTGCACACATCCTGTGTGGTTGATTGAAGAAGATTCAAGTGTTTAGATAGCAGGTGTACAGGTGGCAAGGGGCACATGCTAGGAGAAGGCTGAGCAGCCTGTTACAGAGACGAGACCTGCCACGTCTCCACCCACAGGTAGCCCCAAACCTCCTCTACAAAAACCCGGCACTCAATTATGCTGGATGTTCATTTTTTCCAAATACATTTTGTGCCTTCCTCACCTCTGCCATTTTCTGGAATGTACCTGGAATACACTCGTACTCTAATTTCTACCTAGCGATACCCTGTTCCTATGCCAAGGTGCAACTCATTGTGATAGAGTAATGGAGATAATAATCCCCGTCACCCCCTCTTCCACATCACACTGCTGGCTGGACACTCGGCTGTAGACTACATTTCCCAGCCTCCTTTGTAACCAAGTGAAGCTAAAGGACCAAGTTGGCCAGCAGGATACGGAAGCCACTTCTTGGTCTGAACCTTAAAGCAGCTGTTGTATCTTCCTCTCTCCACCCACAAGCTGGAACACCAGTATGGCAATGACCAAACCATAGCCACATGGATGAGGACAACACCCTACAAAACAGTGGAGCAAAGTGACAAGATAGAGCAGAACTGAGTCCCTGAATGGCCTTGTGGAGCTGAGCTGTCCCACCAACCTACACTGCCACCTACGTCTACACTGTCACAGAAGAGAGCTATAAAATTATATCTTATGATTGACCTTACATAAACATCACTGTATTTGGGGGTCTCTGCACCCTAACTTATTTAATTACACATCATCTCCTCTGTGAAGCCTCCCTAAGAGCCCTGTCTCAAGTCCTGGAGGGAGTGCTTTTGTGTTAATGCTCACACTGCACTCCAGGTGACACTATAGTGACCTCTGTACATGTTAGAGTGTCCCTAGTGGACTACAACATTCCTGAAGGCAAAGGCCACACCAGTTTCATCTTTGATATCCCCAGAGTAATGAGCACAGAAATGAGGGAATAAACAGTACTTCCTACTCACATGCTCTTTTTAGAAGGGAAACAAAGATAGCAGGAGCAGAGACAGCACACAACTACTTACCCAGAAGCCAGAGAGAATGCGGCTGACAAATGAGTCTGCTGTGCTGAACTAGGAATAGTAATCCTCCAAAAATAAATGCACTGTGGTAACGAAGCCTGAAGGGATCTCAGCGAAAAACACAGAGTTACTGAAGCCCTGGAGCAGAGCTGCCCTTCCTCCCAGTGACCCCAAGTCCTGCAGAGCACCCGGGGGGAGATGGCCACCTGCTCTCAGCTCCTGGGCAATCACTCTGCACACGGGATCACCACCCTCGGGCATGTGTCCATAGAGCCAGAACTGTGGTTTCTCAGAGGTACCCAGGAGAGGGGCACCAACATTGCTCTCCCAGGACATCCCAGGGAAGTATAAGAAGAAGAGAGTATTTCACAGGCCATCAGGAAAATATTCAGTCATAAGGGTGTGGGGTCTGGGGCCAGACTATGGGATTTGAAACCCAGTTTACCAGCTATGCAACCGTGGATGAGTAATTTAACCTCTCTGAGCCTCCATTCCCTCACCTGTAAAACAGAAGTGATAACAGTACGTACTCATGGGGTGGCTGTAGGATTAAGTGGGTTTATATATTAAGGTGCCTAGAACGCCTAGCAAATAGTACGTGACAGTTGCCACCATCAGCATCATCCTTAGCCTTGTTGTACTCACCCTTGGAGGTAGCTCACTGCACAGAACCCTTTGTGCAATGGGTAGAGCAAACAAAATACCCATTTTCCAGGTTTGAAAAGAATAACCTGAGACTCAAAGGGATTGTATGATTTGCTAGAGGTCACAAGTCAGAGAGACGGGACTCAGCCCCTCCCTCAGGTTCCCTGGCTCTAAACCAAGTGCTGACGGAGGGCTCTGCAGCCCGCACCTGGGAGCTCTTCTCCCGGGTGCTGGGCCTCAGCAGGGAGCAGCCCTAAGAGGCTAAGAGCTGAGGGGGCCGTAACCCCACCCCCCTGTTCGAGAAGTTTCTCAGGAGCCCAGGGTGAGGAGCCCGACCTCTGAGGGCACTGCCGCCCATCCCCCAGCAGGCTCCGCCCCCGCCCCCTCCCCCCGCACCCCAAGAAGCTGAGCCTCTGCCGGGCTGGGCCCAGGCCTAGGGGACGGGGCTAGGGGTGGGGGTCGGGGAGGGTACTGGGAAGAGGTTTGGGTGTTTGCTGATAAAAACAGATGAAGAGACCAGAAAGGCACAGATGACGCTGTGAGCAAGTATTTATGAAGGAAGGGACAAATGAGGAAGTGTAAATGAGAACACAGAAAAAGTGCGCTTGGGCGGGGTGAGCACAGGTGCTTCCCGTGCCGTCCTGGCCCTTTAGCCGAGGTGACAGGAATAAAGCCAGGCTGCACGTGCGTGTGTGTGTGTGTGTGTGTGTGTGTGTGTGCACGTGAGAAAGACAGAGACAGACGTAAATAGTGGACTGAAAGAGAGACCTGAAGTCAAGGAAACATACAGAGAGAAAAGAGAAAAAAGGGAAGGGAAGAAAGCGGAAGAGAGAGGAGAGAGGAAAAGGGAAGAAAGAGAAACACAGGAGAGAAGACAGAGAGCCACGCAGCACCACAGAAGCTGTGACTGTCTTCACCACGGCCCCCGTTAAAAAAAAGAAAGAAAGAAAGAAAGAAAGAAAGAAAGAAAGAAAGAAAGAAAGAAGGAAGGAAGGAAGGAAGGAAGGAAGGAAGGAAGGAAGGAAGGAAGGAAGGAAGGAAGGAAGGAAGGAAGGAAGGAAAGAAAGAAAGGGAAAGGAAAGGAAAGAGAGAGAGAGAGAGAGAGAGAGAGAGAGAGAGAGAAAGAAAGAAAGAAAGAAAGAAAGAAAGAAAGAAAGAAAGAAAGAAAGAAAGAAAGAAAGAAAGAAAGAAAGAAAGAAAGATAAAAAACAAGACAGAATAGCAGCTTTTCTCCCTGAGGAAGCTCCCTTTCAGGAAAGTGCTGGAATGTTCCGGTTGCTGGGTGCTGACCAGCATCCCCAGCCTCTAGTCCTGGCTAACTTCCCATTTTTTCTCTTCATTGTAGGACCCCCTTCCTCTTCCCTGAGCTGTTTCTTCCCTAAAGCTGAAGAAAAGAGGCCCCTTGGCCCGTGTCCGCGGACACCGTGTCACGCAGGTGGGCTTCTCCGGCGGCTGTGCCGCGGGGGCCGCTGGGAAGGCCTCACACGCCATTCCCGTCCCGGGCTGCAGAGTCCCGCCCAAACCCAAGTCCAGAAAACCCCAGGCCCAAGGTCACGCTCGCCCAGCATGCCCCCCAGTAGTGGAGAGGCCTGGAGGCTCCTCTGTCCTTCAGGGACATCCACCCCCGCCAGGGCCCGGCACTCACAGCAGTGACTGCAAACCGAGCTCCCACATGGGCAGAAAGAGCACCGTCCCTTGAGGGGGCCAGCGGCGAGCTCCCACGGCCAGCAGCTCTCTGGCCTGCCCTTCCCAGCCCTGCCCAGCACTCGGGGCTGCAGGCCTCCCAGGCCCCCTGGAGCTTGGCAGCTCCACGCTTCACCCTGTGAACTTCCTTCCAGGTCAGGCCGGACTCCAGGCCAGGTTCCTCCACTGCCCTTGTGTTGACTCCAAGAGAAACTTGAGCCAACGCCTGTCCTTGGGCCTGGCGCCCTCTTCACATCTGCTTTCGGGCGGGAGCTTCCAGTTTCCAGTCCCTGCCAGTGCCCCTTAGCAGGGCCAGTGGAGCAGGCTGGGGAATTCCCATGCGCCAGTAGCTCCGGGTCCCAGCTCAGTGTCCGGACAGATGCAGCCCCACTCTCAGCAAGGGTCTTTCAGAGCTACCAGCCCCCTCTGGGGAAGGCCCTCTCTGCCCCTGGTCTTTGAGGCCCAAACCCAATTCCAAGTCTCATTATGTCTGTATTCCCAGCAGGTGTGACACACAGCAGGTGCGTAATGAAGATTCCTGGATCGATGATTTGCAACTTCTGACTCCTGGGATTCTATAGACCATCATTCTGAAAAATCCTCTTTTAGTCCGGCCCCAGTGCAGCTCAGCCTCTTCCTACCATGTCTGGCGCAGGCACAGGGGCCCATGGGGACCCTTCTTGACTGCCCGGATCAGAGAGGGCAGAGGAAATGCTGGGCGGAAATCAAGGTGTCAGTGGCTACACTTCCTCCGGAGGCTCTGGGGGTGAATCCATTCCTTGCTTTTCCAACTTCTGGTGGTTTCTAGCACTCCTTGGCTTTGCACCATGTCACTCCAATCTCTGCCTCCAAGGTCACGTTCCTTCTTTTTTGTGTGCATCAAATCTTTCTCCGTAGTAGGGCAGAGAAAAGCCCCCAAGAGTCCCCTCAGCTCTTGTCTCCCCTGTCCCAGTGACTATGGGGGGTCACATGCTGAGATGGCAGCCCCACCATGTGGAAACAGCCCAGATCCCTGAGTCACTGCTGGAAGGGAGCCATCTGATCCACAGAGGGCTTTGCACAAGTCAACACAAAACACAGCGTATGCACGTTGAGTTCTGAGATTTGAGGGTAGGTTTATTAAACAGCACAGCCTATCTTTAAATGACTGAAAAACCAGGCTTTCGAACTAGGTGTTTTTCCATCATACTTTCTCCATCCAAGCTTCTTAGAGTTGTCAACACCTGCTGTCTTTACTTCATCACCTCCCATTCGCCCGGCAATCTCTTCCGTCAGCCTCCTAGCCCACCTCTCTACTGACTTTGCCCTGTGACCGCCATCTTGCCAAATCCAATTGACAATGTTAGATTTTTTTTCATAACTAAATTTCTGAGGAGTGTAACTCTGTTGAGATATTTTCTTCCCTTGGTTACTCTATTAGAAAGTAACAGAAAAATTGACCCCAACTGTCTTAAACAAAAATAATAATTTATTTTATCACATCAGAAAAGGCCCATTGGGAAGCTGGACTCTGGGGATGGTGGCTACAGTGGATCAGCAATGTCACCAAAGACCCCAGTTCTTCCCATGTCTCCTCTCTGCCATCTTTGGTGTGTTGACTTGATCCCTCAGTTGATTTTCCTTATGGTTATAAGATAGCTGCCACTGTTCCAGATGCCACATGCAGTCTCAGTGAAGTCCAGAGGTAAAATAGAACCATCTCATTCTTGTCTCTGTCTTAAGAACAAGGAAAGCTTTCCCAGAAGCCCTCTGGAAGGACTCTTCCTCTCACGCTTCATGGATCCTAAGGGGTCACATGTCCATTCCTGAGCCAGACACTGGCCAGGAGAACGGGATTGCCACCTTGCCTTCCATTATAAAGATTCACTCTCTGGGGTAGGAACACCCATATCTTTATGTCAAGGAGGACAGACACCTGTTGGGAAGCAGGGACAAGGGACAGGTGTTGGGTAACCAACCCAGAGCCCCCGTGGCACTCTCCGTGATGACTCTTCTTCCTGGTTCTCCTCTGTTCTGACCACTCTTCCTTGGTGTCCTCTTCCTCTGAAGGCATCTTGAATTTTTATTTCCCTGAGGGTTTTATGCCCAGACATTTTCTGGTTTTACTCCATACCCTCTCCCTGGCAATCTCATTCACCTTCTGATTTTAATTTCCATGTACAGTCATGCGTCAGTGAATGACAAGGATGGGGATACGTTCTGAGAGCGATTTTGTTGTTGTGTGAACATCCTAGAGTGTACCTACACAAGCCTGGATGGTACGGCCTACTGCATACCTCGGCTAGCTGGTGTGGCCTATGGCTCCTGGGCCACAAACCTGTACAGCGTGTTACTGTACTGAATACTGTAGGCCATTGTAACACAATGGTAAGTATTTGTGTATCTAAACATATCTAAATACAGAAAAAATACAGTAAAAACACGGTACTACAATCTTATAGGACCATTGTCATACATGGAGTCTGTCGTTGACTGAAATGTCATTATGCAGCACATGACTGTATATATGTCCAGAAGTCCAAATCTGTATCTCCTGCTCTCACCACTCTCTTGAGTTTTAGTCCCAAATGTAAACTGTCTGCCTCAGACAAGTCCCGAGGGAGCTTCAAACTCAACATGTCTAAAAGAGAACTGATCTCGCCCTTCCCTTCCCAACTTCCTCAAAGCTGTTCTTCCTCTTTTTGGGGTCTGTGCATTGGTGAGTAGAATCACCTTCCACTCTTGCCTGCTCCTTCTGCCCCATCAAGTTAGACATCAAGCCCCTAGAGTCCAGCCTGGAATCTCCGACGCATCCATCCTGCCCATCCTCGTAGCTCTGCATGGGTTCTCTCCCGGTGCATCACAATAGCCTCTTACTGGCCTCCTGGCTCCAGCCTGGGAGCCCTCAACCCACCTTACACAGACACCAGAACGGTCTTTCCAAACCCCAGGTCACATTATGCCCCTCCCCACCACATCCCTAAGCCCACCAGGCCTTCTGTGAGCAGGTCCTGCCTTTGCTGCACCTTCACTTCACCCCATGCCTCCCTCGCTCTGCATTCCAACAACATTGAACTTCTATAAAGTCTCACCCCTCTGAGCTTTTTGCACATGCTGTTTCCACTGCCTAGAATGCCCTGCAAACTTCTATTCTTCCTTTAAAACCTGGCTTAGTCATCACCTCCTCCAGAAAGCCTTCCCAGATTGCCTTCTGGTAAAGGTAACCAGTGCCTCGTCTTTGCAACAGCTTTCTTATTCATTTGATAAACATTTGCTTAGCACTTTCCATGTGCCAGGCACTGGGGTACAACAAGGAACAAGACAGACACAGTCCTTGCCTTGCAGGCAGGAGAGGAAAAGGAAACACAGGTATGAGATTGTCACACAAGAGCAACTGGCATAATAAGGGGAAAGGCTGCAGGGAAGACTTTCATGAACACCTGAAGGGTAGATAGAAGGTGGTCAGATGAAGGCGAGAGAAGGATTTGGGCAGAGGGAACAGCAAGTGGCTTGAGTTGGGAAGGAACGTGGCCCATCTGGAAAATATTAAGATGTCAAGGCTAAACCTTGCACACACTTATCTTGTTGGGCTCCCCAAACCAGTTCACCTGCTGGGCTCCCCTACCAGGAAGAGTCCCTAGAGGGTGGGCTCCACGTCTGACTCACCTCTGCCTCTCACCTACTATAGCACAGCACCCAGGGGAAGCTCGGGGTGTTCCTGATGAAGGAAGAGTCCGGCATCACGTGTAAATTGGGAGGCTCTCTGTCCAGGCAAGCTTATCCCCAGAAAAGAGGTTGGGGGGCGGGACCCCCATTTCATCCCCTATCATGTGCATCCCCAATCTTGCCAGCAGGCACATGGCCCCATGAGCAGCAGGAGTGAGGCTGCCATCACTGGCCCCTTAAGGACAGTGCTATGTTGGTGTCCCCCCCAAATTCATGTGTTGAAGCCCTAAACCCCAATGCGAAGGTATTAGAAGGTAGGGCCTTAGGAGGTGATTAGGTCACGAGGGTGGAGCTGTCATGAATGCGACGAGTGCCCTTACAAGCGCCATGAGAGAGATGCTCTCCCTCCCTCTGCCCGCCATGTGAGCACACAGGCAGAAGGCAGCTGTCAGCAAGCCAGGAGGAGAGCCCTCACCAGCGCCCAACCATGCTGCCACCCTGATCTCAGACTTCCAGCCTCCAGAACTGTGAGGAATAAATGTCTACTGTTTAAGCCACCCGTTTATGATATTCTGTTATCAAAGCCTGAACTAAGACAGACAGCCACCTCCTGGCACATCCCTTCAGGCTCTTCTCCCCTGCAAAGGGACGTACAGATCCACCCAATGAGAGAGCTCAGAGGGGAGGATGCAGGAGCCTCCTCACCACCCCCACCTCTGCACCTTCCTCAGCCCCATGGCCCGGCCCTTCCCACCCAGCCATGCCAAAGAGAGCCCGTCCCCTCTCTCCAAAAATTTGAGGCCAAGGCGATTCTTTCACAAATTTGGACACAGAGCCACATGCCACCAAACTAGTTCATCTTGTCCTTTAAAGGTGCCACAGATACAGCCAGAATAAACCCTGGGCTTCAAGATCCAGGCTGAGTCCTCGATGGAGCCAATCCCCGCACCATAGGGCCCGGAGTGGCACCCCTGGAGAGATACCGCTGACCAGCCCATTTGCTCCACTTCAGACCAGCGGATGGAGGGGGGCCCAGAGACACTCTCCTGTCTGTGAAAACTCAGTGATTTAGGGCAGAAGTTCCCCCGCGGCCCCCATCACCCTGCAGGACTGTGCCCAGCATCCCACAGTAGCTCTCAGTGCCCACAGGTGACAAATCAGATGAAGGGGAGCTGTGCAAAATGGGTCGAGCCTCCGCCCGGGCTCCTCGGAGGCAGAGGCCAGGGCAGCCTGGGCAGCCATCCAGGCCAGGGACAGCCACGCCCTGCAGGAAGAAAATGTGCAGTCTGTGCTTGCCCTGTTCCGCACCTCAGCTCCATGCCAGCTGGGTGTTAGCAAGCACCTGAGCCCAAAGGTGCTGGAATTACACACTGCTACACCCCATCTGCACCCGGGGACTCTTTATCTGGGAGGTCAGGGACACCTGGCCAAAGCAATGATGATATCAGCACAACTTATGAGACAATCCGGAGAATGTAGAACAAAAGATCTCAATTACTGCAGTCCCTTCTTAGCCGCTTTCCAAAGTTTTAGTTACCTGTGGTCAGTTTCAGTCCAAAAATATTAAATGGAAAATTCCAGAAATGGAAAATTCACAAGGTTTGAATTGTGCACTGTTCTGAGTAATGTGATGAAATCTCAGACTGTCCCGGCCGGGATGTGATTCCTCCTTTGTCCAGCATCTCCTTGCTGTAGATGCTACCCAGCCATGAGTCACTTAGCAGCCAGGAAGGTTGTCAGATCAAGAAAACAGAGTGTGGTATTTATAGGATTCAGTACTATCCGTGGTTTCAGGCATCCACTTGGGGTCTTGGAACATATCCCCTAAACACAAGGAGAGACTACTATATCCATGTCCCTGGAACAATAGGCTGAAAAAATATTCAGAACCTTGAAGGCAGGGGTGGCCCAGTAGCATAGACAAACTTGCTACACTCAAACAGCCAGCCCTTTCCATTTTCTTACACTCATTCCTTTTCATGATCTGTTCGGAGACAGGGTAGGTGCTGCATCTTCAGGTCCCAGAAACTTCAAAAAGCAAAATTCCCCACATTTTGCACAGACTTTAGCCTGAGGTTGAGTTTTCCTTATCTGCCCTTCCTTATCTGGCATCTGACCTTTCCTAATGATCTGCTGCTCTCTTATCTCCCCACAAGGTTTTCTGTTCGGCCCACACTTCACGTCCCCACCCCAGGGCTGAGGAGCAATCAGGTGGTTGTCAGGCGGAAGAGTGACTAATCGGCACCGTTCAGGAGGAGATGAGGCCCCGGAAGACACCCACAGAGCCCTAGGACCAGGGCCCTAGGGTGGAGGGACCACAGGGAATCATTCTGGTTCCCTGCTTCTCCTTCCTGTGCTGCTGTGACATGAGGGTCACATCCCAGAACCTGCTTTGGCGAGTGGAGGTCTCTCAGGACTAAAGGAGGTGGTTATTCCTGGTTCTTACACTTTCCCTTAGCAATACGGGCTCTCACGTATGGGCATGGCGGCGTTCCAACGGAGTCCTCTGTTGACACCTTTCCCCGAATTAGAAGTGTTTGGGAACAGGTGTCTTCTCCCCCACCAGACTCCTCAGTGACGAGATGACTCAGCTTTCTTGGTGTTTACATCCTCTTTGTGGGTGTGGTAGGCTGAATGATGCCCTCTTCCAAGACAGCCACTTCCTAATCCCTACCACCCGTGAATGCTACTTTATATAGGAAGAGGGGCACTTTGCAAGGGGAATTAAGGATCCTGAGATGGGAGATTCTCCTGGATGATCCAGATGGGCTCTAAATGCAACTAAGAGGGAGGCAGAGGGAGATTAGACACACAGAGGCAGAGACTATGGCCACAGGCAAGAAATGCCACAGCCTTCAAAGGAAGAAATGGGTTCCCCCCTCTAGAGCCTCCAGAGGGAGTACGACCTGCCCACACCGTCCTTTCAGCCCAGTGACACTGATTTCAGACTTCTGGACTTCAGAGCCCTAAGAGAATAAATGTCTGTTGTTTTAAGACACACAGTTTGTAGTAATGGAGCCAGAGGAAACCAATTTAGTGAGTGACCTCATAGGATTCATTTCTATTTATTCATTCAACAAACACTTAGCAAGTGCCTACTATATGCCAGGCACTGTCACAGGTGCCAAGATTCAGCCCCGTGGAGCTGCAGTCAAGACAGATAATCACTGGAAAGAGCTGTGCTTGTAATAATTATGGACAAGCATCACAGATAAGGCATGAGAATGATAGCCTTAAAAAAGCCACATGGACCTCCTTAAAACAGTGGCAGTTCCTGTACACATTATATTAATACATAAATATACCTGCGAACACAGGTGTCATCTTCAGAGAAGACACAAAGCTGTCGAGATCCCAGCTGCACCCCAGAGAGCCTGCTGGGGCGGCACAGGTCAGGGGAGCTGGCGGGGGACGGAGCACACTGCATCTGTCCCCATGCAGGGGCTGCAGGCTCCTCCTGCACAGGGGCAGGTACAGCCATCGCAGCAGCCAGGGAGCCGGCCCAGGAGGGGCCTAATCCCGGGGAAGACCCTAACGGAAAGCGTCCTGAAAGAGTGGCTTTTCAGTGTTAACACGGAGACGGACTGCGTGGAATCCACACCAGACTTCAGGTGAGGTCATGACTCCGGGCGACGGCTTACTCCAGATGAGACTCCTCGCTGGGCAAACAGCGCGCTTTCCCACACGTGAGTCGGTCACATCAGCCAGGCGGTGGCCTCGCGTCACCGCCTCGTGTGGTGCACTCCAGAACAGGTCACCTCCAAAGCTTGTTAAGCTCCCCTGCACCACCCTGGCATTACCAGACACCTGATTCTGCAAAATATCTGCTGATCTTCTTGGCCACGGCACTCGCTGCGGCTGAACAACCCGGGAGGAGGAGTCGGGCAGGGCAGGGGGAGGGAAGAGGCCAGGCCCGCCCACATTAGGCTCCTGCTCCCTCAACCCATGACCGTGACCGTGACTGTGGTGAGCCCCAACCTTAACCCTACCCCTACTGATGGTTTTAATCCCTGGAACTATTCAGTTGCCTCTGAAAGCAATGAACTCTACATTGCCTTTGCAGGGTAAAAAAAAAAAAAAAAAAATCTTCCTCTAAATTATTTCTGTAACTACAACTATGTGTTAGCTAATCCTCCCACCCACTCATCCCTCCAGCCACCCGACTGTGCAGCCTGGAGTATTGTGTAATAAAGAATTAACCTTACCAAAGAGATGTCTCAGCTCTTGGGAGGTATCTCTAAGACCTTGGAGTCCCCTGTCTGGTAAGAGTGTCTTTGCCTGGAGGGCCTTGGACCACACTGGAAAGTCTAACAGTGTGATTTATGGTGGGGGCTTTGAGCCACATGGTATCAGCTCCACTTCCAGAAGGGCTGGATATTAAAGGTCAGCCACCCGGGTAGTCCACTATATCTACCTGTCTGAGCCCCAATAAAAAGTCTGTACACCAAGGTGAGCAACCGTGGGTGGCAATTCTCCATGTGTACTGTCACACATCATTGCACTGCCCATGACTGCGCTAGGAGAAGGCAACCAGAAGCTCCACTCTTGGAGATTTCTGCTGCATGCATCTCTTCCCTTGAAAGAAGAAAAGTGGAAGGCCGAATCCTTCCACTGAAATAAACCAAGAATAACAGCTTTCAGTAAATTCTGTAAGTCATTCTGTGATTTATCAGATCTGACGGTGGTCTTGGGGTCCCAGAACATACAATTGACATCAGAAATGAAGGTGCCCTTGGAGACAGCCTTGCACTCTGTAAATTCTTAATCCTTTTGTGCCATGGACTCCTTTGGCAGTCTGGCGGGGCTGTGGACTCTTCTGAGGATGGTGTTCTTAACTGCATAAAATAAAATATATAATATTCAAAGAAAACCAATTACGTAAGTATCAAAATAGGTGTTTATTTATTAACACATTAAATAAGTTCTAGCGGCAGATTTAATATCTACCATAATGTTGAAGTGGCAACAAGCATAGCCAATATTTCAAGATATCTGCAACAACTATAAAGAGATGTGGATTTAGATCAGTGTCAGCATCACAGGTAGTATATTTTGTCACCTACATTCATAATTGATGGGGGTTCTAAATTTCAGTTAAAGGTTAGTGAAAATAAAGGTCTAATTTTTTTCTCATCCATGGTCATAAACCCCATGAATTCTATCCACAGACCATCGTGGGTCCATGGGCCCCAAATTAAGAAGCCTGGTCTAGGGCTTGGATAGTAATTTCACCCTTAAATAGCTGCTTAAATAGAGCTGTTGGTATCAATATTATTATTAACAATAATAATTCTAGCTAATACTCATTAAGCACTTCTCTGTGCCAGGAATAATGAATGTGAAAGTGCCGTACAAATATGAACCAGTATTTTTATGTTATGTCACTTAATGAGCTTTGTGGTTAAGTTCAGAAAGTAAGAGCTCTGGCTTTTGGCCTGCTTAATACGGACAAGGCACACACCAAGTGCTTTCAGTGCATTCTTTCATTAGGCCTCAGAGAAACCCAATAAGGTGCACCCATTTTTCTTCCCATTTTATGGACAAGAAAAGTGAGGTTTAGCGAGTTTAAGCAACTTACCCAAATTATAATGCTAGTCATTGGTGAGCAAGGAATTCAAATCCAGGTCTCTTTGACTCAAGAGCACAGCTCACAAAAATTGGCAGAATGGCTCCTTGCAAACCAAGGTGGCCTTGGAGGTGCCGCTGGATGACCTGACCACTGGTCCTTCTGTGTTCAGGCAGAAAACACTGACCACTGAATGGAAACAGACATAACTCAGCACAAGGTCCTGAACTGCCCGGACTCACCAGTCAATGATTGCTAAGGCCGTGGGGGAGTTCCTGTGCTGGCCATTAGTGTTCACATTCCAGAGCACTGGGGGTCATGGACGTCTAACCTGCTCAGTGAGGAGCTTCCTGGTTTCTCTAAGGACACCCTCGCTCTGCATACAGAGGATCCTGCAAGTGCTCCACTGAGCTTAGCAGCGTCCTCGATACCAGGCCATGTGGGCTTTGCTTTCTCCAAGAAAAAAATAATAATCTCACAAAGTTCTCACTTGGAACGATCTTCAGATTCTACAGAGTGGCCATTGGCAGAAAAGCCCACCCAAGCACCAGGTGCCCTGTAGAAGCAAAGGCAGATGAGGAGCGGAGGGCTGAGACAGAGGCAGGAAAATACCTGAAAATGACATAAATCGTAAAACAGAAATTGAAACTATGTGGCACCAATGCCACCACTCACCCCTTCCTCACCCACAGCAGACCCTACTAATAGGACACTATGTAATTCCCCCTTACTGAGCTAGGTGCAGCCTCAGAATCCTTCTCAACACAGCTGTCCAGGTAGCTATAAGCAATGGGTTAAACTTGACACACCAAGGTGTGGCAACCTATTTTTCATCGGATCTATAATACCAAAAGGAAAGGAAGGAAGAACGCTAGACTCTTGGAATAATGACATGAAACAAGAGTAGCTGACACTTATTAAGCATTTACTTGTGCCAGTCCCTGTTCTAAGCACTTTACATGTATTACTCACATTTTCTCCTTGCTACAACAATCCTATGATGCTAATACTATTACTAGCCCCATTTTCCATATGAGAAACCCAAGATACAAATAGGTTAAGTCACTTGTTCATTGTCACCCAGTGAGTAACGTATAAAGTCAGGCTTTGAATCCAGGTAGTCTAGGTCCAAAACTTGTATATTTAATTAGCCACCATACTATGTTGATCCTGTCCATGTGCCGGGGAGCGTTTTCAGCTATTGATCACAGCAAAAGACAAAGATGAAAACAGCTTTGGAGTTTTGCATGTCAGATGTCAGCAAAAGTGACTTGCAACATCCAAAAAGACTATTCACGAAAGTCCTCAGAGAGATGCCTTTGTCAGCAAATGCCCTTTGCTCTGGTCCTGTTTCTCACTCAGTACGGCGGATGTCCTCACTTTGCACCTCTCTCCAAAGCAGCTGATCTGCAGGCCAGGGCTGGCCACACCTGGGACTGGTAGTGCAGCGTGGCAGGAAGCACGTACGTGGAAGACTTCTGGCTGAGGCAGGGCCTCCCCCTTCCCTCCTCGCCTCGCTGTGCCCTCTAGTGACTGTGTATTCCCTGACCCGACCTCTGGCGTGGTTACAGATCCCTGGCACTGCCTAAACTGGCCCGGCTAGAGCTGGGAAGTCCCTGGAATCCAGGCACTCTGCTAGCATCAGGAGTGGAGAACAGATGCAGAGAGAGCCAGCTCCAGCCCTGCCCACAGTCCTGATGGCGACGAGTCAAATCTCCAAGGAAACAAGCCAGCATCCAAGCACATGACTCGGCCACATATAACGTCTTCTCGCAGATGGAGCTGAAGGGAGCTTTAGGAGACTGAATACACCCCCTGCTCCAGCAACAGAAGAGGCCCATACCTGCCTGCGGAGGCAGCTGCGGTCAGCAGCAGGAGCAGGTGTGTCATCTGAGCTGGACTCGAGGTCACCTCTGATGCTCCCTCACCGCTCCATGCTCAGTGATGGCTGACCCAGGCCACCAGCAAGTGGCCATGGCAGGGCCGGTGAGGTACTGCCCTCTTCACTATCCTTTCCACCCCGTCCCAGAGCCCTGCTTCCTCCTCGTCTTTGAGTACAGAGATAGAAATGGGAATGTTTTCGGAGGCACTAGACCAGCAGCTCCATGGGATTAGAGGTGGCAGTTCTAGGTAGGACCCAGACAGACACAGGGTCACTGGGCTCCCACGCCCAAGCCCTGCCTGGGAGTCGGGTGGGAGCAGGGTCTGGGCAGGTGGGAGGGTCCCAAACCGTGTCAGCAGCAGCCACCATCTGGAATAACTCAGCCTCCTCTCTTCCTTCTACCCATGAAAAAGGCAAATTTTCAGAAACCCTACTTAAAGCCCTCCAAGTACTTTCAATACATTTTGTAGAGTGCTTTGTGGTATATAATATCCTTTCTTATAGGAAGTCTGAGGGGCGTGAGGGCAGAACATGGTGCACATGTGTAGGCAAAGAAACAGGTCCTGAAGACAGGGTGAAAAGCCACCATCACATGGCAAGTGAGATGGCAGAAAAAATCCCAGCCCAGATCTGGGTGAGAAGTCCCGGCTCTTCCCACTATTCCAAGCCAGGTCCCTACAGTGGTACACCTCGCAGGTGACCCATTCATCCTCACGAGTTTCCTGGGTGTAACACCAAGCAGAAGCAGAACTAGAAATGGATCTCTGGGATCCCCTCACGGTCCCCCCGTCGGCACCTGGCCCTTTGCCTGCCCGTCCCCTACTCCCCTGCCCCCCGCCTTCCTGGAGTCACCACTAGGTAAGTCAGGCCATTAGACTCCCACCAACATGTGGTCAGTGAGCACTTACCACTGGCCAGGCAGGGAGCAGCTGAAATGAGAGGGTTAGGTAATTCTGTCTCTGCTCGGATTATAAATGTATAATTCTCTGCACTTATCTCCAGGTTTTTTTGTAGAGAAAGCATTTCACAAATAGGTCAGGCTTAGGGTGAGTCAGACAGAAGCCATTCACATCTGCTTACGTCAAGAAAACCAGGTGGAGGGAGGTGTACTCAGCAGTTCCCCGTGGCCAAGGCAATGGTTGTCACTGGGAATTCTGGCGAAGACTTGCTTTGGAAAGTTTTACCTGGACTTATCTAGAAAGCTCCAGGCACATATCTTCAAAGCCTCCCCTGGTTTTCCTTTTTGATGGTAGGATTTGGGACTGGTTCACCAAGCTGCTCGGGCCCCGAGAGATCACCAAGTTCACGTGTGGTCCTTACTCCTGAGGTGCCCTCCCATCCTTCCTGGCACAGGAAAAAAGCAATCTAGTAAAATGGTGGTCCTCTCTTCCCCACCTGGGACAATATCTTGGAAAGATCCCAATACATTTTGGTCACCTTCAGATATTAACCACTGATCCTTATTTTCAGATATTAAAAATTCCAGGCCAGTCTAAATGCAAACGTGAACCTCTTGGCCCATTCAGGGTTTGTTCCCTCCCTTCATCTTCCACCTGCCATGTTCTACCCCCATGCTGGACCCAGAGTGCAAAATCCTGCTGTGGGGAGGGTCACGGTCTCCCCTTTCTCTCCCCACGTTTCTATACCTCCTCCTACGTTTACCGCCTGCTCCGAGCTCTCCAGGTTTGGGGCACAGAGGACAGATCGAAAGCAAAGGGTGAAAGTAGCCCTTTAATAAGGTGGTGGGTTTTCTACTCTTCTCTGGCTTAGAGTTACCAGATTTTGTAAAAATTAAAAAAAAAAAAAAACAAAGGATGCCCAGTACTTTTTAGTATAAGCGTATCATTCCATGCCGTGTCTGGGCACCCTGCATTTTATCTGGCAGCTACTTTGGTGCCGAATGCCCTTGGGGCACAGAAGCTGTATTAGCCTCCTATGGCTGCTGGAACAAGTTGCCTCAGATTCAGACGTGTAAAAATAATGCACACACGTTTGTTTTCTTACAGTTGTGGAGGTCAGAAGTTTAAAATGGGTCAGCAGGGCTTCGTGGAGGCTCTAGGGGACAATCCCTTTCTTTGCCTTTGTCTGCTTCTAGAAGCTGCCTGCACTCCTTGGCCTGTCACCCCTCCCTCTGTCTTCAAAGCCAGCGAGCGGTATAGCATCTTCTTCCCTCTCTGCCGTCTGCTGCTGCGGCTGTCCCCACAGCTTTTCTGTTACAATAACACTTGCGATTATGTTGGGTCCCCCAGGATCATTTCCCCATCTCAAGATCTTTAACTTAATCACATCTGGAGAGTCCCTTTGGCCAGGTAAGATAGCATATCACAGGCTCTGGGGGTTAAAAAGTGGGCATCGCTGGGGGGCTGTTATTCAGCAATTGTCTAAAGTAGGCTCTTTCCCAATCCCTCAAGGGGGCCTTTTTGAGATTCTGGAGACCCACTTGCTTGGATTCCCCAGCATTTCACATTCTCTGATCCAGGCAGCAGGAGCGATACCCTCTCCAGCTAACTTTCTGCAACAATTCCTCGGCTCCTGCTTAAAGGTACACCCCGCAGAGCCTCTTTCTGCTGGGGTCTCCTCTCCTCAGCAGGAAGAAATCTGGGGTGGAGTGCTTTCAAGACCTTGGAGCCAGGCTACCTCCCAAGGGGTCAAATCACCTTGGACCCCAAGGAAACATCCCAGTCCTGGCCCCCAGAATTGTGGAAGTGCATGCCACTCCCAAGAAACAGTTTAATCATCTGATCTGGTAGCTACATGGGGTGGCTTGCAAGTTCTTCGCATTAAAGAAATTCTCAAGGCTGGGCATAGTGGCTGATGCCTGTAATCCTAGCACTCTGGGAGGCCAAGGTGGGAGGATCACTTGAAGTCAGGAGTTTGAGACCAGCCTGAGAAAGAGTGAGACCCTGTCTCTGCTAAAAATAGAAAAAAATTAGCTGGGCAACTAAAAATAGAAACAAAAAAATTAGCCAGGCATGGTGGCAAGTGCCTGTAGTCCTATCTACTCGGGAGGCTGAGGCAGGAGGATTCCTTGAGCCCAGGAGTTTGAAGTTGCCGTGAGCTAGGCTGACACCACAGCACTCACTCTAGCCCGGGCAGCAGAGCGAGACTCTGTCTTAAAAAAAAAAAAAGAAAAGAAAAAAGAAATTCTCAACCCTCTGAGCAATCTTTAGCCTTTTATTAGATCTAGGCTGGGGATGGGTGATGTGCCAAGGCCTGGAGTTGCAGGACCAGTTTGGACACATCTTAGCAAGTTCTGCATGGATGGTCTAGCAGCACCTCTCTTTAAAATGTGTGTGTGTGTTGCAGGAAGAGAGGAGTGTGGCAACGGAGATTGCCGTATTGTTCTAAGCTTTGGGTTTTAGCCAATATCCCCAGACAACTGGAAATGCGTAATCTATTTTTCTGCCCCCCATCCCCAAAACGATCCAGAAAATAAATTTACAGTAAGGTACAAGTGTTACCTATCCCAACGGTATTCATGTCTTAACAGAGGAGAGGGCAATGTTGAACTCAAATATATGGATTGTTAATTAAAAAATTCCCCACATCAACCATAAAGCTTCACAGGAAGCCCCAGCTCCACCCTGCATGCCACACACCTGGCCCCGTCTCCCTGAACTGGGCATCTGGTGCTGGGATAGCCCATGGGCTTGGTTTGCAGGCCACTCTTAGTCCACCCAGGCTGCTATAACCAAATAGCACAGCTAGGCAGCTTACATGCAGCAGAAATGTACTCCTCATAGTTCTGCAGGCTGGGAAGTCCAAGATCAAGGTACTGTAAGATTTGGTATCTGACCAAGGCCCACTTTCTGGTTCATAGACGGTGCTTCTTGCTGTGTCTTCACATGGTGAAAGGGGTGAGGGTCTCTCTGGAGCCTCTTTTACAAGGGCACTAACCCCATTTATGAGGGCTATGCTCCCATTATTTAAGCACCTACCAAAGGCCCCCCACTCCCAATATCATCAGCTCAGGGTTAGGATTTCAATGTATGAATTTCAGGGGACACAAACATTCAGACCGTAGAACCCACCCTGCAGGTGGGTAGCAGCCAGTTGTATTTGGAAGAGCACTGAGGCTGCTTCCTGACGCAGTGAGCGAAAATGTCACAATCCATGTGCAGCCTCTGCCATGGTGTAGAGGGCGGAGAGGCGGCTGGGAGCCCTCTGTGGCCGCAGACTCAGTCTTGGGAGTGAGTCATGGCTTCCCCCATTACCAGTTGTGTGGTGGGGGCGTTGCTTAGCCTCCAGGCACCGTTTCTATAAACTAATAAAACCTATCTATGATATCAGGTTCTTAAGACAGTTAAATAAAGTGGTGTTTACAGAGCACCTGGGGCCTAGGTGCACCCCAAAAATGTCATTTCCCTTCTTTCCGCTTCTAAGATGCCCACACGTCAGCATTTTGAAATACGTTTAGTTACTATTTAGACCCTATGTCCCACAGATGCAAGCCCATCTGGGACTAAGAACAGAGGCATCGCTAAATTAATCACTAGCCTTTCCCAGGTGTGACAGAATTCCTCTGGCATTGTTTTTTGGGTGTGTCTGCTAGCTAGAATTCTGCAGGGACAGGTTTGCAGCTTATAAAGATCAGGTGGTTTTGCTATGAGCCTGTGAAATAATCTCACCCCCTCTATACTCCACACACACACACACACACTCTCTCTCTCTCTCTCTCTCTCTCTCTCTCTCTCACACACACACACACACACTCTCTCTCTCTCTCTCTCTCTCTCACACACACACACACACACACACTCTCTCTCTCACACACACACACACACACACACACACACACACTCTCTCTCTCTCTCTCACACACACACACACACACACACACACACACACACACACTCTCTCTCTCTCTCTCTCTCTCTCACACACACACTCTCTCTCTCTCTCTCTCTCTCTCTCTCTCTCTCTCACACACACACACACACACACACACACACACGCTTCCTAGAGGCCAGGGAGAGGGCAGCAGGAGCTGGAGCCCACCTCCCACACCAGGGCATCTGCACAAAGGCCAGTGTCATGGAAATCTTTTCAGCTTCCTCAAGAGAAACGTTTCAGATCAGCCTTTGCCCGCTCTTGTAAATACTGGATTCTAGACTAAGCACTTCAGTTGCATCTTTTCCTTATATCTCACAGCAACCCCCTGAGGTCGGCATTTTATGATACCGAATTTGCAGAGAGAAAGACCTGGGGCACAAAGAAGTTCTAACCTGAGGTTACAGTACCTGCACCAGAGCTCTCTCCAGGTCTATGCCCCAGGGCCTCTGCTCTCTGCCAGGAGAGCCGCCCAACCAACCACCTGCAAGTCGCCTGACCCCAGTACAAGTCTGTAAAAAGCTTCAAGTGCCTTGGAACCTTCTCCCACCCTGAAGATGACCTAGGGCTTTGCCAGGTGCTTTATCCTCCACCTCAAGCACCTCAAAAAGGCAGGAGAGTCCACTGCACCCGTCTGCCCATGTCCTACTGTCCCCCACGCTGGCAGGTGAGTCATCACCTTACCCACCCCGCAGGGGACGCAGCCACAGGGCGAGGCCTTGTTTTGCTTCAGCAGGCCGGCAGGACCTAGGAGGTACCACCAGCTGGACAGTGCAGGTTCTGAGGTCCCTGTTCCATGCTCAGGGGACATGGCAGACACAGCACCCAGGAAACATCTGAGGATGTGGGCTGGGGCTGCCATCTGCCCTCTTCCTTTATAATTCTGAAGGGCCCAGAAAGCCATCTCCATAAGGAGCTGTCCAGAAGGGCTCACACTTTCTGGGGATCCAGAATGAAGTGCTGACTCATGGACAGGGGTGAGCAGAGCTCGAGAAGGTGTGGGTCAGGGATGCAGCTTTGCGAGCCTGGAGGTGCTAATCCCAGCTTCTGCCCTGACCTGCGTGTCACCCAGCTCTTCCTTTGTGCCACCAGGCCCTCCTAGAGTCCTAGGGGAGGTGACAGATACCACATTAAGCTCCTGAAAAAAGATCAAATGCCGTCCTTCCGAGTTTCCTGTCTAAAGGAGGCCCTGAAACTGAGTGGCCACCCTAACACCAACAGATCACATTTGAACAGCACTTGACCCTTTTCAGGGTGTTTCATGACCTAAAGAAACTTTGGTCCCTCTATGTCCTCTGCCTCTGTGCATCTTCTATGCCGGCCCAACAAGCGTTTGTTGGTTGAATGAGTATCATGGAAATTAACAAGACCCTCAGAATGAACAGGGAGGTGGTCCAGGTGACAAGTTCATGCTTACACATGGCTGGGAGGGTGTCCTCTCCAATATTCAGACATCTTATTTAATTATCTTACTCATTGTTTTGGCTAGCACTTGTAGAACAAGGAAATAATAGTGACACTTGTCTGTTCAGACTTTAATGTGACTACATCTAATTAAACATAATGCTGTTAGTTTGAGATTTTTTTTTTAAATCACATTATGGATTTTTATATGACTTTTCAGAGTCAAAATGATCATATGGAGTTTTCATATAAGGTTGATTATCCTAAAAGATTTCCTAATTTTTTTTAATCTCTGCATTCCTGGAATGAATTTCACCTGGTCACGGTACATTCATTAAAGCATATTGCTGGATTCTGTTGTCAATATTTTATTTGATGTTTTTCACCAGTGTCTATAAATAAGATTGAGATGTAGGATTTGTGTGGGTGCTATTGTTTTTGTCTTGTGCAATTCAAGTTTGTGCAGTTTTTTGTTCAGGAAAATGCGTACACTGCCATGCACATTTAGTATTTGCCTTTGTATGCAGGACAAAAACTCAAAGAGCATCATAATAGTAAGACTGGTTATCTGAGTGGTAGGATTACAAGGTGTTTCCCTTCATTTTCTATAATAACTTATTTTTGTAGCAAAATGTTTGAAATATATGCATATATGCCATTAAAAGAGACTCGATAGAAATATATTAGCAGTTATCACTGGGAAAGGAAATGAGGCATGATCTTTATCTTGTAAGTCTCTTCAACTGCCAACACTTCCACCTTACTGTCCGTGCCCCAACCCTGCTGCCCTAAAATAAAAAATACATGGTACAAAAAATATAATTACTTTTTTGTATGCTGCAAACTCAGGACTTCTCAAATCATAATAAGCCAGTACAACCAGATCCAAACAATTCTCAGGATACAATGAACAGGAAATTCTGTGGCTATTGAGTGGGGGCAGGTCAGAGAGTGCTGTTAGCTCTGAACTTTGCATTTTGTAAACTAGACTCAGGTGTAAGCCAGGCCTCTGCTCATTTGAAAGCAGGCTGTTCATCTGGGGATCTCAGCAAAACTAGGAAGTCTCATTTCTATAGAAACTTAGCATTTTTGATTATGTGGGACGAGAGGAATTTTCAACAACCTGTCGCCACACACAATGCACCTGGGGCCTCACGAAATGCACCATTACATGGATATTGGCATCTTTTTTTCCAAAGTCTCCTAAGCACTGTACCCACTTTGACTAACTCTCTTGACAATTTTTTTTTTTTAATGCTAGAGTCTTGAGTCATAAAAAGCAAAACTTTTTTTTTTTTTTTTTGCATATTCCCTTTATCCAGATGATCAAGTTACCCCTAACTGGAGGCAAAGGCAAGGCTTCAGCCTCAGACTCCTGAAGGTGTTTCATCAGCCCACCATGGGGCCGCACTGATAGTCAAAGAAGAAAAATTAATCACTCACCAGTAAAGGAATCCATTTTATTTCCATCCCTGAAGGATGTCAGAGCTTGTCAACTCTGTGCTGTTGGGTCAACTGTAAAATTGTTGCATAACACAACAATTTTTCCTTCCCAGGGAACTCACAGCCCGGGGGAGAGACAGATTTTGAAAAACAGAACTACAGTGAGATTAGGACCCATAGAAAGACTTGTGCAGGGTGTGATGAGAGCTCAGAGAAAGGGCCCACCTGGTGGCTCCAGGGGCACCTTCCCAGAAGGGCTGGCGCTCAGGCTGAGAGGACACACTGAGGTGGCCGAGCCAGGAAGACCCGACAGGGAGGCCAGAACTCCACCCGTTGGGGGAACTGCACCTGCTGTATTCCTCAACTCTAAGACACTGTGGATTATAAACTGCACCATGGAGTTCTCAGTCTGTTAGTCCTGCACTGACACAACCCTGAGAATGAGTGTCTGCTTCCTGCTGCATCCTAGGCACCTCACTCCCCTCACCCCAGTCCCGGCACCGTTTAAATTACGTATTTTTTTAAAAAAATATTTTACTTTTAAAGCAGTGTTAGGTTCATAGCACAATTGAGAGGAAGGAACAGAGATTTGCCATATACCCCCGACACTTGCATAATCTCCCCGTTATCGACATCCCCCACCAGAGTGATGCAGTTGTTACAGTCAATGAACCTCCACTGGCACACCACAATCGCCGAGTCCATAGTTTACACAGGGTTCACTCTTGCTGTTATGTACTCCATGGGTTTAAACAAATTTATAATGACGTGTATTTACCACTATAGTGTCATACAGAGTAGTTTTACTGCCCTAAAAATTCTCTGTGCTCAAGTGTCAATATCATACATTTATCTAGACACTAACACACCCCTTTCTTCTTTAGTAGCATAATCAACATCTAAGTCTAAGCCTGCTTTGGATTCAACATCTGAAGATCCTTGGGAATATGATTTAGGTTATTAAGTATGAAATGTCTGATTACCTTAAGTACTAAGTTTGACAGTTGATATCTCTGACACTTCACTTTGATGCTTATTGTTTTATTTTTATCATGAAGGTACATCCTCAGTCTTTCAAATGCACAGTTTGGCTTGTCATTATCTCCCAACAAAATTTTTAGAGCAATTTTTGTGAACCCATGGATAAGTGAAAAATTCATGTTATTTTCAAATACGAGTTCCATCATGGAACTGATGCAATGCAGACAGCTCGAAATACCAACAAAGTGTTTGGGAAGGTTGTGGCTAATGAACACACAGCACATCAATGGTTTGAGAAGTTCTGTTCCGGTGATTTTAATCTTGCAAATGAGCCACGTGGGCAACCTGAGTCCAAGGTGGATAATGATGAGCTGAAAGATGTAGTGGAAGTGAATCCATCTCAACCTATGGGTGAATTAGCAGCAAGGTTTGACATTACTATTCCAACAATATTGAACCATTTGAACCAAATTGGCAAGATAAAGAAGCTGGATAGATGGGTACTGCATGAATTAAATGAGCGTCAGAAGAGAAATTGTCTTGAAACTTGCTTTTCTTTGCTGTCACGACTTAAAAGTGAAGCATTTCTGTACCGTATTATGACATGTGATGAAAAATGGATTCTTTTTGACAATTGAAGCACTCAGCACAATGGTTGGATAAATATTAAGTGGCAAAACACAGTCCAAAACCAAATATTCATCAAAAACAGCTAACGGTGTCTGTTTGGTGGTCCAGTGCTGGTATTATCCACTACAGCTTCATGAAACCTGGTCAATCGATTACAGCAGATGTCTACTGCAACCAACTGGATGAAATGATGAGGATGCTTGTGATTAAGCAGCTGAGATTGGTCAACAGAGACAGGCCAATCCCCTTGCAAGACAACGCTTGACCACATGTCACACAAACAACGCTGCTTAAACTAACAGAGGCTGGACTTGGAAACTCTCTGTCATCCACCATATTCACCAGACCTTGCACCAACTACCACTCTTCCAGGCTTTGGACCACTTCTTGCAAGGAAAAATATTCGATTCTCAACAAGCTGTGGAAAATGCCTTTCATGATTTCATCACCACTCGCTCTCCAGGCTTCTTCACTGCTGGCATAAACAAGCTACCGTTAAGATGGCAAAACTGTGTCAATAGTTTAGGCATATACTTTGATTAATTGTACTGCTTCTTCTCTGAGATATAATAAACTACACTTTTATTTGAAATCAGACATTTCATATTTAATGACTTAATATTTGGCCACGGGCAACTACACAAAGCATGCACGATGGCACACTGTTCTCCTTAACTAGGACTTGTGCCTTTGGCCTCTATAATACTTTCAAAATTGACAGTATAAACTCAAAGCCTGTGGAAGAATCCTAAGTTCCCCTGCATCCTCTAGTTCCCCTTGAATTTTATTCTTTCCTTAATGGAATTCCACATTATGAAAATTAGATGATGTCTCCTGAAAGTCAACCAGAAGCTTTTGACAAACTTTCCATTTTACTAATGTTTCCAAATTCCGAAAATCATGGGATCTATTCTGAGAGATCGGGCCATCTCTACTGCCATCACTTCCATTGCCTGGCACGTGCAAGCTGTCTTTTGAACTTTCATGTCAATGCCACATCATTGTGTGCCCTTTTTGAAAATATTAAATAATAATTAATAACTTTTGATGGGTCTGTCTGGTGATGCAGATAGAAGGAAAGTCCCCTCCAAAGCCCTTTAATTCAAAATACTCTTTATACCAAGGAGTCATACTTTGGGGTAAAATTTCCTGAGCTCCTTCAACTCTTTCCTATGGAAATTTTCCCTTGCGAAAAGTAGATGATATCGAATATTCTTCCACTATTGAAACTGGCTGATTCTAAGGAAATGTATAGAAACTCAGAATTTTAAGACTGATGGCATCCCCCTCATGTAATAAGAGAAAAACTGAGGCAGTGAGACTCAGCAACTTGCTAGGGGTTCATGAATGTATTTAAGAACATCTCCCCATGACATTGTCTTAGCCGAAGATGGGATGAATCTGGGAAGAGGTCACGAGACTGTCTTAGCTAAAAATGGGATTAACTGGAACCTTTAAAAGCCCTGTACTTTGGCTCAGAAGCAGGACATCGGTACTTTGAGACAGGAGTCTGCCAACCTCCTCATTTGCCAGCAAATTAATAAACTTCTGTTTCCTTCTCCCCCACACTCCCCCAAAACAAACAAACAAATGAAAAAAGAACATCTCCAAGAGGCCAAACAAGCAAAAAGTGAAATGCCAGGGATGCTGGGATGTGCCTGAGCATGTCCATTGGAGAAACATGGGCTATTGCCATGGCCAGTGAGCCTTTGGAGTGTGACACCAAAATAAGGATGCAGCAGGGTAGACATGCCCTGGCTTCTCCCCCAAAGGATGATAGTTTACTTCCCACCCCCTCCAACTGACTGCTGGCAGGTGGCAGTCACAAGGAGGGGGCCCAGCTGCCTGGGGGTTGCCACTTCCTCCTCACCGCAGCAGAGGCCCTCTGGCAAGTGGATGTGTCTGTGAATGTCTCCACCTACAACTTGCAAGGAATCCTGGACTGCCCCTGCTGGAATGACTCCCCAAAGCTGGAGGGAGCATTTCTTCCTCCGCACACTGGCAGATAACAGGAAAGACAATGGCACTAACATGAAACCCACTAAATCAGGATGAAGGAGATGAAGCAATTCAGCAGTGACAGATCTCGTGATAATTGCAACTCAAAAATAAAACAAGCCCCTACTCACATAGTGTCTCAGACCTCCAGCTTAATGCCATGACTGCTTTGTGAAGGGAAGTTTGCTCAAGCCACTGACCGGGCACGTCTAACCCCAGCAAGGCATTGCAACTGGGAGCCCGAGATGAGGCTTGATCACTTGTTTGTGGCATGGGGATCTATGTCTATAGCATTTTGATCTGTCTCTTTTTGTCTCTAAGGAAGGACCAGGGGGTAAGCAAAACCTCAGAGGCATCATCAAGGCAGCCACTGCAGGATGAATTTTATGGGTTCTAGCCCAAACTTTTCCAGTTTTTCTCCTCCTCCTTTCAGGATTGAACAAGTCAGTAGGAGGTTCCCCCAGCAAACAATAGGTCCAGCAGCAAGCCTAAAATTGCATTTGGGTATATAAAGTGGACTAAACCCTTGCAGAAAACATATCTCAGGCTTCTAGGCCAAAAATGAAAAGGACTTAACTTCTTTCAGCCAGTAAACCTGCGGGAGGGGACCACCCACATACAGCCCTTCCCACCAATTAATGACTAGGTTCTCTGGCGGCGCTGGGCCAGGGTAAGGGCCTATAGCAGATCCACTCAACCCTGGCTACATGTTAGCTTAATATGGGGCACTGTCAAGAAATTCTGATGCCCAGGCTCACCAGACAGTTAAATCAGAGCATCAGGGGAAAGGTCTGGGCATTGGTTATTTTTACAAACGTTCCCTCTCCCTGCTGCACCTGAGTGTGCAGCCAGGGTTAAGAACTACTGGCCCGGAAGCTAGGAAGGAGGCCTCAGCACACTGGAGTTCCCACAGCAGCCACTAGCACGTACAGACACAAAATAGGTATCAGCGTCCCCGAGCTACAGACCCCAACCTGTGAGATAATGCTCCAGGGGTGTAGCTGGTTTCAGGTTGCTTTCTCTCTACCCACCCTGCTAGGATGCCCCAGATAGTGGATATGCAGAGTTGTGTGGACAGCTGTTGCTTTTTAGAAACAAACACCTCCATGTTTCTTTGAGGGTAGTTCTACTGGGACTGTCCACGAAAGTGCCCACCCCCTGGCTAAGGGAGGGGCATACTAGGCCGATCCAACTCTCTCTCCCAGGAATCTGACTCTGGGTGGAGTAACACAGGAGCAGAGAATGGCTGGAGTGATTCTGCTGGTATCAGCCCATGGGTAACAGCCAAGAGTCCTGGAGTTGCCCTGACACCTAAGACATCCATGTTAGGCCCCTCCTTCAAGTCTGTGAGCTGCCCACGATCCACCAATCCCTCTTTGCTTTAATTAGCCAGAATTGGTTTCTATTGCTTACAATCAAATAACTCTAAGTAATGCCTTTATTGATCACAGGAGGTTTAGTTTTCTCTGTTGGGTGACAACTCCAAATCTCAGTGGCTTAAAACATGAAGGCTGGTTGCTTGCTCATGCTACAGCCCATCACAGTCCACTGGAGCTCTGTGTCATCCCTGGAAAACTGCCAGTGACTGTGGGAGGGGGAAAAGAGCACCCTGGGGGTCTCACAATACCCATTAAATGCTCTGGCCCCTGCGGGAGTGCGGGGGGAGGCACACGCCATTGCTCACAGCTCTTTGGCCAGAACCAACCAGAATTCCCATGGCCCCACCCAACTGTTAAATGCCACTCCACAGTGCAATATTTGGCAAACAACACAAATGGTCTTTAGCTAGATTTTTTTTTTTTTTTGAGACACAGTCTCGCTCTGTCACCCAGGCTAGAGTGCCGTGGCTTCAGCCTAGCTCACGGCAACCTCAAACTCCTGGGCTCAAGCCATCCCCCTGCCTCAGCCCCCTGAGTAGCTGGGATTACAGGTGCACGCCACCATGCCTGGCTAATTTTTTCTATCTTTTAGTTGCCTGGCTAATTTTTTCTATTTTTAGTAGAGATGGGGGTCTCCCTCTTGCTTAGGCTGGTCTCAAACACCTGACCTCAGTTGATCCTCCCGCCTCGGCTTCCCAGAGCACAAGGATTACAGGCATGAGCCACCGCACCCAGCCTAGCTACATTATTATAACAGCAAATATACTGTAGACAACCAGCTATATTATAGCTTCAGTGAGTTTTTGTGGGCCAGCTTGGAAACCTGACCACTACTCAAAACAGTGTTCTTAGGAGAAAACATGTGCCAACTTCCAAGCTGCTGACTTAGAAAATAAGTTGGAACACAATCTGTTAGTAAGTCAAGGCTTCTTATACTCAAGAAATTATTTTAGAAACATGGCCCCAGAATTTGACAGGCTGGATTGAATTATTCAACCATAGCCATGAGAACCAAAGCCAGCCCTGTAATTTGTGGGGCCCAATGGTGGGGTCCCTTGTTCAAAAAAAACCAGGGGAAAATACCACTAATGGTACTAAAAGATAAAGCTTTTTCCTTTCTTCCACAATCTCTCTCTTGGTTTTTCATAGTGTTTTTATTTGCTATTTAATGTTGTTCTCAATAAAGAAAAAGTAAATTTTAATATCAGTAGCATGAATTTTTCTGTTCATTTTTATATTGTGCAATGCCCTGTTTAAAGGCAAATATAAGAGCATTTTACACACTTCCTATTTCAGAGTTGGTGCATACATATGTGGTTCATTCTTAGCAGAATAGTGGCACTGCTGCACGAAACTAATTTTATTTCACTTCTTAATACAAAGCAGAGTGCCAGCATTCTACCTTCGGCTTACTGACAAGTAAAGAAGTACAAAAAGGAAAAGGTGGCCCTATCTTTCCTTTTCCTTCTATGTCACCATTTTCAGTGTTCATGGCTGGCTAATACATGGAAGTAACAGGAGAAAGAGAACATATGGTGGGTTCCTTGGTCATTTGTGTTTCTTGCCTTCTTCCTGTGTTGAAAGCAAGTTTCGATTCAAACAAAATGCATGGCCTCAAAAGCTTTCAGAGGCCTTGCTTACTCAGGCGTAGACATATCACACTTTTTTTTTTTAAAGAAAAACTTTAGACAAATTAATTTAGCAGGGTTTATTTGAGCAAAGAATGATTCATGAATTGGGCAGCACTCTTGAAACTGAACTGAACTGGGTTCATTTGCCATCGCACAACAGAGAGCCAGACATGGAAGCACCAGGCTTTTGCAGCTAGAAAGGTTTATTGTCAGGCGGCCAAAACAAGGAGACAGGAGTTTGGCTCAACTCTGTACCCACCGAGCTGGGGATTGGGGCAGATTTTATAGTCAGAGGGTAATGAGGCCTTGTTCTTTGTGGTGGGGTGATGCCAGGAGACATGCTCTGACTGGAGACTGCCATGGGGGATGCCAGGGCTTGAGGTGATTGGATCCCGGATCCTGCCACGTGGATCCACTTCTGAATTCAGTCCCCACTCCTCAGACCAAGCATTTAGGTTCCACCCATGGTTGCACACTTGGTTCATCTAGGCATGCCCCGTTACATGACCTTCAACTTGGGGGTCCATGGCAACTGAAAAACAACTCACAACTCTGTTACATGAAAGGTGAACCAGATTAGTCTGATGTGGTTACCCTCCCAAGTAGGAGAGGTTCAGAGAGCTCCACCCAGCAGTGTGGGCAGGCAGTATTTATAGACAGAAACAGGAAGTGGCAGCTTGATTGGCTACAGCTCAGCAGGCCTTATATGGACACGAGCTGATCGGCTGAAGCTCAGCAGCCATGATTGCCTATGACTCTCAGCTATTTGTTACTAAAATGCACTCCTTAAATCAGGTTGCAATTTGTTTACATATTAAGTCAGGTGGCAGTTTGCTATGTACAGAGGCAGCTTTAGGCCAAATTTAACACCTGTGCCTGCTTCAAGTCTCACTGAGCTCTCACAGATCAAGGGGCCACTGGATTTCTGTGTTCTTGGGGCATCATGAATGTTATATGCAAATGGGGTGGCAAGAAACAGGGTCAGACACGTACATTGCATGTCTCCCTCTCTCACGTGCATGCTCGGCTGTCCCATTAGACTTCACTTACAAAGCAGAAGTTCAAAGAAAAAATTATTCAGAATTTTGAGACAGTGACAGCAGAGCATTAAGCCAAGCACAGGACCCTTCTGAGGCCCTTTGCAACTGCATGGTATACCCTTATGATGACAGCCGTATCCCCTCGTCATTAACCCTGCCACAAAATCAACTAGACCCATATTCGGCAACTCTGAGTAACACTGTACTAAGAGATAGAAAGTGTGCTTGAGCTGCAGGCCTGCCTCATTCATTCCACAAGTGTTTACTGAGCACCTACTATGTGCCAGGCAGTGATTTAGGTGTTGGAGATAAAACAAACAAAAAGCCCTGGCCTCATAAAGCTTACTTTCTAGCAAGAGAGAGAGAGACAGAGAGAGAGAAAGAGAGAATGTGTGAATAAAATAAATAGTATATTAGATGGTGATAAGTGCTAAGGAAGAAAAAATAAACCAGGAAAGGGGTAGGATTGGATTGAGGGGTGCAACTTTTGGAGTTAACGTATTAACGTTTTTACAGCCATTCACTACAACAGTTAGAAGTAGAGAAACTATCACAGGAGAAAGCTGAAGAGGAAAGTGGAAGATGCTGGTAGTTGGAGAATAGGAAGCTTTTCAGGAGAGGGGACACAGTTTGTGATCATGCTGACACCCTTCCAGCCAAGCTGGTCTAGCTTGTGTAATGTAAAACGAGCTTTATTAAAAGAGTTTCAGTGAATGTAAGGGCTGAACAAATTATTAGTTCTTGTAGTCCCTAGAGTGTTCAGTAGCCCACATTTAAATCAGCTTTTCAGTCAAACCTTTCATATTCATGGTTAAATGAGCCAGTTGATTAAGCACCATAACTCAAGCCAAAAGTGGTGTGGGGTAGTTTTTTGGGTTTTGTTTTCCCCGGTCCTGTAAATTAGAGGTCCAGTGTGCCCAGGTGAAAGAGAGAGGGGAAGGTGTCTTCTGCCAGGCCTCTTTTATTCTGCCCAACACAGACCAGCACCAGACCTTCAAGAACATGACGCAGTTCAGTCTGTCTTTTTAATCAATGGTAGAAACCATTCAAGGTCCTCCCCAAGGGAACTGTTTACTAATTTCTGTTCATTTTTAAAATGAGGTTATAATCCATGTCTTGACAAATATAATACTTGACAATAGACATGAAAATGGAAAAGTCTAGGAAAAAAATAAGATTTCCTCTTTACGCCTTGTTTTTATGATGATTTTCTCCCTCTTTTAGTAAATCAATAGACAAAGATTACCAGGAAGCTCTTGAAGTCTTTGTTCTTGAGTCGTTTTTACACCTTGGGTTCAAATTCCACTTCTATTAATTTTTAAAACATCTGGTTGTGTGGGTAACTTTGAAAAGTAGAAATCGGCGTGGAATATGCTAACTATCCAGACGCAGGTCCAGGTACCGTATCCACCTTGTCACTCTCTTTAATTTGGGCCAAGCTGAAGTTGAAAGTTAACTGCTTAGCCAAGGTTTCCTGCCTGGTTCTCCAAGCTCGTGCCTGGTGCTGGCCAGAGGAGGGGATGCTGGGGCAGCTGGGGGGTGGCAAATAATAACTAGGGGTTGGCTGCTGCACCCCACCCCCACCCCACCAGACATGTTCACCCTGTGCTCTCATGCAGAAGGAAGAGGGCCGCTGGGGACGCCAGTTACTCATTTACCACTGCCACCCGGACCTCGGGCTGAATGGGCTCTGGCATGATTATTTGTTGGTGGATTCTGCCCACGTCCCGTCAGCGTAAACCCTGGCATCTCAGAAGCTGGCCCTGTCTCCCCCAGCCATTGTTGGGTTCTGGATGCATCTCTGCATTTCGAGAACTTCATGAAGTAGAAGAGACAAGAAGGGATGGTCAGACAGGACACACTGGGTCTCACCAGCCCATCCAATGCCAAGGAGCTCCCACATCTTGAGGAGACAATGAAAGGTTAAGGCGCAGCTATGCCCCATTGACCCTTAGGCTAACATGAGAGTATTATGATTAAAAAAATAAAAAGCCAGTTGTCGGTTCATTGATTGTAACAAGCGTACCCCGCTGGTGCGGCATGTTGATGGCAGGGGAGCTGTGCGTGTGCAGGTCAGGGGTGTAGGGGAACTTTCTGTACTTTCCACTCAATCTTGCCGTGAGCCGTAAACTGCTCTAAAAAAGAAAATCTGTTAAAGACTAAAAGAAATAAAAAGCTGTGAGGAAATCCCCCTATTCAAAATGTCTTCAGAGCCCAACCCCAATTGTTCTGTGGGGATGAAATAAAATGAGATTAAAACAATAAAAATATTCTTTATCCTTAGCAGCAATTTGCATGCAATTGAAAATGCAAATATTATATTTGAAAAACTGAACGTTTTAGTAGTTCCTATTAATAAAACATTTGCTGTACCCTGAACCAAGCACTTTAATTATTTTATTGACTCGTTAAAAACCATTATGAGGAAGGTACCATTATTATCATCCCTATTTTGCAGAAAACATGCTTAAATAATTAAGAAAATTGTGCCAAATCACATAGCCAATAAATGACTGAGCTCGGAAATTAGCATAATTGAATACAGGAAAAATTGACTGAGACAAGTCACTAAATATTTTTTGCCCTAAAAAAACCCTCCAAAATAAACATGTAAAAAGATTTTAATTAAAAAAAAAAAAAAACTTACCCTGAGCTTTAAAGGATAAACAAGCTATAGTTGACAAGCTTAGAGAAGGAAATACATAAAAAATAAATAGAGGGACATAGAAAGTGAGCACCGTTTTCCAAGCAATACACAGTGGGAGTGGGAGGTTTAAGAGAATTCTGCAAAAAAAAAATTGAAGCTAAGTTTGGAGAAAGAAAGTAAATGGCGAGAAGGAAGTACAAAAGAGAAGAAAGAAGTCTGTTGACAAGGTGGGACGCTCACATTTTTATGACTTTCCTAATGGAATTAATTGGTTTCAACAAGATGATAGTCTATGGTGGCACTGGCCATGCAAATATGCTTTTAAATTACTTAAATTCAATTACTTGATTCAAATATAAAACCTCTAAGGAGTTTTTAGTTTTTGTTTAGTATAGGTGCTGCTGCCTGCCCTGTGTAAGCCCAGAATGAGCTGGATGAAGACATGACCCAACTGTCCCCTCCATTAACTGTGGTTCCTGGGCCTCTGGTGGGGAGAGTGTCTCACGGCTCAGTGCCTAAAGTGATGTGTTTGGGGCACACCATGGCCCCTAAATGCAAGCCAGGGACTTCCCCTGGTGCTTACCTGAAGAAACAGTCACCTGTCTGACGCTGAAAGAAATGCTAGTCAAGTTTGTCTTCCTGAGACATTATGCTGGTCTTTTTCTAAAAGATTTTCAAGAGGATCCTCAACTTTGCTGCATTTTTGCCCTGTGTGCGATAGCACAATGTAGCTCCATGTACAGATGGCATGGGAGGGGACTGTCCTTCCACTCCCCACCCAACTGCACCCAAACACCAGAAACATCCAGACCTGTGAGATGAGCCCTTAGCAGAAGCCACCCTCATTGACAACAATGAGTCCTCCTGCTCTCTGTTCTCTTCCTTAAAACACTCATCTTAAAAGACAAATCTTCATTTCTGCATTCGTTGTCAAATTACACCAGTGCCCTGACCGTCCTGCTTAGCAAAGGCCTGCAAATAACTCGGAAATCAGGAAATTTGGGTTCTGGTCCTGCCTCTGTCTCACTGCCTCCTCTTGACAGTGGATCAGATGACGTGAGGCCCCTCCAGCTAACAGATTTTTATGACTGCGTTTGCATAATGCCTCACAGCAGGTGAACGCTGGAGTGAAAAAGAACTCAAATTCTGATCTTGGATATGCTACCCAAGACTGACCAGTTCACACTCACATACAGGAACACACTTGCACACGAGCGCACACACACACACACACACACA
Source organism: Lemur catta (assembly GCF_020740605.2). Taxonomy (NCBI): domain Eukaryota; kingdom Metazoa; phylum Chordata; class Mammalia; order Primates; family Lemuridae; genus Lemur; species Lemur catta. The sequence continues at coordinate 62,188,454 of NC_059136.1, forward strand.
CAGGCACACACAAACAGCCTCTATCCCATATGGCATAATACAGGCTAAGGAACTCTCATCACACAAATACAAAAGTATTACTAAAAAACCAGTCTCTATTACTGTCCTGCACTCCCGAATACGAACCAGTGGCTCCTGCTAAAATAGAATGAATAGATTTTTAAAATAACAATGAAAGAGCAAATGTTCAACCAGCAGGAGAATGACTGGATTGGCAGCCACTGGTGAAAAATCTTGTAAAATAACGTAATTCTGCTCCAACTTGGAGATAACAGTCATGGGAACATCTTAGGACAAACTAATGACAAGGAAATCAGCAAAACGATCTGCCCTTTACCTGTGATTGGACTGAACTTCCCTGTCTATATAGACTCCTGTTGTTATTATCACCAAATAACAAAAGGAATAAAAAATAGGAATGGGTTAATATTATTATAAATTGTTGAGTAAGTCTGGGTTGTGGAGAAGCTCAAAATAAATTCAGAATGTTTAAACAACCAAAGGGTCCACAACTCTGAGAATGTCACATCTAACATCCACTGTGTGAATTCATCCATCCCTGGAGCTCTTCAGAGCCCCCAATCCTACCTTGGGTGTCTACTTAGACTTTTATTTCTGTTACCTTTTATTTCTCTAGTCTGTCCTCGTGTTTATGAATTATTTATCCCTGGAATCTTTAACTAAAGAAGTCAAGGCATGAATAAACTTATAAATCTAGAGTAACAATGCCTCATTTAAGGATTGTCAGGTGGTGTGGTCACTGCAACATCGTGATATGCATACGTTTGGTTCCTAAGCAACGTAGAATCTGAAACTACATTGCAGGAGACTTATTTATAGTTGAGAATCATCATTTATAAGAAGGAAGTTACCAGTTGATCACAGTCTTGACCCCTTTGATCCAAAAACCGGCCGTCATCCTCAGTAAAGAGTCAACTTTCGATTCCTCAGTTCATAGGAAACATTGGAATAAACAGATTCAAATTACTCCCAAAGAAAATTAGTAGAAAGGTCTTTCCTCCTGAGAGGCAGTGGAAATCAATTAGTAGTCAGCTTAACGCTTAGTGTTTATTCTCAGGCTTGCTTGGGAAAAACTGTGAATAACCCAAGTCAGAGAGTGGGAGAGAGGAAAGGAGGAACGGAAGAGACATTCCGCACCTTTGCCAGACCACAGTCAGCCTGTCATTTCTCAAGCTCACAAGGAAAAACCTGCAGAGGCTTCTTTGGCAGATTATGTGAAGATCAAGAAATGGCCCTTGCAAAAGAGTCACTTGGGCAGCTCGGCAAAGGCAGAGCGCAGCGCAGTGAAGTGGTGCAGATGTCTTTTCAGAGGGAAATCCCTTGTCCTTCTGGCACTTGGAACACAAGGACGGGCAGGCCACCCCTCCTGTCACACCCGCAGAGCCGGCCAGTTAAGCAGGAACAGGTGGCCTGGCGTTCCTTGGCACTCACACTCGGTGAATTGAATATCAACAACCAGCAGTACTTCACTGCAGCTTCCAGTGCCTGCTTTGAGAAGATAATGTACATCTGCAGACTCAGAAGACATTAATCTGTCTCCTAAGGGAGCATGCTCAAGTGGATGCTTTGATCAAACTCAATTCAACAAGCAATTATTGAGCACCTACCATATGTCAGGCACTGTGTGAGGTGCTGAGGATAAATGGATGGACAAGGCAGCCCCCAGTCCTTACCGGGTCCTGAGCTAGCCCAGGAAGCAGGTAGGGATAAACCAGCTCCCCCAGAGCATAAATGCAGCGCTGCTGGGAGGAGGGAGTGAAGCAGCGAAGGCTCTCAGAAGTGAGAGCTGGGTATTCTCCAAACTTCCAGCTCCAGGAAGCAAACCCCAATCTTTCCTTTCAAAGTTCATTGTTCTAAGAACTGGCAAAGGCTTATAAAGAGCTACATTCTTTAGATACACAACATCCTAATTAGTGGTTGTCCTCCAAAGCCAAACAAAGCAGCCGAGTAGCAGGCTTCAAAGCAACTCTTCTGGTGACAGACTAGGACACAAAATGACTTTAAATGAGAGAGAATAAGCCCTGGCTAAGCTACATTTTGGCTAGTATCTCAATTATCACCATTGTTGGCATGCCTAATATATTCACTCAAAAAAACTCTTTTTCTCTTTGTCATCCCAGACCAAGCTAAATCTTTCTTCAGTAGTCACCAAAGGGAAATATTAACAAATTCATTAATTAAAAGATTTATGTAAACTTGACCCTGAAAAGCACCATTCCGTTTGAATTCAGTAAGTGAGCAAGTTCTTGTATCCAAGTCAAATATTTCCTAGCAGGGCTGAGCTTCACCTACAACTGGAGGCTGACTTTATTTTTAAGCATGGGTTACTTAAACAAATGTTCATCCTTCAGAATGGAATTGGAACAGTATAGTTGATTCTAGTTTAGGACAATGGACTTGATTTCTATCTCCAGCTTTAACTTTCATTCATTCTAGCATTTATGAGGCACCCACTACGTATATAGTACGGACTCAAAACTGAGCTCCCTCCACCACGTTCAGCCCCTGGTCCCCTCCTTCATTTTTTGTCACGGCACTTAGACTTCCTGACGTTGTGTCAGATGATACACTTAACTAGAACATATGCTTCACGACAGCAGGAACTTCAGACTGTTTTGATCACTGCTATAATCCTGGAGCCTAGAACAGCGCCTGGCAGGAAGGTTTTTGCTCGAGGACAGCACTTGCTCCTTCACGCAGGTGAATGAACGAGCCAGGCGCTGGGCGAGGCAGTCGACAGAAAGTTGTAGAATAGAGTGGCAGCGACGTCATTTCCGTATGTATGGAAGGAGTTGATGGGTCCCAGTCTAGGCTGGGAAGGAGACTTGCCTTACAGCTGGTTCGCGTGGCAAGCACAGTGTTTCTACTCAGATCACGATTTGGTGAGAATAATGGAGACTATGGGAGAGCAGTTTAATTCCTGCCCCCCACAAGATGGAACCCTCTCCCTCGGGAAACTGAGATTGACTAGGATAGACAGACATGTTAAACAGGCACATTGCGATAAACATGGTGGGTGCAAAACATACATAAATCAAGTGCTTGGGAAGCCCCAGGAAATCAACAACTAAATGGGGAAGATGCACGAGGACCTTTGAGCTGGGCCTTACAAGAGTAGAAACCTGCCAGTGTTACTGGTTTGCTCAAAAATCTTTAATAGTTTCCTCGAACACACATAGAGACGTTCTTGACTTCCAATAGCCTCTTTAGCTTAGGCACAGGCACATGAACTCTGGAGCCAGATTCCCTGGGTTCATGCCCTGGGCCTGCCACTTGTCAGATGTGTGACCTATCTCCCTGTCCCTATAGGTTAAGGATAATAATGTTCTGCCTACCTCAGAGGGTTGACATAAGAATCCATTTGCCTTAATAAATGCACTTAGAACGCAGCCTGACATACAGAGTGACACTAAGTGTTAGCTATTATTATTATTGCCATTAACAGACTAGCATGCCTAAGGATAAAAAGAAATTACCAACTATCACGTAAAGGCAGTTCTACTTTCCAACATAGGCCCTGAGGTCTATTGGGCATCCAAATGAAGACCTACACCAAAGAGAAGGCCAGTTTTAACACTGTAGGTAAATCTTGTCCCTAAAACATCAGCACAGCTTGTCATGCAAAGGGAATCGAATTGAATCATTCTTCTATCCACAACATGGCTTCACAGAAGCAATGAAGGAGGAGGAGAAGCGAATGGACTCTTGGCCCTGTGCAAGGCACAGTAAAAAATACTAAGTAGGAGATTTTATTTACTCATTTATTCATTTATTTGTTTACAAAGTGTTTCATGCAGATCTGACATGGCCTACCACTAACTCATAAATTGGAACGGTTCCTGCTTTTCTTTCAAGAGTCTTACTGTAGTATTGATTTTATACTCATTTAATTGAGAATATCCTAAATATTTATGATATACTAAATCACACAAATAATTTAACTTTTAGAGTCCTACTCCATGTTGTCACAGATGACAAGATTTACTTGTTTTTTAAGGTTGAACAGTATTGTACTATGTATGCTATACATTTTATTTACCCATTTATTTGTTGATACACACTTAGGTTGATTCCATATCGTGGCTATTGTGGATAATGCTACAATAAACAAGGGAGTGTAGATATCTTTGATGTACCAATTTCATTTCCTTTAGCTATATATTAATACTCAGAAGTGGAATTGCTAGATGATTTGGTAGTTCTATTTTTAATTTTTTGAGGACCTCCTATACTATTAGCCATAATGGCTGTACTAATTTCCATTCCTATCAATAGTGTGCAAGGCTCCCGTCTTCTCCACATCCTCACCAACACTTACGTTTCATCTTTTGGATAGTAGTCATTCTACCAGGTGTGAGGTGATATTTCATTGTGGTTTTATTAATAATGTGTATTTCCCTGATGATTAGTGATGTTGAGCATTTTTTCATGTGAGGACACTTCAAAAAGTTCATAGACAAATGGAATTAAAAGATAAAAATAAAAAATATAAACTTTATTTCTCAGCGTAAGCTCCATCAAGTTCAAGACACTTTTGTAAGTGATGATACCAGCCATTTAGTCCATCCCTAAAGAACTGAGGGTCCTAAGAATTTAACCGTGTCAATACAGTCTTTTTTACATTATTAACTGAAGAAAAATGGGTGTGCTTTATAATTTTTTTTTACCTTATTTCCTGTGGTCTTGATACACATTTTTTTAAGATTAGGATACAAAAAGAAGTCAGAAAGAGCTACAGCAGGACAGTAAGGTGGATGCCTAATGATTTCCCATTGAAACTCTCACAAAATTGCCCTTGATTGATGAGAGGAATGAGCAGCATTGTCATGGTGGAGAAGGATACTCTGGTGAATCTTTCCCAGGCATATTTCTGCTAAAGCTTTGGCTAACTTTCTCCAAACACTCTCATAATAAGCAGATGTTATTGGTCTTTGGCCCTCTAGAAAGTCAAGCAAAATGCCTTGAGCATCCCAAAAAAACTGTTGCTATGACCTTTGCCCTTAACTGGTCTACTTCTGCTTTGACCGGACCACTTCCTTGCCTTGCCTTGCCTTTGCCTTGATTGTGCTTTATCTTCAGGACTGTACTTGAAAAGTCATGTTTTATTGCCTATTACAATTCTTCAAAGAAATGCTTCAAATCTTCATCTCATTTGTTTAAAATTTCCATTGAAACCTCTGCTTTTATCTGCAACTGATCTGGGCACAACAATTTTGGCATCCATTGAGTGGAAAGTTCACTCAACTTTAATTTTTCAGTCATAATTGTACAAGCTGAACCAGATGAGATGTCCATGGTGTTGGCTATTGTTTCTGTCGATAATCATCACTCCTCTTCAATTAGGGCATAAACAAGGCTAATTTTTCCCTCTCAAATTGATATGGATAGTCTACTGCTGTGGGCTTCATCTTCCACATCATTTCATCCCTTCCTAAAACGAGCTGCCAATTTGTAAACTGCTGATATCTTTGGGGCATTGTCCCCATAAACTTTTCATGAAGGGTCAATGATTAACCATTCTTCTACTTAAGCTTCACCATAAATATGATGTCTGTTCTTGTTTCAGTTGTAGGAGAATTCATGTCTTATCCTTCTTAGTGCCTCATACTAGAGCCTGTTCACACATGTTATAACAAGTTAGAATGCGTTTATTTTGATGCAAAAAAAAATTTGAAATCCACACATACTTTTTTCATCATAAGCATTTTCCATGAACTTTTTAAAGATCCTTTGTACCTCTTGGCCATTTTTATGTCTCCTTTTGAGAAATGTCAATTCAGGTTGAGTCATTCTTTCTGACAGCATTTGGACAGCAAAGCCAAATTATATTAAGGCAGCTCCCAGTAACCATAAGCCATGTCTTCAGCATTCGGAAGAATGTTTCCATTTTCTAAGTGTACATGCAGTACCTCCAAAAATACAGTTTTACACTACTAAAACAAAAGGCCAATGCAAACACATTGCTGTTTTACTTGATTGGAAATTTACTAATGAATTATCTAATTCATTAGGAAGTAGTTCTCAACTCTTAATTATGGAGGCAATATTAAGGATAAGTCCTGTGTGTCAACAGCCAAGAGTCCTCACCAGACTCAGAGTTAGAAGAAAACACAGAAGAAGTAAATCTTTATGATCTTAGGTTAGGCAATGGTTTCTTAGATATGACACCAAAAGCACAACCAACAAAAGAAGAAATAAACTGGACTTCACCAAAATTAAACTTTTGTGCTTCAAACAATTCCATCCAGAAAGTGAAAAGACAACCCACAGAAAGGGACAAAGTATTTACAAATCATGTGTCTGTTAAGAGCCTTATAACCAGAATATATAAAGAACTCTTACGACTCAATAATAAAAAGACAACCTAATTTTAAAATGGGCAAAGGATCTGAATAGAGTGACATTTTTCCAAAGAAGGTATACAATGACCAATAAGCACATGAAAAGATCCTCAACACATCATTAGTCACTACGAAAACACAAATCAAAGCCACAAGATACTTCAAACACACTAGGCTGGCTATAATCAAAAAAAGACTGCAAGTGTTGGGGAAGATGTGGAGACATTGGAATGCCCCTTCAATGCTGGTAGGAAGGTAAATGGTACAGTCACTTTGGAAAACAGCTTGGCAGTTCCTCAGATGAAACATAGAGTTAACTTTTAACTCAGCAATTCCACTTCTAGGCATACACCCAAGAGAAATTCAAACCTATGTGCACACAAAAATTTGTGCCCATATTTCCATAGCAGCATTATTTGTAAGTCAAAAAGTGGAAACCACCCAGATGTCAACTGATGAATAAATAAAAATGTGGGACATCCATACAATAGAATGTTATTTGGCAATAAAAAAGACTATGTATTCATGCGTGATATAAGATGGATGAACCTTGAAAACATACTAAGCGAAAGCAGTCACCGAAGACCACGTAACATATGACTTCTAAATATAGTAGTTGGTAAACTCAGGAATTGGCAACAGTAGAATTGCTTGGCTTAATAACTGTCTTAGTTTGTTTTCTGCTGCTATAAAGAATACCAGAGACTGGGTAATTTATAAAGAAAGAGAAATATTGTTAATTTATATGGTTTAAAACTGTGCTTGCAATGGCTCACACTTGTAATCCTAGCACTCTGGGAGGCCAAGGCAGGAGGATCGATTGAGGTCAGTTCAAGACCAGCCTAAGCAAGAGCAACACCCCATCTCTACAAAAACCAGAAAACTTAGCCAGGTGTGGTGGTGCACACCTGTAGTCCCAGCTACTCAAGAGACTGAGGCAGGAGGATGGCTTGAGCCCAGGAGTTTGAGGCTGCAGTGAGCTATGATCACGCCACGGCACTCTAGCCAGAGCAACAGAGCAAGACTCTGTCTCAAAAAAAAAAACCTTTGCTTTCTCGTGCTGAAATCATACATGAAGTATATGATTATAAAAAAGTTCAATTACTGTAGATGTCAAGTACAAAGTAATTTTTAAGATATTTGATATTTAAGAGAAAGTCATTAATAACCCTCATAGAATTACCTTTAAAGTCTGAAGCACCCAAACCCGATACTATAGAGCCTGAGTAACAGAGGTATAATAAATGTTAAAATAATTTAGCCTTTAAGAAAAGACTTTTAAAAACTACCAATAAACACAATTTCATGTCTTTTCATCCTAGACTTCACTATTAAATTTTATTTACCTTGTAAAATGTATAGTAATCTAATATATGTGGATATGTAGATAAATAATTGTTACCACACTGTTTTAAGTTACAGGTATACGAGAATAAAATTAGCACATGTGAAAGGAGGTTTCAGATCAAGTACTGGGACCACCCAAGAATAATAAGGTATACAATTTAATACAACCTATTTATAAGAATTTTGGAATCAAGGTGTTAAGGATAGAAAAAGTAACTTTATATTAACTATGGCCATTTTATGCACTTGACCCAAAAGCACAAATTTCCATATTAAGGCATATTCAATTGAATATTTTTCCTTTACATCTACAGAATTTTTCTTGCTTTACACCAATGGTTACCAATTTGGTTAATGTACTGGGTAGTCCAAGTAAATTTCATTCAAGAGGAATGATATGAAAAATCAACACCAAATCATTTCAGGTTTATATAACCAAGATTTATATGAACTTTAAAAATTACAGAAAAAAATTCTGGAAGAAAACACTTCTTGGGTTCTACTTGCATATAAACATTGTGAAAAGGAGAGAATTTATGTTCACAGCTCTACCCTAGTGCCTAGAACAATGCCTGGCACATAGTAGGCATTCACAGTTGTGGAATGAGGCAAAATATGCATAATATCTTTATTATCTCAGCAAAGGCAAGAAAATCTTCAAATCACAATATACAGAGAACAGAAGGCAAGTTGTAAAATATTTTTATTGTAAAAACAGTCAATAGAAGTTGACATAGAGGTTGACAATGCAAATTTTATCTCAGAACATTTCCCATTGGTTCCTGAATTTGCTAGCTTCCTATGTACCAGCAAGTCTCCATTAGCATTTCTCAGGTTTCATGGTCTTTTTCAGATATGTTGGACTGATTGTATGTATGTATTGCTTAGAAACAAAAGCCCATCTGATATTGAAAAAACAAACAACAAAACAATAAAACCCTAGTTCTGTTGTGCTTTTCTTTCACATTTCCTACAGGGAGATCTGTGTATCTCAGATGCTTTCCAAAACTTAACAGTAAAATAAAATTAGTGCCTTAACCAAACAGTAAGATAACAAAGAATCCTCCATCACAAGTTATTGAATCAAACCTCTCATGACATTTGCAGTATATTCAAATTTAAATTTTTTTTATTTAGAATTTAAAACAAACTTTAGAATATTTTCCATATTTCAAAGACTGTAATTATTTGTAGCATAGAAATGGAGAGAGTAGTGCAAAATGCATCAAGTTTTATATGATAAATATACTTTCAACCTAATGGCTGCCTCAAAAGCAAAGAATGAAAAATTATCACTTCTCAAAACAAATCTAGACTGGCTTAAATTTCACAATTTAGAAATATCAATTGCTACCCTATTTCCATAGATTGCAAAATTATTTCAGAAACAGATTACACATACAACTGTTTTACAAAAATAGAAATATTGTTTGGGACTTTACAAAACTTTATAAAATATAACACTATATTTGTAAATTCAAGATAGTTTCACACTGAAATAGATAATCAGATATGAAGTCTAGTCAAACTTTGACTTACATATTATTTCTTCCAAATCTTCAAACCTAAGTAAATCTGTGCTCTATCATGTGACTTTTTTTAAAGAGATTGTGTATTTTCAAGGGTTTTATAAGATTTTCATTCTAGAAATGTTAAAGCAGATGAATTTATATCTAAAAATAAGTCATACTAAAAGTAGAAGCTAATGCAATATGACAATTCTGTATTATTGATAAATTTCAAACCAAATTCCTAAGAATGACAACCTATTATTAATTTAAAATATATATTTGACAATTATAATTTGAGACCTATAAAACATAAAAATATAATCACAACTATTTTATGGAAAAATACGTATTCATACAGAATGAAAATACCTCCAAATTTAGTTATTTGTAGCTATCAGATGAGAAGTATTTCCTAATTATATCCATTCATAAACACTCATCACCTCAAAGAGCACCAGTGTATTTTTTAAACAAACCAAAAAGTGAGAAGGTAGGGGCTTATTTCATGTAACAGTGCTATTACGATAAGGCACCACTAGGTATATGAAAAAGCCAAACAAAGAATTTCCAAATCATGTATTTTTGTTACTGGTGTCTTAACCATTAGATAGGCTGGTTAGAAAAATGCTAATAATAGTATTAATGAACCACCTTATACACCATTTCTCATCATTCTGTGCTTTTAGTTTTTCCATATAACAGAAACGAAAATAACAATGTAGTACATGATTTGTTAAATAAACACCTTTCCCAACCTTCCAAGAAAACAATCTAGAAATAAGAAACAAAAAATTTATGTGATATATTTGTAAAAGTCTATCCCTGTAGAAGAGTGAAGAAGGGGAAAAGGCAGGGGAAACTACTTTCTATAGAACATATTGAGGCACATGTAGGTTACAAGTTTCTCAGGCAAATTCATGGCTAGAGCAAAATCAAGAGAGAGCTCAGAACTTTACAATTCCCCCAAAGCTGATTTCTCAGATAGTCACACCCAATTAATTAAATATTTCAAAATGCGTTCTTAGTCACTGCTATCATCATCGTCATCATCATCATCAGATACATCATTTAAAGGAGACTTTAATGACTGACTGTAAGAGTCTGATCTAGTAGGCTGGCATGTGGCCATGTCCCCAGTAGAAAGCAGGTCATAGCAGAAGTCACAAATCCGCACAGGCTTAGAGGACTGGCTGGGAAGAAGAAATCTCTTTTCAGAGCAGGGCCCACAGACAACAAAACCACACTTGCGGCAATGATGACGACGATTAACGGGTGTGAATTTTGCTTTCTGACAACGCATACATACAGTTGCCTCAGAGTCAGGAACCCAGACAGCTGCATGTTCATTACTGGGTGTCTTCCCACTTTTGGAGAGTAAATCAGTAACACATTTATTTATGTGATTCATCCATTCTGACTTCTCAGTAGCAGTGGCAGCATAAACTGCAAATGATTTAGTTGGTGTCTTGATAAGCCATCCATTCCTTAAGTCTCCCTCATCTTTAATGGAATCAATAGTGACATTTTCCAGGGGAATAATATGTTGTTTGTTATATTTTTTCTTCTGGATGACAATATTACCATATACAAGAATATCATTAAATAAGAAAAACTGCCTTGCTTTGGGCTTTTTTCTGCACAGCTTAGTCAATACTCCTTCTCCAATAAGAACCCGTCCTGGTATAGTTAAGGGTTGACCAGCTGCTCCAAAACAGTTTTCCACTATACTTATACGTCTAGTATTTGCTTCACTGTTTGCCAAGCGATCCACCATCTTTTCCTAATAGCCTTAAAAAAGAAAGAAAGAAATTAGCACATATAAATTATCAATTCCCACAAATTAATAAATTATATTACCTAAATTTAATCTAAAATCATTGCTTTTACACAAAGGCAAAATGTTCCAAATTCTTTCCCTGTAAGATAATCACTAAGCACACCAAAAGGACTAATATCTCTTAATTTTTATAATCAAAAATAATTACTAACCATCTCCTATAGAGCATCACATTAGTTATACTGGTATTTATAAAAGTATCAACTTCCTACAGACATAAATAATGAAAATTCAGCAATTAATATCCATCATCTCTGCAAAATGATAAACCCAGTTCCATGAAATTTAATCTCAATGGGATTCTGAACAACCAAGGACCAAATATTATATAAACTAAAAAAAAAATGACTACCATTTTCCCAGCAAGCTATTACCACTGAGCCAATGTCTTAATTCTCTCACCTGGATTACTGGAACTGTTTCCCAACATGTTTCCTTGTCTTCAGTCTTGTCCACTAAATCAATCTTTAGGCAGTGACCTCCAAAATGCTAATCTGACCCTGCCATTGCTCAAAATGATCCCCCTTAACCTATAAAATACAGGGTGTCTTTAGCACGGTACTCAAGGCCCTTCATTACCTGGTTCTTTCTTATCTTCCCAGCCTCACCATAAGTCACTTTTCACCTCAAATGTATTCTAAGAATACCCCACTACTTGTAGTCCATTTCGTTGTTGTTTCCTTTACTACTTACTACTCCAACTAACTCTTACTTATCCTTCAAGACTCAGTTTAGGTTATCATATCTCCTTTGGGAAGCCTTCCTTTAAATCCCTACACTAGATAAAACCTTCCTCTGTGCTCTCCATATTACATGTATATTCTAGCTTCACTTTTATGGAAGTACTGAAATATGTCTCTCCCACAGATAGCTGCATAGCCTGAAAAGCAGAGAATACCTGATATCTTTGAAAGTGACAGTCTGACATAGCAAAGGTATTAAAAAATGTTAACAAGAACATTCTAACTATGTGCAAAAAACCCATATTAATCAAATCTAAACAATCATAGATTTAATCTCTGGATCTAATATTGACTTCATTCAAGTCCCAGAGTTGTGTCTTATTTCAAACCTACTAAACTAAAACTACTACACTACAACCAAGTCATGTATGTTAAAGAAAAACAAGGTTTGAGAAGAATATTTAAAATTTAAAGACTAACAGCATAATCTAAGTTCCAGCATTCAGCTCACAAACTAATGATACTATAACCCTCTTGGTCTCCATTATAAAAGAGATATCATACAGTTCTGGTTATTCCTGAATTCTGTCTCTCTCCCAATCTTGTGGCCTTACAATATAAAGCCCTCTTGTCCTCCACAAGGGTAGGCTCTGGCAGGCCAGAACGTTGTATTGAAGAATTAATAAGTTAATGCATGGTTCCAAACTGTGAAGGTTTCTCTTTGTAATTACGACTAATCTGCCAGCCAATTAAAAGTCTACTATCCTATGCACAAGTACATCACAGAAGAGGAAATAAAAACAGCTCATAAACATGAAAAGAGGTCCAACTTTTTTTTATAATTAAACAACATTAAAACACTAAGATATTTTTCACTTAGATTAAGAAAAATTTAAAAATTTACTAAGATGTGGTACTCACAAAGACGTAGGGAAATAGGTGCCTTGTACACTACAGGAAGTATGTGTACCCACCAATCTAGGTATCTAAGCACAAAAATCTCACTCTCATGCATAAAGGTATATACAAGGATAATCAACACACCACAGGAAAAAAAACTGGGAAAGCCCCAAATGTCCATCAAGATGAATTGGTCGACCAAGTTAAGACACATTCTTAATCATAATTCTTGAGAATAAGATAGATCTAGAAAAAGCAATATGGGAAAATGCTCAGGTGGGGAAAAGAGCTGAACATCATGATCCCATTTTTGTTTCAAACACATACCATATTTCATCAAATCTAAAATGCTATAGACTTTAACACATCTTTATGTGCAATTGAGAAAGAAAAAAGCGCTGCCCATTAAACCACAACATACCCTTGATTATAAGACATTCCAATTTCAGAGACTTTATATACTAAAAAACATTTATCTTTAGACTCAATGAAATATATTAGGTTGGTGCAGAAGTAACTGCAGTTTTTGCATTGTTGAAATTTGCCATTAGATATTGGAAGACATTCTTAAATAAATGTGGTTATGTTATATATCATTTTAATGCACATTTCTCAATTTATGTTTTTTTGCTAATGACTTGTTACTTGCTGTTTATTTTATATTTATTTTAGACTATGGAAATGATGTTAGACAAAAAGCAAATTCAAGTGATTTTCTTGTTCGAGTTGAAAATGGGTCATAAAGCAGCAGCGACAACCCAACAACTCGCAACATCAACAACGCATTTGGCGCAAGAACTGCAAACGAACGTACACCGCGGTGGTGGTTCAAGAAGTTTTGCAAAGGAGATGGATGACAGCCTTGAAGATGAGGAGCGCTAGTGGCCAGCCATCAGAAGTTGACAATGACCAATTCAGAGATGATCCTCTTACAACTACAGGAGAAGCTGCCAAAGAAGTCACCTTCCCAACGCTGTTGTCCTCGACCATTCTACAGTCATTTGGCATTTAAAGCAAATTGGAAAGGTGAAAAAGCTCAGTAACTGGATGCCTCATGAGTTGACCAAAACCAAAAAAAAATTGTCATTTTGAAGTGTCATCTTCTCTTGTACGCAACAACAACAAACCATTTCTCCACTGGATTGTGACATGCAACGAAAAGTGGATTGTATACAACAACCAGCTATGACCAGCTCAGTGGCTGGACCGAGAAGCAGCTCGAAATCACTTCCCAAAGCCAAACTTGCACCGAAAAAAAATCATGGTCACTGTTTGATGGCCTGCTTCCAGTCTGATCCACTATAGCTTTCTGAATCCTGGTGAAACCATTACATCTGAGAAGTATGCTCAGCAAATCAAGGAGATGCACCAAAAACTGCAACACCTGCAGCCAGCACTGGTCAAGAGAAAGGGCCCAATTCTCCACGACAACCCCTGACTGCACGTCGCACAACCAGTGCTTTCAAAGTTGAACAAATTGGGCTATGAAGTTTTGCCTCATCTGCCATATTCACCTGACCTCTAGCCAACGGACTACCACTTCTTTAAGCATCTCGACAACTTTTTGCAGGGAAAATGCTTCCACAACCAGCAGGATGCAGAAAATGCTTTCCAAGAGTTTGTCGAATCCCAAAGCATGGATTTTTATGCTACAGGAATAAACAAATTCATTTCTGATTGGCAAAAATGTGTTGACTGTAATGGTTCCTACTTTGATTAATAAAGATGTGTTTTAGCCTAGTTATAATGATTTAAAATTCACAGTCTGAAACCACAATTACTTGTGTACCAACCTAATACTGTAAAAGCATTATTATAGACATTTGTAAATATGTAAGCACACACAGAAAATAAAATTAGAAAACTATATGACATACTATCCACAATAGTAATTTATCTCAGGAAAGTATGATTACAGATAATTTTTTTCATACTTTAAATTATATTCAAACATTCAACAAGTATTTGTCAGGTACTTAGGATCTACGTGCAAGAAAAATAAGAAACAATACAGACACGGTCCTTGCTCTTCAAGGTTTATGTTCTAATAAGGAAGGAGAAACAGAAAACAAAATCAAGAAGTAAGTAGTAATTAATGCTAAGATTTTTAAAAAGTGATTTTAAAAAGATCAGCTAACTAGATGGTCAGGGAAGGCCTTTCTGAAATAGTGTCATTTCAGCTGTTAAAAATTTACTAGCTAGGCAGACATATGGGGTGGGGACAGGGGAGAATATTCTAGGCAAAAAAAAAAAAAAACAACTGCAGAGACCCTAAGGCAGGAAAATAGGTTGGCACTTTTAAGGAACTAAAAGTATCTATCCCCATCTGAATGAACAACTGATTCTACTCGTTTGGACATAGTTATTAATCAGCTCATACACAATGCAAACAGGTTTCCTATTGTTGCTACCACTGGAATTATTAATAACACCACCATAAATTTGTACAGTGCTTTCTGTATTTATTATATCTTCTGATTTTAACTGTCTTAAACTCCTATAAAGTAACTAGAGAAGCTTTTATTATCTCCCAAAGAATCATCTAACAATATTAGCTGAAATGTGAGCTGAAGAAGAAACTAAAGCAAAAAGCGAGAGCTTCAACAATGTTAGAAGCAAAATTTAACCTGGAATTAACTCTACTTACAGAGAGTCCAAGCGATGTGCTGAGCATTTTGCATTTATTACTGTATTTCCTACTCCTAGCAACCTTATGCAATACGCACTATTAGCCCCATTTTATGGATGAGTAAACAGACAAAAAGGGGTTAAATAACTTGGCCAAGGCTGTCACAGCAGAACAAGGCTCAAATTTGATTTCTCTCTGATGTTACCAGTATATTATGGTATACTAATTGTTCTTTAAACTCCAGTGACTCTACAAGAACTCTATGAAAGCTATTATTAACCTCTGGACCTTCACTGCAAACTCTAAAAACACTGAAGATAGATAAGAGAATACTACCTTGAGCAAATAACCTAAAAGAATATGTCATGATTTACCCAGCTGGTCTGATAATGTTTCAATTCTTCAAATTTTGCAATATATTAAATTTAAATCTTTGTTCATAAACCTTTTTGCCTGTTTAAGAATGACGCAACTTAAGAGAGGCTTGGGGCATTATTAATTAGTATTTGGCTAGAGCAAAGCAAATAGCTTTCAAAGTTTGACAATGACCCACATAAATTCATACTGCAAGGTTACAAACATACACTCACATAATTCTTTCACCAAATGATGCATTCTATTATATTCATTTATTCTAATGATAGTGGCAGCTCATTTGATTGGTTTCACTAACAGGTTGTGACCTAAATATGAAAAACAACGGGCACACAGAACCTAAGTCCTTTGACCTAAAGCAGCTCCTTCCATTACCCTTGTTTGTCCTGAAATATCTTCTGTATGTGTCTGACATGAAAAAGATGGGAAGCACGGAACTAAAATACTCAGGAATATACAAATTCTGCCCTACACACTAACACACCCACAAGAGAAGAAAGAGAGAGATGGTGGAAGGGAAATAGCAGGTACCGAGGAGAGGAGAGAGGAGAGGAGAGAGGAGAGGGGAGAGGAGAAGAGAAGAGAAGAGAGGGGAGAGGAGAGGGGAGAGGAGAGAGAGGAGAGAGAGGAGAGGAGAGAGCAGAGGAGAGGGGAGAGGAGAGGAGAGAGCAGAGGAGAGGAGAGAGCAGAGGAGAGGGGAGAGGGGAGAGGAGAGGAGAAAGCAGAGGAGAGGAGAGGAGGGAGGAGAGTGAGGAGACGTTATCAAAAGGGAAATCAAAGTATTAATACCATTTTTACCTGGGTTACAGCTAGATCCTCCAAAGTAATGTTCTTTGGTAAACTGGATTAGGGCATTACCCTTTGGTTCAAGGCCTAGGCAGGGCCTCTCCCTTCTCCCAAAGCCCAAATCTCAATTTACTGCCAGCACACTGAGGAGTCCCAAGCAGTAAGAACTCTCAAAAAGACTTTTGCAAGAGGACTAGAACACAAGATTACAGGGCCTAGCCAAGGATTGAGTCCTTTGCATATTTTACTCATTGAGGAGTACCAAAACAGGAAACAGAAGAGAGCTATAAAAGTGGCCCAATTTGATTACTGTCTACTTTCTTAGGAAGGAATACTAGTGAATATAGGAAGAGCTAGGAAAAAAGCTTTCTCATCGTCTCACAGAAATGATTTCTTTAGGACAAATCTCAAGAAGAAAAATTACTGGGTCAGAAGATATGAATATTGAAAAATTCTCGCTACTTTTTACAAAATTTCCATTCTGGAAGGTAACACCAATTAACCATGCAGCACAGTGACAGTACCCATTCCCATCTTGTCCTACATATGATATTTTTCTTTAAAGATTTCAGCAAATATGACAGATTACAAAACAGCATCTCGTTTTATTCATTTCATTCATTTTCATTTATTGTTTAATCATTCAACAATTATTATTTTTTTTTTCTTTTGAGACAGAGTCTTGCTCTGTTGCTCAGGCTGGAGTGCAGTGGCGCCATCACAGCTCACTGCAGCCCCGAACTTCTAGGCTCTTGCCTCAGCCTCCGGAGTAGCTGGGACTACAGGAGCACACCACTGTGCCCAGCTAATTTTTCTTATTTTTTGTAGAGATAGAGCGTCTCGCTATGTTGCCTAGGCTGGTCTCAAACTCTTGGCCTCAAGCGATCTTCCCGTCTTGGTATCCTAAAGTGCTGGGATTACAGGCATGAGCCACCACTCGAGGCCCATTAATTCTTGAGTTTGAAAAAACTTATCTAGGCAATCATGATCTGAAGGCTCATAGTCTGAGATTTAAACAATCAAATTCACTATCATTATTAGTTTAAGTGTTGTTTCTTTGCATTTATCTTCTGATTCATCTAACACTTCTGAAATGTCTTCCTTTGCCATTTTTTCTCTTTGCTATTAAAGACAATAAAAAAATGAAAAAAATCTGAATTCTCAAATATGCTAAATGAAAGTTTAAGACAAATAAAAAGACTAAAAAGGATATCTCCAAACTGCTTTCATATCTTAAAAGATGATGCAACGGTGATGATATACTTCGCCACTGCATCATCCTTCTTGGCAGTTTCTTCACTCTTCTATTTTCTCCTTTTTGGCATAATTGGGGAAAATAAATGAGTAATGATTAAATATGTCCTAGTAAAATGAAACAGCAAAATGCTTCCAGATATAAGAAAAGTAAGATCACTAAGATCCCAAAATATATCTTAGATTTACATGTGCCTAATGAAATCATATGGTAATTGCAGGCTAGAATAAGATTTATTCTAGTTTTTTTAATAAGTAAATTCTCTTTTTGTTCTTTGGAAGATCTCTAAGAAATTATACAAATTACAAAATAAATCACTACAATAATTAGAACTACTCACAAAAGAAACTCAAAAACCAAAATTGAAACCAATGAACTCTGATGATAAATATCAAATGTTAAGAAACACCAATACCCAGATCCCCCAAATATTCTGATTGTATTGTTCTAGCACGTGTAGCATATGGCTTGTACATTGGAATATTTTTAAAGCACCCACAGGTAATCCTAATGCGCAGCTAAGGTTTAGTACTATTTTTTCATTACAATAAACAAAAAAATAAACAAAAAAACCTATTAAAATGTTGATGGAACTCACATATCCATAAATTATTTTAGAATAAATTAACATCTTTATAGTTTTGAGCATTCCTAGCCAGGTTGATGGTACCTCTTCCCAAAGTTTGAAATCTTTTATGGCTTAGTAATTTTGTACATTTCTTCTTACAAGGCAGTTACATTTCTTAAGTAGGCTCCCAGGTATTGTACACTTTTTGTTGTCACTTTGAATCTAATCTCTTTTCCACGTTATGTTTTCTAATTAATTAATACTGTTGATAGGAAAACTTGATATTTCTGTTCCTTTTCACATTCAGTTACTTCACATAATTCTATTAATTCCAACAGTTTTCCAATTGATTTTCTTTGACTTTGTTTTCTTTTCTAGAAAATAGTGTCTGGCAGCCCTAATACACAGTTAAAATGTAAGAACCACAGTAGAAACACATCTTTTATTAAAGCCAGATTTTATACACCCATTTTAAAAAATAAACAAAAGTTTCAAGTTATCTGCTTCACAACTGCAGACAAGAACTGCATTTAAATTGTCTAAGCTCCAACCTAGTCTTTTGGTAACATCTTGTTTGTAAAGTAATACGTTCTTCAGTGGTATCTACCACCTGTCAAAAATGTAATACTAGGAGAGACAAAAACTTTAAAAAAGACATAGAATCCTACTTGCAACTGAGAAGAGAGCCCAACTGTCATAGACTACTATGTCCCAGTTTTCCTACTGAAAATCAATACTTCTTATCTTATCCTTACAAGTGAGTTTAAAATGAAAACTCACCTAATTTATTTCTTACACATACCTATGATATCTGACATCAGTGAGCTTCAGCACTCAACCATGCATTACAGTAGAAAACCAATTAACAAAAAGACCAGGATTGTAATCTTGGCTCAAATGCTAAATAAGTGATTTCAAACAAATTACTTAACTGCTTTAAAAAGAGGAAGAAGAAAGAAGGAAGGAGAAAGAAAAAAGAAGAAGAAGAAGAAGAAAATTTGAATAATTTATAAAGTCCTTTCTGTACTTAAAATAATGAGTCTTTGATAGTAAATGGGCCATATTTTCTGGTTTACTGTAAACCTTATTTGCCTACAAATTAATTTTTAATCAAACTATGACTGTCTTAATATCAATCAAGATTTTTAAATGTGTGTTACTAATGAATTGGGACTTCACAGAAAATGTAAAAGGAAAGGCAGAGACCAAAAAGAGAGTGGAGAAAAAAGAGGTAAAAACAAACAGCAACAAACTATCAAAGGTACATCCCCCTGGACAAATGTATAATATCAGAGCAAACTGCTCCCTCTCTTAATGAATGCATGTAAGTCAAATGAACAAATATTCTGAGCCCCTACCATTTGCAAGAAACAAGACAGTTCTTACTTCCAAGTTCTACAGTTTAGTAACCAGAATAATAATCAGGGAATTCTAACTAAGAGTCTCAATAAAATATGAGGATGATAAAGCAGAAAAGAAAAACTTGAAAATTTAGCAAATTAAATTTGGAATTTTAGTAAATTCTATTTATTCCATCAACAAAAAACAGTCAACCTTTTTTCTGTCCCTTTCCACTAAGATTTCTGCCAATCTGACAAACCAATTACACAATATGTATTATAGAACTTATTACTGATAAAGGGAATAAGTTCATTTCTTAGGTTAAAGAAAGGAACAAACTTTTGTATTTTATCTTTAAACTTATTAAAACTGGATTGAGAACTGAAACTTCAAAATTTTGAATCACATTTAGAGAGAAGCCATAGTTATTTTTTAAAAATCTCTCCTAGGTACCAAATATGCCTATTCCTAAGAAGTAGACTTATTCTACAGTCTCAACCAGAAATGAAAAAAGAAAAAACTAACATTTACTCAGCACCTACACATGTTGCTAGGCATATCCACATTTTACTCTTTTACTTAATAATATCAATTTTATTAAGTATTAATAATAATTACATCTATTTTTTAAAAAGTAAATTGAGTCATGAACTCACTAGTAAGCAATTTTCCTATGGTCTCACAAGATTTTGTTTGTTTAAATGCATGTTCTTTTTATTACATCTTGCTACCTTCAGAAATAAATATTCCAGAAATATCTCACTCATGGATCTTTATTATGTATTTGGAAAAAGCCACTGACAAAATAAAAGGTAAAAATTTAAACACATTATAATAAGCATAAAATATACTCAAAATGATTCTACAAATACTAAAAGGAAGTAAAAAATAAAGCTATGACTAATTTAGGGTATCAGTAAAGGCAGTTTCAAATAAGTTAGATTTGATAGAGAAACTCATCATAGTATATAACAACAACTAACTCACAGTTCAGGAATTTAGAAAATAAATTTGGAAAACCAGAACCACCACATTGGAGGTTAAAAAAGGTCTTTAGAGAGGTAGCAGAGAAGGTAGGAATATGGACCTCAAGTTCTAAATAAGTCAGTATTTAAATCATCCTATACAAGGCAAGATTAATGTTCCTTAACTACAGCTATAATCTGTAACTCTCTATTCAAAGACTAGATTTCCTGGCCAACAGAATTAAATCTAAAATCCTTAACCTGGTATTCAAAGCCCTTCACAGTCAAGTCTTAGCCTGTTACAGTCTATCTTTCCAGTTTTACCTCTTTCTCTATGATCTCTTTGTTTCAGTCAAACCAGACTACTAGCTAGTACCAGAATGTGCTCTGGGCTTTCTTCCTACCTCTAAGGCTCAACATGTCTTCCCTCTTTTGCCCTTCTCTTCTGAAATCTCACCAGTTCTTCAAGATGCACTCAGTTCAATAGCTTCACAGCCAGACATGGTTTCATCTTTAAATACTCATACCATTTTATTTGTTGCACTTGTATTCTGTTTCATAAAAATTTACATACCTGCTTAATCCCAACAGACTTGGAGATTCCTAAAAGCAAGAATAACCCTGGAGTGGTGCCTCATGCCTGTAATCCTAGCACTCTGGGAGGCCAAGGCTCAAAGATTGCTTGAGCCCAGAAGACTAGAAGACTAGTCTGAGCAAGAGTGAGACCACGTCTCTACCAAAGAGAGGAAAGAAAAAAAAAAAAGACACTCAGGTGTTGCAGCACGCACCTGTACTCCCAGCTACCCAGGAGGCTGAGGCAGAAGGAGGGCCTAGAGCCCAGGAGTGGGAGGCTGCAGCGGCAATGGTGCCACTGCACTCCACCAAGGGCTGCACTCTGCCCAGGGTGGTGAGTGAGACTCCATCTCAGCAAAAATAGAACAAGGCAACTGAGCACCCTCTTACAACTCCTCACCCCTTCAAAAATTAATAATAATAATGATAATAATTTAAAAAATAAAAGCAAGAACATTATTTTCTACAACTTTGTTATTCCCAATAGCACCTATAAAAATGCTTGCATATACATGTCATCAGTGTGCACTGAGCTGAATATTATCAGTAGTCTTAAGTGGCAGCATTCTTTCCACTGGTCTCTACTGAAAAAAAAAACAAAAAAGAGGCAGCAGCTTCTAATTCCGGAGTTTGATGAAAATCAAAGACTTCATTTTTAACGCCTAAATTAATTTTCACAGAAAACAGGAACCACACCCTATACATCAACTGTTTCACTAGACCCACAGATTTTAAATTTATAAGCAAATGTTGTAGTCCATTTAACTATAGTACCTAATTATGAATTCTAAGTACTGAGCATGATAGATCCTGCTTTTTAAAAAAATCTCAATCCCATGATAAAATATATAAATGATTTCTTCTCTCTCCAAAAAGCACAGCTGTTTAGTTAGCAAATAAAAAATGATGATGTGTGCATATTTTCATCATCACAAAATTCAGATAAAAATACTGCTTCATTTCAAAAAGTATTTGTACACGGCAGCTGTATAATGCTTAAAGCTGTAAAAGTATTGTATAATATTTGAAAACTAAAACTAGTAAAGCTTAACTAAAACACTACTGTGGAACTGGTTATCCCGTCACATCCCTGAATTAGTACCATTCAAAACAGTGACAATCTGCTCACTACATTCAAAGCTTTATGCTTGGTGGGAAAAAAAACAAACCAGACACTGGGAAATAAGATACATACCACAAAGTTTAATACAAAGCACAAGGAGATAAGTACTATGGTAACAAAGTAGTTAAGGAAGCAAAAAAGGAAAGAGGGTATAGCACAGAGAATATAGCATGTGAACACTTGAAATAAGCTGTGAATAAGTGGAATTTCAAAAGGCAAAAAATGATAAGGCTCTACGAGTAAAAATGTATTTTAAAAAGTCACATGATACAGCTGCAGCAGAAACTGTAGGGAGTTATTTAGAGGGCATAAAAAAAATAAGACGAGATCTTGTTGATTCCTGAGACTTTCTGAAACTTTTGGAAGGAGTGGCCTGATTTGATCTGGATCTTTCTAAAATAACTGTGGAAACAATGAAAGAAACTGAGAGATCGAAAGCAGGATCCAGTTGAAAAGTTGCAAAAGCAGAGAGGAAAGTTAATAAAGAATATGAAGCTTGCAAGAGGAACAGAAAGGATATGTCAGATTTAAGATTGCAAAGTCTAATGGATATGGAAAAGCAAAAATTAATTCCTACGCTTTCAGTCTAAGCAATACGAAAGCAAATAAAACCATTAATAACTTTTGATGAGTTCTAAGTAGCCAAACATTTATTGACCACTTGTTCTGTGCAAAGCAATATTAAAAGACAGAAGACACGCAAAACTAAAAATCTCTGTGGAGAAGAAAGACAGCTATGTTCTCAAGTTTATATAGACAAGTATATATATAATTCAGGTGTGTTTCTATAGGAAAGAGGATGATGGGAATAACTGACAAAGAAAGAAAAAGCAAAACAAAACAAGAAAGGAGTTTAATATTAGTACCCCCATAATATGCTATGAACTGATGAATATAATTAACTCAAAACTGTGCACTCAAAGCGTAAAACAGCAGAGGAGAAACAAACCAAAAACATTTTTTAAAAGGGAGGGAAAAAAGTGATGAAGGTCCCAGGGGCCAAAGAGTTGAGTTAGCATGTATAATTATTTTCACCAGGTGGAACATCTAGGACTAAGTCTAAAAGAACTAGAAATTCAAGCTGGGCCTTTAAGCAAACGTAGTAGCTCAAACTATTTGGGCGTGGGGAGTAGATGAAGGTACAAAAATTTGTTCCTCAAAGAGAAAATAATTAAACCCAGGCTGGACGAAGGATGCCAGGAAAAAGGTATAGTGATAGAAGTCTGGTAAGATAGGGAAGAGACAAACTGCAAAAGAAAGTAAGCATCAGAGTGAAGAGTTTAACTTTATTATACAGGCAATGGGAGGACAAAGGTTTTTAAACAGGAAAATATTAATCAGTACACAGAGCAGTATACAAGATGAAATGGAGAGAATATGAAGCAGCAAGGCTGAAAGAAAAGAAACCAGTCAGAAGAGTATTACAATAATCTCCAAATGAAATGTTAACAAAAGCCTGAACCATAATAATTGACAGAAACAATGAAAAGGGAGGACAAAAGAAAAACAAAATTACTGAAGTACAGCAGATAAGATTTAGGAAATAACTGAATATGTGGATCAAAAGTGAATGTAAGATGACTTCAAAGGCTTAAGCATAAACCACTGGGCAGATATTACCTTTGATGCAAGAGGGAGAAGAAATCAGTGTGGGGCATATTTATCTTGAAGTCCTTCAGGGTATCCACAAGACACACATCTGACAGAGATGCCAGGATGAGCGGGGAGCTCCAGGATGGAGGGAGATTTGGCAGTCATCCACCTAAAATGCTGGTTTGATGTGTGGAAGAGAAAAGAAGACAGAGGACTAAACTTTGAGGAACACCTAGTTGAGAAAGCATGAGGAAAATCAAAGGAAGAATGGGAGACAAAAGAGCACAAAGCACCTTTTCAACATGCTCTCACATGTTTCACAACTCTCCGAGACTACATACACAGCCTGCCAAAAGGTCACAATGAGCAGTATGCCACAAGGAAAAAAAAAGTGAGGACTAATGCTAATGTACGATAAAAAATTTTAGAAAGCATTGACCTTTAACCCTGGAATTTTTACCCAGAGAAATAAATTGGGAGAGGGGGAGAAGGGGATATTGCATATAAAGTTTTCCCTCTGGCATTAACTCTAATAGTGAAAAACAAAACCTAAATTTCTAGCCATAGAGGAAAAGTTAAATATATCACCAAAAAAGCCAAGTATCATAAAAGAAAACATTTTAATACCTAAAATGTTTAAACTTCATCATTAAGGGGTAATGTATTAAAGAAAAATATTTGCAAAATGTGGCAAAAGGTCAAGATTCTTAATATATAAATGGCTCCTGCAAATCCGTAAGAAGGAAAATATCCCAAAGGAAAAATGGTAAGATACAATGGCAATTTCTAAAAAACAAATGAAAATGACCAGTAAATTAAAATGTTGGCCAGGCTCTGTGGCTCACACCTGTAATCCCAGAACTGTGGGAGGCTGAGGCAGGATGGCTTGAGGCCAGGAGTTCCAGACCAGCCTGGAAAACATAGCAAGATCTCGTTTCTACAAAAAATGTAAAAATTAGCTAGGCATGGTGGTAAGTACCTGCAGCCCCAGCTACTTGGGAGGCTGAGGCAAGAGTATCACTTGAGCCCAGGAGTTCGAGGTTGCAGTGACCTGTGATCACACCACTGCACTCCAACCTGGGTGACAGAGCAAGACCTTGTTACTAAAAAAAAATTTTTTTTAATTAAAATTAAAATTAAAAAAAATTTACTCTTGGTCCTAATCAAAGAAATAAAAGTTTAATATATTAGTCACCCCTTTAAGATGTGGAGAAAATGGACACTCATATCCTTGACAGTATACACTGGAACATTTCTAAATGCTATTTTGGCAATACAAGCACTTTAGAAAGTTTACACAACAATTCTATTTCCAGGTATATAAAAAATAATTAGAACAGTGTACAAAGTTGTTCCAATGAAGTTCACGGTAGCTCTGTCTATAATATTGAAAAGCTGGAAACAACGTAAATGTTCAATAATAAAAGACTGATTAAATAAATTATGGTACATCCATGGATTTTTAGGCAGCTTTTTTAGAGAACGTAAATTAATATTTAATGTGGAAAACTGTCAAATAAGGCATTTTATTTAATAAAGGTTTCTAAACAGCACATATAGTACAAACTTATTTGTTTTTTAAAAGTGGAAAGACATACACCAAAAAGTTAGTACTGGTTATCTCTAAGTACTAGAGTGATAATATTTTGATACTGCCTAATTATTTTTTATTTATTTATTTATTTATTTATTTATTTTTGAGACAGAGTCTCACTCTGTTGCCTGGGCTAGAGTGCCGTGGCATCAGCCTAGCTCACAGCAACCTCAAACTCTTGGGCTTAAGTGATCCTCCTGCCTCAGTCTCCCAAGTAGCTGGGCCTACAGGCATGCGCCACCATGCCCAGCTAATTTCATATATATATATATATATATATATATATATATATATTTTTTTTTTTTTTTTTTTTTAGTTGTCCAGCTAATTTCTTTCTATTTTTTTAGTAGAGACGGGGTCTCGCTCTTGCTCAGGCTGGTCTCGAACTCCTGAGCTCAAACGACCTGCCTGCCTCGGCCTCCCAGAGTGCTAGGATTACAGGTGTGAGCCACCACGCCTGGCCTTCCTAATTATTTTATAATGAACACATAAGAAAAGTTTTTAATTTAGGAACAAAATGCAAAGAAGAATGTGTAGAAAAATGTAAGTGTAAAAAACAAACCAGTTACATATACAGTTAATAAAAATATGAACAAAGAACACAAAAATCTTTTTGATTTTTCCCCGTTATTTAAATGAAACAAGTATAAAGAATTAGAGATAGTTCCACTTGTGAAAATGGGAAGAAAAAAAACGAAGTTGATGCAAAGAAGAAAATACAAATTTCACATCAAAAAATCTTAATCATTTCAGAAGGAAGCAGGGTCATCTGCTAAGAGTCAGTGTTTCAAGATTGGGATTCGCAACCTGAATAGCGTGAAAAAGCAATAAACAAAATCAATCAAGCCCGGCTTGGTGACCAGCCTGAGCAAGAGCAAGACCCTGTCTCTACTAAAAATAGAAAAATTAGCGGGGCGTGCTGGTGCACACCTGTAGTTCCAGCTACTCAGGAGGCTGAGGCAGTATAGCTTGAGCAGTGAGCTATGAGGACACCACTGCACTCTACTCAGGGCGACAGAGCAAGTCTGTGGTGGTGGGGGGGGAATGAATCAATTTATTTGATGAGAAAAGGATTAGAAAGCCACTAATAAATAGGCAGGTGGAAAACAAATATATAACAATCACCACAGAATGACTTTTTTAGGGGGATGTGGGAGAGGGACAAAAGTACAGATAGTAAACCATATTATTTACAAGTTGAGAATTGACCAGTTATACTCAGCAAAGGTGAAGAAGAGGGATTATGCAGCACTAGTGAGTTCATAGTTAGAATATGAACTACAGAGTTCAAAGTTGGAAAGGAAGACTAATGGCCTGAGAGGGACTGGAGGTGACAATAAGGACAAAAAGCTGCTTCACCATGTATGAGAGAAAAGAGAAATAGCAAACAGGCCCTTGCAATCACCATCTGGCCTAAGTGTTTAAGACTTGAGTTAGAGCGGTTCTGAATGATGGCAAGGTTAAATAACACAGTCGTACATGTAGGCTGTTAATGCAGAGTAGAGGTGAAGGTCACTGGAGTTAGTGAACTGTAGTTCCAAATTTGGCCTTTCTGGCCAGAAATGAATGTAACTGTTACTTAACCTCTATGCACTTCACTTTCCTCAGCTTTAAATAAATTCTTTCTAGCCTTGACTGATGGGAATTTGGCTAGTACTTAACCTCTCTGCATTTTATTCAACCACAAAACGAAGAGAATAAAACAGAGATGGGAGACTGAATTAAATCAAAGGCTCTCCACCTGACTACACATTTAAATCATGGGTACTTAAAAAAAAAAAAGGCAAAACTACCTATGCCCTGTCCCCAAACCCAGTAATTCTGATTTATGTGTTCTGGGGTGGATTCCAGACACCAATATTTTTAAGAAACTCCTCAGAAGATTCTAATGTGCAGCTAAAGTTGAGAACTGAACTAGGTATTTCTAAAGGCTGATTCTCTTAAAATTTTTAAATTCTATGATTCTATATAATTCACTGCCACTCTGTTCATTTATTAAAATAATACTATCATGTGCCGGGCATTTCCACAAACATCTTAGTGAATCTTCCTAACAATACTGTGAGGCAAATATTTCTGTATCCATCTTCACAAATGAGTCCAGTGAAGCATGGAGAAGTGAAGGGACTTGTTAAAGAGTCACAGGCTAGCAAGGAGCAGAGCCAGAACTCATGGTTTGTTTAATTTGTTCCAGTCCACTCTACATGCAACTTGCTTTCTTTCCAGTACACTCACAGTAACTATTTGAATGCCTTCTATTCTCTTCCCAGGACCTCCCAAAATTGACCACACTAGTTTGCGGTTTATAGATCGACTAGGGAGAAAGTTATCTTGGGTGAGGGCAGGAAATTAACCCCAAATTCTGCAGTCATTACAGACTTACAGAACACTTTAACCAAGAGAGGTTTTGCAACTTAGATTAGCACTGTGAAAGCATACCTGTGAAGTATTTTTTATTCAGTTAAACCAACACACACATTGCTATTAAGCAGACAACTCACGTACAAAGCTGGTTCCTCAAAGATAGACTTATCAATAGAAAAGCGATTTTATATACTTTCTATTAAGCAGGGCATTCTAAAAATTCTAAGACAATACAATTCTCACAAAACAGTAATTGATAGAGCAATAATGAGATTTGCTCTACCAAAGAGTTTAAATGTATAAACATAACCTTCAAAATTTTCAGGCATTAATTTATTTCTATCAAGTGCAAATAAATCAATCACACTTAAAATTATGACAAAATCCTTTTGTTGATCAACAGTTTCTCTCCCATTCGTCAGTAATTATTAATCCACCATCTACTTGGAAATTTCCTAAATATTCAAGTTCTGTACCCCCCAGGCCAAAATTCATTTAGTTACCAAGATAAATTCTCAAAAAAATAAAAAATAATGTTTATTGTAGCACAATTCACAATTGCAAAGATGTGGAATCAATGAAGTAAAAAAAAAAAATACAATCAACCAATCTGTGGATTTAATACAGTTTGTGACACGTATGTACTGGGAAAAAAGACTACAGAGATTCCACTACTACACCCATGGAAATCACAATTTAATAAGAAATTCATGATGCATATTTACAAGAAACAAACATATGTACATTCATCCATTCAAACCTTCCTGAGCATTTGCTATGTTCTTGGCATGCTAGAGATGGAGAGGCAAATCAGATCCGATGTGTTGCCTGCTGTCAAGGACGTACCTTGACAGATCTATACAGTATTTATGGGAATATCATGGGAGAAATGAATCGATTCCTGGAGAGAGAAAGGGAGTGGGGTAAGAGAACAGGGCAGAAAAGGCTTCAAAAAGTATAGACTTCAGAGTATTTTTAAGAGGAAAAATTTCATTACAAGAACACTTGCAAAATCAGCTCTCTAGGAAGCAAGTATTTATATTGAAGAACTAAATTCAAATCAGAAAGAGCAGCATTAAGAGCAAACAAGATGGATAGAGATTGCTCCACAGGACTGAGTTATGTATCCTAAAAAAAGTTATGCTATAGGAAAATGAGAAGGCTTCAGAATCACAGGACCTCAGTTAAATACTAGCTTGGCTGCTAGATTTGTGAAGTGAGTTAAGTCACTTCATTTCTAAATAACTCTAAATAAAACTCTAAATAATAACTCTAAATAAAAATAAATATGTATAATGACATTTACTTGACAATGAAGCAAAACTAAAGGAATTTTTAAGAACTGAGGAAACTGGTAATCAAATCTGAAGAGAAGCTATACTTTTACCTCTGAAGAGTAAAAAGAGAAAGTCTCCAAGATGTTTTAGGGGTAATTGTATTTGTGGTTAAGAGCCTTTTCAGTTTATTTAACCGAATTTTAAAACTAAGATGTCTCTATTAAGAAATAATTTATATTCATTTACTGGGGTAATTCAAGCTGAATCTTTTCTTTCTATGCGGTAGTCAGTGCACCACTTTTGTTTTTATTTTTTTGAAGCGATTACATGTGCTTTCCAAATAAATAGTTAACACTATTCACCTCCCTTGCTGTCAGGACCCAAAGAGACTAAAAATTAGAAGCCCTCATTAATACTTAATTAATCTGAGGACTCCATGAGCTACCGGAGTACCAAAAAAAAGGTAAATGCTCAAAACATTGGTAGGCATGCAACTCTAAGGAGCCAAAGGGAGGGAAAAAACTTGGAAATGTCAACATCACTTCACCTTACTCTTAAAAGAACAACACATGCCTTTAAGTCTCTCCGTCCACGTTTGTGTTTCAATCTTTCCTTAATGAGCCTCTCCAGCAGTGTACCAAAACACGACAAAGAAGGCATTTGTCTATGTACTTTGTGAGTCTGTGAATTATGGAGAAGGGCTTAGGTATTAGTAACCTTCATACCACTCATGTTCATTGCACATTCACACAAGTTATTGCTGTAATGTGCTAAGAGCACACAGGCTATTCAAGTAACATGAGCAGCGAGCTCTCAGCCCTTAATAACATTTTTAAAACAAAAATAAATTAGGCAAAGGACCATAAAACTAAAATACTCCAAATAAATAAACCATCGCTTCTATATAGCAAGTTCTGCGGTGCCATTTCACCCCCCCCCCAAGTCACATAAAAATATGCTGTTCAAGTTACAACGTCCCTGATGCGCACACCCCGCAAACTTTTCCGACAGAAACATGCTGGGGCCCGGAGACGCCGCCGGCGTCGCGGCCGGTCCTCCACCCCGCGACTTCTCGCCCGACCTCCGGGCTCCCTCCCGCAGACGCGCGGGCCGGACCCTCCAGGCGGTCCCTACACGCCCGCGGCGGCGCTGTCCTGGGGCGGGCGCGGCTCGCTCCGGGGCCGGCGGGCCCGGGGAGACGGCGGCGGCCACCAGCCCGCGGGCCGGCCCCGAGCGAGGGGACCGACCCGGGAGCGCCCCGTTTCTCACAGACCCCAACATGGCGTCGGCCGCCGCCGCCCGCGACGACGACACCTCCCGGCGCCGCGACGGCCCCGGGACCGCGGGAGGAAGCGCCCGGAAAGTTTCGCTTCTCCCCTCGCGGCACGCCAGGAGCCGGCCGGCCACCAACCCGGGCTTCACATACCCAGACGAGCGCTGACGCCGGCGGCGAAGGTCCGATTCCAACTAGTCGTGGACGCCGGGCACTGACTCCGCCTGCTCCCCCGCCCGGGCCTCCCAGGGTGAGTGCGGTCCGCGGCCCCGCGCAGCCAGCACGATCCGGACGCGGCGGGCGGGCAGGCGGGCTGCCAGAGCAGCCGCTCGCAGGTGACTCCTCTGCCCCTCCAGTCGAACCCGACAACGGCCGCTTGTGCCGGCCTCTCCCCTGCGCGCGCACGCCAAGCGCGGGCGCGCGGACACGAGCACACCCACCCCGCTCGCTCCCCGCCCTGTCTCGCCCGTTCCCTCGCCCCGCCCCTCCCGCCCCGCGCGACGCACTCGAGGGGCGGGGCCTTGAGCGGAGGCCACACCCAAGCAGACAGCCTGCGGGTGGGGCCGGTTTCTCCACTACGGTGCAGGGACGGGCGCTCAGGGCGCGTTTGGGTGCGTGTGGGGCGCCTTGCCTGACTCTCCTGACTCGCACGAGCCTTGGGAAAGGACTGCTCAGCTGTCTACAAAGTTCTTAGGGAGCCTGGAAGAATGGAAGGAAGACCTACCCCTCCCCGCTTCCCCCTTCCCCTGATAGGCCTCCCCAGGGAATTGAAGAAAGCAAGAAAGGCTTTGAATTTAAATGCCAAAAAGCATCAGTGTAGACAATTGTTTGCTACTCTCATTTAGCTCGGCGATCCTGCCCTGCACACCCTCTGTTTGCTTTCTCTAAAACCCCTACCTCTTGAAACGGAGGAGGCTGCGGCTACCACACACGTACCCCACATGCTCCACGCAGCCATTTCTTTTAAGTGCATGCCTTAGAACTCTGGTCTTTCCCAAACTTTTCTCTGTTGCCACAAAACTTCATCTGCCTACTTCACATACCTAGAAACTGTAGTGACTGGATCGCACATAAGGTTAAATGTGCCCTTATTCATTTATACCACAGCACGTGTTTGCTAGCACCTGTGTACTAGTTTAACAACTAGTACAGTCGTATATGGCGGCTTCAGTGGGGAGCCAGGGAAGGATTTCTGCAGGTGAGTGACACAATCCTGGATGGTCCCCCTGTGGAGGGGACATGAGAGAAAGTGAGATGAAGTGTTTTGAAGATAGATCTTACAACATTGTGCAGGCAAAGAGATTGCATGAAGGAGATGGAAAAGGGGATGAGAGGATGAGGACTCAGGAGGTTTGTGGATGGCAGGGCCATTTTACTGAGCTGGGCAAGACTGGAGAAGGCCAGGGTTTAAGCGTAGAGAGGACAAATAAATCAATAAGTAATTAAAATCCAGGTATTTGCCATCTCCCCCCTGAATGCTGTTTTCAACTAAAGGTAAACCAAAGTCTTCACTTTTGTGAAATAGGTATCCTTGAAAACTTACCCATTAGATTTAAGAAAAATAACAAGATCTTCTTTGCCTTTCAGGCTTATAGAATTGGGTTAATTTAAACTCAAATTTTACTAATATTTTCAAGTTACTCTATGTTTTAAGCACTCTGCCACTTTACACACGTTATCTTATTTCCTCTGTTCAGCAGTCCATGAGGTAGTTCCTATTTTTATCTTCATATTGCAGATAAGATGTGAGGCTCAGAGAAAGAGCTTACCACTTGACTTGAACAGGGTACCATAGTTACAGGTTTGAGTCAGGAGTTGATCCTACTGCCGTTCAGTGACATTCAGTCCCTTGTTTTTTTCAGCTTGGTCAGTGCTATCCAACAGAGCTTTCTGCTATGATGTAAATATTTCATATCTGTACTGTCCGATAGTCATGTGGCTATTAAGCACATGTGGTCAGTGTGACTGAGGAACTGAATTTTTAATTTAACTAAATTTAAATTTAATTAAGACATGTGGTTAGTGGCTACCATATCTGTCAGCACAGCTCTAAATCAATGGTCTCCCAATTGGGGTGCACATTGCCCAGGGAGAGCACAGAATATGCAGTGTGCAGAAAGAAAACATGCATGTATATATTTAAAAATCATTATTTTTAATTTTGTGTGTATATGTTTTACAATGTACCTATATAAATGTACTCTATATGAATTATATATAATAATTTTTATTTCACAGATACAGCACTTACTGTGTGCCAGGTATATGCTTTGCAAATATTAACTAATTTAATCTTCATAATGACTCTATGATATACTTTTATTATCCCCATTTTACAAGTGAAAAAATCAAGGTAATATTTGAATGTGCCCAAGGACACAGGTAGTTGGTGGCAAAGCCAAGATTTGAATATAGTCATTGTGGCTTCTATCTACGTCATTACATACTTTACATTTTTACTAATGGAGGTGAGTGACCAAAAATTTTTGGTGACTAATGCTCTAGACTTAACCTTAAACAACCAATCCGACATAGCAATTCCTAATTTCAAAATGTAAAGGGATTTTAGAGATTATTTAGTTTTGTCTTTTTCCCACCAGTAGGTATTGCTGTGCATGTGGAGAAGGATAAGGCTGAGCAAAGGTGGAGTAGAGTGATGGCAGAGACAAGAATCCTGGTGACATTTGTACTTGTCTACAGAGACAGCTATAGCTAATACATGAAAGTGTGTGTGCGTGTCTGTGTGTGTGATTATGATCCTATAACTTTCCCCATTAAAAAATGTTCAGCTTTGCCAATTTTGTTCTAGTTATTAATTTAAAAAAAGATTTGTTTGTTTTGGAGACATTGCAGTAGGGGAGACTGAGTGGCAGAAAACGCGGAGGAGGAGAATCTCAGATGCAAGAGCAGGTGGAAATAAAGCAGGGCGGAACTCAAACCTTCTCATCTTCCCTAGGTGCTCATCTATTGCAGCTTAGTTGGTGATGGTGCTAATTCAACAGCAATCAAACAAAGGTTTAAAAAAATCCTTGAAACAATAGATTAATGGGAAACATAAAATTTACCAAAACCTAATTTCTACCTACACACACACTTTTTGTTTAAAATGAGTGTGCCTTTCTTATCCCCCCATTCCTTGTCTATCCTAGACATCTTTGTTACCTCTCCACGTACCCACCAGAGCACTTAGCAAACATTGGAGGCATCGTAAATTTTATATTTATTACAGATATTTTCTGGCAGATAACAGTGAAGTGACTTATTCTAACAAAAGTATATTACAACAGTTTTCCAACAAGATGGAGACGTCTTGAGCAGTGGATGCGTTGTCTGATTTGCCCAAATATGCCATATAAGGTAAGAGCATTCCTCTCTCACTTAGAACAAAATGCCAACTCATCATAAAGTCCTAAAAGGCACAGCACAATCCAGCCCCTGCCATCCTCTCCATCTTAAAATGATGCTACGCTCCACCAAATTCCAGTCACAGTGACCATCTGCCATTTCCTAAAATACATCAAGCTCTTTTCTGCTATGGGTACCACTGCCCTGGCCATCCATCTGTCTATCTAGACCATTCACAAACCCACCTCCTCCCTGTACTTCACATAGCTATGGCTTCTTATCATCTTTCAGGCCTCAGAGAGGTCCTTCCTAGACACTCTGCCCAAGAGAGTGCCCCTGTTATTCTTGGTCACAGCCTTTTGTTGGTTTCCCTCACAGCACTTATAAATCCCCTAGAGACCGAAGCTCCAAGAAGGCAGGGACCTCATTGTTTTGTTCTCCTTTCTATCCATAGGTCCTAACAGGAGTGTGTGCCAGCTTGTCAGTAGTCACTGCCACATTATTGCCACCCCCCTTTTATATTCTCCTCTGCACCTATGGGGGGAAAGCTTAGAATTCTATTTTTGGGCCAGGCATGGTGGCTTACACCTATAATCCTAGCACTCTGGGAGGCTGAGGCGGGAGGATCGCTTGAGCTCAACAGTTCAAGACCAGCCTCAGCAAGAGCAAGACCCCATCTCTACTAAAAATAGAAAGAAATTAGCTGGACAACTGAAAAATAGAAAGAATTTGCCGGGTGTGGTGGCACACACCTGTAGTCTCAGCTACTTGGGAGGCTGAGGCAGGAGGGTCACTTGAGCCCAGGAGTCTGAGGTTGCTGTGAGCTAGGCTGACACCATGGCACTCTAGCCTAGACAACAGACTGAGACCCTGTCTCAAACAAAACAAAACAAAACAAAACAAAACAAATGAACAAACGAAGAACAAAAAACCCTCTATTTTCCAGAGAACTTATCCAGAATGATTCCAGGCTAAATTCTGTACAAGGGAGACACATATGAAAGGTTTGAAAGGCAGAAGAAAAGAAGAAACCAGTTGCTATGGTCTGAATGTTGGTGCCCCTCCAAAATTTGTGTGTTGAAATCTAATCCCCAACGTATTGGTATTAAGAGGTGGGCTTTTGGGAGGTGATTAAGCCATGAGGTCAGATCCCTCATGAATGGGATTAGTGCCCTAATAAAAAGGCTTGAGGGACCTGTTTGCCCTTCTACCACGTGAGGACACAGCAAGAAGGCACCATCTATGAGGAACAGGCCCTCACTAGATACCAAATCTGTTGGTGCCTTGATCTTGGACTTCCCAGCCTCCAGAACTGTGAGCAATAAATTTCTATTGTCTATAAATTGCCCAGTCTAAGACATTTTGTTATAGCAGCCCAAATGGACTAAGACTCCAGTGTAACTTCAAACAAGCAGCTTGGATCATACAGGGCTATTTTCTTTGACTTCTGGGAAAACATCAGACAAATGCAAAAAGACAAATATTCTGTTTTTTAAAGGGGTGGGGACTGTATTCTAAAAAAAAAAAAAAAAAAGAAAGGCAGTGGAAATGTTCCAGGTTAAAAAAGGCAAAAGAGACCTGACAACTAAATACAATCCCTGACACCTAGACTCAATCCTGTACTAGAAAGGGAGAATATTATTAAGGACAGTATTGAGTCAATTGACAAAATTGGAATATGAATGGAAAATTAGATAAAAGTTTTGTGTCAAAATTAAATTTGCTGTCCTGGTTATATAAGAGAATATCCCTATTTTGAGGATATACACATGGAAGTACCTAGGGGTAAAGGGCCATGATGTATGTATTTTACCCTGAAATGATTTGGAAAAAAATGTTATACATAACATAATTTAAATATTTTTATTTTAGAGACAGGGTCTCACTTTGTCACCCAGGCTGGAGTGCAGTGGCAATTATCATAGCACAATACAGCACAGAACTCCTGGGCTCAAGTGATTCTTCTACCTCAGCCTCCCAAGTAGCTGGGACTACAGGCACAAGCCACCACACCTGGCTTAAGATTATATATTTATATAATATTTAATATATAATTATATTATAATAATTATATTTATTATATAATATATAATTATAATAATTATATATTATATAATTTTCACATATTATATAAAGGAGAGAAACTACATACATAAAGGCTAAAGCAAATGGAGTAAAATGTTAGTAGGTGAATCTGGGTAAAGAGTGTTTGGATGTTCTTTGTACTAATTCTATACTTGCAACCTGTTTGTAAATTTGAAATTATTTCCCCAAAACAGTTAAAATATATATAAAGCACTAAACTACTATGAATAATTCATGACAAACTAATATTGTTGTCTTAAATATTCAGTCCCAAAATGAGCCTAGACTAACTGCTACATGATTAAGAAGCAACACATTTTATGCTTTTTCCTAATTCCCCAGTTCACAGAAAGTAACTTTACTGTTATTGCAGAAGATAATATGTTCCCTGGCCATGGGAAAACAACCCATCATACACAGGGCATCTTTCTAAACATTTAACTATGAGACATTGTGGCTTTGCTGGCCACTGTAACCTACAAACCAATTGGCGCAATCACATTTGTGGCAAATCCTGGGCTGCATGGAGTGGGAACAGATATTATATTCATTATAAAAATGTATTATATAAGGAGAATAATCCAAATTACAACCACATCCCCATATTGCATCATTTCACACATTTTGCTCTGAAGCAAGAAGACCCTGGGCATTGAAATACAGTTCTATGCCATCTTATCAAAGACCATTCTGTTAGCTCTTAGGAAACCATTTAGAAAAGTTTCCCAGTTAAATGACACAGAGGTTCCCTTAAAAAGATTGCAAAACCGTGAAAAGATCAGTGGTTGCCAAGTGTTAGTGGGGAGAGAAGGATGAATAGGTAGAGCACAGAGTATTGTTAGGGCAGTAAAACTACTGCATGTGATACTATAATGGTGAATATACACCATCATGCATTTGTCCAGACCCAAAAGTGAACCACTACACCAAAAGTGAACCCTAATGTAAACTATGGACTTTGGGTAATATTGACTATTCCATGTAGATTCATCAGTTGTAACACACATACCATGCTGGTGCCAGATGTTGATAGCAGGGAAGGCTGTGTGTGCTGGGGGTCAGAGAATGTATGGGAACTCTGTACTTTCTGCTCTGTGTTGCTGTGAACCTAAAACTGCTCTAAAAAATAAAATCTATTCAAAAAAAAGGAAAAATATTGCAAATGTCTCTTGGAGAGGTTGGAATGTAAGCTTGGGGAGTTATTTGAGAAGCTTTTTGGCAGGCAATTAAATTCATCTCTTGAAAGATTTATTGTAAATCATATTTCTTAGACTACTGCTCTTTTAACCATCTGTCAAGCTATCTCATCTTAGAATCAAAAAATGATGTTTAATTTTGAACAGAGACACATTCATATTTTTAAAAATTAAACTTTCTTGGCAGAAATTTGATCTTGGTCTTGGGAGTTTTAACACATAAATCTAATATACATCAAGAGTCTTGTGAATTTTCCCAAAAATAGATATAAATTGATTGAGAATTTGCCTTGTTGCAAACTAAGTTTATATATTTCTAACAGGGACATTGTTTATTTGTCATATTGGAAATTAAGGAATTAGGTTTATGCTCACCTCTGTCTATTAGAAACATAAGGCTTAACACCCTACACTAAAATTCCAGGTAGATTTGTAAATTACATGTAAAATATATAAACTTTAGTAGTAAAAAGACATCAAATACACCACTCTATTAATATTTTATTTTTGACTGGTAGGGTTATGCATGATTCTTTTTCTTTTTTTCTTCTGTGTATTTTAACAATTTTCTATAATATGTATGTATTGTTTTATTAAAAAAAATACAAGGCATAATCATGGGTAAGTTTTGCAATGAAGTATAAATCCTATTCAAATGCTCATACACAGAAAGACACAATGGCTGCTTTCTTCTGTAGAAAATTCCTAAATTATTTGCACATTACCTCTCCTGCCAATAAAGGGAAATTATCCAGCAAATGCCTTATTCCTCAACATTAAATCTTACGACAAATAAAACATTAACCTCAACAAGTAATTATTGAATAACCTTACTCACTATGAAACTACCTCAAAATAAGTATACAACCTGCAAAGTTAGAATACTGTATTAAGTTTTTAAAACTTGGTGCCAGATTAAATAAAATTCAACAGAAACTTTAAATCCAAATATTGCCAAGAGAATCTATTTAAAAAGCAATATATTTTTCCAGAACACTGGCATAAACATGTCATTCATACTCCTATGTAAAGAAAAGAAATTTAAGCATGATTTCATTTTAAAAATTCATTTTCAAATAAAAATAAAAACTTTCATAGTTTGAAGTCAGATAGACCTGGATTCAAAATCTGATTCTGTAACTTCTTAGCTGTATAACCTTGTGTAAGTGGCTTAACTGTTCTACACCTGAATTTCTTTATTTATAAAATTTGTAAAATAAGGAAAATAATTACTATCCCTTAGGATTATAAAGATTAATGATGATGTAAATAAACACATAGGACAGCACCAGGCAAATAGTAGGTACTCAATAAACAGTGGATGTGGTGCTAATAGTTATAGTAGTAAATGCTGTTGCTGCTGAAATTATTAATAAAAATATAACTTTTTCCCAACCATGTGAAAAGTTGGGAAATAGCATATTAAACCCTGACAGATCTGATTCACAAATCCCTGGCCAATTCTTACAAAGGTCTTTCCTCCATATCTGCTTCTCGACAGTGACTCTTTATGTTTTTTAAGTTGAGAACACACAAGAGCTGGGCACAGGCAAGACAAATGTTGTGTAAACAAGCCACTGTTCAGCTGTAACCACCCAATCCTACGCCTCACCTGGTCTCCTGACTCTGTCTGGAGCTGCCCCCGACACCTGTCTCCAGCCCTGACTTCTACCCCAATCCACCCACATGTTTCTTCACTTCATAGCTCAAGCTCAGCCACCAGGCCTGGAAGGCGTCAGGACAGGCAGGCATGGCCAGATAGAAGAGGTCACCTGGTTCCAGAAGAGGGGCAAGGTGGCTGGACCAAGAGTGCCCCAGAGACGGGTCCATGCCCTTGCAGAGCATTTGCCCTGCTCCCCCTCAGCTGGGCCTCAGCACACACAATTACTATTTATGGCCTTATGACTCACACATAAGGCAGTCATCTTTTAGGAAAGGAAACCAAAATTTGGAAATGAAACCAAGTGGCAAGGCAGCCAAGGCAGCCCGGAAACAGGGAAGGGAGGCAAGAGACGTAGGCTCACAGCCAGAGACCAGAAGACGTGGTGCAGAGGGCTGTGTCTACAACGGGGATCAAAATTCCTAAGTATTGGAAAGGAAATTTTGACATGGAAAACACTAAATAACATTCTGATGGTGATACGAATTTATGAATGGTCTCTCCTGGCTTTGCTACATCTTCTTCCCGCTGTCTCCATTTACTGAACTTTTCTCCTGTCGTTTCTTTTCCATATCATGTCCATCATTTCTTCACCTTATTTTCTCCTGGTCTCTGCTTTCCTGCAAGAAGAATCCTGATGCACATTCAACTTTCCAGAAATGGACTATCATATATATGTAGAGAGAGAAAAATATAAGTATGTCCAGATAGTCCAGAAATGGACTATCATATATATATAAAGAGAGAGAAATATAAGTATGTTTATAGTGGATTTGAAGACCAAAATAGTCCATGGACATCTTCTACTTTGGGTTAAGGTTGGGATGGAAAGAAAAAAATAGAGTGAATTCATCTTATTTATTTATATATCAACTCATTCACTTATTCAAAAATATCTTTTGACTGCTATGAATTAAGTATTGTTCTAAGAGTTGCAGATGGCATGGAGTTGGGTAGGCAGGAGGGACAAACAAGGTCCCTGTCCTTATGGAGCCTACGTTCTAGCAAGGGGAGAAAAGACAGACAATAAACAAGATGATTGCAGACAATGGTGAGTGCAATAAAAGAAATAAACATGGTAGATACCATGATGTCACCTAGGACTATTTAGGGTGAGAGGTACTTTAGCCCCATAATATGCATCACCACTTCCACCACCATTACTCTTTTTGGAGAAGGACAACTGACAGTCTTGCAGTACCATGTAAGTTGTTATGCAAATGCATCTTTAAGATAAGTTTCCTAGCCAAAAGTTCATAGCACCTCCCACCATCACACACTCTCAACCAGATTTTTGTCTCTCATCCACTCTTGTATAAAAGATCTGGAGCCAGTGCAGAGTATTTAATGGAAAATGATTTGCTATTCTAGTTAGGACTGTTCATACAGCCTCTCTTAGGAGGTGACAACAGAGCTAAAAGAGAAGGAGCGTGTGCAAAGGCCCTGAGGCACAAGGAACATATAGTGAACTCAGACTAGAAAGAAGATCAGTGTTGTGGTGGAGGAGCAGATGTAAAGAGCCAAGTGAGATAGTCAGAGGCCAGACAGATTCTGGCCTGAGCCAGAAGGGTCTGAACTGAAGGGGTTAAAAGCAGGAGACTGACACTATTTGATTTCTGATTTAACTTAGAATGGAAGGCAAAAATGAAAACAAGAAGATCTCTCAGCAAGCCATTGCAGTAGCTCAGGAGATGATAGCCTGGACCAGGGTGGCAGCTTTGGAAAGAAAGATAAATGGACAAGTGAGGTATATTTTGGAGGCAGAACAGGCAGGACTTGCTAACTAGCTGCAAGAAGGCAAGAGAATGGGAGGAATAAAGAATGACTCCTATATTTAGGCATAAACAATTGTATAGATTGTGGCCCCATTCACTGAGATAAAGATGCCTGGGAAAGGAGCTGGATTGAGAAAATTGGAGGACAATCAAGAATCATTTGACATACTTAGTTTCGAACATCTATTAGTGATTTCAAGTCTAGAGTAAGGGGAGAGATCAGAACTGAAAATATAGATTTGGGCATTATCCACAAAGAGATGGGGAATGAAAGTAGGGTTAGGGGTGCTTGCAAGAAATTTTTAAGAATAAAACTTTTTAGGCCGGGCGCGGTGGCTCACACCTGTAATCCTAGCACTCTGGGAGGCCGAGGCGGGTGGATCGCTCCAGGTCAGGAGTTCGAGACCAGCCTGAGCAAGAGTGAGACCCCGTCTCTACTAAAAATAGAAAGAAATTATCTGGCCAACTAAAATATATATAGAAAAAATTAGCCGGGCATGGTGGCGCATGCCTGTAGTCCCAGCTACTGGGGAGGCTGAGGCAGTAGGATTGCTTAAGCCCAGAAGTTTGAGGTTGCTGTGAGCTAGGCTGATGCCACGGCACTCACTGTAGCCAGAGCAACAAAGTGACACTCTGTCTCAAAAAAAAAAAAAAAAGAATAAAACTTTTTAAAACCCAAGATGCAAAGATGAATGAGTATAATCTATCTGTTATGAATGGAATGTTTATGTCACCCCAAAATTCATATGTTGGAATCCTAACTCCCAATGTTATGGAATTAGAAAATGGAGCCTTCATAAAGGGGATTAGTACCCTTATAAAAAGGATTCCAGAGAGCTCGCCCCCTCTTTTCAGCATGTGAGGATACAAGAAGAAGTAGGCAGTCTGCAACCCAGAAGGTCCTCACCAGGACCCAATCATGCTGGTACCTTGATCTCAGACTTCTGGCCTCCGGAAGTATAAGAAATATTGCTGTTGTTGATAAGTCACCAAGTGTATGGTATTTTGTCATAGCAGCCCAAACTGACTAAGACACCATCATAAAGAAATAGTACTTTATGCACAAAGATGTTTATTGCAGTACTATAGCATCAAATAAGTGGGAAAACACTAAATGTCTATTTTGGAGCAGTTGAATATTTTGTCACAATTAAATATTATTCAATAATTAAAAGTCTAAAAGACAAATATTTAAGGTGATGGATACCCCAAGTGCACTGATTTGATCTTTACAAATTATATGAATGCATTAAATTATCACATGTACCCCAAAACTATGTACTAGATTTATGCATCAATTAAAAAAAAG
The DNA here is from genome assembly GCF_020740605.2 of Lemur catta. NCBI lineage: Eukaryota > Metazoa > Chordata > Mammalia > Primates > Lemuridae > Lemur > Lemur catta. The sequence continues at coordinate 62,230,180 of NC_059136.1, forward strand.
TTTTCACTAAGACTTCTTGATAGGAAAGGGATCTGTTTATATTATAACATAATTTTAAGTGATAAAAACACTCTATAAAAACACATAAACTTGTCTATATATAATTTTAAGTGATAAAAACACTATAAACTTATCTATATAGCATGATAACAACTATATAAAAATATGCACAAGAAAAGACAGGAGGAAATACATAAAAGGTTAACCATAGTCATTCCTTTTTTTTCCAGTCTTCTTTACATTTTCTACAATTCCCATTCTATTAATCAGCTTAGGCTAGGCTGATGCTGAGGTAACAAACAACCCTAAACATCTTAATGGCTTAACACATAAAATTTATTTCTTACTCACATAAAGTTCACTGTAAGTCAGGTGTGGTAGATAATATAACAGATAGCCATTATCAATACTTTCCCTCCCTCTATCATATGCTACTCACTGCATCAAGAGCAGGAGTCTAGTCTCTCCCCCACCTTTGGACCCATACTGGCCTTAGTGACTTGCCTTGAGCTATAGAACGTGGCAGCAGTGATGCTCCAAGACACCCAAGGATAGGTCGTAAGAAACCTTTCAAATTTCTCCTTGGCCTCTTGGACCCAAGAGTAAGTACACTCTTGGGATGCTTCCAGTGGGAACTCGGGACCCATGCAGTGAGAATTTCAAGCTACATAGGTGCTCCAGTCGATAGCTCCAGAACACCCAGTCAACGGCTAGCATAAATTCCAGCCTGATGAATAAGCCATATTGGACATCCAGCTCAGATGAGCTGTTAGGGTGACTGCAGCCCCTGTAAAAACCCAACTGCAACCAATGAGAGACCCTAGCAAGAGCTGCCCAACTGAATTCAATCAGCCAACACAGAACCAGAAGAGATAATAATAAATTGCTGCTTTAAGCCAGTAAGTTTTAGGGTGATTTGACACACAGAGATCAATAACCAGAACATTTATTTCATGACTCTCCAAGCCATGCAGGACTCAGTGATCCAGGCTGCTTTGTTCTTATGGCTCCACCGTCTTAATATCTGGTCTCTACCATCACTCTGAAGGAGAAGGGAGAACTGAAAGTTCCCATAGGACATTTTGCTGCCTCAGCCCAAAAGAGACATATGTCATTTTTGCTCACAGCCTATTATATGGTTCACCTAACTTCAAGGCAAGCTAGGAAGTGTAATCTTCCTGTGCATGTGCACCCAAAAAGGAGAAAAAATGATAGACTGGCAAGCACTGGTAATGTCTACCATGCCCGTGCATTACTTTCACTTTCTGATTGTGAAATATTTCAAACACAACAAAAACTACAATGACTAAAATAATAGGCACTTATCTACTCACTATCTAGACGTCTAACTTTCATAACAACACAAAAAAAGCTCTATTTGTAAAAAGATTATTGGATATTAAATGCCCCTGGAGAGCTTTCTGTGGATGTTGGGTGATAATTGCTGACTAAAATCTTTCAAAGGATGTCAAATTCAGACTCCTTAAAGTCTTCCACTATCGCTCACTCCTTAGCCCACCTTCCTGGAGAGCTATAGTTTTCCTACCAATACACTTAGTAGAGGGTGTTGGTAAATTTTGCCTCATTGCATCCATTTACTCTTCCTTTGGTAAAACAACTTCCCAATTTTCCTTTGTATAACAATTTCTACCCCACTCTCAGCCAGACAGTTTGGGTGGGATTAACTATCCCTCAGCTCAACAATGATGAGCTGGACTATGCCCACCAGGATACAGTCCTTGGTCCAATCAGAGAGAAGCCCAGGAATTTATCTGACAACTGAAGGAAGAGAGTTTCTCTCTCCTGCTGACATGAACAAGGAACCATGTAAGTCCAGGACCATTGGCATCTATTTCAGGACCATGAAGGAAGTCTGCCCTAGGATGCCGTGCATACAGTGGAAGCCAGAACAGAGAAAGGAAAAGAAACAAGATGCTTGATGCCATCAAGACTTATCTAGAGCCTGAACCAACCCTGGACTTTTTCAAGGGAGACAATGGATTCTCTCTACTGTTTAAGTCAGTGTAAGTTGAGTTTTCTGTTGATTTCAACGAAAAGACTCTTAATTAATAGTACCAACACAATGATCTAGCCACACTGAGTCACTTCCAGTTCTCTTAACTATGTGTACTTTTACCTTAAAATATGGCTAAGCTGAGCCTAAAATGTAGTGAGCATAGTCACCACAAAAAGCATGCTGTGGGCTCTATCATCATGGCTGAAGCAGAAAACCACCATCTGCAGCACCTACGATAAACTTTAAAAGCTGAGAATATTCCAGATTTCCAGCTGTTGAGGAGTGCCATTCTTTAAGCATTGACTTGTAGACATTTGTCACTTTAGGGCATCTGCCTGGACAAATGGGAAGCTCTCACACCCTGAGATCCAAGCTTCCCTCAAAACTATCTACGCAGCAGTCAGGTTGAGAGCAGCTGGGGATAAACCTTGAGCAGTGCAAAGACCCTCATCTGGGGCTGGGCAGCTCATGCATATAAAGTGTGTGGATAGAAAGCCCCTGTTGAGTCAAAATTATGCCTCTAACTTCCCAATGTGGTCATTTGAATGGAGAAGTGTGTGTTCCTCTGAGTAGGTGCAACACAGCTCTCAACAGTCTGACTGAGTCAACTGGAGAGAGTTTCAAAGATAACAAAAAGAGGGGACATGAAGAAGTAGTTTTTAATTAAAGGAGCAAGACCCTTCCCCTCTTCTTACAATGCTCTTATCTTCTCAACACATTTGAATAGCTAGAGAAGCCTCCAAGAAATGATAATATAACAACATTTAAAAGTCACCAAGACATACCTTCCAGAAATAGTGCAGTGAATGAAACATGTTGTTTGTATTAATAGTTATCTCAGCCATACAAATCCATCTTTTCTTTGGTCACTATAATTGTTTCCTTTTGCCCTTCCTAAAGGCAGTCTTTCATCCCTCTTGGTGCTGACACATAGTGAGGTGTTCAAGACAAACTTTGTAGACTTTCAGTAGCAATGCCATCATTTAAACATAAAAAGAATTTTTGAAGAGTTGATAATTTGGCAAGTTGGGCACACAATTTGATGGGCCCTTCAAATGTAAGTCTACCTTTACGTACGCTTTTGCTTATTGCCAATCTCCAGAGAGCGTTTACACTAGATTATTTGTCATTTCAGATCTAAATTGACGCATTAGTATCAAAGTCAGTTCTATAAATCTCTGCGAAATATTAAAAAAAACATATCTGCCTTTTTTGTTGTTGTTGCTATTTTGATCTCACAGGGAAAAAAAGTAGGAAAAGGAAAGAACGCAGTTATCACCTGTATATGCTGAATGAAAGAACGAGATTATAGAACAGTGGTAGAAAATATATACAGAAAGTCAGCAAGATGACTCATAAGTACAGTCACTGAAATAGCTCGGCTTTTGTATATAGTGTGACAGATCTGCCAACAACTAACTAATGTAATGGAATAACGAATCATTTGAGACTAGAGCTATTTAAAAGTTCCTGTAAAGTACACCTACATGTGCAGTTCCAGAAAATGCCTCTGACTTTCGGCAAAGACGGCTAATGGCATATGGGGGCAAAACACAAGGAAGTCACCTTCTGGTAAATTCCATGGCACCAGCTGCTCTTGCTTTCCTGAGGCCTCCCTCACTTTCTCCTCCGCCTGTATTCAGTGGTGAAACCCCAGGGGCCGCCCTCTGGCTGCGGCTGAGGCAGGCCCCTGGCTCACCTGTCTTGTGCAAGCCGCAGGCTGCTTAGGGCCCTTCCGTCTTTAAAGCCAGCACCACCCATTTTCTCCCCGGCTTCCCTTCTCCCCTCCAAGGCTGAAGATGCAAGTTTGCTTGTTTGTTCATTTATTTTTTCTGGCATCAGTATATTCTGGTTTTTTTTTTAATTTATACATATATATTTTTTTATTTCAGAACATTAACGGGAGTACAAATCTTTAAGTTACATATATTGCCTTTGCCCCACCCAAGTCAGAGCTACAAGCGTGTCCATCCGCCAGACCCTGCGCACCGCACCCATTAGGTGTGAATATGCCCATCCCCTCCTCCCCCCTCCCACCTGCAGGTCTGCTTGTTTAATCCAGGCTTTGCTCCGCCCTGACAAAAGCACTTTCTCCTTTCCAGGCTGCGGCTTCATTGCAGATCAGGGAAGCAGGCAGGGGAAGAACAGCCAATGCCAGGAGGCCTCAGAGCTTCTCTGCCCGCCCGTCCTGACTCCCTGCACGTCCCTGACCCTCAAACTCTGTGTACTCTACACGGGAGCTCCCCTCTCTTCAAGCTGGGGATGCGGCCCCCCAGCCACACTGCTGCCCGCTCCCGCCGGGGCTGACCAATTCCTACCCGAGGCCTCCCCCCCAGGCACTTAAGCCTGCAGTTCCAGTGGGGACTGAATGACAGTCAACTAGTACCCACTCTGGCACTGTTTTTGTGACACAAATAATTTCATTTCTGAGGGCCCCAGACTGGATGACACTTCTTTCTAAGAACTCCACAGCCAAATAGTTCTCTCTGGGCACTTCCTCACACACCCCAGCGCAGAGCAGAGAGACACGGTCAGGCCGCCAGGTTTCCAGCCCTCTCCCCCACGTGCCTGCTACCTGCGCAGCCGAGCGCATCACTGAACCTCTCTAAGCCTCCGCTGCCTCACCCGTAGGGCTGGGGTGAAGTCTCAAAGAGACAGTCGCTTAGCACGGATCCCGGTACACGGTAGGAGTTAACATCAGGAGTCTTACCGATACCTGCTTGCCAGGATCCAGCACCCAAGGGACAACACCTGGCACGGCAGGGGCCGCCCGGACTTTGCTCCCTCGCTGCGGCTGGCGTCCGTTCGGATTGGCCAGCACCCGGGCCATCCTGGTTGTTAAACATTTTTTAATCTTAATGCTGTTTGTACTATGTGTGCTAAAAGCAAAGCCACACAGAGAAATGTATGCTAATGGTTATCAAAGTACAGGAGAGGAGAGACAGGAATCACAGCAGGAGCAAGGTGGGATGGGAGGAAGCAGGATGGTGGGGTGGCTTTTGTCTGCACGCTGGTGGGCAGACAGGAACTTCATGGCTCACCGCAGGATAGAGAAGGGTACAGAAGATTGTTGTGTTAGTTTCCTGTGGATGCCAAGAAGGGATCACCACAAACTGAGGGGGTTAAAAACAACAGAAATTTAGAGGCCAGAAGGTCCCAGTTCCCTCCGAAGGCTCTAAGAGAGAATCCTTCCTTCCCTTTTCCGGCTTCTGGTGGCCGTAGGAGTTCGCTGGCTTGTGTGGGCATAACTCTAGTCTCTGCCTCCCTCTTCAAGTGGCCACCCCCACCCCCACCCCCGTGTGTCTCTGTGCCTCAAATCCCCTTCCACCTATCTCTTATAAGGACACTTGTCACTGGATTTGGGCCCACCCCATGATGACTTTCTCTTGAGATCCTTAATGTCATTACATCTGGAAAGATACATTTTTCCAAATAAGGCCACTTTCTCGGGTTCTGAAGATTCAGACTTGGACATATATTTCTGGAGGCCACTATTCAACCCACTACGATTACATACAAAAGCAGATGCCTTTGCTCATAGAGAGCACTCAAACATTGTGGCTGATGCATGACTATCTCACGCTTGATGGTTTTCAGAAGACTATAATCCTATAACATTGAAGAGTGCAATATGGTGGCCTTGGCATTACCCAGAAATATTCCTCTACACCATTCTGATGCTCTGGCTCCAGGGTAGAATCAATTTTCATGTGTTTACCAGCTTGTAATCACTGGAATTTCTTGATTCATGTCCCCATATCACTCCAAACTCTTCTTCCATCATCACACCTACCATTCTGATCTTGGCCCTCCTACTCCCATCTTCTAAGGAGCTTTGTGATGACATCAGGCCCACCCAAGTAATCAGGATAATCTCCCCACTGCAAGATCCTTAACTTATTCACATCAGCAAAACCCCTTTGGCCATGTAAAATAACATAATCAGGTCCCAGGGACTGGAATGTGGATTTCTTTGGTGGGGGCATTATTCTGTCCACCATAGTTGGGGAACTTGGGTTTCATCCTAAGAGCAGTAGGGATTAATGGAGTGTTTTAAGCAGGGTGGGGCAGCAAGGGGGAAGGGGACAAAACCTACAGAATCAAGATGCAAAAGCAGAAGAAGAATCCTACTGGACAGCAGGGACAAAAGGCTTAGCCATGGCTCAAGGACTTAAGAGTGAACATAGAAGCACCCTATACAGTATTTTATATATGGTCATGTGTAGGATAACTGGTAAATTATACATTTTTATTCTTTCATAGTCTAGGCTTGGTGTTTCTCAATTAATCCTTTGAGGTTTTTATGAAGCTCTGAGTTCCAGGACCCTTTTGGTTGTTACTAGAGGTGGACAGCTGGACACGGCAGATCACAGATGACTATTTTGGTCAAGAGTCTTGTGCCCACAATGAGCAGGCAGGGGTATGTGTGCCTGGTGGGATGCAGCTCTAGCGGGCACATTTCCCTAACACCTTACCAAAGCACTGCCTACAACGGCAAGATACTGGAGCCAACTCAAGTGTAAGCAAATGGCTAAACATCAATAGGAAGGAATGTCCTAAGACTATTATAGATCCAAGAATGTGTGCTATCTGGATTCCTGGAAATGCTTTATTAACACCAAGTGAAAAGAGTGCAGAGAATTTCTCCTACTGATTACGAATGTATTTAAAGGATACATAAGTTAGTAAAGATTTGAATAGAGTTTCAAGTTTTCTCTGATGTCTGTGAAGTTTATTGTAACATGTGTCTGTGCTTCTGGCAACAGCTCCCTGCCTCTGATCTTGCACAGAGTTGCTTGGAATTTGCCTGGAATGCCCTGCAGCGATTCCTTTTGGCTTGCCTCTTCCTGCTCTTGTCTTCACTGGTCTTCTGATACCATTCCTCCTTCCTTCAGTTCTCTGTACCTACCTCAGTGCTACCTTGTTTAGATGACCTGTTAGGATGACAGTCTTGAGTTAATGGGCTACCCCCAACCAATCAGGGAGTCTCGGCTCCTCCTCGAAACTGTGGGTAAGAACCCCGGGCTTCCCGCCCAGGACTCTCTGAGTGAGCCACTCCAGCCCATCAGGCCTCACCTCCAAGTAGAGGATCAAAGAGATGAGATAATAATTCTTTCCAGAAATGCATTGCCTGAAGAAGTTACAAGTTATTTACTTATCAATCAGCGTAGGAAAAACTGCATTCAACCAGAAATTTTCCATAGTAACAGAAATCTTAGCACTGACACTGAATTTTGGGGTCCAGAAAGGACATTATCCAATGACACCTTGATGGACAAAAAAATAAAAATAAAAAATAAAAATAAAAGCCAAAATGTCCTTCAGGAGACTGGAAGACAACAACATGATTCTGATCCATTATAGCAAACTACACAGTTACAAGGAAGACAGAATAACAGTAACTTAAAGACTTAAAAGGGCAGCCTCTGGACCCAGATCCTCTGGGCTCAAACCCCAGCTCTGCCACTTACTGGCTGCTGTTCTTGGATCAGTAGCTTAACTGCTCTTTATCTTAGTTTCTACACCTGCACAATCAAGATAATAATAATACCTACCTTACTGGGTTCATTTGAAGATCACAGAAAGCACTCACAACAGTGCCTGGAACACAGAAGCCCTCAGTGTGTGTTAGGTACTATTATTTTTACTGAAATGTGTCCAACACTGTATATCACTGATATCTGAAACTGCTTTGCTAGCCCATCTGGCTTCTTAAGTAAGTGGCACCCTTGAGCCATACCTTACAGAGGAATGAAATTGTTCCTGTTCTGTCTGATGCACAGTTTGTTGGTTAGCCAAGATGCTAATGAGATCACAACTATAGAATTAAATACATTTTTTCTGTTCTATGACCCCAAACTGAAGTCTTTGCTTCTCCAACCATCTCTTAGGCATATGCCACTGGTCCTAAGGACACCTGGTCACCATTATTGGCCATTATTGGACTAAGAGCACCACAATGGAGAAACTGCCGCAGCTCCATGGATAACATGATGGGTCATTATAATCCCCTTCCTAAATTGATAAGAATGCATTTTACCACAGTCCAGGAGATTGGATTAAGGCAATTCAAAGATGATATAAGGAGACGAATACTTATAAGAACATACAGATACTTCCCTGGTAGTCTAATGGTTAAGAAAAAAAAAAAAAAGAACATACTGATACACAACTCCAAATTGTTTAGAAGTGTAACAAAATATTCCATAAAAGAGGCAGAGACAGACTCATCTGCATAATCTTAGATAAGTCACCTTCACTTCACCAATCTGTAAGTTTCCATATCTGTAAAAGAGTGAGTGAGGTGATTAAGTATAAGTGGGTATAGAGGGGACTGCAGCAAACAGGACAGACCATGCTCTATTTGAAATTGGCAGTCATTACTCAGCTCTAACTGATTATTTCCATGTGAGAATGAAATAAATATATTTCCACTTTACAAATGAGAAAACAGAGTCATCGGTTGATCAAGATCTATTTGGCCCCACACTCTGTTCCTAACAACCACCAGTACAGTAGATTTTTGCCTGCCAATCAGCCATTCCTCCTTCGTCAGGTATTGGCAGCTTGATTCCCCTTGGGATTTTCTCTGTACACTTGATAGGGGCAAGATTGACTCACTTCTACCTCCAGGGGTAAGATACATCAGGGCTGGCCAATCAGAGCAACAAAGCTACCTGAACACTATGATTGGCTCAGGAATAATTAAGTGACACAAGCTTGGCAAACCATAGTTAATTAAACTTAATCTTGTGCAATCTGGTGCAATATTGGGGGAGAGAAGTGCTCTCTTCCCAGTGGGATCCCAGAAATGAAAGGCTAAAAGCCTGGAGCTGCTGGCCACTGTCTTGTTACCATAAGGAGCATGCCTGTGGAGCCTACAGAGAGGAAAAGAATGCAAACATGGTGAGCCAGCTATCAATTTATTGCCTCTCAGCTTGAAATGCACCCTTTATTGCTTGCTCAGCAAAAATCTAGATGGGCCCATACATATTTCTTGTTTACTAGCTGTCATGATGTTAAACTTTGTCAGTAGAAGGCACTGGAGAGACACTGCAGAAGATAAGGGTTTTGCTTCCTGGTTCTAGTGTGTTCACTGGGAGAAGGTGCTGCTTCTCCAGCATCTAGCTGTCACAAGCTGATAACTTCTTTAGCACCTGGCTCCCTCAACACCAGCAGTTTACCCAGGGACCTCCCTCAGATACCTTCAGTGAGGCACCTCCCCATGAGTGGCTTTCCCCAGCATCCCGGGAAACAAATTTACAGCAAGTTCCAGGGAGTAGAATTTCAGCAAGTTCCACTCATACTACATAACAGCAATTTCTCTGTCAATCAGTGAAACACAGCTCTACCCTCTTCAACAAGTTCTGGATCTCAACTTGGGGCAGGGAGGCTGGAGGTGGCAGGTTCTTCCTTAGGTGCTCTGTCTCAGCCCTAGGGTGAGTAGTGCTCCTCGAATCTGCTATTCCTGCATTTACATTTCTCCTTACTCCTTACTAGTCAATCCATTGGTACACCGATCCCAGACATAGTTAATAATTCTTAAAATTAAACTTTTCCTGTTCAAGTGATCATGTGGCTTCTCTCTCCTAATGGAACTCTGAATGACACAGATGGCAAGTGAGACCAGGCCCTGATGGCACTGGATGAGCCTGGATCTAGCTGGGTCAGAAGCCACCTCTTCCTCCGGACTTTTCAGTTACATGAACCAATACTTTTTTTTTCTTTACTTGAGCCATTTTGGAGTTGGGTTTTCTGCCTCTGTCAAATGAAAGAATCCTGATTACATAAGCCACAAAAGGAGAATAAACAAGGGAACAAAAAATGTTTATCCAGTAGAGTCATCTTCTTAGGAGACAGAACTATGTGAAAGAAGAATTTCAATGTTACAGTGAACTTGAATTATATGACTGTGATATAATTCGTCATATGATGATCAAATTAGGACCAATGGGTGGAAGTTACAGACAGACAGTTCATTGTGACATCATGAGGAAGAAACTTCCAGCAATTCAGTGTTTAAAAATGGGATGAACTGCCTTGCCCAGTTGTGAGCACCCTCACCTTGGAAGTGTCCTGAGACAAGGGATGACAGCCACTGTCAGGTATGAGGTATGCTATGGAATTGGGAGGGAATTGCAACTAAGTGACCTATAAAGTCCCTCCCAAATCTAAGATTCTACTATTAAATATAATAGTAAATTCCTTAGCCCAAATGCTAGCAGATGGTCCCAGTTAAGAGAAAACCAGACAAGAGCAACATTGTGCATTATGTGAACCACTTGGGAACTTTAGGTACTGACGTCTATAATCATCAGATGCAAAGAAAATGGACTAAGTCACCAGACAGGGGTATTTTAATAAACACTACTTTGTCCTGTTAAGAACACAATGTATTGCATGAAAAGCAGGAAAGCAATTACTATAAATAAAATCATTCTAAAAATAAGCATATTAAACACTTGGTTTTAATTTGACTCAAGCATATTTACCTGACTCAGAACTAGATTGTTTAAATAAGTAGGTAAATGAGAAGTGTTCCAAGATCGGCTTAACCCAAGATATAGAACATTAAGCTGGGAGGCAGCCAACACTGATTCTATTCCTGCTTTTTATAGTGACCCTGGGGCAAGGGAAGTGGGGAGGAAAGAAAGCAAAGGATCTTGATTTTGCTGAGCTTTGGTTTGTTCAACTAAAAGAATAAACAAAGCAATAGTCACACCTACAACAAAAGTATGTGAAAGTTAAACAGGAAATACCTGCGAAAATAGAAAACAATGTATTAGTCTATAGACACAATAGATAACTTTGAGTCAATTTTTTTATGCAAGGGTTTCTGGATGTAAATTATACTGAAAGCTGCATCATTTAGCCAATATTTCCCAGCATTTTCTAAATTAATATAACTTCTAAAGATGTCCAATCCAAAACTACCTAGTTCTGGTATACAAGATAAATTGGTTTTAACATAAGCAAACATAGAAAGTGAAACTAAAACCTATAGAAAATCAGTAAAGCAGTGTATTCAAAGGCACAATATATACATTCAGGAAGTCAGAGGCAACTTTGTGTCTGACATTATATGGAGCAGTTCTCTAGACCAAACATTTCAGCAAATCAGATCATTTCCTTTTCACTATCAATAATATTTTTCCTTTTCTTTAAAAGGTAAAAAATCCACCCACTGCTCCATCACAGTTTTTGTGGAGCAGAACTTGCTTTCAAGTTAAATTATTTGCTTTGTCTTCTATTTATTATTGTTCTATTTATTTTTTGCATGCAGACAGCATCCTGAGGAGGAAATCATTTTTAAAACATAATTCTTACGGATATCCTCATTTCAGGAACATTTTGTGATTGTCCATTTATTCCTTACACAAAGTGAACTAAGGCAGGAATGGATTAGGAGACAAAAACGTAGGAAGAGCCCTGAATTGAAACTACAATTTGGCTTGCCTAATCATTTTAAATCCATTTCTAGGTGAGATAGACATCATGTTCAACTCACCCCAATCCTCAGTATGATTGAGGGGTCATTATCTGCAGCCCAGACCAATGCAAAAGGGCCTAGACATGTCTGCAGATGTTCTCCTAAAGCCTGGGGCAACAAACAGGGCACCAGAGAAAGCATTTAGAGGCTAAACTTGCGCTAATGGAAGATTAATTATTTTAGAGGCACTTACAGATGCTCTATTATAGGAAACGCTTTCAAGATGAGACAATGGAAATGGCATAGTTAGGAATGAGGAGAACTGAACTTCTGGATGGCTGCGTGCTTCAGCAAGCCCCAGTGAAATGAACGCCTGGGCTCTGTAACTGGGAGTGAAGAGCGTGAAAAGGTAGAACATTTGAAAGTCTGGTCTCCAGAGGCTGCCTCGAGCGAGCTCTCTTCTGTTTAGGGTAAGAAGAGCACTAGGAAGGCACTCCTTGTATCAAGTCTTTGCATGAACTATCAGCAATTCTGGACAGACAGCAGAAATTGGGGTGGGTGGAGAAGGTGGAGGAAGGCACGGATGAGAGTAGCCGTTTTTGTTGGCCGGGTGGAAGCCCAGGAGAACTGGTGGTCACTGGTGGTGGCCCAGAAGAATACATCCTGAGAAGCCAGCTTTCAAGAAAAATTAATCTCTCCAGATTGGGATGTCCAGTGCTCTAGGCATCTGTCTGCCAATTCTGAATGCTCAAGATGTAGCAGTAGACATTAATTTTGCTTATTCTGTTAAGAAAATTCACTTTTGGGAAGCAGAAGAGACTCCAGATTAAAACATCATCACTAAGGCATGAGTTGCTCTCACCTGAAACCCTTTATAAACAAGGAGCTATAGGAAATAAGGAACCTCCCCTCACCTTTTTAATATACAACAGAAACTCCAGACAAAATCATCCAAAACCAACCAGAAATCTCCCTCAAACACCTGCACGCCACCCTCTGCTGCAGCCCAGGCCTCGACTTCAGAAAACGAAGTAGGCCCTGGTAATGAGTCATAGGCCTAGAGATCTCTCACTAGTGACAGATGAGCCACCACCTAGGAGGAATTTGCAAGGTACTTCACAGTCAGTCATCAGATCCTAGGTTCACCAGTGCTTTGTAGCTTAGAGATTAGGTCTTTGGGGAGTACGCCAACTTCTAAATGCTTAATTTTCGACTGAAGGGCCAACAACATAGGCAGAAGATGGATTCTGTAAATTAATGACTGTACACTATTCTACATCCTCGATGGTTGAACATTTATGTTGTTTCCAATTGTTTGCTTTTACCAATTAGGCCATTACCAATAAGGGAAGTATCTTCAATATTTCAAATTGAGACGTCTACATTTAATCTTTTCGTTACTCATTCTTAGCTTCATTTCATTTGTAGTCAAGAAATGTGGCCTCTATAATTCTCCATTTGGAAATTTGAGGCCTAGTGCATCATATATTTTGGTAATTTCCCATGGACACTTGAAAAGAAAGCTCATTCTCTCTAAGTTCATAATACACTTTTAAAATGGGCAATATATCTTTAGGCTAGCAGTTTGAGAAAAAAATAAAAAATAAAAAAATAAAAAGGGCAATATATCCAGCCAGAAATAACAATACAGAAATGATTTTGTTCATGGCCCCAGGGGCTCCCTGTTAGCCTCCGTAGGTGGGATTCCTTTAGCATCGCTACTCACCAGCTGCCACGGTCCCAGGTGAGCCACAGAGGCCTCCTTCACGTGAAAGTATACAATATCTCTGCTTCCACCTTGGCAACTGCAATAACAACAGCAACAGCAGAACCAACTCCTTCCTGCAGTTTTTCTTGTAAAAAAATACAAAATTGGACCTGCCTGTTTTTGCCCCATGGAGACTCAGGTAATGAACCTGGTATGGCAGTTTTGAAAAAAGTCAGTGTGGACTAAGGGCTGAGAGAAAATGATAAAAGTGAAAATGTCACAATATGATCTAATTTGAATAAGATAGTTCCAATGCTTTTGCAAGATGTTCATAGACTTTTTAACAAGACATACATCCTTGAAGTATTTTCAGAATGAATCCAGTCTCCTCTGCTTACCAGCTATGAAACTTCGAAGTACAGTTTCCACTCCCATAAAATGAGAAGAATAAAATGCTAGCCTCATAGAGTCATAGGGAGGCCTAAGTGGGCTGACCTTCCTGGTCTCTGACTGCCCCTGCACTCTGCCCTGGGACTCAAGGGTTAATTGCGTTTAGATTGCCACTTTGATAAGAGAAGGAGGCCACTGGGCACAAGGTGTGGCGGAAGATTACTGACTCAGATCCCTTTTCCCATTAGAATAACCCCATCTCACCCCACTCTTATGTCCTTCCTTCTCCAGCAGTACAAAGGTGACCATCTTCCTGGCCGGCTCCACCCTAAGTCTCTGGGTGTGTCACACCACCTGTTCCCCTCATTCAGCCCTGAAGCATATTGTACAAAGTAAACACAGAAGCCTGCATGTAAGAGGGAAAGAATCCTCTATAAACATGCATCAGACTCAAACTTACAAAGTCCATGTCTTTTTCTTTTTTGTCTCCTCAGGTGCCAACAGAAAACTCAGGAGAGGATCAATAGAAAGATGTGGAAAATTTGGGTAGGGTGGCCAGAAAGGTGTAATTCAGTGAAGGAAGAAAAATGTGCACCCTTTGAAGGGAAGATGTGTAGCAATCTTATCACTAGCTAACATTCACTGAACACTCACCATGTGTTAAGAATTGCTTTAAGAACATTGCATATATTATCTAAGCCTCACAACCATTGACCTAAGGAAAGAAACTGAGGCAAAACTAATACAGAGAGTTTATCTGGACCAAGGTTGAGGATGCACCTAGGACACACTTCCATGTTGCCTTGAGGAGTGGTCCGTCCCGCCTCTGTTATAGGCAGGGATTTAAAGGCAAAAAGGGGACAAAGCATGGTCTGACACAAAGTTGTTTGACAGGAATTCTCATTGGTTTACAGAGACCACGTTGATTAGTGATTCGCCATACCTTGTTGAACTAAAAGGTCTGAGTCATGGTGTCCAGCCTGTGGTGTTTTATGGCTACTTGGCATTGGTTAGTCTAGAGTCCACATAGCAAGTAGCTTTAAGAGGTAACTAATCGAACTCCTAGCACTTTGGGAGGCCGAGACAGGGAGGATTGCTTGAGACCAGGAGTTTGAGACCAGCCTGGGTAAGAGTGGGACCCCGTCTGTACTGAAAATAGAAAAAATAGCCGGGCATGGTGGCATGTGCCTGTAGTCCCAGCTACTCGGGAGGCTGAGGCAGAAGGATTGCTTAAGCCCAGGAGTTTGAGGTTACTGTGAGCTAGGCTGACGCCACTGCACTTTAGCCCTGGTAACAGAGCGAGACTCTATCTCAACAAAAAAAACGAGTAATTATTTAGCTCAAAGGGAGAGTGAGATGTGATTACTGTCACACCCTGTCACATTTCAGTGCCTCTCTGGGCCTGATAATTAAAGGGGACTCGCATTCATCAGATAAAATATTTTTCTTTCTAAAGATAGGTATTATCACCCTGATTTTGCTGATAAGGAAGCCGAGGCATAAAGTAGATTGTTCAAGGTCCCTAAACTAGTGGTGGGGTCAGAATGCAAACACACCAAGGCTGACTCTAGAACCCAAGCTACCTCTGTGCTCCACCCCGACACGGCCCCCAACTTCCTAGGAATTAGAAGAGCTACCCAGTGAGAAGTATAAGATGAGCGCCATGGTTATGAATTTAGTTGGAACTAACTCAGTGAACTCAACATATGTTTCCTATAATTCAGATTCTTAGGGGCAAATGTGCTAATGAGATTGAAGATCAGCAGAGAGACTGGATTTATTTTGGATACTATTTCTGCAAATGTAAGGATGGATATAGGACTTTGTATTGACTTCAAAAGGCTTCGTGAGATATTAAATAGCTCCGGTAGAAAATGCTGACCCATTTGGGGTCTGGCCTGGAAAAAATCAGTGTGGAATCAAAATGTGTCAAAGTGGAACCTGAAGTTAACTACATGCCAGATAATTTCATGTAGAGACAGAGGAAGACACACAGGTGTGATTCAAAACTCTGAGTGCAATGTGAAGTTGGGAACAGTCCCGAGGTAAATGAGTAAGGCGTAAATGTGAAAGGTGAGTGACGTCTACTGTTTACAGTTCACATGCAGTTAGGCAAATTGTCCCAGAGCATGATATAATAAAAAAGAGGTGGGCAGAGTTGCACTTGCCTTAAAGGCATTGAGAAAAAGGAACAATTGAGTTATTTTCTTCTGCCTCAATAAATGCAGGCAGGGGTTTTTAGGGGAAAAGAGAGAATACTGTAAGAGACTGAGGTTTTCTGGAAGAGCTTCAGGATGAAAATAAAGGAGATGGATTTCAGCTGTGGTGGGTTTTTGGCAAATGGAAAGATGACCCTCATAATATTAAACAATGAACAAACAGGGTGGTAAGAAACAGTAGGGACAGGAAATGAGAGGACCATGAATCCACTTTGTCTCAAGCCTGTAGAGGAGGAATACGGGGCAGAGGGGACCACCCGGAGGAGTTAACAAGGGACAGGTAAGGCAGGATAAGAGTAGGAGTTTCATTATATGACACTCAAGTCTCCAGGAAAGAAATTTGGAACACAGAGCTGGAGACAAGAATAGAACATGAGATAAAAGCAGCACCTGAGAAGTTGAAAACAAGAGAAGGCAAATTTAGAGCATGAACTACAGAATGAAGTAAACACAATCATACAGATATTAACATTATCATACTGAAGTAGCAGGTGGGGCTGGGGTGCTTAAGTGGCCTAAGAATGCAAAATTCTAAAGATGGAGTTTGAGGGAGGAGAACCCTGAGGTGATACCACTTCCTGTGCACAGAGACAGCTGTGGGGCTCTCCCTATAATGGGTTGTCTGGGAAAGGGGGCACATTGGGTAGAACCAGATGAGATCCTGAATATTTAATAAGTATTACCCACCCACCATTCAGAAGAGACACCTGCTGAGGTGCAGGGTCCTGGAAACCCCCAACCCCATTCCAGGCCCCCAGAAGTGTGGGAAGGCATTTGGGGGAGGGGCTTGGAAGGGCCTGAGGTAGGAGACCCTCAGGGCTGTGGACATTTACCCAACCAGTAGAAAAGCACAGTAAAACCCCATAATAGTATGATAAGTGGAGTCTAATATTAAAACATAAAACACAGGTCCCATTATCGTGAAAATGAAAATGATATTTTTCAATTTGTTTGGGGCTTCCCAAAAAGCACTAAGGTAGGGAAACAGTCTGTGCCCAGCTGACCCCACCCTGAACTGAGCAAACGTAAATGATGACCAGGCAGTGAGTTAGTGACCCTGCCCATGCTCAAGATAGGAATTTGGGCCCACTTGAGAGAGAGGTGCTCATGGCCTATGGTAGCATTTCCAGTCTGCCTTAGGGATGGTTTCACTGGGTTTGAGGCAGTGAGTGCCTGGCACAACTGGACCCGTAACTTCTTGGAGAATTACTGCTTCCACCCGCTATGCAAAGCTCTAGGGTTTAAGAGTAGGTTCGAGGCCGGGCGCAGTGGCTCATGCCTGTAATCCTAGCACTCTGGGAGGCCGAGGCGGGTGGATCGCTTGAGGTCGGAGTTCGAGACCAGCCTGAGTGAGACCCCGTCTCTACTGAAAATAGAAATAAATTATCTGGACAAATAAAAAAATATATAGAAAAAATTAGCCAGGCATGGTGGCGCATGCTTGTAGTCCCAGCTACTCGGGAGGCTGAGGCAGTAGATGGCTTAAGCCCAGGAGTCTGAGGTTGCTGTGAGCGAGGCTGACGCCATGGCACTCACTCTAGCCCGGGCAACAGAGTGAGACTCTGTCCCAAAAAAAAAAAAAAAAAAAAAGAGTAGGTTGGAGATATAAGCCATAGAAGAGAAAATCCTATTTATGAAAAGTGAAAATATTGACAATTCCCTTCCCTTTTTTTCTTTTATATACAGTTTATACTCTCTCTATATTTCTTCTACATAGAGTAATACTGGATGAGAATTTCAAAGGAATCTTCAGAAAAGTCATCTGGCTGAAAATAACCTAAAACTGACTTTGGAGGCCAAAGCCTGAGATCTCTATGTGAGAATACAGTGTCTAAATCTCCAATATACATTTCAAAGAGGGGAATGGGCTGCAAAATCCAGAGAAGGGACGGCCCCTGCACACCCATCCTGGGGGGTTACAAAGTGTGGGAAACAGCCTATGGGGAAGGCGTCTTTGGGGGTTGGGAAGGAGGGTAGTCGGGGTAGAAGGAAGCAGAATCTAGACAGGCGATGGGAAATGGAAGAATGTTCAACTCTTGCACAACTTGGGAAAGGTAACGACTATGACCTTCTAGTTTCAGTTTCCAGAGGGAACCTGGAAAGAACCCAGAATGGACAAGGGGCAGCCTCACGTTAGGACTCCATCCAATGGCCACGCCTGTCCCTCGCCAGCACTGCCGGGCCTCTAGGGGTCCAGGATGGGCGTGGCTTAGCGCAGCCAGTGGGAGGCTGTCAGCCCAGCGGGGTGCCAGGACTCTGCAGTCCCTGCAGCCCTGAGGTCATCGGCAGACCCCCAAATGGTGGCATGGTGGCAGCCACAGTGCAGGCAGCTGGCTGTGGACGACGTCCTGGTGGTGGGGAGCGGCTGGCCCAAGGCGCCAGGCCCAGCGTGGCATCTGCAGGGTCTGCTACTCCTAGAGTATTTCTGAGCAGCTGCTCCTCTGCTACTGGGAGACAGCCCAACGGGGCAGGTGGAGGCTGAAGTTTCCTCAATTAGCTGGAGAAAGAGGGAGATCCCACTGTCTTGAGAAACAGGGGCGTTTGTGGTAACTGTGTATGTGCCACTCCCTGGCCCTGAACCAAATGTGCAAGAAAGACTGGAGGTTGTGAAATGTACGGGGAAGACACTGGTTCTGTGCCAAGAGTGGAAATGAAGGTCTCCAAAGCCAGGTGATGGGTCAGCTTCACCCAGGACGTTAGCAAATGTGCGTTAGAACAGAAAGAAATGAAAAATAAAATGTTAAAATTAAATAGAAGGACAAGAGAAAAAAGTGTGGACCTCTTTTCGTGGAGGCACAGAATGGTGAGAAATATTTTTAAATGTTTTAAAATAAAAGCCCCTAAGGAAAGGAGGAAGCCAGTGAAATGTTTTCCACTGCAAATAGAGTTCTGGCTGCACAGAAGTTTAAATGGAAGGCACGGACTGAGGAAACGGGTAAAAGAAATGAGCCAGCAGCCAGAAAAATGCCAAAAAAGCAATTGCCACGGCGAAATGATGGGATGAGGTAAAGGCCGGGAAATGGGAGGGGGAACTTCAGGCATGAAGAATCAGAGTCCTACTCCAAGAAAGGAAAAAGTACAAAGAATTACAGATATGGCGATAGAAAATCTTTGGATAGCAGAAAAGTGGATACTTTTAAATGTATAAGAAGCAACCAGAAAAAGGAAAAAAAAAAATTATAGGAAGGAGAAAAGGGAAGACGGAAGTGTAGAAAGTTGTATTTGACCCCAAGTGACTCCCACAAAATGCAAGTGGTGCACCCAGTGGATGGCTCGCCCCTCTCCCGGGAGATAGTGCCACCACCTCTGCACCCCTGGACCCCCTTTAGGGACTCTAGGGTGTATCGACCTGATGGCCACGGGAAAGGGCACTCCAGAGGACGAGAGGAAGGAGGGAGGCATCTCTCGTCAGGTTTGGCTTCCCACCAAAGGATTAGGAGGAGGGTTTAAGGGAAGGAGCCATTTCTGCCTGGGTTGCTCTTTCTGAGAGCAGGATTAGGAGAAGCAGGGATTAACTGAGGATTGGGTGCTGTCATGACAGCAGTGGGGCCAAGCAATGGGGCGTCCATGGTAACAAATGAAAACAGCAAAGTGGGTCTGGGGTTGTCACTGGTAGGAATCAGTAACTATGATTGTGATGACTATTATGAGGGTTATTCTGTTAACTTTGTATCTGGCTTTACCTGTCTCTGTCCTCTTAGCCTGATTAAAAGTGGGGCTTCTTTCTTCTTTCTCAGTTTGAGCTGATTTTTATATTTTCGGTCTCTGTCTGTTTTTTCTGTTTCAGACCCATGTTTTGGCCAAGGGTAGACAGGACATTATTCTGTGAGATCTAGATTTTCAGAACTATAGGCAATTCAGAGATCAGAGCCTAGAGCTAGATGTAAGGAAGCTTGTAGTTCCTGCTGTACAAACTGTGGCTTATGGGACAGGACAATGGCCACACATTAGCATTTAGGGCTCTGGAGGTCACACATTTGAATACCACAAGGCAGACAAATACTAGGAGAATAGATTATGATCAGGGTGTGTAGTTCATTTCTAAACCAAGACACAAGTTCACTCAAATTATACCAAGAGGACAAGTACCATCCCCAATCTGCAGAACCTGCAGATCCAGATATGGGCGTATTAGGCAAATTACCTAATCTGATTTCCATGTCTGTTTCTTGAATCTTTTTAGTAATGTTGAAGAGTCTTGAGAGGCCTGTGGAAATGCAAGTACAGCATTCTTTTGAGAGGCCTCTATGCTATCAAGAACGGTTCTATTCCCAGCCACCACCTGTCTGACTTTATGAACCGCCTAGATGAGGTTTTCTATGACCATGGTGACACTGGCAGGCTCTACTGCTAGTGAGAACCATGTTCTCATTCTTCAGGCCTTTTGTAAAATGTAGAAAGAGGCATAGGAGAAGAAAATTCCTCTTGAGTAAAAGTTTTTGAACTCAGATCAAAGTTCAATTTTTCTCATGCTTGAATCACATTATCCAAAGACCTCTTTTTCCAAAAAGGGAAGTTTATGGACCAAATGGACCCTGGATGATGTCAGGGCCTATCCTGGAGGCAGGCATTAGTTTACCAAGAAAAAAGATCCCCGTCCAATTGGCAAGTAATAGCCAATATACTTTTATGCTACAAATCCAATACCAGTTATTAGGGGCCATTAGACTTTGGCCAAAATACTCCTAAGGAGTTGTCAAGTGGTGTCCTAATGTTGTGCATCTTTATCACATGTGACTCAGGCCAACGATGTTTTTAGTGTAGAGATCATCAGGTACATCTAAACCAAAATTACATAGGCCTGAGCCTACATGCTATGCCTTTTTAAAATAAAGTCTGTAAAAGTAAGACTGCCTCTAACTATATCTATTCCCCGGTTCTTTCCCAACTTCTATTTCTATGAAAATTTGGTTACAAAACCTAAATCCCATGATAGGTACTCAAGTGGTGTTTTGATACAAACAGGAACCCGCTGTCTGTAGGTCTGACCTGTGAGAAGTTTTATATTTCTAGTCGTCTCACCTACTGCAGTGTTTGCTATCTGACTCTCTGAGCATGAGAGTCCAATGACCTAGGGAGCCAAATGAACTGGCACCAAGTCATAAAATTGGTACCAAAGGAAGCTGAATGACACCCATTGGAAAGTGGTATCAATATGTTTTAGGCTAACTATAGACAGGTGTTGATCTGAAGAACAATATTAAGGATAAGGTACAGGCTTTTTTTTGTTTTGGGGAGGGGTTGCTTTTTTTTTTTTTTTTTTAAGAGACAGGGAAGGTTTTGCTCTGTTGCCCAGGCTAGAGTGCAGTGGCACCATCTTAGCTCACTGTAGACTCAAACTCCTGGGTTCAAGTGATCCTCCTGCCTCAGCCTCCCAAGTAGCTGGGACTACAGGCACGCACCACAACACCCAGCTAATTTTTTTTACTTTTAGTTGTCTGGCTAATTCTTTCTATTTTTAGTAGAGATGGGTCTCACTCTTGTTCAGGTTGGTCTCAAACTCCTGACCTCAAGTGATCCTCTCGTCTCAGCCTCCCAGAGTGCTGGGATTACAGACATGAGCCACCACAGCCCCTAGATCATGCAATTAATGCATTAATAAAAAAGCACATATTTACTATATCATAAACTTTTTAATATTTTGATAACTATTTTTAAATAAAACTGACTTCCTTTTTTTCCTTCTAAGTTCACATCAGACGTGGGTAATGTGCTGACATCATGACAAGGTTTGAGGGAGGCACATCTCACACATGAAAGTGAAAACTCAATCATCACACTTATGAACTACCAAAGGAGCAAACTGGCTTCCTTTACAATCCTGTTTGTTTTATGCATTTAAAATCATTACTCTGAGAAAGGGTCGAAAGGTTTTAACAAAGGGAGCCGTAGCACAAAAAACCTTAAGAACTGCTGTTCTAGCAGAATAAACACAGAGAAGAGCGAAAATTAAAATTCAAGAATAATATGAAAAAGTCCTATGAATTATTAAGCACATTTAAAGGGCTCAAGAATTAAACTGATGTGGTCCTATTACAAAATAGCTATTAATAGATAGATAACTTGTCATGATAGCTAGACTGACAAATGCTACAGAACAGAGTTCAAAGCAGACCACGTACAAATAACAATGTAATATATGATAAGGATAGAGCCCCGATTCAGTGGAGAGAGGAAGAATTATTTACCACACGAAGCTAGGACAACAGGCTTGTTGTGAGGGATCAAAAAAAAATTTTAGCATCGCCTCACATAATTTACTAAAATTAATTCCATTTAGATTGAAAAGTTAAATGTAGAAATGAAGACAGATAAAACCCTGAAAGAATGCTAAGGAAAGTTTTCCCCACAGGAGAGATACTAATTCATGAAACAAGAAATCCAAACCATTTCATAAATTCTAGATATCAGTCTGGAAATCACCTGGTACATCAAGTACCTCTAAGCAGTCCTGAGCAGGAGGAAATGATTCGACAGCACGAGAATGAGGCTGGGCACGAGGACCTTGATATTAACTCCTCTTGCTGCCACATCCAACGGCAGCAGCACAGAATCCACCCATTTCCTACCACGGCTGCACTATTCATTCTTCTCTGGTTTCCACCCCATGCTTGCTATTCCTCTTACTTCGGTCATTTCCAAGGGCTTCAGCCCTGTCTCTTTCTACAATCTCTCTTCCTTTGTGCTGATTAATTTCACGGTCTTTGTGCTCTTGAGTATCATCAGAGCCCCTGGACCATTAAAAATTTTCCCTACCGCCACCGTTCATCATCAAGGCCACTGACCAGTGTGTCAGGGAGGTCAAGTAAGCTGACCCAGATCTATGCAATGAAGGATGCAGGACTCTATGTAAACTCCCAGAAGGCAGAAGCTGCGCCTGCTTTTGTTCACTATTGTATCCCCAGAACCTAGGACAGTGTGGCCACCAACATGCTCTCTCAGTATTTGTGGAAGGGATGCATGAAGAAGTTGAGGATGAAAGGTCAGCACTCTGTCCTTGGGTGAGGGCCATGAGGGCTGATGTCGGGTGAGGGCACAGTGGACTAACTTAGACACCAAATCCTGGGCCAAGGCTCTGGTTGCTGTGCTGAGAAACAGTTCACCCCAAGAAAAGAAAATAACTTATTTCTTCATAGAACAATAATTTTATCCCTTCAAAAGTCAGTCTTTATTTTCCTCCATTAAAAGCTTGACTAGTCCTGTAGTTTAATTATTGTGAAGAAATTTCCTCCTTGTCACCTGGTTTTCTCACTGAATGTCCCGACCAGCGGGGCATACAACGCAGGGGTGCGAGGAGGACTACCTGCTGCTGGTGAAAGAAAAGAGACAAGAGACACACAAAATGGGGGCAAGACAAGATTCTGATCAAGCCCCAAAATTTTATTGCTGGGTGGCTGCTTATATGCACTGTAACGGGGGAGGGTAGGAATAAGGACTCGTGGCAGCTGCTGATAGGAGGAAGGGTGGTGGTGTGATATGAGACGAGGGAGTGGGAGGGGTGTTACAGGCTTTGCGCGCGCTTTCTTTGTGCAAGAGGGAGGAAGAAGAAGTATGTAAGCTTAAGATGGCGCTTTGTATAAGATGGCGTTTTGCATAAGGCTAAGCTGGCTCCCAACATCTCCTCCCTTTCTGTTTTAAAACAAGAAGGAAGGTGAGCGTTAACCGGGTGAGGGAGCAGGGGCCTGGCTCCTCCCGTGGGTCGTCTGTGCCCACCAGTGATGGCTCTTGGTATCTTTTGGGGAGGAGAGGCAGAGCCGAACTTATTCCAGAGAATAGTAGATACCAACCTCTATGCAAGCCAGGCATGCTCTCAGGGATACCCAGAGAAGGTCGAAATTTTTGTGACCTTCCCTTGCAATACTTTGATTTGCACTCATCCCGGTACTCATACCCCTCTCCTGTGAAGGGAGGGGGTAGACATGTCTCTGGTTAGCATGTCGTCCCCGTAGGGAGGGAGCCGTAGCAATCTTCACCAAAACCATCTTCTACTGCCAGTCGTTGGTAATGAATTTGGATAGGTTTAGCAAGGATAGCATCAATTTGTCCTTTTATGAGATCTGTAAAATGGCGAAATGCCCAGGGTCCAAAGGTTATAAGCAGAAGGAGGCAAAGGAGGGGGCCCAAGATAGGGAGAAGGTAGGGGAGGAGTCCGTTAAGTCCAGTCCAGAGTGGGTTTTCAAATAATTCTTTTCTTCGTTTGATGAGATCTTCTTGTAATTTTTTGATCTTGTCTCGGACGATGCCAGACTTGTTGGCATAGAAGCAGCACCGTTCCTGTAAGGCTAAACAAATGCCTCCCTGTTCCGCAGTTAGTAAGTCTAATCCTCTGCGATTTTGTAAGACAACCTCAGCCAGTGAATCAATTTGGTCTTGTAGGTCATTGATGGTCCCAGAAAGAGTTTGAACATCATTGATTAACTGGAGGGATAACTTATTATAGGTGTGGGTGGCAACCCCGACCCCTGCACCTCCAGTGGCCATAGCAGTTGTTATACCCAAACCTATAAGTAAGGGAATGGCCTGGAGCGCGCGTCGGTGACGCCCCACCGCCAGGTCAAAACTAGGGCGGGGGACAGGTTCTTCCCCGGGGATGATGGAGATGTCAGGGAGGAGGCTCGCTAAAATGCAGAGGCCTGTCCAATTGGTGGGGAGTACAGTGTAGGCGAGGTTGCCCCCACAGACAAATACCTGACTCGGAGGAGAGCAAACAGGGGTGGAGATGTTGGTTATGGTATGGCAGTTAGAGAAGGTAATAAATCCAACCTCAACATTGTAAGAGTTATTTTGAAATGGTCCTTGGAGGCAACCGGAGGAATTAAAGCCTGAAGGTTGTACTCTGAAAGGGGGTGAGAATGAACAATTGGTCTTATCGTCAAGGGGCATGTAGGAAACGTTATAGGTGGGGATCGCGGTAGGCAAGGGCGTACCAGAGGTCATGCATAGCCAGCAATCTTGTGCAAGGGAGGGATTAGTGGTATTTAATAGAGAGAATGTGGCTTTGAGAATATTTTGTGTCTGTGGGTCTAGAGCAATATCTCTGGGTTTGGGGAGAGCAAGTGGATGATAATCTAAGAGAGGATATAGGCGTCAGGCAAGTTCCTCTAGGCGGTGAGCGACTTGGGATTGTTTTTGAATGTCGCTGGGGCCCCCACCGTCCGATATATGAATTGGGGCAACGGTGTGCCAGCATACATCCTTTCCAACAGTTCCCAAGCAAGATGCCTGAGCATATTTTTCTCCATCTAAGATACTGCCAAAGGTACCAGGGTAGTTTCTTTCTAAGATGGCAGTGTAATAGGTTTGATTATTAAGGGTGCATAACTGAGCAGAGGTGTAGCAGCTTGAATGGATTGCTGTGTAGACTGCACTCAAACAGCTGCTAGGACAAGGCCCAGGACGGCCCTGTGTAGAGGGAATAATTGTGGGCTTGGACACACAGGTCCATTGTTGTTCTGAAATCCCTGAGTATGTTTGACTATAGGCTAGGTAGGCTATTTTTGAGGAGCAGTCAATTGTTTTAGTATAAGAGGAGGGGGTAATCGTGGTCGTACCTCCACCGCAGTCACAGGGGTTCCCATAGAGGAGTCTTATGAGTTCCTGCGGATTTGGCCGGGGTCCGAAGCTGGCGTATGCGCAGGAGGAGCATATGAGGCGGATAAAGAGGCAGAGCTTCATTGCCTGCAAGGAAGGAAACAAGTTTTCTCAGGGACTTGTCCCTGGATTGGCTGAATTATGTTAAATAATTCTTTTTAATAATTATTTATTATTTATATTATTATTAATAATTATTTTAATAATTATTTCATAATATAACACAATATAATATAATATCACAATTACAATCAGGATCATGATATTACATCAATTATCAATTACATTATCAAATATTATCAAACATTATATCATTATATATCAATTATATAATTAATTTTATAGTCACATATTATATCACACTATAACATGATGTAATATAATATAATCTTTAAATATTTTTTATTGGAAGGCCATGCATTGCCTTCATCTATTGTACCATTATATAGTTACTTTTGTGAAAACATTGTCTATAGTCATTTCTGCATTTTCCATGTTTCTTAAATAACTATCTTGTCTGACAACACATAATATAAAGAGCAATTATGAAAAACAGACATTTACATATACTTCTAAAGTCTTATTGAGAATATCGGGTTGGCATTGGATAAGAAATTATAGGTGCGGAGGCGACAAGAGGTTTTAGGGCTGCCCCGATGGCTACACCGATGGAGTGGGAGGCCCCAACTCCTGAGCATAATTTGATATAATCAGCAAGAGAGCCGTTCCGATGTGGGCGAATTGCTTCTTGGCAGGCGGGGTTGGCGTTCTCGTAAGCTAGATGTTTAAGAAAAACACTTTCGTTTTCTCCTTCCCCAACCAGTCGTTCTGCTGCATCTGTCAGTTTACTGATAAAGTCACAGTATGGTTCATCTGGGCCCTGGCGGATTTTGGCTAGGGATGTGGTGGCGGACCCCTTAGGCGGGAGACGGCGCCAGGCCTTCAAGCCAGCATTTTGAATTTGGGCTAGTAACCCCGGAGGGAAGGCGGCTTGTATTTCATTAGTCTGGTAAGGAGGTCTTCCTAAAAGTTTGTCTCTGGTCCAGGTCCTAGAAGTTCTATTTTCTGCATTGCGTTGTGCTGTTTCTCGGCAATTTTCAACAAAGTCTGTACGCCAGAGGACAAAATCACCCCCGGAAAGGGTGGCACGAGCTAGCATAAGCCAATCATTTGGTGTTAGCCATCGGTCGCTAAGGCCCTCAAGAAGTGCCAAAGTGTAGGGCGCAGTGGGCCCATATAAACTGACCGCACTCTTTAGATCTTTAAGATGTTTAAGATTGAGTCTGCGATATTTTTGTCCTGAATTATGGGAAGAGTCACCCTCAGGCTCCTCTGTGTCAGAGGCCTCCTCCGCAGAGGGCGGGTCCTGGGAGTCAGGGTTTTCTTGTTCCTCTCTCCCTTCCTCATCTATGTTATCTTGATCAGGGGGTCTGGGGGCGCGACTTCGTGTAACTGGAAAGGCCAGTAACGGCCGATCGGGAAGTTTTTGTTTCTTGGATGATGCACTAGAGTTGCCGAGAAGAAGTGAGCCGAGCTCACTCTCAAGAGCTCTAAGCTCTTTAACTAAGCTAATGTGTTCCCGTTTTTGTCTGAGTGTTTCCCTAAGGGAGGAAATTTGTTGGGTTAGAGAAGAATTTATTTGTGGCGGGGGGTTATTTGGAGGACGTGCCTCGGACGCAGGGCGTAAAAGGTTTTCAAACGGTGGAAGTGGTTGAGGGAAGTGATAAGGGGGGGGTTGTGGGGAGCGGAGGGTAACGGATGAAGAACTGGCGCAGTAAGCCGCCAGGGGTCCTCCTCATCATGGTAATGAGCCGCCTGGTCGTCTAAGACTTCCTGGTCCTCAGGAGGGAGCTGATCATCGTGAGGAGGGGAGGAAGTGAGGGGAGGGTATAATTTTGGGACCTTTTTGAGAGTTTCTTTGAGGGGTTCAATATTGGAGTTGTTAGGCTCTTCCGGCATACTTATGGTAACCGAGTGGCAAGCCGAGGGGGGGCGAGAGCTGGCTTTAAGAGCCGCTTCGCCCGTCTGGATTATATGTTTAATGTCCGAATCTTGAGAATGAATTTGTAAAATATCATTAATTAAGTTCCAGTAGGAAAAGGTAGATACAGGGACCTTGCTAGGGCCAAAGGTGCGATAATAGTCATTGAGGCAGTCACCAACCCGTCTCCAGCACTTTTGATCAATGGTGCCCTCTTGAGGGAACCAGGGACAGACATCAGCCAGGAAACTAAAAAAACTACGTAAATCTTTCTTTTTAGCCTTAATTCTGCGTGCCTTGAGGGAATCCTTAAGACCATTAAGGAAGAGCTCATGCGAGCTCAATTCTTGTCCCATTATGATCACCTACTCACCGTTCCGATGTCTGCTGGGGCGGCCAATCCAGCGACGATCAACGCGGAGTCTTATCCCGTGGGCTGATGGCTCACGGGCTCCAAGCGAGCTCTTGGGCTCAGGGGGTGCCCGGCCGGGGCGTCTTCTGAGTAGGTGCCAACAGCGCTGTTCCGTGCCTCGGGCCCCACGTTGGGCGCCAGTTTATGTCCCGACCAGCGGGGCATACAACGCAGGGGTGCGAGGAGGACTACCTGCTGCTGGTGAAAGAAAAGAGACAAGAGACACACAAAATGGGGGCAAGACAAGATTCTGATCAAGCCCCAAAATTTTATTGCTGGGTGGCTGCTTATATGCACTGTAGCGGGGGGAGGGCAGGAATAAGGACTCGTGGCAGCTGCTGATAGGAGGAAGGGCGGTGGTGTGATATGAGACGAGGGAGTGGGAGGGGTGTTACAGGCTTTGCGCGCGCTTTCTTTGTGCAAGAGGGAGGAAGAAGAAGTATGTAAGCTTAAGATGGCGCTTTGTATAAGATGGCGTTTTGCATAAGGCTAAGCTGGCTCCCAACAACTGAATCTTCTCTAATCAATGGTTTTCAAACTTTAATCTTTAGAGACTTAGTACACAAACATTTGATTGGAATGTCAGAGATACTGAAGCTAACGTAATGCTGAAATCATGGCACTCTCTCTTATTAAAACAACTTCACTCATCTCAGTGACTGACCTTTGAAATAAAGAACTGTTATTCTTTTGTGCTTATAAGCTATATTTAGTCTAATGAGATACCCTGAATCTTTTTTACGTATTGCAAATTCTACAAAAGATTTAACTTTGGAAGGGGGTGGTTCTCACCAAAAACTGGAAGCCATCAAGATGTCCGTCAGTGGGTGAGTGGATAAACAAACTGTGGTACAGCCATACAATTGATGCCCCGCTATAGTATTCATCAATAAAAAAGAATGAGTTATCTAGCCAGACAAAAACATAGAAGGATCTTAAATGCATATTGCTAAGTGAAAGAAGCCAGTCTGACAGGGCTGCAAACTGCATGATTCCATTTATATGGCATTGCAGAAGATGCAAAACTACAGAAAGAGTAAATAGATCAGTCCTTGCCAGAGGCTCTGAGGGAGGGGAGAGGGCTTGAATAGGTTAAGCACAGGGGATTTTTTTTTTTTTTTAGGGCAAGGAACTATTCTGTATGATACTGTGGTGGTGGATACATGTCCCTAAGCATTTGTCAAAACCACACAACTTTCTGCACAAAGAATGAACTTTGATGTATACAAGTGTATCAGCTGCAGAGCCACACTGCAGGGAACTGACCCTGGCAGGAACCCTCAGCAGCGTTCTTTCCTCCAGCCATTCCACGATGCCTGTGCCCCACCTCCACCTCTGATTCTCTCCACCTCCACCGCTCCTTCTGCCCACGCTGACTGCTTACTCTGACTTTTTCTCTCCCACTAACGCCCTCCCACCCTATCCCCCGCTTTGGTTTCTGAGTGGCCTCTGTGGTCTCATGGCTGCTGCTCGCTGCCTTCCTTCCGTGGCTCTCAGCTTCTTCCTCCCGCTACTGGCTCCACCTGCTAAGGTAGGAGACGTCACTGGCTTGGCCGCTCCCTCCCCAAAGTTCCATCTCTCTGGGGGCCAGGCATGCACCTGAGACTGGCTTACCTTTGGCTCAGGTAGAAGCACGATGGTGAGATACAGGGCAAGTCCACTAGAGCCTAAGGCTTGCCTCTGGTCACCCTTGCACCCTTGGAGGGGCAGGCACTTCTCATGACCTTTACAGCCCAGAATAACCTCCCCATCCTGTCCCACGATTGGGAGTCCATGCTCCCCTGTCCTGTGCTTCTGTCATGGTACAGTAGTCCCTCCTTATCCAAGGTTTTGTTTTCTGTGGTTTCAGTTACCCATGGTCAACTACGTCCACAGATATTATATGGAAAATTCCAGAAAAAAAGAATTTATAAGTTACAAATTTCATGCCATTCTCAGTAGTGTGATGAAATCTTCCGCCATTCCCCTCTGTCCTGCCTGAGACTTGAATCATCCCCTTGTCCAGTGTATATCCATGCTGTAGACACTGCCCGCCCATTTGTCACTGAGTAGCTGTCTCAGTTATCAGATTCAAAAACAGGGCATATACAGGGTTTGGCACTATTCTGGGCTTCAGGGATCCACTGGGGGTCTTGGAACGTCCCAGCAGATAAGAGAGGATGACTGTACTTACAGGCCTGTGTTGTACGTGCTTTTCTCATTTTTTTCTTCCCAGACCGTAAGCCCCCTGTAATAGTTTGCTAGGGCTGCCAAAACAAATTACCATAGACTGCATGGTACAAACAAGAGAAATGTTTTCCCTCATAGTTGTGGAGGGTAGAAGTCTGGGATCAAGGTGTCTGCAGGGCTGGTTCCTTCTGAGGCCTCCCTCTGTGGCTTGCAGATGGCCGTCTTCCTCCAGTGTCTTTACAGTCTCCCTGTGCTCATGGCTGCGTCCTAATGTCCCCATCTTGCAAGGACATCCCTGGATCGAGGTCCACCCATATGACCTTTTTACCTCAATCATCTCTTTAAAAGCCCTATCTCCAAATACCATCATATTCTGAGATTCTGGGGGCTAGGACTTCAACAAGGACAAAAGCCATGTGTTCTGAGTCATTTTATACCCAGCGCTCAGGGCCATACGTGGCACACGACGGGCACTCAATGTTTTTGAAGGAAGGAAAAGAGAGAGATAAAGAGAAAGAACACAGGTGGGAAGGATGGTTCTGAGTCAGCAGCTTAAAGCAAGATGTGGAAAAGGAATGAGCATGAGCCACGTACAGGAAATACAGAGACTGGCGCGACCGGGGCTGAGTGTTCATTTCGGAGAGCTACTGGAAATGAAGTTTGTGGCGAAGGTCAGGCCCAAGCCTGAAGCCCTGGATGCTCTGCTGAGGCATTTAGAATTTACATGGCTGCCCTCAGAAGTCATAAGCAGAGGAATAACTTGAGGGAAATGACATTTGAATGTCAGTGAAAAATCTAGCATTGAAGAACTTCCACCTAGAGATACACAGTTTTATACAGAATTCCAGAAAACCGTGAATTGTATGGGGAAGGGCAGGAAACTGACTCCAGGTTGATTTTTCTAATGATATAACATTAGGTAACAGGACCATTGAGACTTCATTTAAAAACTGATCCCTGTTATAATATAACCAGGTCAATATTTAGGAGAGGTGAGTCACCACCATTGGTTAGTGCTTTCAAAGAGCCAGAGTCAGCCCCACCAGTCTTCTGGGAGACCCCAGCAAGTGACTCTCTCTTCTTTTATTATTTTGATTGTTGTGTGGTTACCTAGGCCCCCCTTGCACTATCATTGATCTGTGTTTGTCAAACATTCTCTTATGGTAATTCAAAATAATTCAGGGAGGAGTAGGAGAGGGCTGGGATCAAGCAAGATTGGCCTAGAGCTAGTTAAGCAAGAAGATTTCTAAACTCAAGAAGCTGGAGGGGTGCGGTGGGGTTGGAGCTGGCCTCGGGCAGGCCTGGGACTGAGGACTGCAGTCCTTCAGACCCCTCTCCCAGCTGTCTTTGTTTTCTCAGGCTGGCTGAGACAGTGTAGGACTCACATCCTGGGTGGCTGTATCCCTAATTTCCTTTGAAAGGGAAAGAGGACCCTTACCGAACCAACTAGAAAATTCTAGGGAAACACTGATGGGGTCATTTAACCACCCCTGCCCCAAGAGATGCTTATGGTTGATCTGGCTGGGAGATAAAGCCCAAACTTAAAGGAGGGGGTGCTAATCTAGGCTGATAAAATAATAAATGACTGTTTGGGGACATCAAATAAATTGTTTTCATTCCAAGCATTTTAAGGCTGGCCCTGATGACCTGATAGGCTTAATTTTTCTGGATGGTCCTAATTTTATTTAATGTAATTTTTTCTCAGAAAAGATGATTTTTAAGTATATAACTAAAAATGATTTATTACTGTATTATTATTGTACACCTCTGTGAACTTCATATGAATGAATGAATGAATGAATGAATGAATTCACAAATATGAGAGTCATTTGTCAAACCTTATGTCCATGGTTTAGAAACCTGGTGTATTGCTCTACTTAGCACACTAGAAGAATTATCAGAAATGTCCTGACCTTTCTTCTTCTGTCATTTGAGCTCTTTCATTTGTCTGTTGACCCACATGAATGGGATCCTTGTGACCGTGGGTTCTGTTTGTCCACTGTCCAGGTCTCGGGTGTTACTGACCTACCAACAGTCATTGGAGGATGTGTTTGCCTAACAATTGAGAACTAATGTTTCCTATGTTAGACTCTATTTGAGGTGTGGGGTTGCTGGCTGCCTGATAATCATCATTCCAACTTTCTTTGAATGAAACTTTTGGGATTGTAAGGGAAGGAATCTGGAGTTTGCAAAGCCTAATCATAATTCTCCCCTCTTTTAGCTTCAGACTAAATATGAGGCCCTTGATCCAATGGCTTTCTCCAAAGGCCAGGGGCAGGTAGGATAGCTGGAAAGAGGACATCAGGGCAGGAAACTGGTGAGGAAATAAATGCACACAGAGAACACCCACATCTGGGATCAGACAATAGCAGTGAGGGTGCAGAGGAAGAGATGCATCTGAGAAACACTGTGAAAGAAGAATCTATAGAACTTGGTGACGAAGTGGAGGTACAGAGAGAAGAGGAGGGGGAAGTCAGGGATAGCCAAATGGTTTCTAGTCTGCAATAGAGACAGAGGAAATTCTCTGCTATTAGGATAAATGGGGAAGTTAGGGGTAGAGTGTGGACCTGTACAGTTTTAGACATATTGAGATTGGAGGAGATGGAAACCATCTTCATTCAGGTGGTTGAAAATCCAGGGCCACTTTTGGTTAATGTTCAGGAAGGTAAGTGCAGAGGGGTAGTGATAAGGAAAACCCCCATCTATTACTTAGCATAGCAGCCACCAGAGACACCCACCCCTCAAGGAAGACTGGCATCAGCATAAAACTAACCTATTAGCTGGGCCATCAACTAATCTGTTACCTGGCCCATCAGCATAACACTAAACCTATTACCTGGTGTATCAACATAATACTAACCTATTACCTGACACCCTCATCAGCATAATACTAACCTATTACCTGGCCATCAACTAACCTGTCACCTGAGACCCCAGCCCTTGTACCACCCCAACTTAATAAAAGTGGGAAAAATTGGGTAGACAGGGCTCAGAATTTGGTGACGAGACCCCTCTGAGCCCGCTGGTGAATAAACCTTGATTCTCCGTGTGCCGCTCGGTTTGTCCTTGGGACCACCTGCTGTAACACTTGCTGTAACAATAGAAACCCCAGCCAAAGGTCAAACATGTCCCTGGCCCCAGATCAAAGACCAATCTAGTTAGTGGTCAGAGTGTAAAAGCCCCACAAGCCAGTAACAAAAAGGACTCCCAGGTTATTTTGACATACTCTCAAAGCCATACTTGTATGTGGCCCTGAAAATGTTGAAACCAATCAGCTGGAATATATATCCATTTTTTCTTTTTTAAACTTACTATGGAGAATTCTAAAAATATACAAAAGTAGAAAGAATTATATAAAGAACCCCATGTTTCCATTATCCAGCCTCAACAATTATCAGATCATGGCAAGTCTTGTTTCATCTCAACCTTCACTCACTTCTTGCATTATTATTTTGAAGCAAATTCCAGATACCGTATCTTTCACAGTAAATATTTTGGTATGAAATTCTAAAGATAAGGATTCTATTTTTTTTTAAATAAGCCCTATGCCATTATCATGCCTTAAAAATTAACAA
Source organism: Lemur catta (assembly GCF_020740605.2). Classification (NCBI taxonomy): domain Eukaryota; kingdom Metazoa; phylum Chordata; class Mammalia; order Primates; family Lemuridae; genus Lemur; species Lemur catta. Next base: position 62,263,672 of record NC_059136.1, read on the forward strand.
TGATTTTTTATATTGTCAAATATCAAGTCGGGTTCAAACTCCCATTTTTAAAAACAGCTTATCTGAATCAAGACTCAAATTAGGACCACAGATTGGGATCGGTTGATAGTCTTTTAAGTCTCTTTTACTCTTTGGATTTCTCCCCTCCCGCTTCCCCTTCTCCCTCAGCTCCTCCCCGCCCGTCTTGTAATTTATTTTTTAAGAAATGGAGCTGTTAGCCACGCTGACTTTCCCCCCGTCTGGATCGAGAGAGCTCCCCACACTGGATCTGGCCGGTTGCATTCCTTTGGTGTACTTTAACATGTTCCTCTGCCCTCCACATGCCCTGTAAATTGGAAGCTGTGATCGGATTCAGATCCGTTTTTATTTTAGATGTTATGCAGAAAGATACCCAGTGAAGATGGCAGAGGGAGCGACGGCAATGACGGTACCAGCAGGAAATCGCAGGACGTGAGAGGCGTCTGAGGATCAACTCCCGAGAAGGGCGACCCGCGAGGGGCAGGCTGAGCGGACGCCGGGCCGGCGGGGGTTGCGGCCCGGGTGCTCCCGGCGGAGCGCGGTCGCCTCCCTGCAGTCCCTGCCCGGCCCGCGCAGGGGCGCGAGCGCGAGGGGAGGCGGCGTCGCCCGCCGGGCCTCGCCTGCTGAGAAAACGACGGGGCGACCCCACCTCTCTTCTCCGGAGACTTCTGACAGCCCCGGGAGAGAAAGCAGGCGGAGACCGGCTTTGGCCTCCTGAAGCGCAGACACGCGCCTGGCTGGGGGCTCGGGGACCCGCCCTCGCAGCGCCGTCGGGCCGGACGCCGCCCTCGCGCACCTCCGGGCGGCCATCGGGCATCCCTCGGCCCGCGGGGCCCCTCCAGGGGGCCGGGATGGCTAGACGCTGGACGCCCTCGGTCTGGCGAGGCCAGGCGGTGCCCTCCCGGCCCTCAGCGTGCCCATCCCTCACCGCAGTCCCCGCAGCCCGCCCGCCCGCCGGCCTGGCGCCTCCTGCGGAGGCTCACGCTGCCCCGGCCGGCCGGCCCGGAGGCGCTGGAGACGGCCCAGTGGTTGGCTCGCTTTCCCCCGCCGCTTGGCCCGCTCTTCTCTCACGTGCCCACCACCCACTACCCTCCCTGCCACGTGCCACTTTCTTGCTGTCTATGAAGGCATTTGTAGTCGCTCCCGTGCGGGGCCTTCAATGCTACAACTTTTGGACTTTCCCATCCAGCGGCACCGGCCTGAAAGAGCAGGGAGTTGCACCACCATGCACGCATGCCTGGCCTCAGGTGGGTGGATTAGGCCAGCTTGGCCGCAGTGCCCCAGCAGCACCCATGGGGCGGCTCTGCCCAGCCTCAGTGCAGAGGCAGGAGCAACAAGCATTTCTTTGCCTTGGAGAGTTCTAGAAAAAGGCCGAACACAACACAAAGAGGTCCCTTCACAAGGAAATACTGGTCAGGGCTTCTGAGCTCTTACAAGAAACTTGCCAGCTGAGAAACATATCTCTGCTCCCGTTCTCTAACCGTCCAGGCGACCAAAGATCTCAGCGTCAGTGGCTGCTTTGGTTTGACATCTAAGGCCTCTGTTACAGGGGTAACTAAGTTGAGTACCAAGAGACACCCAATGCCACTGGTAAACACCAAAATATAGATTAGTGTACAGGATCCCATAGGCGCAAGCTTGCAAAGTAAGGCTTGCAGGGAATGGAGCAAAGTATAGTTAGGTTCTAATGGGGACAAGGAGGGTCCGGGGGGGGGGCATAAAGTAGAGCACCCCAATATAAAGGCCTTGGGTCTTAGAAGTTGTCCAGGATGGGGAAGGCAGGAGATAAGGAAGGAAAGGAAACTAGCATTTTATTGAGCATTGAGACAGCCACCGTGCTGGTGCTGAGTATGTGCACAGATTAACTTCAGGGAATGGGTGAGGTTGGGGTTAAAATGATTGAAGTGAAAACCAGCATCTTTTGTTACTTCTCTCTCCCTAAGATAGAACCAGTCTGTTCAGAATGAAAGATTTGAAAGAAGCAGATGTGAGTGGAAGGAAAAACCCCAGTGACAATGCCAACACAGCTCAACTTCTCACCAAAAGCCTCCCAAGAGGATCTCAGCCCCGAACAAGGCACAGGGCGTACAGGCGGTGCTGACGATGCAGCTGGTTCTGAGGGGCCCCAGGGCATTAGAGGACTGAGCCCTGGGACCAAAATGACTTCAGCCTGCTGTCCTCAAGATTCCCACAGGCCACATGGCCACCACTTCTTAGAGTAAAGTAGGAAGGACACATGTCCAGTACCATCCAAATTCTTATAGCCTGAGGAATTTTGCCAAAAACTACTTACTGCCAAATGGAGCCAAGCTGGGTATTTCTAGGACATGAGCCATTTTCACGGTGCCCACTAAACAGGGTGCAGCTACCCTGAAGCCGTCAGAGGAGCTGCAAAGGTTGTGGGGATCAGCCCTGGTGAACAGCTGACCTCTTAAATCCGGCTGCAGACACAGGAGCCCCCAGCACAGCCCTGTGGCAGTGGGCAAGTCTGCAAGGCTGGCTGGCTAATGGGGGCCCCTGTGCGGGTGATGTCCGCCTTTTGCGTTAAAATCACCATATGGTGCTAACAGATGCAAAGCTAGCTGGTTTTACTGTTTAAGGAGGGTAGATTTAACTTCCATGTGATCTGGGTTATCACTAATGTTGTTTCTCTGTTATAGAAATAGCTTTTTACTGTTTGTTGTTTTTCTAAAATTATTTTCTGCCTCTGACTAATGCAAACAATAAAGGGAAGGTGATTAGAGTAAAAAAAAAAACATGGGGAAAAATCATGGGAGATGTGCTTCAAAACCACAAACCTGAGAAAAGGGGAAGTGTAGGATAGAGGGTTTTTCTGTTTTTAATTGCAGTTGAATTGCACAGCAAAGACTCATAGAAGGGAATTATGATAACAGAAATTCTCTGCCCAGCTTGTAGTTATTGATACATTTTAATCCTTATGTGTGACATTAACAGCTTTGGTGTATAATAATTATCTGCCATCTGGCCTATTTATTTCAAATAGAGCTTCTGAATTACATGGATTTTTATGTGGTTTGTTTTATGTATGTCTTTTTTTTCTTTTGAGACAGAGTCTTGCTCTGTTGCCCAGGCTAGAGTGCCGTGGCATCAGTCTAGCTCACATCTCCTGGGCTCAAGCGATCCTCCTGCCTCAGCCTCCCGAGGAGCTGGGACTACAGGCATGCGCCACCATGCCCGGCTCATTTTTCTGTGTATGTTTTTAGCTGTCCATATAATTTCTTTCTATTTTTAGTAGAGACGGGGTCTCACTCTTGCTCAGGCTGGTCTGGAACTCCTGAGCTCAAGTGATCCTCCCGCCTCGGCCTCTCAGAGTGCTGGGATTACAGTTGTGAGCCACTGCACCTGGCCTTATATATCTTTTTTATTTCACAATCCAAAATGGAGAGAAACTCAGCACTCATTTTTAGCAGTTTATTCTCTGAAGGTAAAAGAAGTAAAAATGTGTTTCTTCTCTTAAAGTTATTTGTTGGATAACCTGAAATCATTAAAGTATCCATGATAGAAAATATTAAAATTCAAACCTTAATGTTAGCAAGATTCCAACAGATAAAATCTGGTGACTTGATTTTCTCTGAAAGTGGCACAAATATGTACATAAATAGATTTAAATGGCAAACAGGCACGTACGTTTATGAAGTGCCAGCCACTATTCTCAGCACTTCACAACTACTAACCCATTTAGTCTTCATGACAATTTCTAAAAAGTAGGCATTACCCTATTTTATAGATGAGAACATTGAGTCACAGAGAGGTTAAGTAACGTGTTAACAGTTAATCACTAGCAAGTGGAGGAGCCAGCATATAAACCCAAGCTGCCTGGTTCCAAAGCCACATTCTTGTCCCATATACCATGCCTCTTAAAAAATGGAGGCCCTCCCCTTGGGACACAGAGGTAATCAAGGTGCCTGCCTTGAGTTGAGTCCATGTCTGGATAGGCAGTTCACGAGTTAAGGAGTATGAATAACCAACAAAGGTCCAGATGGGTTAGTAACCTGCCCCACAGACTGTGCAGCGGTATGTGGTTAGACAGGTTTCAAATTCATTATGTAACAACAAGAACATTTTAAACTGCTCTGAGGTATTTGTAAATAAAGCTCTTAGGGGGAAATTAATATTTTATATTTTTAATTCAACAGAATTTTTACAGCACCAACGATGTGACAACACAGTTTTAAAGTAAACCACCATACAAAGAAATATAAGGTGGTAGTAGCAGTCTCATGTAGATAACACAACTCTTACCCTCAGTAATTTTAGAATCTAATAGGTAATTGAGATTATGCACACCAAAGTTTACAAGTTTGATTAATGTTGTTGAAACGATATATGGCTCCATAACTGATTTATTGTCTTGTTTGTTCACTGTCTGTCTTCCACTACAGTATAAGCTCCATGAGAATAGCCAACTTGTTTACCTTGTTCACAGCTATGGAACAATGCTTGGCACACAGCAGGTGCTCAATAAATGAACAGTGAGGGGCTGGGTGAGTGTATTTGCCAACCTTGTCAAGCCTGTGAGCGTAGATAAGCTCTCTGAGAATCAGAGTGCACACAATGAAGAGAAGGGCAGAATTTTGAGGAATTCCACCAACTTGAGGATGGCAGGAGAAAGACAAGACAGAAAGCAATCAGGGAGACGGAGGGCAAGTCAAGGAAGTTGGGGCATCATGAAAGTCAAGAGCAGGAAGAAGTTTGGGAAGTGGAGGATAACATTAGGAAATACTGAAGAAAAACTCAAAAGGACAAGCATTGGGAAGACACTGTTGAATCTGGTCTTTGGGCACCGCAGAGAGAAATTGGAGAGGACCCCCGCTTGCACAGGAACTATGGAGTAATTAGGACACTGGGCAGGAAGCTTGGCAGTGAAGGGAAGGAAAGAGAGAGGACAGCGCTGGGCGTTTGCTTGCAGAATGCAAGGACATTCATTCTTAATTCAGTAGAAAAGTTTCACGTTGTTACTGTCTCAAGTGGAGGCTCCCTGTCACTCATCCTTTGTCCTAAGGGAACAAAACAGGCCTTGAATTTCATGAGTGCCCCAGTGATGCTTTTGAGAGCTTAAGCTTTGGAATCAGACAGACCACATTCAAATCCCAGTTCTTCCTATTATTATACTAGCTGTGTCACTTAGGGAAAATTACTTAATTCCTTAAGTTTTCTCATCTGTGAAGTGGGGATTCAGTCAGTCACTGAATATTATTAGCAGTGGTAAACAAATCTCTGCACAATTCCAAAAACATGAAGTCAATAGTATTTTTAAGTTATATCTTTTTTTTTTTTTTTTGTAGAGACGATGTCTGACTACATTGCCCAGGCTGGTCTCGAACTCCTGACCTCGAGCAATCCTCTTGCCTTGGCCTCCCAAAGTGTTAGGATTATAGGCATGAGCCAATGCGCCTGGCCTTTAAGTTATATCTTGACTCTGCTTCCAGGAAGGTGGAGTAAATATACTTTTCCCTATTGCTCCCACTAAGTACAACTAAAAACCCTGGGAATTATGTATAAGCCAAACATAAGAAGACTCTGAAAAGGTGGAGAGAAAAGGCTGACCAGCTAAGGACTTCAGTATCCAAGGAACAACCTGGAAATAAGTTTCCTGAGTTTTTGTTTTTATGTTTGTTTTTTTAGCCTCTTGTACCCCAGACTTGGAGTTGGCAACCCAGAAATGCCAATAGGACCAAAGAAAAAGATCCTCTTAAAAAAATCTGTCTAGCCAAAGGACCAGGAAAGGGACAGCCTAACAGGACAGAAACGTTTAGACTGTAACTACTTACTCCAGCTAAAATGCACAGAAAACACTGCAGCCCCCACTCCTCCCTGCACTAGCCAGTGGGGAGTGGAAGTCCAGACTTCCTCCCTCACAGGCTGTAACAAGGGGGGACACCTGCACTGGCGTGGGATCACAGAAGGCCACAGGGAAGGCACTTTCATCTCCACCAGGCAGTAAGAAGGCTCCTGCTCCCATGGTGTCAGAGGGGACCACATGGGGCTTCTGGACCTCCACCGGCAGCAGCTACAAAGGCACTCCCTCCTCCTCCCTGCTGGCATGGTGTCAGAAGAGGCTTAGTGGAGAGGCAACACTTTCACCACTGCCCAGTGACAATGAGGCCACCTCCCCAGCAGTGTCAGTGGAGGCCATGTGGGGAAGGACAACGCTGCTCCCAGCCCAGCAGTATGGGCGCATGGCCAGTGGGTATCCAGAACCCCACCCGCATAGCAGTAACCAGGAGCCCCTCCCTCAGGTGTGGACAGAGGCAAGCAGTGAAGCTGGACTCCCGCTCCCTGTCCCCTGCTGGATTGCTCTTGGCATGAGAGCCAGCTAAAACAGACGGTTTAACTAAGACAGGTTTAGGAAGACAGAGCCCCGAGTGGGAAAAACAACCCTCACCCGCACCAGCTCCATCCACATTAAATGAATCTTGAAAATTTATCTGAATGAAAATTAGTTTAGAAGGAGCTTAATAGTCTGCCTCACATTCCTTGGTTGAGCCCTGGGCCCAGCATAACACTTCTCTTGGGTTATTATTGTTCACGTCTGACCTAACCCCTGGGGAAACTGGACAGGTCAATGAACTAAATCTCCCTTTTTTATATTGGACCTGTCCCAAACCAAGAGAATAAAAACAAAACAGATAGTCAGGATGATTTAGAGCTGTGTAATGTGTCATTTTTGCTCAGAGGCATGCTAACTTGCAGTGTGGTTTTACAAAGGCCTCTAGTTTATCCTCTTCCTCTCTTCTGCTGCCTTTTCACTGTTTGAAGAGGTCAAAGGAGGAAAAAAAGAGAAAAAAGAAAAAAAAGAGGAAATCAAAAAGAGAAAATACCCTTTTTTTCTTGTTTTAGTAAAAGACAGTGAAAGGAAAGCCGAAGGCATTGACTGAAATTTGATTTCTCTAACCTCTAGACTACCCAACTTTAGACAAATTTTTTAAAAAGACAAATTTATGAAAATCAAGTAGAGAGTGACTGCCCACTTCTCAAAGGGTTTTTATTTTTAATAAAATGGATTTAGGGGAACATTTCTTTAAAAAGTGACCTCCTCAAATTTATTTAAAATACTCTTCAGCCTCAAATACATATGGAAATTGAGTACAGATATATGCTCAAGATGGCTTTTTAATCTGATGCTATTGGCTTAACTGGGCAACCACTTGTGGGTCTATACCTCACACTTTGCTTCAGATTAATTCCACGTGGATCCAAATGCAAGAAATAAAAACATAGAAGTACTAAAAGAAATCACAGGAGTAAAATTTTCCTGATCTTCACAGGAGCAAAGAATATAAAGAATTAAATAAAGGCTAAACAAATGGCTTTTAAATATATTAAAAATGCTCAAATTCATCCATAATAAATTAAAGGCAAATGAAACTATACTGAGAAGTGACAGTACATAAGTCCCATGTTTCATTTTACCCCAGAAATCCTAATATTGGCAAAAGTTATGCTGGCTTTTCAGAGAATATTACATGTGATGTTGGCTTAAACAACTTTATTTGATTTAAAGGCTGAGCTCAGAAGGCTGGAGGCCTTAAGCACATTTGAATTATAAGTACAAAATAAATAACATATTGCCACTAAATTAAAATAATCTTCTATAGAATAAAAATTAATAAGAATAATTTTCTTTCTTTTTAGAGACAAGATCTTGCTCTGTCACCCAGGCTGGAGTGCAGTGACATGATCATAGCTCACTGTAAACTTGAACTTCTGGGCTCAAGTGATCCACCTACCTCAGCATGCCAAGCAGCTATGACTACATGTGTGGGCTACCATGCCTGGCTAATTTATTTATTTTTCGTAGAGATGGGGTCTTGCTATGTTGCCCAGGCTAGTCTTAAACTCCTGGCCTCAAGCCATCCTCCTGCCTTGGCCTCCCGAAGTGCTGGGATTACAGGCGTGAGACACCATACCCGGTCTAAGAATATTTTTCTAATCTCATTTTTTCACACTGTATTACTAAGCTAAAATGCAGACTAAAATAACAATAAGCAGAATGTGCTATTTTTGTATATTATATGTATGCCAAGGGACAAAAATGCAAGGACATAGACCAAAATGTTAATGGTGGTTGTCAGTGGAAAAAATATGAACTATGTTATTTCTATGCTTTCACTCAAAAATCAACATAGAAGACTTCCGTGACCCCAAAATACATGAGGATTTCTCCTCAAAAGCAAAGAAGCAATCAGTTTTGCAGTGGACATGTCCTCCAATTTCATTCCAACACTATCTACTTGGAGATAGTGTCAGATGCCACAGGTTGAGGGCTCAGTCCCCAAGACTGGCCCCTTCCACTTCCAATGCCAATCACAAGGCCCAGGTTGTTTAACCTGTGCTTCTGACTGGCGGCTATAAGTCAGGATTCCCATGAGCCTCTCTTGGGGTTTGATTAATTTGCTAGAACAGCTCATGGAACTCAGGGAAACACTACTTCCATTTATTGGTTTATTATAATATAAAGGATACACATGAAGAGAAGCATAGGGCAAGGCATGGGGGAAGGGGTGAGGAGCTTCCATGTTCTCCCTGGATGCCACCTTCCAGGAACCTAAACGTGTTCCAACTCCTGTTCTCTTGGGCTTTTCATGGAGACTTCATTGGAGAGGCATGATTGACAACTATGTAGAAATGTGACTGGACAAAAAGAGTATCATTTAATACCAACAAACTAAGTTGGGAAACCCAGCAAGGCTTGTCTGTTTAGCTTCGTCATGGCTTCTCTGTAGCATTCCTTCACCCAGAGTATGGACAGGACCCCTTCTGACACAGGGGTCTTACGACCCACAATCAGGGTGGGGGAGAATTAGAGCCCTGCCTTGGGAAGAAAAAGGAGCAAGTGAGAGGAAGGCAGGTCAGAGAGACAGATTCTGTTTACTGAGGCCTGCTTCTGAGGCCTACGGTGCCTCAACATTATACCAAAAGACTATAACAAGAGCTATGGGAGTTATGAGCCAGGAACCATGGACAAAAATCAACATTACAAATATATATATTGTTATATATAAAATAACATCACAGTGGTTACCACGTACCTTATGAAATTATGGGTGATATAAAAAATATTTTTCCTTTATACTTTTGTGTTTATTTTCCCAAGATTTCTGCAACGAACACATGCGAGTTAGTTGTGTAAATAGAAAACAAACACATTCATTTTTTTAAAATGACCTCTTAGGAAAGAGTGTATTATATATTCTCCCAAAGCAAGATTTAAACAGATCTATTTTTAACAACCACGTGGGAAAGCCACAAGAAAGGGGTGGAAGCGGTGTCTTTATGTTGATTAATTTGAGAAATTTCTCAACTTATTAGTCAATTTAGAAAATTAACATTGTATAAAACAACTGCAGGAAGAAACAAATATAGGACATCGTGAAATAGCTTCTCAAATCATTAATGTTGCATCCCTAAAGAATCCCTGGAGCATCCACAAAAGAGATCTTGTGGTTTTAAAAAGCTCTTGAACTTGCTCTCTGAGAAAATCATTATGTAGGCCTGTGTCTAAAACACACTGGATATTATTATATAACTAAGCAGCTGGGAAGATTAATCGTGATTAAAAATAAAAGGGAAAATACACAGTACACCAAGGCAGGACTGTTTAATGAGAAAAGGGTGACTCAAAGTAAACATTATTTGTGCAGGGGAATAAAAAGTCAACCCATAGATTTATCAAACAACAATAAAGACATTCTGTCTCATATCTGATTTAAAAGGCACTGCTTATCCAACAATATGATTACATTAGAAACAATGTAAATAATATCCATGAGTATATAGACACAAAACGTATGTGTTATGAACCATTGTGGAGAAGTACTTGTTTTCAAATCACATGCCATTCTTAAAAATCCAAACATCTTAAGGTGGCCAATGATTTATTTATCTTTCCGGCCTCATTCTTCCTTCCTCACACTTTATTTTCCAATCATACTCTCAAACGTCATATGGACTGCCCAGATGCCACATCTTTGACAAACACTTCTGGTTTCATCCTTCACATATCAGCCCAAACTCTAATTCACATTTCCTGGGAGCCTCCTACCCCACATTATACTACAGCATGTTCACTTGGACCACAAAGATTTTTGGAGCAGCCATCAGGATCTACGGCATATTCTGGACATACAAAGATGAATAAAACATTTTCTTATACTCAAATAACGTGGCTCAGTGAGGGAGAAATGTGCAAACAATAGTTGTTAGACAGCATTTTGGGAGAAAGCATGGCTGTGCTTTATGAAGCTGGCCCCAAATTGTTATTAATCCCTTGTTATTAATCCACCATCCACCAACTCTCCTAAATTACTGGTCATAAACTCAAGCACTTATAGAGTAAGTAACACTAATCTATGAGTCAGGCTGAGTTTGTGGTATTAGCTCGTGCTGGGACCTGTGGCCAGTTGGAGAGTACACATCCTGTCTAAAGGCATTCAAGTTCTCATTCTTTTTCAAATGCCATGCCTGCAAAACAAAATATGCCTGCAGGCCTAATTTGGTTCAGGTTCAGTTTGGGACTTCTGCATAATAATGTTCACACTTGTTGTTTACTACTGCTCTAAGCACTTTACATGTAGAAACTCATTTATTCCTGACAAACATTGAGGTTGATACGATTTTGCCTGTTTTACAAATGGAGCAACTGAGGCTTGGGCTAACTTGTTAAGGTTACACAGCTGTGAGGCTGGCAGAGCTGGGAATGAGCCCAAGGGACAGTCAGGCTCCTCCAGAGTCCACACACTTAAAAGAAGTGCTTCACAACACTACACAGTACTCTACAGTAAACTCTTTCAATATCTTTCTTTTCAGCTTATGCTACAGAATGAGTAACGTATTTATTGTGCCAAATATTCCTTTCTGTTGTTGAACAAACTCTTTTAACTGGTATATACAGATTTGATAGAAAAATTCACATCCACCTATCCATTGTTCCATAAATTCAATCACTTTCCCTGTCTACCACCAGCTCTCTCACTTGAAGGGCCTTAATTTTTAAGAAATAACTTAATAGTTACCCAAGAAATATATGCTCATTATAAGAAAAAGTAGGTAAAGTGAAGTGTCCAAATTATTTTAATGTATTCCCCCCCACCTCCTCTCCCCTCCTTCTGACCCATTTCCGATACCATTCTCAATTCTGGGTGTGTGTGGTTTCTTGCCCAGTCCTCCTTACTGGAACAAACAGTAGGATAATGTTTTGCTTTTATTTTCAATAGCTGTCTGCAGAATGTTTACAACTCTGTGGATCTTTCTGGACAAGGCAATCGATTAGGCCAGTGTCTTTAGAGAAGTCCAATTTATATGAGCGAAAACAAATCCAAGGGCACCTAGAGATTTGCTGAAATGGGCAAAATATACATTCCCAAGTCTTTGATCTTAATTCAGAGTGTTTCATTGGACCAGGGGATGTGGTCACTTTTGATTCAAACTTTCCTAAGAGTTCTGGACATTCTGTTCTTTTTACTTAAATAAGTTAAAGGCAAAAAAAATGAGGAGTCTTGATTTAGAGTTTACACCAACCGCTCCGCTTCCTGGCCTTTGTACACACTGCTCCTTAGGCCAGGGACCTCCCCGCAATATCAACACCCTCTCCCCAAGCACTGGCTCCCACCCAACCTTCCTGACACCATTCACATGCCACCTCCTCTGGGAAACCTTCTTTGACCTCCAAGGTGGTTCACTTCCCCCTCCTGTATGTGCCCAGTGACCAGCACTTAATATCTATTTCAATTGCCTATTTCTCTCTCACCTAATTTGTAGTTGGAATTTACGTAGTAATTACTTTTTTAAAAAAACTAATTTGTACCTGAAATTTATACAGTAATACTTATTTCTGAAAAAATTGTGTCCTTCAGCTTTTAAACTTGGCAGTTTTACAATCTCAATAATGGCAAAAATAATGGGCTCTGGTACTGAACTCATGTGGGTCTGGCATCCAGCTCTAGTACTAATGGCTGTGTGACTTTAAACCTAACATCCCTAAGACAGTTGTATCCTTTGGAAAATAAAGACTTACTTCAATGTGACTATTAAAGCATAGAAGTGCAAAGTATACCACGTGTTTACCTTTGTGGTCAGTAAGTGTTAGCTACTGTTACATTTCTCAAGAACAATTTTATCAAAAGGAGAGCTTTAACCAAAAGGAAAGAAAAAAATATTGCCAATTAACTGAGAACTACCCAAAACTTATTTCATAATGATATGCAACTTTACCTACACTGAGATTACTCCATAATTTATGTTTAATATTGGCTATCTGTTGCTGTCCACCTATTCTGTATCAAAGTACATCTAAAATGGTTTGAAAATGTATTTGACTCCTTTAAAACACTCTGTTTATTTATTTATTTGAGACAGAGTCTCACCCTGTTGCCCTGGATAGAGTGCAGTGGTGTCATCTTAGCTCCCTGCAACCTCAAACTCCTGGGCTCAAGCGATTCTCTTGCCTCAGCTTCCCGAGTAGCTGGGACTATAGGCATGTACCATGACTAATTTTTCTATTTTTAGTAGAGATGGGGTCTCCCTTTTGCTGAGGCTGTTCTCGAACTCCTGAGCTCAAGCAATCCTCCTACCTCGGCCTCCCAGAGTACTAGGATTATAGGCGTGAGCCACCACGCCCAGCCTAAAATATTCTAATAAAAACTCAGAGATTTGAAAAATAAAAAAGAATGTTGGTACCCTTTAATGGAGTATCTTTTATGCCAAGAAATTAATAGTACAGTAAATTTCAATGAATAAGACTCTACTTTAATCTTTAGGAGATTGGTAATTTTAGTTCATCCAAATCTCTAAGCATCAAATTTAAAATGGCTTAGAAAGTATTTTGAAATTATTTACTTAACAGTAAATTGGCTTCTACTCCAGTAAAGAATCCATAATCCAGTTTAGTGTTTAAACCCTTCTTTTTAAGTCCCTTAGACAGGAACCAAGATGCTTAGCAGATGATTGCTGCCAAATTTAATCTGGGAAGACCTGCAGACAATACTCACTAACAAAGACTCTCTAATGAACTTTTCACCCCTGGAACATTCAGAATCCCAAGAGGAAACATGTCCCATTTCCTTGTACTTGCCTTTGAAGACAAGCTAAATGGCTCTCTCAAGCTTTAGAATTAAACGGGGATATTCTTTCAGCATCAGTATCAACTAAAAGTATACTAACATACACAACCACATTGTACATTCATTCAGTTATACATTTATTATTATCTACTTGCTCTAAATCAGAAGCCATTCTAAGAACTAGGGGATGCCAAGATGAATGTACTCTTACCCTCAAAAAGATCTCCATTTGAATTTTATTTGCAAAAATGTAATATTTTAAGCCACTCACAATTTAAGTAGTCACTAATTCATAGTTGAAACCAAAGACTTAAGAGACATGGGATAGAGGACAATGGGCCAGTCGACAGGACCCCCAAAAATGCAGGAAAAAGAAAACTGTGACATAATCTTAGTTTTGGGAGTCAGAAACTCATTTAGATTCCAGATTGACCAACTACCAGCAATGTTAAGAATTTTGGTTTTTGTAATTGGTACGTCCTTTATAATTTAAAAGTTTAATGAACAAAATCATGCCTTATTTCATAGTTTTTAGGAAATTCAAATGAGAATATCAATGAAAATATACAGCACAGTGCTTATTGATGAGAAGCACAATGTATATTAATTTAAAAAAAATGTAGCATCCTCTTAATAGATGTTCAATACAATATTGTTAATGTAATTTATACTAATACAAATTTTGTCAATACAATTTTGTTCATGATCATAGTAATCCTGAATGACAGACTGAAGCAGTGGTATTAACAGAAAAAGTAAAAGCTTCTAGATTAGCCAGCGCTAAAGTCAAATTAAAGGTATTATCAGCCACCGCCTTACCTTAAAGAAATGATCATCATGGATAAATTTTCACATTAGATTGTAAAGATTAAGTGTTAGGGATATAAAGCCCTCAATACAGTGACTGATACTCCTCAAATACTAACTTCACTCTCTGTGACACTTAAATAAATGCATTTTCCAGCTGTGCTGAACACCTGAGTTTCAGCTGCTCAGCATGCAAACCCCTGTGCTAACTTGAGTCCTTTTCCCTTTCCCTCCCAAGGTGAAGGGAGGACAACAATGTTCTCTCTCCCTCCCTCTGGCTGAAGCATGGCTTACTGACTAAGCACAGCGAAACTAAGTTTCCCTCCTAGGCTCCAGCTTCCCAGGGATGGCTCGGCTGACATCGTCTGGGCTGGTGGTGCCAACTGTGGGGCCTGTGGCAGAATCTCAGCAGTGTCTTGGAACCCTAGTCCCACAGCAACTTCTTAATTCTGTGAGCTACTCAACACCCATCTAATAAATTCATCGTCCCCTTAAGTAAACAGAATCAGTTCCTGTTGTTTCTAAACAGAAACAGTCATACTTTTGTAAAACTATTGGAATAAAAGTAAATGAATATCAGTGCCATGAAATTATTTTAATATCTTTTTCTCCAGGACTGAATATACAAAGATAGTGGAAGTAATGTATTCTTCTGCTGTAAAGATGGGTGGAATATATCAAAATCCACTCGTTGAATTTTCTTTAAATAGTCCTCTAGAGAAACCTGGAAAAAGAAAGTAGTGGTCATTAGATCATAAAATGATCAAATCTTTCAAAGAAACTAAACAAAAACTGTAAGTATTAAGGCTATTTTAGTTTCCCTGAAATGGTCTTCTACATATTAACAATTTAAATGAGAACTTTAAAAGTGAGATAGAAAATAAAGACATCACCTAAGAAGTTTCTATTAGGCCAATAAAACAGTATCAAGAGCTAGTACTAGGAATATCAAGCCTTTTCTGCTCCTAAAATATAATGCTCTGGTCAAGATGTAAAGGATTAGAGAGATTATGTTTGCCTGGTGTTATTACTAGATTCTGTGGAATACAAAAAGGAGGTTTCAATCAGGGAAAAATCAAACATCCTCCCCACTTCTGCCCCCAAATGCAGTGTGCCATAAGAGGGAGCTCAAGGCTCAAGTTGTCTTTTCAAAAAATTACTTTATTTTGTGAAAAAGTTGAATGGGTCTCTATGTTCTTGCTAGGACGCACAATTTTCAACCAGGGAGAATAATCACAGGTCTCTCTAAATGTCACTCCATCCTTGTCCTTCCACATAAAGGTTGACAAAGTTTTCACCAGGATAGTGGCAGGACAGAAAGCACCAAAGATGTACAGTACTCTTTATTTTTTGGTTTTAAGTTATCTTTATTCATTTATAAATTTTTATTTTATTTTAATAACTTTTTAGTTTTGTACTCCACAATTCTAAGAGGCAGCACTTCCTTCCCAGTCCATGTGCACGGTGCCCCCTGGAGTTCTGCAGCACAGAACCTGAGTGACCCAACACAGGGATTATGTGTACAGGTTTTTTAGAATACACAGATGGGAAGAAAGAAAACAAAAACTATTATATTTTCTTCCAGTCCCTCTTCCTATACATTTTTAATATAGCCATGTATATCCAAACAAATTCATTATCTATGTTTTAAAACACTAAACTTACAAATAACAGGAGATATATGCATGAATGTGCACAGCTGCCTTATTTTATATTAGCAAAATACTTGACTTGGAAACAACCCAGAAATTCTTTGACACAAAAAGATAAATTGTTCATACAATGAAATATTATACTGCAGTGAAGTGAACCTACTACAGCTAGATGCAACCTTTGCACAAATCTTAGACAACATTAAGATTGTGTTATATGTTCTAGAAGACAAACAGAAAATGATCCCTTTTTAAAAAGCTCAAAAACAAAACCAAGGAACATATTGTTTAGGCATATATAAAATGAAGAAAACTTCTTGGAATAAAAGCAAGGGAAAAGGGGGGTAGGAGGAAAAAAAGAAGAAAAAGAAAAACAAGGGAACAATACACACAAAATTTAGGATTCCTACCTAAAAGAGGCAGGCAGAGGCAGGGGATAAAATGGGGAAAACACACAAATACGAATACAATTTAATGGTGACATTCTAGTTCCT
The DNA here is from genome assembly GCF_020740605.2 of Lemur catta. Taxonomy (NCBI): domain Eukaryota; kingdom Metazoa; phylum Chordata; class Mammalia; order Primates; family Lemuridae; genus Lemur; species Lemur catta. Next base: position 62,279,725 of record NC_059136.1, read on the forward strand.
GGATTGAGTGGTGAGTTCATGGGTGTTTATTATGCTATACTTTGTAATATAGTCACATATATACATATATTCATTTGTATATAGCAAATGTCAACAATTTTAAAAGAGAATAAAAAACTTTGAAAATATTTCTTTGAGACCAGCCTGAGCAAGAGCGAGACCTCGTCTCTACTAAAAACAGAAAAATCAGCCATGTGCAGTGGCTCCCACTTGTAATCCCAGCTACTCAGGAGACTGAGGCAGGAGCCCAGGAATTGGAGGTTGCAGTGAGCTACAATGATGCCACTACACTGTAGTCCAGGGCAACAAGACAGAGATTTCATCTCAAAAAAAAAAAAAAAAAATGAGGGTATATGATAGAAGCAATCCCTCCCTCAGGAATTGCCATGTTATCCTTCTAGTTTTTCTTGGCACAGGACAGAAACTGAGAGCTGGCCCCAGCCTCAGAGTTTCTGAACCAGTAGGTCTACAATGGAGCCCAAGATGTGCATTTCTGACAAGTTCCCAGGTGAGGTGAATGTTGCTGGTCCAGGGACCACACATTGAGAACCACTGGTTGGACCCTAGCTGCACTTTACAATTACGGGGGAAGCTTTTAAAAAGTGTCAACGCCTGGCTCTAGCCAGGTATTATTAATTAGTTGGTCTGGAAAGGGGCCCAAGCATTGTTTTGGTTTTTTTTAAAGCCCCCAAAGTGACTCTAATGGGCAGACAAGGTTGAGAACAACCTTTATCACAAAACTGAAAAAAACAAAATCCTTAACCTTTATGGAGCTTACTTAGTATGTTAAACAGGTGATAGTACATCCACCAAATAAATAACCATTAAAAAGGGTGATACAGAACAGTATGTGTTGACATATGCAAAAACACATAAACACATGTACCTAAAAGGTCCAAAAAGATGAACGGACATTATTTCTGGGTAGGATGGAATTGTGAGGGTTCTAATTTCCTCTTTTGCTTTCTCTTACATTATGTGAACATTTAAAATATTTATGTATTACTTTGATAATAAGCAAACCCAATAAAAAAACAAAATGATTTCAAACACGCAGACCTGAAAATTAGGATAGAAGAGGTGAAGGGATCAAAATAAATTTTTAAATATATTTTAGGGGGAAAAGGTAGACAATATTATAGATTTGGTATTATAGAAAACACATGAGTTTACAATTTTCAAAGATATACAAATCTTTGAACCTTGGTTTCTACCAATAAAATGAAGTAGCCATGCCTAGATTTATTCCTAGGAGGACTAAAAAAAGGTATGGAATGACCTAGTTCAGGGCCTGTTCCATAATGGGTACTAAGTAATTAGTAGTGATTATCATTTCTCTATATATTTTAGAACAGTTCCCAAACCTGGCTACACATCAGAATCACCTGGGGAACTTTTTAAAATCAAAGATTCTCCTAGGAAGTGGCCTCCTCCTCAATCCCAAGAGTCTTATTTAATAAGAAGACTCCAGGAATCTATATTTTTTAAAAAAGCTTTCCAGGTTATTCTGATGCAGCCAGCTGAGCACTGGTCTGTGAATCAGTGTTCAAGAACCAGTGGTACCATACGGTCAGGTCAGTATGGAGAAAAAATAAACAGTAAGTAATACTTATATAGCTACAATCAGCCTAACAATCCTATGAGGTAGTTTCTTCTATTATTCCTATTTTACCTATGAGTAAACGGAGAAATATGGTAGTTAAGGAACTTAAGGTCCCATGGCTAGTAAGGGACAAAACAGATTCAAACCAATGCAGTCTGGCTGCAGACTCAGTGCTAACAACTCAGCTCAACTGCCTCTGGGAAATATAGAAATGATCATCACCAGAAGCATCATGTACCTAATGAAGCCCATCATAAGGGAGGGAAACAAAAACAAAGGCTCCAAACTAAAGAACTGCACTGGGAACTTTACAAAATGTAAAAAGAGATCATACACATCTGCTTCACTAATTATACAGCCTTCTCTGTTAATCTACTTACCGTCTGAAGAAAGGCAGGAAGTGCTTTCACAGGAACACTTTTGTGGAAGGACCTAGCCTAAAAAGGAAGAGATAAGGAAACTGGTTTGAAATTTTTCTGCAAATAAACACTCTCCCTCTGAAAGTGAACACAAAGCAACACCAGCAGTTTAACGACACAACTAGGGCCTCTCTCAAAAGCAAGAAAACATCTCATCTTCTGCAGATTAAAATTAGTTTTCCTAAACCTAAAGAATTCAGGAAGAAGTAACCACTATATTAAAAATTCTGTTCTTTCTTACAGATTGGCTTTGGCATTTTCCAACTATTTTACATTATCTTGTAATAAGTTTGACTCTCTAGCTGTGGTAAGGGGTAAATGAAGAAATACTTGTGTTAATAAGTGCCAGCACCTCCCATGCTTAGAATGACATTATCTCCCGTTTAAATGAATGTAAGATTCTCTTAAGTGATCTTCCTGCCTCTCTGTTCCCTGACAGCCAGCCAAACTAATGTCCTGCATCACGATTTCATCTTTACTTTCTTTAACTTAACTCCCTGGTAGGTCAAGTCTCAACTGTTTATCTTGGAATTGTAAGGCTGTCATATCTTGACTCTAGGCTCATCTATCCAACCCAACTCCCTAGCACTGTGGGCTGTGAATACCTGGTCCACTCTGATGCCCACCACCCTGTGTTCGCTCATCTCCATGCCTTCATTTATATTGTCTCTTATGCCAGGAAGAGCAGATACGCACCCTCTATTTCCTGACTCACTTCTTAACCAAAAATCGCACTCTGGTTTTACCCCCAGCCATTTCTAAATTGCTCTAAGATCATCCATGATTTACTAATCACCATAACCATCTTTTCTTTTCAATCTCTCTGTAGCATGTAGAACTTTAATATTCCCCTTTCTTGCAATTTTCTCCCCCCTTGATTTTTCAAGAAACACTGGCTCTCAGTTCTCCTATTTCTTTGAACATTCTTTCCTTCTCCTTCTACCTTATAAATGGGCCTGAACTTTCTGGCCCTGGTCCTCTTGTGGAGATGTACATTGTCCTTGAGCAACACTATCCAAACTTAGAGCTTTAATCATATAAGCCTTTTATGTGGATGACTCCCAAATTCTCCAGTCCAGACCTCCTTTGAAAGTCACAATCCTGCATTCTTCAATAGCCCATCTCCCTAAATGTCCTCTAATCCCCTCAAATTCAATTATGTCCAGCAGCTAATTTAAAGTCTAATGATCAGCACCAAACATGCCACTGTTTTTGTTTTTTTTTAATTGTAGTTTCTTTTTTCTTCTTTTGTTTCTTTGTTTTACTTGTAGTCTCCGAGTGGCATCATTATCATCTGTACTTGAATTCTTTGTGTAGGCTTCAACTTTCCCTCTTCCTGATCTTGCCACAATCAAATTAGTTACCAAGCCTAGTTGGTTCTACTTCAGTTATATATGTGCATGTGTATACATATACATAAATACAAGCACATACATGAGCATCTACAGTCTCTAAGCTAGACACTCTTTCTACCTCTCCTAATTGTCTCCTCACTGATCTCCCAACCCCCAAACTCTCGTCTCAAACTCAGAGTTTTCTACTCTGAAACATGAATATCACTGCTTTACTTAATGTTGTTGATGATGATGATGTTGAAAGCTAACTTATATTTCACTTACAATATGCCAGGCACTGTTATAAACTCTTTATATATGTTAACTCATTTATCCAAATAGCCCTTAAGCTAGGTGCTAACGTGATCCTCTTTTACAGATAAGGAAATTGAAGCACAGAGAGGTTAAGATCACATGGTCAGTAAATGGCAGAGCCACAATTTAAAGTCAGGCTTCTGGTTTGAGAGTTTGCACTCTCATCCACCATGCTCTAATGCCTGTCAAAAGCCCCTAAAACTTCATAATCTTCAGACCATCCTTCCAAACCTATTTTCCAGCATTGTATTGCACATAACCTATAAGCCAGTAGTTTTCAAAGCTGGCTGTTCAAAGTCATTTGGAAATCTTGATTCCTGGCCCCTTCCTAGGTTTACTGTACCAATCTCCATGGAGTGAGGCCTGGGAATTTGTATTTCTCAGGTGCGTTACACATCCATCAAGTGGGACTACTCAGGTTCCCACACAGATCCAAGGTTTTCCTGCCTCTTTGATTCTGTCGTGTGCTCAGACCTTACCCCAAACTCTGCTAGTCCTGAGTAATTTCTCACCTAAAGTTCCATGTATTTTATCTATACCTCTGTCAAGGCAGAGAACTGTGTTAGATTCTTTAGGAAATTCAAAAGAAGCTTAAGATAGAGTCTTTGTCCTCAAAGAGCTTACAATATGATTACTTATTTATTTATTATTTCGCAAATATTTATCGAGTGCCTATGATGGACCAGGAACTGGAGATCCTGAAGAATACAGCATAGAACCAAAATCACTTATATTCCATGGAGTGGAGAGGCAATAAACAAACTTTTAAAATGTCAGACAGTGAAAAGTGTTAAGCCTGGTAAGGGGACTGAGGGTGATGGAAAGGGAGACTGTTATTTTAGATAAGGTGGCCAAGAAAGATCTTTTTGATGATATTTGAGCACAGACTATTGGTGGGGAGAGGACAGGAAGTAGAAAAATAGCAAATACAAAGGCCCTGAGGTGTGTAGATAAATGACCAACTCTTCAGAATACACTGAAGGTTAAAAAAAAAAAAAGTTCATAAGAAGAACCACAAAAAATTAGCACTATGGGAATCAAGAAAACAAAAAGTTTCCACCAAGTCTTCAGGAGCCACTGACATCAAGGAATCGTTCAAGGAAAATCAGAAGGGAATAACATCATGGAGATAAAGGACAATTTCAAGAAAGTGGATAGGCAACAGTGTCAAATCCCAAACAGAAGACCAGGTAAAGTTTGAGAAAAGATGAAGAACTAACTCTTGGGGAACAACTAAAGTGACATGCAGGAGAAATAAGGAACAAGTTCAGAAGCCAAGTCAAAGACTCAAAGGAAGGAAAAGAAAGTTTCAAAGAGAAAAAGGTGTCTATGGTGTCAAAAAGGAAGAAGAGTTATCGAGAACGAATTTTAAATGACCATTAAATTTGGCAATAAGGAGACTATTTACTAGCGATTGTTTATTAGAGTGGAGAGGATGGCAGCTAAATCACAGCACGAAGAGCAGTGCCACGGAGGTGAGGCCCTGAGGTAACAATGAATGCGACCACTTATTCAGAAAGTTCCACTGGGAGAGAAAAAGATACACCAAGTGTCCACAGGCTGCCTGTTAACTCAGAAGGCAGTAACGACAAACCAGAAGATAAAAGGGGCAAGTTACCAGAGAAGCAAACTGAAAACACCAGCTGGGGACTGCTGAGGATATGAGGTCCTGGAAGAGGGAGGAGAGGCGTCAGCCTCGGCAAGGCAAAAAGACGCCCTGTCCTCTGAGAGAGAGGGAAACAGCAAGTGGACAGAGCACAGAGCAGCCTGCCTGAGAAAGCTCACCCTTGATTCACCCAGTAAAGGTGCATTCATGTGCTGAGAGGGACAGAGGGGGGATTTTTTAAAAGTGAGAAAAGTTTACAAAAGTCCCTGAGATGAATCTACTGGCAATTCAATGAAAAAGGGAATAAAGACTGCCAAATTGGGAATACCATTCATGCTCTGGGAATAGCCACATCTAGAAATTATAATTTCCTAAATGATTTGGCAAAAAGGGTCTACTTACATGCTCTAGGTGCAAGTGTGCCTGGCTGGCAATGTCATATATTACATTTCTTACATTTTTATCTTGGTTCCTTCGTAGAACATCCTCTTGTGAAACACCATGCTGTGTGGGAAAATATACATTATGTTAGGAATCTAAAAGTACAATTAAAACTAACTCAGCTCAAGAAAATAGGTGATAGAATACTATGTACAGTATAATGCCTATTTTTCTTTAAAAATACATGTATGTGTACATATATGTGTATATATGTACATACATAGAGAAACACACACACACACACCACCCCCCCGGAACATTCAACAAGATGTTAATTTATGACTGCTATAGGTAGAACAAAAATACATAAGAAAATCAAGATACAAAAAATTTAAAAGAATAGATGATAACGAATCTCATACAGAAAACCAAAGTTCTCAAAAACAAGATTTTTTAAATAGATTACTTCCTCCAATAAAATAAAATAAAGAACAGCCTAAGGTGAACACTAGGAATAATTACTGCAATGGCTTGGAAGAGAGTAAGACATCAACATGAAGCTATACCAAATGAGGTTCTCTGGACCTTCTTACTCATAGCTCCTCCAGAGACCTAAAACGCCTGACAGATAAACTCTGACTTGATAACTCTGAGGCAAAAAGAAGAAGACCATGGGCAATAAGTAATAAGCATTCCTTTCAAAGCAGTTACTCAACTAGACTAATCAAAGAACCAAAAGATAACTTCTCTTCCTGCATTCCTGAGGTAAATTATTAGAAGGGGCAAATTACAGCCTTACCAGCATACAAATATCCATGGGAAGGAACACCTTTCTTCTGCTGCCATGATACGGCGCTGCTCTTAAGCAAGTGACAATGCCTTGTGCTTTTCCAATGTGACTTGCAGCATGATCTGCATGAAGATCCTTTATACCTATGATTTCAGAAATTAAATAGGGCTGCTCTATTCTCTTTACGTGTATAACAAATCGATAGAAATAGCATAGAGAAATCACCTAAACACGTAAAAAAAAGTAGGAGTTTATCCTGTTCTATGTCTGAAAAACATGATTTATAAAGGAAGAAATAGGCACAAAGACAAGTTGACCATTTACCTCTAGCACGTATATAAATGTCAACTTCTAAATAAAAGAGTTTTCCTCAGACTATAGCACATCAAGAACACATTTAGAATTTTAATTGGCTATCATGGAAAACATCACAAATCTTCCATTTGTTCTCCTCTGTCCAATTTCCATATGACCTCATTTTAAGTATATGCTTAATAAATGTTCTGTCTTTGCTCCTTCCTTTCGTTGTGATGGCAAACATGTCACTGGGCTGCAGGCAGGAACAGGCTTGGCAAATTCAGTGGTGACTTACATTATTCTTTTAGGGTGGCATAAAGATATATTAATATTACCATCTTCAAATGAGATGGTTCTTCAAATGAGATGGTACTGTCCTTAACCCAAATAATTTCCCCATTACTATAAGACCTCACTGCCTGGGCACGGTGGCTCACGCCTATAATCCTAGCACTCTGGGAAGCCGAGGGGGGAGGATCGCTTGAGATCAGGAATTCGAGACCAGCCTGAGCAAGAGTGAGACCCCGTCTCTACTAAAAATAGAAAGAAATGATTTGGATAGCTAAAAATATATATATATAAAAAAATTAGGCGGGCATGGTGGCGCGTGTCTGTAGTCCCAGCTACTCGGGAGGCTGAGGCAGAAGGATTGCTTGAGCCCAGGCGTTTGAGGTTGCTGTGAGCTAGGCTGATGCCACAGCACTCTAGCCTGGGCAACAGAGCAAGACTCTGTCTCAAAAAAAAAAACAAAACAAAACCAAAACAGTAAGACCTCACTAACTTGGAGCAAAGTCAGAAAAGGAATAGAATCATCTAAGTGTTTTTTAAAGTAGAGGAGAAAGAAAAATCTCATGAAAAGTTTTATAAATGCAGTTTTATTTCTTTTAATTTTTTTTTTTTTAACATGGAGAAGTATTATTGACAGAAAAGGAAGAGTCAAGCTACAGGCCTGTAGGAGATGCTATAGTAAAAAAGTAAAGCGATCAGTAATTCCCAGATTATTAATTACAGCATTCCCATGAGGTAGCTAAGGTACTTGTATGAGAGCCTGAGTTTTGGATTAGTCTGCCCTCCAAAGATATATACACATATATTCCCCTTTTGGCCCCAAAACAAAACAAAACCAAAAATGCTGGGAAAAAAGCCATTCCTTCATAGCTAGTAATAATACAAAGAAAAACTTTAGTGCTAAACTGGTTAGATTGTCAAATTATGAAAGAGTAAAATTTCAAAGGTGTTTTATTTGAAACGAGAAGTATAAAATAGAAAAATAACTTACCCAATATTTCTAGTGTTAAATAAAGAAGAGAGCTCTGTGTGTTTTCAGCATAATTTTCTAGTTCCTGGATATTACGATATGGTTTGTCATCCAAATTTTTTTCCTAGAGTCAAAGAAAATGCAAATAAAGTTTGTTGAACTGTCAGTATTTTATAAAAAGTGCTATTTTTTTTGCCCTAAAGAACTGAATTATAAAGAATAAAAATATTTAGTATATAATATACAGTAAGATTAAAATAACATTAAAATCTTAAAAGTTCTATACATTCAATACTTATAAATCACCCATAAAAATAATACCTCAAGAATAATCTCAATGTACAAATCACCATGGGCATGAAGTGGGCTTAATTTCTTCTAAAGCCCAAGGTATCAAGAGAAACTGACTTTACTGAGCTCTTACTTAAGCACCTGAGGCATTATCTTCTTAATCCTAACCTACCCCAAGACATAAGGAATTAATACTTTCCCACTCTACAGATGAAGAAATTGCAGCATGAACACATTAAGTAACACATCCAAGGTCACAGTTAATAAATGGTGGGGATGGGATTCAAATCCGCATATTTTGACTCTTGAGCTCATGCTCTTCATTTTCTAGAAGAGACTAGTAACCAGGGCCCCGAAGAGTAACCAAGCTTAATAAATTAAGAGCGGTGATTACTTAAATACACTGTATTTAAGAAACAGAAAAATGTAAATTTTAGAGCAAGAACATTTAGCCACTTTTATAATAATACATTTACAAAGACTCTATTTATCCCCAGCTCTACCCTCTTTTTATAAATCAGGAGAAACTGACACCAGCAATGATCCTAGGAAAAAAATAAGTCCTTTACATATTTTTAATTGAGACATAATACACATACCATAAAATCTGTCCCCTTTAAAGAACACAACTCAGTAGTTTTTAGTATATCCACAAAGTTATGCAACTATCACCACTATTTAATTCCAGAATATTTTCATAATCCCCAAAGGAAACCCCATATCCATGAAGCAGTCACTTTCCATTTTCCCCTCCTCTCAGCCCTGGCAAACCACTAATCTACTTTCTATCTTCATGGACTTGTCTATTCTGGACATTTCACAAAAATGGAATCATACAATATGTAGTTTTTTGTGTCTGGCTTCTTTCATTTAGCATAATGTTTTCAAGGTTCACCTGTGCTGGAACATCTATCAGTATTTCATTCTTTTTAACTAAACAAATTATGAATAATACTGCATTGCATAGATATACCACATTTTAACCACTCATTAATAGGTTATGAGTTCTTTCCACTTTGGGGCTATTATGAATAATGTTGCTATGAACATTTGCATACAAGTTTTGTGTGGACCTATGTTTTCATTTCTCTTGATTAGTATAAACCTAGTAGTGTAATTGCTGGGTCTACTGTAACTTTATGTTTAACTTTTTGAAGAACTGCCAAACTGTCTTTCCAAATCAGCTGCACCATTTTACAGTCCCACTAGTAACATATGAAGGGTTTTAGTTTCTTCACATTTTCACCAACACCTGTTCTTGTTCATCTTTTTTATTACAGACACCCTAATGGGTGTGAAGTGGTATTTTATTGTTTTGATTTGCATTTCCCAAATGAAAAGATATTGAACACCTTTTCAGATGCTTATTGGTCATTTCAATGTCTTCCTTGGAGAAATGTCTATTCAAATCCTTTGCCCATTTTTAAATTAGATTGCCTTTTTATTGCTGAGTTTTAAGAGTTCCTTATATATTTGAGAGACTACTCCCTTATCAGATATATAACTGGCAAATATTTTCACCCATTCTGTGGGTTTTTACTGTATTGAAGTTTTAAACTGTAATGAAGTCCAATTTATCTATTTTTTTCTTTTCTTGATTGTGCCTTTGGCATTATATCTAAGAAACAGTTGCCCGACCTAAAGTCATAAAGACTTATGCCTATGTTTTCTTCTAAGAGTTTTACAATTTTAGCTCTTACATATAGGTCTTTGATCCAGTTTGAGTTAATTTTTGTATATGATGTGAGGTAAGGGTCCAAATTCATTCTTTTGCATGGGGTATCCAGTTGTTCCAGCATCATTTATTGAAAAGACTGTTCTTCCCCCACTGAACTGTCCTGACGCCCTTGTCACTCAACTGACTATAAATATGTGGGTTTATATTATTTCTGGACTCCCATTTCTATTCCACTGATCTATATGTCTATCCTATACACATACTACACTGTTTGAGTACTGTAGCTTTGTAGTACTCACATTTAAAATCAGGAAATGTGAGTCCTCCAACTTTGTTCTTCTTTGTCAAAATTGTTTTGGCTATTTTGGGTCCCTTGCATTTCTATACGAATTTTAGGATCAGTTTGTTAATTTCTGCAAAAAAGGAAGCTGGAATTTTGATAAGAATTGCATTGAATCTATAGATCAATGTTTGATCCCAGTACTTTACTCTTAAATAACCCCCTTTCAAATGCCAAGTGTTATTTTTCATTAAACAAAAAAGGCATCTCTGTCTTGAGTTCTCTAATTTTCTTTACCTGATAAAAACAGAAAAGAAGATACCAGAAAAATAGGTTTTCTTAGTGCTAATTCATCCTGTAGGCCTAATGAACAATTTGTCTTCAATGCTGAAGTCACTATGGAACTCTTTTCCGCTTATAATTATTATTACTATAGCCTATAGTTATTAACAGATTACATCTAAATAAACTGAGTAAACTTACATTTGCACGACAACAGTATGTGATAAATATCAGGCCAAGGAGAACACTGACACAACAATATGTCAGAAAGATTATGCAAGTTAGGCTAGGTCACAGAGTAATTCATAGGCTGGGTTCGACCCAGAATTCAGTTCTAAGAATTTAGTACAGGATTCCATTCATTAGAACCATCAGACTTTCTTTATTTCCCTCTACTATCTGGACACAGATCCAAGTACCGAGGTATACCTAAAGGTATGTGTATGACTAGTTGAGTATTTGATGATATCAATGAATTATTAGTAATTTTTTAAGGTATGATAATCATACTGTGGTTATGTTTTTAAAAAGTCTTTATCATTTAAAAATACATATGTATTTGTAGATCAAATAAGATGCCTAGGATTTACTTTAAAATAATCCAATAGGGATTAGTGAGGGGAGTTGATAAAATATAGATGAAATAAGACTAGACATGTATCGATAACCATTAAACTGAATGACAAATATATGAAAGTATATTACAGTATTCTCTCTACTTTTGTATAAATATGAAAATTTCCATTTGAAAAAACCAAAGTAGTTGGATTTGGTTGTGCAACACCCACATACCTCTGCCTTGGTGCCTATCTCTGCCTGTCTGTCTTAAGGTGTGCGTTGCAGGGGCTGAGGTGGGTGGCACGCAGGGATAAAGTATGGATAAAATGGCATGGTTCTCTAAAAGCTTCTTTCCTCCAAAATGTTAAAATACTTCCTCCCTGAAGATGCTTAAGTAGGAAAAAAAAAAACTTAAGACTTGAACAATTTCAACTTACTCTTTCATCAATGATCTTCATAAGCCATCTTTTAGTTAGATTATGTCTTTTGACAGCCTAGAAAAACAAGACTGTTATAAGTTTTTAGAAAGTACTAGAAATGACTTCTGTAGATTTGAGTAACACAAACAAACCAAATGCAAAACTAAGTAAGGAAACATTTATAATAATTCATCACCAGATAGACATTGTGTTAAAGAATTATCAGGGAAAAAGAAAATGTCCCTAGAGAATATTTCAAAATATTTCCAAGTAAAGATATTTCTAATACTTTTTCACTAACCTGTCTTTTTTTCCCCAATACTGTTACTAATTTTTTTTTGTTTTGAGATGAGTCTTGCTCTGTCACCTGGGCTAGAGTGCTGTGGTGTCAGCCTAGCTCACAGTAACCTCAAACTCCTGGGCTCAAGCGATTTTCCTGCCTCAGCCTCCCAAGTAGCTGGGATTACAGGTGCATGCCACCACACCCGGCTAATTTTTCTTTCTTTCTTTTGTTTTAATTTTTTAAGTTCTTATTTCAGCATATTACAGGGCTACAAATGTTTAGGTTCATATGTTGCCTTTGCCCCACCCGACTCAGAGCTTCAAGCTTGTCTATCCCCCAGACAGTACGCACCGCACCCATTAGGTATGAATATACCCATCTCGTCCTCCCTCCTCCCATCTGCCCAACACCCGATGAATGTTACTACCATATGTGCACTTAGGTATTGATCAGTTAATACCAATTTAATGGTGAGTATATGTGATGTTTGTTTTTCTACTCTTGTGATACTTCACTTAGTAGAATGGGCTCCACCTCTATCCAGGATAATACAAGACGTGCTAATTTTTTTGTTTCTATTTTTAGTTGCCTGGCTAATTTTTTCTATTTTTCATAGAGACAGGGTCTCGCTCTTGCTCAGGCTGGTCTCAAACTCCTGACCTCAAGTGATCCTCCCGCCTCAGCCTCCTAGAGTGCTAGGATTACAGGCATGAGCCACTGCGCCCGGCCAATACTGTTAGTAATTTAATGATTCCACTTTCAAGAAAAAGAATTAAATACTGAGCTTTTCTACTATGTGATACACCCTGACTTCTATGCTCACTTATTACACAAAAAATTTTTTCCATAGGATAAAGATTCTATTTAGCAAAAATAACCACTTCTCTGAAAATGAAAAGAGTAACTAAAGCTACAACAAAAATAATCTGCAGGATAAACTGTTGCCTTAGCAAAGTAAAGACACTCCAACAGGAAAGAGCACACGTAGTGCCCAAACACTGGTCTCTAATATCATTCCCCAGAAAGGAATCAGGGCACTAGAGAAATCGGTGATTCTAGAGGAGGGGGAAGAAAGAAATTCAAGATAATCCTTGAATCTTACTGGACCAGAAAATAAGAAAGCGCTCCAAAAAGTGATGAAGGCATGTCACAAGGACATAGGAGCCAGTCTGAAGCAGCTCCCACTGCCCAAATTGGGGACAATTAGAACACCAAAATAATTAAGTACACGAATGAATTATAAACTATTAAGAGGCCAGGTATGGTGGCTCATGCCTGTAATCCCAGTGCTTTGGGAGGCTGAGGCGGGAGGATCGCTTGAGGCCAAGAGTTTGAGACCAGCCTGGGCAACATACTGAGAACCCTGTCTCTACAAAAAAATTTTTTTAAAAAATTAGCTGGGCACATGGTGGCTCATGCCTATAGTCCTAGCTACTCAGGATAGGAGGAGGATCCCTTGAGCCCAGAAGTTCAAGGTTAGAGTGAGCTATGATAGTGCCACTGCACTCCAGCCTGGGGGACAGAGGGCCTATCTCTCAATAAACAAATAAATAGATAGATAGATAAATCCCTGTGCTAGTCATTGCTATTAAAAAATAAACTATTAGAAAAAAATAGGAATTCTTGAATCCACACTAATAATTAAGAAGCAAATAAATAAATATAGAGGAGGGAGAGCTTGTTCTTAAAGTAGAATGTTAAGTGCCAACTGGCAAATGTGGACAGAGTGCTGGAGTAGAGAAGTTATTATTTTGCAACCTTAATTGTAAAGACTGAATCAGACAAGAACCATCAAGGGCTGCTAAGTTTAGGGAGAAATTTTGATGAGCAGGATATTTGCATAGTCATAAAGTATCTCCCCAAAGATGGCTGATTAATTGCAAGGCAAATTATAATTATACAGTGGGAAAACCAGGCAAAATCTTGACTGGGTAATCAAAATTAACAATGCCAGTAAAGGAAAGATAGACAAAGTGTGCCTCTAGATGTGATACCCTAGAAGAACACATCACCTATGAAGTAGTCCAGCCAAGAATCCATAACCTGAATCATGAGAAAACATCAGAAAAATCCAAAATGAGTGTTCTATAAAAAATAAAGGGTGGGGGCCTACACTCTTCAAAATTATCAATGTCATAAAAGACAAAGGAAAGCTATGGAAATGTTCCAGATTAAAACAAACTAAAGAGCTATGACAAACTGACCTGACCCAAGACAGGATCCCATACTGGAGGGGAAAAAAATGCTATAGTGGGCATCATTAGGTCATCTGACAAAATTGGAAAATAAATGGAAAATCAGATAAAAGTGTTGTATCAAAGTTAAATTTACTATAATCAATAATTTTTCTGGTTACATAAGAAAATATCCCTATTCAGTGAAAATATTCACTGAAATTTTTAGGATAGGGCCATAATGTATTTAACTTACAATCAGATGAATCAGAAAAAAATTATAAATGTGAATATACATACATGTACAGGGAGAGAAAGGGTAGGGGGAGACGGAGAGGGAGGGGGGAGAGGGGAAGAGAGGGAAAGGGAGAAAGACCACACATGTGATAATTAAATAAATAAAATATTAATAGTGAATCTGGGTAAAGGGTATAGAGGTGTTCTTTGTACTATTTTTAATTCTGTAACCTTTCTTTAAGTTCTAAATTATTTCCAAATAAGTTTTAAAAATGTTGGGTTTTTTGCCATGTTAACACTAAGTATAATATAGTTTCACAATAAATAAATATGGCAGTGAAACAAAGTCTTAGGGATACCCTATATTTCAACTAAGATTCTCAGATGTCACTGATACTAAAATGTAAAGGCTAGCATGCTCATCAATACACATTTATATGACAAAGGGTGTGAGTATGGAAAACAGAGCCCACATTGGCTGGCAGGAACCTAATAGAAGCTAAAAGGGCTGCACGGAGTTAGTTCCAAAGTGCTCTCAGCATTACTGCTATTACATAGCAGGACTCTCCCAATAGGCCTCTCTCCCAAATCCCAGGAATCAGCCAATGAGTCATTACAGACTCCTGCTCCTGTTTTATTTTATACGTGTCTGAATGGGATGGGCATGTTTGATCTTTGTAACCAGACCAGCAAGTACCATTGCTGGCACATAAAAGTACTCAATAAATATTTAATCAATGAAAAACCAAAGCTCTATTTACTGAAGACTGAAGCTATTATGGCTGCAGTTCCTTGACTATAAAATATAGTTCTGTTTGATTCCAAAGAAAATCAGAGATCAAGTTAAAAAATAAATATTTAAAAGAATTTGGAAATCTGTTAAATAAAGTATTGACTCTGGAAAATGAAGCCAAATAGAATAAAAACCTTGGCTATAAACATAAATTCAAACGGCATCTAAAATTTATACACAGAGAAATGGAGAACCCCATGTGAGAAATTATAAATATTCAACTATTTTG
The DNA here is from genome assembly GCF_020740605.2 of Lemur catta. NCBI lineage: Eukaryota > Metazoa > Chordata > Mammalia > Primates > Lemuridae > Lemur > Lemur catta. Next base: position 62,294,952 of record NC_059136.1, read on the forward strand.
TACCCTAAAAATACCAATGAAACAGTACAGCCGAAAAGTGTTCTCTAGGCAACACACTGCCATTGTTCCCCCTATTTAATCTTACAAAGAACTAACTCAGTACTCTTCAAAGAACCAGTGGAAAGCTTCACTGGAGTCACAGTAAGAATACACTCCAACAGAATGGGGAAGCACAGAGAACATATTAATACAAAGAGAACAACTGCTCTGAACACTATCTGCTCTTTCAAATACTCATATTAACCTTAACACTGGTCATATCAGAAAACTAGCTAATAGTAATCATCAAAATTTAAGCAATTAAAATCGTACAAATTGGCAATCCTAAATCAGCACATATGTAAACATTCTGTAATTAAGATATATCTTCTAGTTTTGTAAGAGAAGCCAAGGAAAGATAAATTTGCACTGAAGGAACCTCCAGTATTCTACTATATTTCCAGACAAAAGCCAGAACCTTCAATCCAAGTCTTAACATCAACCTCCACTAGAGTCAGGTTTTTGTATAAAATAATAAATAGAAAGGGGTTTTGAATTTTAGAGAAACTTTTCTCTTTACTGAGACACCTAGGTTGAGCTTCTTGAAGTGGGATGAATAGAGGTAAAGAACTAATCTAATACTCACAGCTTCCCATCCACTTTTTCTTCTCAGTCCCCAGTGTCGGGGGATCTGGCTTCCCATCTTTACTGGGGCTCTGTGAAGTCAATCTGGGGCCCAGAAACTGGGCCTGCCTCTGCTGGTGCACAGACCTGAGAAAAGGTGTACCACTGTCAGGTCTGTGGGTGGCTGCTGTTACAGAAACCTTTTTTGGCAATCACTGTATTGCAACGGGGACACACATCACTGACAAAAGGCACCTAATTCCCTTCCTCCATTCATAGGTTAGCTTATTGCTAAACCACACATGGCTGTTTATGAATGAGGGATCCATATAGCTGCTTTAATATAAAACCATTTACTATATACATCTAGCTATACAAATAATACTCTAGCCCATAAGTTTCCATTCTCTAACACCTAAACTTCATCAATGAAGAGGCAATTCTATCAAATTAGACAAGGCAGTCTTAGATTTGTGTCTGGACAATGGTGACAGTAAGTGTCCCTTCACAAAAGATTAACACTTGTTATTCTTCAGCCCAGAGTATGAATTAAAAAACTGGTGTAAGGAGTTGCTGGGCAGACAGAACAGAAAATTTTACCTGCCACTGCATGAAAATTTGCAGGATTTAAATTCTGCAGCAGAATATGTGGAAAATATTTAAGTAATTTATAATATAAAGAGACCAGATTCTTCTTTTTTCCTTTAATACAGAAATACACCAAAGACCTGTGCAAATTATCAGTGGATAATTTTAAATTCCTCTGCCAAAACTAACATAGATGTGAACATTACATGAGCCTACCAATATTTTCAGGATAGATTCCACTACAATCACCACTATCCAAATTGTATCCATCAAAAAGTAGGCTCAAATAATATTCTTGCAAATTAAAGGTAGCATTTTTTTTTTTTTACCTTCCATAGTTCAATGGCCACAGGCTGATGTGGTGGATTGTTACAGTATATATCTTCCACAGTTTTTTTCCAAAACTGCATTCGCATCAATCCAATTGTCTTCTCAGAGACTGAGTCCTTAACCTGTAAATAAGGTTTAAAAATTTTAACAGATACACGGCTTACAGTCTCAAAAATCAGTATTTTTGAGGAAATTTTTTGAGTTAATGGAACTGTCCTATACCATGACTATTACAGTGGTGAATACATGAGACTCTACATTTTTCAGAACCTATAGAACTGTACCCAACAAAGAGTGAATTTTACTGTATGTACATTTAAATAAACTCATTCATTAATTTTTAAAAAGGAGGTTATTACACTGTTTCCCTTAATCACTACTGATTAAGAATGGCCTTCTTAGGTTCAGACAAGAATCATCAATGCAACCTCTAAACCAAGGAGGAAAATTTTGATGAGGACCATGGTTTTAAAATGTCTCCTTACAGACTGGTTATTAGCAGCAAGGGAAAAGATACTGACATCTTGACTGGGTAACCAAAATTAACATTACCACAGAGGGGCAGATGGACATTTCATGCCTCCTTGTGATTCTCTGAAGAGGACATGCAGCATTTAGGTAATATTAGGCTAGGAATGCATAACTTTAACATAATCATGATGAAAAATAAAATAAACCCTAAATGAGAACCATTCTGTTTTTAAAAAGGAACAGTATTGTTTTGAAAAAATATCAATGTAATAAAAGACAAAGAAAAGCTATGGAAATGTTCCATATTAAAGGAGGCTAAAAAGACATGAAAACTAAACACAACACATGATCCTAGATTGGATCCTACACAGAAGGGAAAAAAAAACACCATAAAGGACATTATTGGGTCATTTGACAAAACTGGAAACCAGATGGTAGACAAAATGAAAGTACTGTGTCAATGTTAAATTTACTCCTTCATAACCGTACTGTGGTAATGTAAGAGAATATCCTTATTCTTACGAAATACACATTCAAGTTTATAGGAATAAGGACCATGGTGTAGTCAAGTTACTCCAAAATGATTCATAAAAAGAAAAATGTGTGTGTATATATATGTGACAGAATGATAGAGCAAATGGGGCAAAATATTAACAAAGGGTCTATGGGTTTTCTTTGTACTATTCTTACTTTTCTGTATGTAAAATTATTTCTAAATAAAAAGTTTCTTTTAAAAAAATGATTCTGGTGCTGGGTGGGTTTCTTAGCAATGTTCAGTGTTCAGATACCAGTGGCATACACCACAGCAGCAAGAGTAATTCTTTCAAAACATGACCAAGAGGTGATGTCCTTCTGTCTCTCTATGCTCAGAGCCCTCAAGTGGTTGACCATCTCACTCAGCCGAGGCGGCTGCAATGGTCGCCAAGACCTTACCTTTCTGACTCAAGTGCCCCTAAACCTGATCTCATCCCATGCTCCCTGCTGCACCAGAATGGCCTTCTCCTGTTCTCTGAACACATCAGGCGCACCTGCACCTCAGAGCCTTTGCAATTGCTGTTCCTTCTGCCTAAAATACTCTGTTCACATATCTGTACAGCTCACTCTCTCACCTTCTGCAAATATTTGCTCCAATGCCACCTTCTCAGTGAGGTTTTTCCAGACCACCCTACATAAAATAGGAACCTCTGCTGTACCCAGCCTTCCTTATCCACCGTATCCTGCTTTATTTTCCTCCACAGCACTTGCTGTCATCTGACACATTACATAGTTATTTATTTGTTCACTGAGTGCAGGGGCTTTGTATATTTTATTCATTGCTATATCCCCAGGACCTAAAACAGTGGCTAGCATATTTTAGACACTCAGTGAATATACTGAATGCGTAAATAAACAAGACTGTCTGTGCAAAGTAGCAAGATGCTCCTACGAAGTAGAAGAGAATTCAAGGGGAACTCAGGGGTTTTCTTAAAAAATGAAACTTAAATCATTTAAAAATTATAATGGAAGACCATATTGGGAACTGCTCATGGCTAAATTGTGAATGACTTGACACAATGATGTATAGTTTATACCTGAAAAAGGATGACCCATGACTTCTAGGGATATACCAGATGAAAAAATAGCCAGTCTATTAGATTCTCTGCAGATTTATAGTTGTGAATCTCAGCTGTGCCTCAGTGCTATATCTACCCACATCCTTTTGTTCATTCCTTATTCACCTCTATCATATGTTCCAGAGAAGCTGTGCCAAAACTTGCCACTCTCTTCAAGACTCCAAGCCCTCCCCTGCTCCCTCACTCCTAACATCTGACCTCCCCATTTAATTTACTGAGAAGACAAAGGCCATTCTACTTAAACTCCCTCATTTCCATCCTCTATTTCAATTTAATTTGTATATGCCTAAGTTCTACTCTAAAAAAAAAAAAAAAAAAGATCTCACCTTCCTTTATAATTCTCAGACCCAAATGAGTTAGTATGATCTGAAGTATGAGTTTGCTATAATTGTTTCCATTCTCCACTCACATTAAAGCTAAAACCTCAATTTAAAAAGTACTTTGAAGAACTGCTATATGCATGTAAATTACGCAATTGTTAGAATAAGCAGTAATACTCAAATTAATTTATTCAATTAATTATGATAACAGATAAATATGCCATGTTAATTGTATAGTTTTATAATATCCTCAAAAAAAGAAATAAAAAATTCCAGGATGGCATTTCCAGAAACATCAAGTTCATTAGCTAGTTTTATTTTTGGTACTGAATTGTTAAGCCTAAATAGTTAGCAGAAGAAGGAAATCATCAGCAGACATTATACACATCTAACATACAAATTACAACTATATTTCTTTCTTGTATAGCATTAAACACATTATATCACTATTTTTCAAATAATATTTTAGGTATCTTAATACCAGCCTGAGCCAGTTCCACATTAAAGGCCCTCACTGCAAAAGCAGAGCTTCGGGATTCTGCAGGGAGCAGCAGGGAGCATAAATAACCTTCATAATCTCGTTTCCTATAACAAATAGACAAAAAAAAAAACACAAAAAACAGAAAGATAGTTACTTTTCACTTTCCAAACTGCACACAAAAATATCAAAATTAACTGAAAGAGACTTCAGAATAGGCCTGACATTTCTTATCTTTTATACCTATTCCTCTACAATTACAAAAAATGCATCTGCTCCCAATCCCAGACTACCTAAAAAAAAAGAAATATTCAGTCTCTATTAATTTAATTTGAATTATATAGTACTTACAATCTTAAGAGTTTCAGAATCACATTGGGTTTAGTAAGAATTCAAATGAGCTACAAAAGTAGAAATCAAGTTAAGAAAATAGTTCAAGCAACTACTGGTATGAACTCATAGTTTTTAATACACAGATAGATACATAAAAAGACACGAAGACACAGAAACCAACAGAAGGATGTGTGTGTGCACACGTTTCCTAGCAGGATCTGATGAAAGAATCTAGAAGGAATTATATCCCCTGGTATCAATGAACACATCTACCACCTAGATCTTGGTTTCTATAATCATTTTCCACTGAAACAAACTAAGGCTCCTTGGAGGAATGACTGATCCCAGGGCTCTGGCAGGAAAAATATGAGATAAGCCTGAAACATCTTCTAGAAGAGAAAACAAAAAAATGTTTAAAGAATGGAGGGGACTTGTCAAAAGAACACAGAAACTGGCCTGACACAGTTCTCATTGGCCAACTCTGTATCAATTTCAGCATGAGAAAAAAATAATGATAGTAATAATAGGACTCTATGAACACATACTGATACAAATTAATGAACAAATAAATAAATGGGAAGAGAAGGAAAAGCCTGACAATCAGCATAATGCCTACTAATAAATCTAGAAAACATAATGCAATTTTTAAAAATCATCATTTGATAACTGTCATAGTAATAATTGATTAAGGCAAAAATCACCAAATAAATGCCTGAAAACATTAAATAGGTGAAAGTTTGATGGAAACAGAATATTTACATAGTATTAAAGTATCTCCCCACAAAGCATGTATTTCTTACTAATTAACACTATTGTTAATTAAATTCACAAAGAGAAAACTGGAAGATACCTGCCTTCTCAACCAAGTAATAAAAAGTTAACATCACAATAATAGGACAAATCAATGTCATGTGCTTTCTGATGTGATACACAGGGAAAAAAGCAAGACATTACTTCTGTGATATTCTGCTTAAAATGTATAAGTCATCAGGAAAATACTAAAAACCCAACTGAGAGAGATTCTAAAAAGTAACTGGCCTGGTCTCTTCAAAAATTGTCAAGCTTATGAAAGATAAGGAAAGACTGAGGAATTTTTCCAGACTGGAGAAGATTAAAGACATAACTAAATGTAGCACACGATTTTAGATATATCAAAGACATAATGGAATAATCAGCAACATTTGAATAGAGTCTGTGCATTAGATGGTAATACTGGATCAATTTTAATTTCCTAATTTTGATGGTTGTACTGTGGTTATACGGGAAAGTACTCTTATACTTAGGAAACACACACCAAAGTATTAAGGAGGGTAATGGAGCATCATGTTCTCAAATGGTTCAAAGTGTTAACAATGAGGGAATCTGGTGAACACTATACTGGAGCTCTGTGTACTATTACTATAGTATTATAATAGTTCTGGAATTTTATGTAAATTTGAAGTCATTTTGAAATAAAAAGTTAAAAAGAAATATAGACCCTACTATAATCATTCCAGGAAGGATGACTTAACTACAAAAAAGTACTTACCAGACTGCCTATCAACAAGTCTAGTTTTATTTTAACACACTGGAACCTTACTGTAACATTATTTCCTATAAAACAGTATTTAATAGAAGATGAGCCCAATCTGGACCTCATTCCATGGAGTTTAGGCACTCAAATTCAGATCACTCCCACTTTTCAATTGGTTCACATTTTGTCATGTTCCTAAAAGAGAACTTAAGCCCCTTCTAGCCATTCCCTTGACAATTTCCTATAATTTCCACATAAACAAAAGGAGGAGATCATGAATAGTAACCCTGGATCTCAAGATAGTGCTACTAAAAAGATCTCACCTTAAGCAGTTTCACCTACAAAATGATTCCCCCCAAATTTCTAAGGACTGTGAGAGCAAAGCAGGTCTATAGTTTACATTTTTAAATTTTATTTACTATAAAAAAATCTCGAAACAGTGAGGAAAACACTGAATGGGAATCAAAACTACAATCTTAACTTCTATCATTCAACTAGTTACTGATAGAAATGACACCTTACCACTCATGTCTACTTCCCAATTTGCAAAATAAAGCTTGATAACCTATGTATTCCACATCGCCTAAAAATAACCAATATGTGAAGTACTACAAGCTTCTTACAGGGAAATGAAAAATGAAATGAAGACATAATAGAATATTTTGGAAATAAGCAATATTTAGGAAATAAGATACTCTACACAGCTAAGGATTTGCCCTGTTAACAATTTTTTAAAAAAACTTTGGATGGAAATTTTTCTAAACAATATTAACATTATCCCTTTCACCACATTAAACAGGAACGGACTAAGCATTTCTTCATCACTCAGGATCATTGTTATAAATATCAATTATTGGACTATAGATATATAAGAATGTCCTAAGTGTCTAATCAAGGTCCAGTTACCTGAGAGCTGTCCCAAATAGTGAGACAGCCATATTATGGATATATATACACACACATACACACACACACATATAAAACAGATGGCTTTATATAGTAATAGGGCCAATAACCTCTCATTCTCACATTTATTCAGTGCCTACCATGTGCCAGGCACTGTGCTACATACTGAAGACAGGTACCGACTTCAACCTAGTACGGAGAGGCACACATATGAGAAACAAGCACATAGGGTGTTAGTACTACTGTGCTACTACCATGACCTGTGCCATCGAGGCACAGGGAAGAAGTGGTTCCCTAATGAGGTTGCAGGAGGATGAAGATCATGAGTGCACTCCCACACCTACAGCCTGAAGCTCCTTGTTTACTCTCCACAAAACCAAACTCCAGGAAGCCTATGTAAATTAGGTTTGAGATTTTCCCAGGAACCTGGATTCCTAGGAGAGGATGACTAACCTGAATTTACGGACTGGTATTTTCCTTGACATGTGGAGACCCTGCACAAGATGCATGTCCCAAACAACCCTGTACAAACAATTTCATAGGCCAAATCTTGCAGAGATTGTTGACAGTTAGAAGCCAGAAGTTCTAATCTTCCTTTCAAGTTTCATTTTGGTTTTATTTTTAAAACTACTTTATTAAGTATTTGTTATGTATCAGGACTCTGCTAAGCATTTTTATATACATCATCACAATTAATCCTCACAACCAGGATATAAGGTAAGAGTAGATATTTGCAAATGAGCAAAACACTGAATCTTTAAGTAAATTTCCCAAGTGATGGAGCTGGGATGAGTAACTCAGATCAGGTCTGTCTGCAAAATCTAGGTTTTTTAATAAATCACTAGAATCAAGAGCCTCTATTCCACACAAATAGCACGGACAGGTTAAGTACCTGGCCATTTGTAAATATAGTACATATATTTAAGAAAAGCTAGCACATAAGTGAAGTAAAAATAAAGAATTATATACTTAAATATTTGTCAATCCATAGACTATCATTGTAAGAATACATAAGAAATGTGTAAGACTGATTACATCTGAAGGGGAAAGTTATGACACCAGTGGCTATGGGTGGTATGCTCTGGTAACCTGAACTTTCTATCATCAAAAGATAATGACTTCAAAATACATAAAAATAATACAACTTGACAGTTTGGGCTTTTACAGGTTTTAATACCCTGATTTCCACTATTGCTACCTTGTTTCTCCTATAAGTAATCAATATATAAGGTGGGGGGAGAAATACAATTTTTAAAAAGTGATTACAAACAAAACACTGAAATACGTGTGTTTTGTGTTAAGCTACTTTTTCCTAAAATGCAATTCAAAAAAACTGGATTTACTTGCTCTATTAAACCCAAGGTAGTTCAGGTATGTGTTCTAGTACTTTTGAGGAGTCCTTGAGACCAGTTACTTTGAGACCTTATGATACTCTTTCAAATGAAAGGCAGCAGAAGGGCAGCCGGGCTAAGCCATGGGTACTCAGCAGTCAGACCAGGATTCCAAGTGAGGCCCCTGTCTGGAAGAGCCAGGTAACCTGATTGATCCAAACCACCTCCACGAATGATTAAGAATCAACTCCCAAGTGCCAGGTTTTCCCAGCGCGAACAAACCACTTCAAATTCTTGACTTCATGAGGCTATTCTAGTGAACCTCATGCAAATTCCCTAGTCACTATAAAACCCCGTTTACTTGTCTATTAAATGAGATAATAATGACGTATATTGTATTCACTGTGTCCTTACTATGTGCCAGGGCTTGTTAATATTCACAACCCTAAATGGTAGGTCTACATTTGTCTGTCACAACTGGCAATAAGGTTTATATAAATTACTCGTAAACTACTTTGCATACTGCCAGACACATAGAATTCAAAGTTGGCTACTGCTGTTATTAAAATTACCAGACGTTTTGTGAATAAAAAAGGTTATGCATGCAAAAACGTTGAGTTAGGTTAAAATTAAAGTTCAGGCAAGGTGACAAGCGTAGGCGGACAAGGGAATTTTGCCGCAATTTGGTGGCCCATGTGAATGTTTGTGCTGCTTTACTCTCTCCGCGATCACACACCCAAAGGGTCGCGAGGAAGGCGCCAGCCCGCTGGCGCGGGCCGGATACAAACCCCAGCGCCGCCCACCCGGACACCCAGCTCCTCTGCCTCCCGCCTGCGCAGGCCGGGCTCGCTCACCGCAGCAGCTCCAGGCAGTAGTGGTCAGTGCCCGAGGGGCCCGGTCCGCTGGCCGCGGCCACACTCCGCCCGGACACCATGGGCCTAGGCATCCGCCGCACGTGCGCGCACAGACCCCAGGGCGGCCGGCGGCGGAACAGGCTGGAAACACCGTGCCCCAGCGGGTCCGCGGCCGAACCCAGCATGGAAGCCGCCATGACACCCGCGCCACGTGCCCTTCGACCCCGCGCCAGCGGCACGCAGCCACGCCCCCGCAGGTCCCGCCGCCGGCCTTTCACGCGCGGGAAGTCGGTCTGGGGACTCCGCTGGGAGAAAAGCCAGGTGTCGCTGTGGTTCTCTGCATCTGGGCTGCCGCGCCGCTCTTCGACCTTGGTTCAAGGAAAGCCGCGCCTACGTCCAGTCGATCCCTCCCTGGGTTTTCAACCCCCTACTTCTATCCAGAGGCGTCCCCAGAACGCCTGCAAGAAGTGTTGAGCGCCCCCTTCTGAAAGAAGTAACTGCCGAAGTTACGTCCTGCTACCCCGACGCCTGATATCCCCATGAGACCGGAACATCTCGTTCTGTTCCTCAACAGGGACACTGTGTCTCAACCCTTGGCACTTTGGGTTCAACAGCACTGTCCCGGCTCCCGCGCGTTGCTGGAACTTGCCGTACCTAGGTGCCCCGGCATGGTGAACACTCTAGGGGCGAAGAGGAAGATTCCTTTTTGCCCTCTGAAGAAAGGATCGCTGAAAAATCAGCTGGCAAGAGGCAGATTAACTGGAGAAAAGGCATACAAATTTAATGTGTATACATGGGAGCCCTTAGAGTGAAGACCCAAAGATATAGGAGATTGCCATCTTTACGTTTAGGTTCAACAGAGTATGGACAGCTGTGTATAAATATGACTGGATGAAAAGGGTATGATGTAATACTAATGAACTGAGTGGGGAAACCTAGCAAGGCCTGTCTATTCATAGATTCTTCTTGGCCTCTCTGAGTATATATTCCCTCCTTTTGGGTATGGAGCAGGACCCTCTCTGGAATGGGGGTCTTAAGACCTATAGTTAAACAAGGTAGGTCAGATAATTTTTTTAGGTCCAGTTTTTATACAGAAAGATGAGGGAAAATTAGGGTAATATTTTTAGGTTTTATGGCTGGCTTTGGGGAAAAGGGGTTTTATGATCTGCCTTGGGGAAGGGGGATTCTAGTTTCTATGGCTAGCTGGGCGGGGGTGGGGGTGGGGTAGAATGGGACTGAGAAACTGGAGGGCGGGAGAAGATGAGAGAAAAACTTTTGCTTTTGAGGCTAAATCTGAGGCCTTCAATTTGAGGTATTATTTTCTGAGCTCCAACACCAACAAAATCCCACACACGCGTTCCCAAAGGTCTCTGGCAGTGTTGCTCTGGTGGGGAACCACTGGCCAGTTACCTCACACTTCCAGTAGAAAAACACAAAGATCCCTGAGAGAATGAACACTTTAAGCCATTATCAACCACTGCCTTTAGCTCACCTGCTTGTTGATTGTTTCTCCCACTACAGGCTAAGTTTCATGAGGGCAGGGTCGTTATTGTGTTTCCTGCTCTATCCCTAATGCCAGTCAGTAAAAATTGTAGAAGATGAAGTGCCTGGATTCACACAAATAGTAAGGAGTCAGGTAAGATTCAAATATTCAAAATAGCTGTATTTTGAATACAGGCTCTCTGCGGAGGGAGGAGACGTGGGGCAGGCCATAGGCCAGAGTCTGCTTTTCTGGGCCTCCAAGGTATAGCATGGAACTCCAAGGAGTCAAACTTCCCAGTTTAAACCTTACCTTCCAGGTCCTTATAAAGATGTATTTATCAAGGCAGAAGGATAGAGTTTTTGACAGTTTACTAGCTTGATTTCTAACTTTTAAATATTTGTTCACATGGTATGTTGGCCTCCTTTGATACTCTTACCCTCAAGCCCTCAATTGTTAGAGTTGTATCTAGTTGCCACCATGGCTTGGTCCAAGCCAGCAGCTACCTATCCCTGGATCCCACTGACACTTCCTGCATCCAGATTTGCCCAGACTGTTCATGCTGCAGGTAGTTTGGTTCTTTCTAAAATGTACATCTGATCATGGCCCTTCCCTGCTTGAACACCCTTTAACTGTGCTTGTATGTAGTTCCTCCGTTATGTGGCCTTTATTTACCTTTCTGCCTCAACTCTGGTTATTTGCCATTGTGACTCCAACTTCCAGTTTCTGCTTAAACTCATGGGAGAGCAGCTTGTCTGGACGTAGAAACTAACCAATTCACCCAACTTTGGTTTTACTCCTTGAGACTGCCTCTCTTCATCCTATGTGGTAGCAGAACCACAGTCCCTCCTGCACAACAGACACATGCTAGTGTTTTCAATACCCAATTTAAACCTGCTCCATTAAAAAATATATATATCCACATTTCTAATTCTTATCTCCTGCCCCACTGGATTTTTCCATCTGGACATCTTACCATTACTTCAAAGTCCCTATGTCTAAAAACCAAATTACACCAACTCCTCTTTTTAGTCTCTTTATTTATTTGGACAGTGTCCGCCTTCTCAAAATCAACCAATGGAAACACTTTGAAGTCATCTTTACGTCTTGCCTCCTAATGTAATCTAATTGGTCAAATGCTATTAATTCTTTTTTTGTGTGTATCCGTGGCAGCATAGGTAGTCCAAAACTACCTGGATTCAGATCTTGGCCTTACCTCCGACTACTTTGTCATATTGGATGAGTTATCTACCTCTTCTTGTGCCTCAGTTTTCTCACCTTATAAAACATAGATAATAAGGTTATCTCCATTTTATCCTACCTCATAACGTTGCTATGAGAATTAAATGAGTTAATATATCTAAGACACCTACAACAGTGCCTGGCTCATAATAAGCACTGGACACAAGTCAGCTATGTAGGGAAAACATTATAAAAGACTTCAAATGGGCCAAAAATATTGCTGGGTGTCTCCAATGGAAAGCTAGACATTGTCCAGATTATTTGCTTCTGTGAGGTCTTTGCATCTTTCATTGTCTTTGAACTGTTTTACAACTCTGTAAATTGTGAAATATTGACAGCAATGCAAATTATTCCTGTCCATAAATATGCAAATTGTGTCCAATGGAGATTCAGTTGATTACTGTTCTGTGGATATTGACCAGTTTTGCCGGTTTTACATCTATTAAACAGATTTATTTATGTATTCTTGACTGCCTATATATTATGTCTGGTACTTTGAATACTCCTTTGAACTAATTATAACATCTTACTGAGTCCCTCATTAATTAATGAATTACATGAACATTTTGGTGTGTTCATTTTATCTCTGTATGAAAGTTATGATTATATCATTTTTGAAAAAAATTATTTTCTGGCCAGGCGTGGTGGCTCATTCCTATAATCCTAGCACTTTGGGAGCTAGAGCAGGAGGATCACTTGAGGCCAGGAGTTCGAGACCAGCCTGGGAAGCATAGTGAGACCCTGTCTCTACCATTAGCTATTATTAACTTTGCTTCCATTTTACTTCCGTTACCCAGTTTCACATCTTTCTAAGGAACCTGTTGCATTTGTTTCCTGATTAGTCTCCAGGCCAATGAGTCTATAATGAAAAATATAGCCATTTCTAGTTATCACAGATATATACTAAAGATACTATGAACCTGTGTAAACCTGAAAGAATTCCAGTTAATGTCAATCAAGAAAAAATTAAGAACTTTGAAAATTATGCTATAGATAACATATTGTCTCCAACTAACATTAATTGAACATCTATTATTTCTAATCTTAAAATTAATTTTTATGCATACTACCGCAGCCTTTTTTTAACGAATTGTGAGTACATGAAAATATTTCCTTAGTCTAATTCCTTGGTATCAAAAACAATATTTTTGAAACATGCATATCCTTTATTCAGAGTTATAATCAAGGTAGAAACTGAGTGCTTGAGCAAAAAATTAACATTAACAACATAAATGACCACAGAAGTATGGTTTGTTAACTTGGCCTTTAGCTGTGACATTTGCTCACTGTGTCCTCTTTGACTGTGTCCACTTTCTCCATCTTGGAAAGTATATGACTTTCTCCAAGGTGATTATAACTGATCGATCTATATAGTTACAGGTGAAACAGAACAACATTTCTTTTCAAGCTTTAGCTCAATAAAAACTGCCGTTTGGTTGATTGCTACATTTTAAAGAATGATGTCTTATTGTTCTAGAATATTACTCCACCTCTTGTTTTTTCCATGGCCTTTGTTAAGAAATGGGCTCCATTCCTTATATTTTGAGTCAGACTGGCCTGTCAGCTTTTACATGACACCTTGTGTATCTAAAGAATCCGGGAGAGTGTACACCAGACCACAGCTTTTTAGACCTCACTGGACAAGAACCTCTACATACCTCTTCCCTCTCCAAAGCCTTCAAGGATCAACTGACTTCTCCTTAGGCTATTTTGTTTTATTATATGTTTTCCATTTTACTTATATATATGTTTTATTTATATATTTTATATATACATGTTAAAAGTTCAGCAAAGGAAACCTGGAAAATATAGGCAAATGTAGAAAAAAGTCATGCTGAAACCTATAATTCAAACAGTGACTATTCGCATTTTGGTATTTTCTTCCATTTTTTTCTGTGTGTAGGCTTTTTTGCTTGTTTTTATCATTGCTTGTACAATATTATTTGATTAGCCTAACATTATTATAAACATTTTCTTACGTTATTATTTCATTCATTTAAAAATATTTATTAAGAGTCTACTGTGTGCCTATACTGGGCTAGGATGCCAGGATGAACAAATAGACATACTCCATGTCCTCAAAGATCTTATTCTTTAGTGGTAAAGACATTAAACAAACAAAAATCATTACAAATAAATGTATAATTACAAAATGTGATAGCTGCTATTGTTTTGTTTTGTTTTTAGAAGCAGGGTTTCACTCTGTCACCCAGGCTGGAGTGCAGTGGCGCAGTCATAGCTCACTGTAACCTCGAATTCCTGGGCTCAAATGATCTTCCTGCCTTAGCCTCTGGAGTAGCTAGAACTACAGCCATGCGCCACCACACCCAGCTAATTTTTCTTTTCTTTTTCTAGAGACAGGTTCTCGCTATGTTGCCCAGGCTAGTCTTGAACTCCTGGCCTCAAGCAGTCCTCTCACCTGAGCCTCACAGACTGCTGGGATTACAGGCATGAGACACTGCACCTGGCCTGCTAGTATATTAATAAGGATATATGTTCAGCTGTTCAAACAGAGACACACAAAAAAACAAGGTAGACATTTATTTCTCTCTCAAATAGTAGTTTGAGTGTAAGCAATCCTAAGATCGTGAAAAGTCCTACATCACAGAAAGTCCCTCAGTCCTAAGTAAACTGGATGGTTGTCACCCTACTGATCCTATTGTTATCATCAACATTTTTTTTTTTTTTGAGATACTTACTCTGTTGCCTGGGCTGGAGTGCCGTGGCATCAACCTAGCTCACAGCAACCTCAAACTCCTGGGCTCAAGCGATCCTCCTGCCTCAGCCTCCTGAGTAGCTGGGACTACAGATGCATGCCACCACACCCCACTAATTTTTTCTATTTTTAGTTGCCCAGCTCATTGTTTTCTATTTTTTAGCAGAGATGGGGTCTCACTCTTGCTGAGGCTGGTCTTGACCTCCTGACCTCAAATGATCCTCCTGCCTTGACCTCCCAGAGTGGTAGGATTATAGGCGTGAGCCACCATGTCCAGCCTATCATCAACATTTTATAGAAAACAAAAACAAGGTATGGAAAGGTTAGGTAATTTGCCCAAAATTACGCAGCTAGTAATTGGCAGAAGCAGGATTTGCACCTAGGAAGTCTTCTCTTGAATCTACCTGCTTCATCTCTACGTTCTAGTTGTTTTTTTCTAGTACTTCTGGTTTCTCCTGTAGTACTTGTATAATTTTACTCTTTTACATTTCTATTGTTTTGGAGAGGTAAATGTTATGAGGGTATGGATCCAACTTTTTTCTTTATATCTACTAGTTGTCTTATCATTGATTCAGTAGTCTACTCTTCCCCCCTTTGATTTGAGATGCCTCATTTTTCACAGAATAAACTTATGTATATATTTTTTGTCTATGCTGTTCCATTTGTCTATTACTATTCTAGTACCACATCTTTTTAAAATATATATAATCATCTTCAATTAGTTGCCATTTATTGAGTACTTATGATGTAGGTGATTTCACATTTAATCTCACTTAATAATCCCAAAAATCTATATGATAAATATTATCCCCATTTTGCAGAAAAGGAAACTAATGCTTAAGACTTGACTTAAATCTTATGACTTTACTTACATCACATAATTATTTAGTGGAAGTGGTGTTAGAAGTGGGACTGACTCCTGAAATCCTCAATTTACTCCATTAACAACATAGTATCTCTCCAGGTTTTAACATTTTGTTTCCAGAGTTTTATTTCTCCAAGGCTCAGTGGAAAATAAGCAATGGTTTTACAGGGTTAATAATTAAGGATTAACTTTTTGAGTGCCTCTGAGTTTAAAAAAAAATGGTTAGTTTATATGCTGTCATAGGTCTAGTTAAAACACCTTTTAAGACCTTATTTAGTTTTACTCATTCTACTTCTACTAACCAAGTATTTGATTTTGGCCAAGTCACTTAAACTCTTTGAGCCTTTATAATTTACTGGAGCCTTTAAGAGTTAAAAAGATCTGGGTTAAAATTCTGCCTCTCTCATTGTCTGTGCCTCCACCCTGGGCCAGTAACTTAAGATCTCTGAGCCACACCTGTCTCCTTTTTTTAAAGAACACTCTCTTAGCTGCTGTAATACGAAATAATATAGTCTAGGTGGCTTAAACAACAAATTTATTTCTCACAGTTCTGGAGGCTGGAAGTCTTGAAATGAGGCTGCCAGCATGGTTCTGGTGCATTCTTGCTGTGTGCTCACGTGGCCCCACACCTTTTAAATGTTGAGATTTTATAGTATGTTTTCATATGTGTCTGGTAGGGATAGTCCTTCCTCATTACTCTTTTCTTCTCCCAGAGTTTTCCTGGCCATTCTTGTTTGTTTTTTGTCTATATATTAGAATTATGTGAAATTTATACCTAATTTATAGAAAATTGGTTTTTTTATTATATTGAGCCTTCATAAATATTTTTGATGACAGCATTATAGTTCATCTTATTGATAAATTTAACACATTAATTTAATTATACTCTTATTCAATCCTTATATTTTTTCCAATTAAGTACTTCTTAGATGAACTATTATTAAAAAGGAAACAAAAATGTTTTTCTGTACTGGTGCAGTACTTCCGACACCAAACATTTGGATCTTACACACCGAGCAATTCTAACACTAAGTACCCAGAGTTAGTACAGACTCCACAGCTTAGGGGCTCAGTCCCACAAAACTGCCCCCCACTTTGGATGCCAATAACAAGTAGTGAGTCCGTAGGTTACCCATACTTTTGTCTGACTTGGCTATAAATCAAGGATTCTCAGGACCCTCCTCCTCAGGTTTGATAATTTGCTATAATGCTCACAGAACGCAGGGAAAAACATACACTTACCAGTTTATTATAGGGGACATAATAAAAGATACAGGCAAACAGCTAGATGAAGAGGTACATAGGGTAAGGTTTGTGGGAAGGGGTGCAGAGCTTCCATGCCATCTCCAGGTGAGCCACTCTCCCAACAACTCAATGTGTTCACCAACCTGGGAACTCTCTAAACTCTCGTTCAGGGATTTTTATGGAGGTTCATCACATAGGCATGATGGATTGTTAACTCAATCTTCAGCTCCTCTCCCCTCCCCGGAGGGCAGGGGTTGGGGCTGAAAGTTCCAAGCTTCTAATCAAGGTGTCTGGTGACCAGCCCCCATCCTGAAGATATCTAGGAGTCACCAAGAGTCACTTCATTAGAACAGAAGATGCTTCTATCACCCAGGGAATTGCAAGGGATTTAGGAGCTCTGTAAAAGGCACCAGGGTCAAAGACCAAATATCATAACAAATATGAGACAAAAGATGTTCCTGTCACACCTATCACTCAGAAAATTATGAGGGTTTTAGGAGCTCCGTGTCAGAAATCAGGGGCATAGACCAAATATATATTTCTTATGTCACAATTATAGTTGAATCTTTGTTCATATCTGTGAGTGTTATCTTATGATATATTCCTAGAAATAGAATCACTAGTCAAAGCTGTGAATCTTTTTTTTTTTTTTTTGAGACAGAGTCTTACTCTTTTGCCCGGGCTAGAGTGCTGTGGTGTCAGCCTAGCTCACAGCAACCTCAAACTCCTGGGCTCAAGCGATCCTCCTGCCTCAGCCTCCCAAGTAGCTGGGACTACAGGCACATGCCACCATGCCTGGCTAATTTTTTCTATATGTATTTTTAGATGTTCAGCTAATTGCTTTCTTTTTTTTTTTTTTTTTTTAGTAGAGACGGGGTCTCGCTCTTGCTCAGGCTGGTCTCGAACTCCTGAGCTCAAACAATCCACCCACCTCGGCCTCTGAGAGTGCTAGGATTACAGACATGAGCCACTGTGCCCAGCCAAAGCTGTGAATCTTTGAGATATCTGACATTGCCAAATTTCTTACCAAATAAGTTATATACTCCCACAAACTATGAATGAAAATATTAAATTTATTATATTTTTAAAAATAGTCTTGCTACTCTAATAGGAAAAAAGTGATATCTCACTTAATTTTTACTTGATTATTGGTGAGATAAAACATTTTTTATTTGTTGACTACGTATTTAATTTTCAGTATTCTATCAATATCTTTACCCATTTTTTTTGTTAAAAATCTAGTGATATAGGCTGGGCGCGGTGGCTCACGCCTGTAATCCTAGCACTCTGGGAGGCCGAGGCGGGTGGATTGCTCAAGGTCAGGAGTTTGAGACCAGCCTCAGCAAAAGCGAGACCCCGTCTCTACTAAAACTAGAAAGAAATTATCTGGCCAACTAAAATATATATATAGAAAAAAAAAATTAGCCAGGCATGGTGGCGCATGCCTGTAGTCCCAGCTACTGGGGAGGCTGAGGCAGTAGGATCGCTTAAGCCCAGGAGTTTGAGGTTGCTATGAGCTAGGCTGATGCCACGGCACTCACTCTAGCCCGGGCAACACAGTGAGACTCTGTCTCAAAAAAAAAAAAAAAATCTAGTGATATATTTCAAAGTGTAAATTTTCTTCCTTACCCATTTTTGTTTTGATGGTTTTAATATTTTTGTTTTTGGCCTATATGAGCTTTTATTAAGACTGTTAAGCCTATTAAATGTCATATTTGTATCAAATAATCAATTTGTTATTTACTTTTGTTTATAACATGTTTTATTATGTTTAATTTTTTTATTTTAAGAGATGTACATAGTCACTGAATAATAAGTTCTCTCTTCCTTAGTCCACTCACTCCTACTGATAAGAAATATATGTGGTGATGTTGTTTGACTTTCACAGTTTTCAGTTTTTTATCTTGTCAGATCTACAGAACTTTTTATTTGTTAAAGACTACCATTTGTTTATGTTTAGAAAGACCTTCTTCATACAGAAATGAGGGGTGAAGTGGAGTCAGCGTGAATATGGAGAAACCAGTAGGTAGGCTATTGGGGTTGTCCAGGAAAGAGATTCTTGTGGCTTGGAACAGTGACAGTGAAGATGAAAAGAGCTGGATAGATCAGTATATAATTTGGAAGTTGACTTGCCAATTGAT
The DNA here is from genome assembly GCF_020740605.2 of Lemur catta. NCBI lineage: Eukaryota > Metazoa > Chordata > Mammalia > Primates > Lemuridae > Lemur > Lemur catta. The sequence goes on from NC_059136.1 coordinate 62,313,981, forward strand.
TGATGGGGAGGAGGTAGTAAATTTTCTTTACTCTTTTCAAGAGAAACAAATGGTTCCTACATTTTTGACATAAGCAACTGGGATAAGGGGGTGTCTTTTCCTGAGCTGAGGAATGGGAAGTCTTTAAGGGGTGAATGAGGATATTTTGGTGCATGATGCTTTCTTGATGATATTTGTTGAAATGTGATCCTCTTTAGCAGGATCCTTGAGTACAGGCTGACACATCCCTCAACTCTCTGCTGCTGCTCTTGGTCTACATTTTTTGACCTACCGTGTTCTAATGTGCTCGCCTACTTTGGAGGAATATTATTTTTGTGCTTACAAAATGTTCTTGAATTTGTCTCGTGTTTCTTTGATGACTCCTTCCTGGGTACTAATGCAGGCTGGGTTTTTCATTACCTAGTCAGTGGGGTGCTTCAGAAGGAGTGTCCTGGGCACTGGAAGGTCATAAACAGGGGAGGTACTCCTGAGTGCTTTCTGCTTTATCAGATTGTTGCAATGAGGGCCCTCGGATGGTTCTTGAGGGCAGGTGCTGCCTCTCAACACCAACATTTGTTTCAACATAGGGGTCATCAGAGAAGAACCAGGCTAATGAGTGTATGCCCTGGAATAGCCAGTTTGGAACGAATCAGTAAAAACACCGTCAGTGAATTTTGTTGTTATTGATGTGACTGTGCAGAACAGTGCCCAGTGAAGCTTCTAGTCCTCCTTGAACTCCACAAACAGGTTCAGAGGACACCATTATTTCAAAACATCAAAGCAACATCAGGGTGCCTACTACAGGGGAAGAAATAAAGGTCATCTCCCCCCCAGTGCAATCAGTTTGATACCTACATATGACTGCTTTCTCTTAATGACCCAGAGAACATGTCTCTGACTTCCTGCCAAATGGACACATACCGAGTTGTTTTTTCTGAGAGCGCCAGTGGCTTGTGTGGAGCTATTCTACACACACACTCCCTCCTGATCCTTCTGGCAACCAGCAGCATGTGGTAAGAAGGGGAAAGGCTCTCTAGAGTTAGAAATGTAGTCTGTGGTCTTGGAACAGTTTTTCTGGGCAAAACTAACTGATCCTTCTATAGAGATAAGCAGTCTAGCTTTTTCAAAAATTACGTTCTAGCTGATCCACAATTCCATTGCATAACTAAAGGTCACACCTGCAGCTAAATTAAATATGTTTGTCACTAAGGATATTTCCATTTGGCAAACAAAATACTGTGGGATTATGCTGTTCCCTTTTCCTGGAATGTCCTTGTATGCTGTATCTTCAAGTAGGCCATTTGGCAACATTCCCAAATCCCCGGCCTTTGACCAGCCACCTATGGCCTCTACAGACTCCCAAGAGAGCTGCCTAGAGGAACAGTCCTGGCACATGAACACTGTTTATTACACTGTTCTTACAAACCACTGCTGAGCTTGTCAGGATCACTTCAAAGGCAAAAAGACACAGAAAGACAAATCCGCAAAGATGGTGTGATTGAAGACCTAAATCAAAAGTGACTAAGCTGCAACCCAAGGCTTTCCTGAGATTTGGGAGTACTGAAAGAAAACCTCAAATTTGCCCTTGTCATCAAAAAATTCTAATGCCCTTTTCCCACTTCATGAACTTCTACTCATCCTATGAACCCCTGTTCAAACACTCCTCCCTTTCTGAATTTTCCTTGACCACAGCCCCATCCAAGAAAAATGAGTTGCTCCTTTATTTGTGATCCTATAGAAATTTGTGTGTTTCTCTTTGATCACTTCACCAGCTCTTATTGTGGTAAACTGTTTACATGGCCCCCTTCCCAGACTGCCAAAGGTAGACACTGTCTTGTTTTTCTTTTTATCTTCCGTGGCTGGCCAAGTGCCTGGCATTGAGAGGTATTCAGTATATTGTTCTGAAAGCCAGCTTTTTTGGCACTTGGAAACAAGGCATGTAGTTGTGCAGTTCGTGCACTGCACAAGCGTGCCCAGCCAAGGAAGCAAGAGGGGCTGGTGTGGGGTCGTCTCTGCTCAGAGGAAGGGGAACCTTTCTCTTCACACAGAGGCACATGTTTGTAGGGTTACATGAGCCCAGAGGGGGTACCTCCTAACTTACACCAAGATGCCTTATAAGCTTGCAGTCTTACCAACTGAAAGAGTAAATCAGGCTTAGCAACTTTAAGAATGGCAGAATATGAAGAAAATACAAAGTTAAAAGGACTATTTCCCCTTGTGAAAAGTTTCCACTACTTATTTAATAGTCAAGCCTTAGAGTTATCAGATTTTAGGGAATTTATCAGTTATGAGCATGAAATCTTGAATGTATCATGCTTTTTGTAGTTTACTTATCCTCAATTACCACTTTTTAAAAACATAGAATTATACAATTTTAGACCTGAAAGAAAGTTGTCTATTGATTCAACAAACATTTTTCAAGCATTTAGAATGGTTATACACTTAGTATGGACCAGGCACTAGAAACAGTAATAAAATTGGCCAATGTCAAATACCTATCCAGTGGCAGGTTTTTCATTTGCTTTGGATACCTACCTTACTATTCTGTCAGAAACAAGAAGAGGCAAAGTGGTCACTATGTTAGTGCAATTGTAGTTTTAGCCATTTTGCTCTTTGGTTTCTGCTGTGGTCTTATATTGCCAGTTTTTTAATACCAAAGCTGTAATTTTTTCTCTATCTGTTCCCACCCACCTACCACAGATAGACCATGAGCCATTCTGGGGACATCACCATGAAATGTTCCATAGATTTAATGTACAGAATCATATGTGTGAAGAATATTGATGGTGGCCCCTACACAAGACACAGATGAGATCTATCATAGTTGTCACAGGGTTATGGGTGGGTTGTCTTTGCACAAGTTGTTTCTAATCAGAATTAAAGAACCAAAGCTTAAAAATAGTTTTTTATATGTATGAGATGATTCCAGGTTATTCCTATAGTAATGTCATTCCAAAGTGGGAGAGAAAAAGGTGTAGTTACAGCTATACACCAGAAACTGCAACTACTGTCTATGCCATAGCCCCTGAGTCAAGTGCCCAGGGCATATGGCATATCTGTGAACATTACCCCATCACCCACTGTGTGTGTTGTAGGAGGAAGTGGTTAGGATCCTAAAGACTTATAATGTCATTTCTTCCTCTCTTTCTTCTTGTCTTATTTCTTCATGTCATCCTGTTCCTTTTCTTCCTCATTCTTCTTTTGGCACCTACATTGGGTTGCTATCCACAAGTGTACCACGATCAGTTCAATACAGTTTGTATTTACTGAGCATCTTTATACTTGTGTTTTTATTCTGATGTCTGGGATGCACATCCCCTCTTTCCCACCCCCACTTGCCTTCTTTCCAGATGTTTTCTACATATTAGGAGTTGAGGGAAGGGAGCAAGTCTCAGGCTTATTTGTATTTGGCCCCTGACTTTATAATATAGTGAGTAGTTGCTCAATACATCTTTCTTACATGAAAGTCAATGAATAGGCCGGGAGCGGTGGCTCACGCCTGTAATCCTAGCACTCTGGGAGGCCGAGACGGCCAGATCATTTGAGCTCAGGAGTTCGAAACCAACCTGAGCGAGAGCGAGACTCTGTCTCTACTAAAAAAAATAGAAAGAAATTATCTGAACAACTAAAAAAATATATATAGAAAAAATTAGCCAGGCATAGTGGCATGTGCCTGTAGTCCCAGCTACCCGGGAGGCTGAGGCAGGAGGATCGCTTGAGCCCAGGAGTTTGAGGTTGCTGTGAGCTAGGCTAATGCCACAGCATTCTAGCCTGGGAAACAGAGTGAGACTCTGTCTCAAAAAAAAAAAAAAAAAAAAAAAGAAAGTCAATGAATGAAGGCATGAATGAATAGGAGGTAATGGGAGGTAAAAAGAAACCTTCACTCTATCCATGATATTTTATGTATTTAAAAATTCCGAACCCAACAAGTCAAAATATTAACATTCACAATCAAGGTGGTAGATATATGAATATACATTATCTTATTCTCCATATTATTTTTCATGTTTGGAAATTTCTGTAATATTAAAAACACAAGATGAGTAGTGGAAATGACTGCAGGATGACAAAATGCCCTTCTTCAGGGATGTCACCATTTAATTAGGGAATTGTCCAAAGTGCACATGATTGCAGAAGTCTATTGGATTGTATATTTTTAGGAGTTGACTGGCTAGATTTAAAAAAAAGAAGAAAAGAAAGGAGAAAAGCAGGAGTTGGCACTACCTGTCCAGTTTGTAGGGTATCCTAGGAATCAGCAGATACATACTCTTGGTATTTTCTCATACACGTTCAGCATCTGAACTATGAAATACGATCAAGAAGGACTGGATAGAACTAGGCAAGCAGTAGGCTATTTGCTAGCTAAATCCCTGGGGGCTATAGAGACTTGTGGCAAAATATCTCTTACTTACCTTTTCAGGTCAGATCTTCTCTTCCTCCTCTCCATCCTACTTTCTCTCTGGAAGGCTTACCTCTGTGGACCACATGGGTGGATATGTGTGACTTCTGGCTTCAAGTTGGGTTCATCTGGAATCAAAGGGAAGGAAGGAGGGAGGGAGGTCAGCTTACTTAATCCCTTTATGTTCCTTCAAGGTTGTCTCCAGCTGACCACGTCCCTTGACTAAAGGTCACTGCTCCTCTGTCATATAGAGCGGCAAGTCTGTATGCACCCCCACCCCAGTCTCCTCATCCTTTTGGGCCTAGAGCTCATTAAGAAACAAGCATCAGATGCCTGCATACATACACCTTTGAAGATGGTCCCTTTGTATATAAAGCACTCCCAGATTATTCTCTTCTGAGTGTGCCATCTTTTTCCTGTTGGGACTCTTATTGATCAAGGGCTTGGACCAGGGGTGGGGAACCTGTGACCTTAAGGTCACATGTGGCCTTCTAGGTCCTTAAGTGTAGCCTTTTGACTGAATCCAAATTTAACAGAACAAATCCTTTTATTTTTTATTAATACATTTTTGTTCATCTTTATATATTTATATTTTATTTTTTAAATGAATGTATTTAAAATATCAGAGAATGAAATAAGTTTCAACAAAATAATCCTCTTAGATTGACCGGCACAATTAGAACATTAGTAAGCCGTAAGGGCTAAATTGACGGCTGCTACACTCATGATTTAGTTCTAACTTCCCCTGGCTTACTGGCGCCACTACTGCATGAGGCTGGTTGGAGAGAGTTTATGAAGGTTGAATATGCATGTCTGTTATCAGCTTTTAGCAATGGTGCACTGTGTTTCTGTTTGGGGTGAAACTTGTGAATAGTTGCACAGCTCGACAGTATCTTTTAATTCTGTCTGCTTAACAGCCCATCATGTCAAAGAAGACCAAGAGAACGCTGAAGGAAGAAAACATTTTTAAAATGAGGATCAGAAATTGCAATATTATCATGTTTCTGCTAAAGATAAGATGATTTGCTTGCTTTGTGATACTGCAATATCAACATTGAAGAAATTCAATGCTCATTGGCATTATAACACACATAAGGACGGCAAATATTTTAAATTAGAGTGAGAGGTACAACAGGTTATATTGCAGATATTAAAAGGTGAAAAGCAAAAGCAAAGACAATTCTTTCAAGCAGCAATAAGACCTGGAAATAATACCACTGAAGCAACTTATAAAGCAGCTTATATACTTGGGGAGAAACAGGGAAGCCATTCAGTGACATAGAAATTGTGAAAGAATGCATTGTCAAAGTTGCAGGATGCTTAGACCCTATAACATTTCAAAGTACAAACACTTGCTTTTTTCGAGGAGAACCATAACTGATTGGTAGCATGAATTAGCCTTTGACTTAACAGAACCACTTCATGAAATACTAAAAAAGGAAACAATATATTATTTAATCGCTTTGTATGAATCAACTGATGCTACTGACTCAGTGCAAGTTTTATACTTCATTCGGGTCCTAACAGAAGATTTTCTTTGCTATGAAGAGTTACTCACTTTGGGCACTCTTGCAAACAGAACTCAGGGAGTAGATACCTTCAACAACTTTCAAGATTAATGTTGTGAAGTTGGACTAAATTTGGTAAATTTAGTGATGGTGCACCTTCCATGACAGGAAAACATGAAGGGTTTATTGCACAGATAAAAAAAGTATTAACAGATCCAGATGCTCTCTTTTCATTGTATCCTGCATCAGCAAAATCTCTGTGCTAAAGCTACTATTTTAAGTGACACTTTGCAACAAGTTGCAAGTATTGTTAACTATTAACATATTCATACAAATGCAACTTGGCATGGTCAGTTTCATAACATGCTAAAGTTGATAATGAGGTATTCGGTGTGGATTTGCTGTGTCATTCTAAAGTGCATTGGCTGTTGCAGGGACAGGTGTTAGCCAAAATTTTATCTCTGCAAGAACAGATAGTTAAATTTTATGAAGAACAATCAGTAATGTGGGTTATTCAAAGAATATTTCTATAGGAACACAACATTTCTGTGTGATATAATTTTAAATCAAAACGAATATATCTTTGCAAGGTAAAACTAAGTCCATCTATATATATGTGGCCAAAAATCTAAGCATTTCAGAAAAAGCTATCTTTTTTCAAAACACTTCTCCTTCAAAAGGAAATTTCATGTGAACGTTTTCCCCAGTTAGCAAAGGTCATTGATGAGCAGGACAATATATGCAAATCATTTGAAGAATACACAGCTGGTATAGACCTATTAATTGGATAATGCAATGAAAGTTTCACTGACCCTGAGAATCATGACATCACACTCAAATTACCATTTCAGCCTCACCTAATTGATGTCATCAAGGCACCTAAAGAACTACAGATGGAATTGATTGAGCTCTCAGTAGATGACATTTTTAAAGTCATTGTTTGATGCTAAGAAAGATCTGATTGAAATATGGAAAAATGCTTTCTTGCTTTTCAACCGCTTATTGCTGCAAACCTGCATTCTCCTACCTCACCCAAAGCAAGATGCCATTAAGGTCACAAATACCCATCTAGAGGATCCGCTGAAACTGTGGACCTCCATACTGCAACCAAATATTCAAATGATTTCCAACAAAAAGCAGACACAACAAAGTCATTAAAAGGTTAGTTAACTTTAAAATTAACAAATAGTTTTCATTTTTTGAAATTATTAAGTACATAGTAGTTAGATTTTTACAAACTAATGTACACTTTAAAGTATATCTAAATGAAATTTCTTGAATGTGGCCTTATTTGATTACAGCTAAATTAATGCTGCCTTCCAACATGAAAAGGACTGGACCTTCGCTACCCCTGGCCTGGACCGTGACATCCAAGTTTTAACACCTCACCAGTGGTTAGCACCCAGGTCTCCATCCTTCACTTTTCAGTGCCAGAAGAAAATGTCAGAGAATTAACTTTAAATATTAAACTCCTGTCTATACCTGGCATCTTTAGCTCTTTGGAACTCATTTCTTCCTCTTTTTTCCTACCATGAAGTTATAGAAAGTGAAATGTTAAATGACTGCAGAACACTTGAAAACATTTTCAGCATGAAATAATTGCAATCATCCTTTAATAAATTCCACCTTCTGAACACTTTGGTTACTTTGTGATCTTCATATATTAACACATAAATGTATGTATGGCATAATCAGAGGGGGAAAATCTAAATATTCAATCTATTAGGTAATGATGAAAAGGAAATGTGTATGATTTAGTCAATTTGAAATGATAAGCATCTGGGATAATGTTAGTGGGGCTATCACTGGAACAACTGGTGATATCCTAAGCTCTTTAAGGCCTTTGCACTTGCCATTTCCTCTGCCTGGAATATTCTCCCTCCCTCTCCCACTCTTGATCTGGCTAATTCCTATTTATCCCTTAGCATTCTGCTTAAATCTTGCAACCTCAGATAAGTCCCTGACCCCAATCTAAATTAACACACTCTCCTCCCACCTTCTGTTAATTTTTCTGTTGGAACCCAGTTCTTTTCCTTCTTGGTACTTATCACAATATAAAAGTTTGTTTTTACTTGTGTGTTCATTGCTCAATGTCCATCTCACCTTTGAGGAGAAGAACGAGGTTTGCTTGAAAACCTATATTTGAAATTTCTAACACAGTGCCTATCCATGTTAGGGGCTCAATCAATAGTCATCAAATAAATGAATGCTCAAAGTTCGTAGAAAGTAAGAACCACTGGCTTTATGAATTATAACTTCATTTATACTATTGCTGTCAAAGGTGAATTATTTGCTTGCCATAAGCTTAAGAGTATGCCTCAATTGGGGCTATGGGACATTGTTCCCTGGATAAATTAATATAAATGTATTTATATTTCTACTATAGATTTCAATTTTATGAATCATATTTTGTTCCAGGAAGCCACAAGCCCAGCTAAGACCTTGTCATAAATAGCCTTAAAATAATAAGTCTGTCCTTAAAGTTAAAAATGTTTTGCTTTGTGCCAATCGTTCACACATGGCTCATAGGTCCTGACATGGTCTGACCTTATCTGCTCCTTTGTTCTCCCATTTTGCTCACCATGTATCAGGAACTCTGACTTGGTGTTCTTTACACTTGCCATACAGTGGGGGAATGACTGCTATTTTTGCTTGCTCAGCTTTCTTTCTCCCTTCCTTAGGTTACAGAACCAAGGACCACCCTGTATGTCCTCTCAGGTTGTACACTGCACAACTCCAGTAGATCCCATTCACATAGACTATAACATGGATTAGAGTCTGGAGCTGTGCAACATGATGGCTCTGACAGAACTTTTCTTTTGGTAAATGCTTTTCATGCACCTAGACAGTCCTACCTGTGGGTCTGCTCCCTTTCCACAAGGTAGACATGTGATCCATGGCAGTGAATTGGAATACTATCTGTGTAAATCATCATTGATTGTTGCAGGACTAGGCACGTGACGTAAAGCAGCCAGCCAGCACTTTTGGGGGGATTATGTAACTGGTGGAAGAGAGAGAATGCCTCCTGAGATTTCCAACACTAGGAAACACAAAAGTCTAGAGCTGCTAGGTGTTCTTTTGCTACAATACGATAAAAGCCTGCCTGCAAATGAAGTCAGCACAGAGGAAAGCAGAGCTGAAAGAAGGAGAAAAGAAGACAGATTTTTGATGACAATTTCCCCAATTTCCAGCTCTGCCTACACTACTCCTGAGCTTTTTGGTTTTAGCTAAAAAATTCCCTCTGTTGCTTAGGAAAGTTTGAGTTGGGTCTTTGTCACTTACAACTCCAAGAGTCCTGGCTAATACAGATGCGTAAGAAAACTGTAAATTGGGAACTTAGAACTTGTTTCCTGCTTAACAGAAAACTGGAGACTCTACTTGTGACAATGGTGATGTCATTTCTCTGCCTAGAGCCCTCCAGTGCCTTCTTGTCTTACCCAGAGAAACAGCCAGCAGTTCACATTTGGCTCAGAGGTCCTGTCATGGTCTGGCTTTATCTGCTCCTTCTTTCTCCCTCTTTGCACACCATGCGTCAGGAACCCTGACTTGGTGTTCTTACACTTACCAACCGTGCTCCTACCAGAGGGCCTTTTAGAAGTCCCCTCAGCCCAGTGCTTCTCACAGTTATCTGCTTAACTTAATTCCGTTATCTCTTCATGTGTCAGCTTCCCTCACCGCCCCCTGCCGGCCCCCCCCCCCATCTAAAATCTTACTTTCCTTCTCTGTATTAGTTTCCTAGAACTGCCATAATAAACTACCACAAACTGGGTGTCTTAAATAACAAAAATTTGTTGTCTCGAAGTTGTGGTGGCTAGAAATCTGCAATCCGGGTGTCTGCAGAGTTGTTTTATTCAGAAGGCTGTGAAGGAGAGTCAGTTACATGTCTCTTGCCTAGGTTTCGGTGGTTTGCTGGCAATCTTTGGTGTTCCTTGACTTGTAGAAGCATCACCTCAATCTCTGCCTTCATCTTTACATGGCATTATCCCTGTGTGTTTGCCTGTGTCCAGATTGCCCCATTTTATGAATAAGGACACTAGTCATGTTGAATTAAATCAACCCAAATGATCTCATCTTGACTTGATCATCTGCAAAGACCTTATTTCCAAATAAGATCACATTCACAGGTGCTAGGGATCAGGACTTCAACATCTTTGGGAGGAATACAATTCAGCCCATAACCCCCCTCTTATACTGCCTTATTTTTCCTTGTAGTATGTATCACCATTTGACATATCATTGTTTTTACTAGTTTATTTTCTCCCCCGCCCCTGACTAGGATATAAGTTCCATGAACAAGTTCCACAGCACTTAAAACAGTGCCTAGTATATAGGAGGTATGCAATTAATATTTGTTAAATGAGTAAATACTAAACAGAGAAATAGGTGCTCCTGTTTTAAGATACTACAGTCTGAAACTTCTTTTTTGCTGTAATCAACTATTTGAAGAAAGTAAGACTTCTCAGATGTCATTCACATGTATATATTGAGTCTAAAGACTCAATGGAGATCTATCCAAAATCTCTATCACAAACTAACAAATACCATTCCTTTGAAAACAAAAGGGAGGCTAGAAACACTCTGAAGAAGAATGGAATTTGGGAGTGATAGGCTGATAGGGGACATGGGAGAAGGGATAGAAATTGAATGAGGTTAAGAGTGGTCAATCTCTAGCAAAACTGAAAGTAGTAACATTTTGCCTGACTTCATAATAAAAGTATGCTAGTGGCCTTCAATGGAGTTACATTGTTTTCATTACCCATTAAAAAGTATTTTTAATGAGAAAACAAATTTAGCCTGCTACGTATATTAGAAGTACCCCCTGTGGCATTTATTGAGATGTATCATCTGTATGTAACTTTATCAGGTGGTAGCATCATTATCTGTCTTTCATCTGATGCCCCCCACTGGAATATGAGCTGAGGGGCAGGGAACTGAGTCTTGGCAAGCCTTTATCACAGTCAAAAGACAAGTGGTAAATTAAAAGAGAATATGTGCTACATGAACACACTAAAAAGGGTTAAGAGCCGTTACTTACTTACATAAGGTTTTTATAAACCAGTAAGAAGACAGATGACCCAGTGGATCAAAGGAAGTGCAGATGCCATATAAACATATGAAAAGATGCTCAGTAGCCAGGGAAATGCAAATTAAAATAGAAACAAAATTGAATTTTTGCCCATCTGCAGTTGAAAAGATTGACGACTTTCAGGCTAGTGATGTACAGATAATCAGATATTCATACTTTGGGGGATGAGACAGTATGTGGAACTATATATTCAAATTCAAAATACACTTACCCTTTGAACTGAAAATTCCACATGTAGGAACCTATCCTACAAAAAAGACAGCCCTCATAATAACACATATCAATAAGGCTCCAGAATTTCAATATAGGAAAGACATAAGAGTATCCATTTGGCTTTAAATAAATCAAAAATGTATTTCTTATACTTCTGAGTGTTTAGAATAAAATTCTAGCTCTCTACAGAATTAATTATAACATCCCAATCAACATTTATCGAATGTCAACAAGATGCAAGAGATGGTGTTTGAATCTCTAAAATTCTGTTTTAGGAGTTAGGGTATGACTATTTAAGATTACTCTTCAGCTTCTATACCACTTCCATCCTAAACCTATCTATGTAAAACTTTAAGTTCCAAAGGTGAGCTTAGAAGGTGAGAGGTCAAAAGTGTGTGCATCAGGAGGCCATCCCCTACATCTAGGGCAGTAAAAGTCTCATCTCTGCTCCCAAATTTCACTCTCTGTTCTCACCATCCCTAGTTGGTTTCTGTCTGTAATAAAAAGAGGAAAGTGCTACTTAAAGCAAAAATTTCCCACGGCCATTTTCTCATATTAAGGGAGTGGCATATTCATAGCCAGGAAAAATGCTTTGGTGGGTCTCTTTGAAGATGACTCCCCCCACTGGAAAAGAAGAATTATTTTTATTGTGCTGCAGTGCTCTATATAACAAAGTGGAAAGAACTTAGACTTTTCTTTGGAAAAAGGAGAAAGTGAGGGGCAGGAAAATGGGTAAGATATGAAGAGTTTTGAGAATGAAAGGGGAGTCTCCTCCAGAAATGTAGTAAAAGTATGGCAAGCACATGTCACTGAAGGCCCTTGTGGTCCTCTGATGCTCCCCTGACACTTCGTAGCCCAGCTGGAAACAGCATGGCTGGGACAGCCTCCAGCTTAGAGCTCCCTCAGGACCAGCTTCACCTTTGGAGCTAAGATCCTGGTCCTTCAGGGCAGCCCCTAGCAATGACGGAGACAGGTGGTAGGCAAGGGCATAGACATTTCTGCCAGACAGAAGATTCCTTTCATGTGCTATTTGTGCTGGAAGCTCCCCTGGTTTTGCCAGAGCCTTTGTCAAGTCTGCATGTGTCAGATGGCTCCCCCCGTCCAAGCCTGCTTCCCTCCCCTTGGTCTTGACAGCTTTTACTCACAAAACGTTTCCCACCCTACCCTGTCTCGGCATCTGCTTCACGGAGAGCCCAACCAACACAGCTAGAGACCCCTCATTTGAAACTGCTGAAGTTTAACACTAGTGAGATTTTTCTGAAAAACTCTGAAAGCAACTACTTCTCATTTTAATTTCAAGGTTGGCAATTACAACTGAATGGTGGCCAGTTCTCTGCAACAAGTCATTATTAAATAGAAATGAAAGGAAAAACCACACAAATATTGCTACAACATTTTCTAACCTTTATGAGCAATAGATTCCTAATTTTAGAACTAGAAAGGATCTTGAAGTTTATTCTAATTAAAGCCCCTCACTTTGCATAAAAGCTTATGTCTGTAGAGCCCTTGAAAATTGTAATCTAGGTCTCTAGTTAATAAAACAAACAATAAAAAAACAACTGTGCAACTATCTTAGTAAAAACAATTACTGTTCCAAATGATTATGAATTCTGTTTACATTATTTAAAATTACTTTAGTACCATGTGGTAACACCCAGCTAAATTAACTAGTAGCATTTAAGTCATTCGAGTAAAAGATAAAGTTCACTTTTTAGGATCTAATTTCTTTCAGTTGGATATATTTTTCTTTATATGTTTTCAGTTTATCAATTGTGTTTCTTAAAGGTACAACTAAGTTTTCTTTTTCAGAAAAGCAGCACCCCTCACATAGGGCCACTTGGCCTTTCCAACTCATGTGCTGGAGAATTTGCAACCATATTAATTTGGTGCAGTGTATTTGGGGGTGGGGGTGGGGTATTCTGTATTTTGTTAAGGAAAAAACACTTTTAAAAATGTGTAACTTTTAAAAGAAACAATAATTATTACTTATGTAATAAACTTTTAAATATATTAAGGAGGAAATTGACATTTAAAATGGGTGTTCTGTGAACTTAATGGGGAAATATATTGGTCAATTCCCTTTATTCTCTAAACACTCCTTTCTCTGCCCTCTTTTGCAATGTCTGCTGAAATTACATCTCCACTTGGCTCTTTCTCCTTTACAAAAAGGAGAAGCTCAACTTCCTACCTAGACTGCTTAGCCTTCATTAATTTACTTTCTGTTGGGGCTGGCCTGGAGGGCAGGTGAGGTTATGGCAAGATTTCTCAGCCTCTTAGGAAGACCTTGACCCCTAAACCTTTCTCTGTTGCTGCTTCGAGTATCTCTTCAGCACCACCCACCCTTTCTCTCCTGTAACCCACTGACCCAGTAAGTTCCCAGAGCAAGATAGCTGATGATCTAAATCCAACTATATCTGGTTTCTATCACCACCATGGAACAGTCAATTCATCTATGCAAAAGGGTAGTTTCAGCTACAAATTATACGTAGATGGTTGAGTATCTCTTCTGTGCTACTAAAATTGAGACAGAGTGTTTCCAAATCAAAGGCCATCATGTGGGTAAGAGATATTTGCTTATGTATGAATGTGTCTATACGTGTGTTGGCTAACAGTGGTAGTGTCTATGATCACAGCATAAAGTTTAGGATATTTCCACATCTATAAATGCTAGTGTAGCCCATACAAATGGAAAATTATTTTCCAGTTTAAATCTTAAAACAGTTGAAATGTTTGGTTAAATAGTTATTAACCAATAATATTAATTATTGTTTTTAGTACTAGCTCAGGATAACTAGAATTCCTTTGTAAGGAGCTTGTGATCTACATAAGATATATTAAACTGACATATATAAAAATTAGCTAAGAAAAACCTAGGGAAGAAACTTTAGGGAAGAAACTGGTCTTAGAATCTGTCCTTTGTTGCACTTACCCGAGCTGGGATTATTCAAAGTTTTTCTTTACACAGTTGAAATGGATAAGACTTGATGATCATCATCTTTAATTCATTATATATTATTAAATAATAAAGTACTTTCCAAATATTAACTAAATATTCTCGGCTTATGGTGAGGGAGAGGAGGAGGATAAAAGAGTGCAGAGCCAGGAGGCCATCTGGTCCAGTCCCCACATTTATAAAGGGCTGTAAACTTGGGCTTTTGACATTGCCTCCAAAGGAGGTTACACAGAGATACTCTGATGGGATTGAAAGAAGACACCCTCCAGCCAAATTTAAAATTGAGATCCATGAATGACTAAGCTGCATCACCTTCAGTATTGCAGGCGCAAAGGAGGGGGTTTCCCTTGGCCCTCTGAAGGTTCACTGAAAAATCACTGATGTAGGTGTAGATTATCTGGAGTTTTATTTAATGTGTAAACACAGGAGCCTTCAGAATGAAGACCCAAAAATACAGGGGAAACTGTCTATTTTTATGTTTACATTCAACAAGGTATAAATAGCTGTGTAGAAACACAATTGGACAAAAAGGGTATGATCTGGCGAGGCGTGGTGGCTCACACCTGTAATCCTAGCACTTTGGGAGGCCGAGGCGGGAAAATTGCTTGAGGTCATGAGTCTGAAATCAGCCTGAGCAAGAACAAGAACCCATCTCTACAAAAAAGTAGAAAAATTAGCCAGGCATAGTGGCACGTGTCTGTAATCCCAGCTACTTGAGAGGCTGAGGCAGAAGGATCACTTCAGCCCAGAAGTTTGAGGTTGCAGTGAGCTATGATGACACCACTGCACTCCAGTCCCAGCAACAGAGTGAGACCCTGTCTCAAAAAAAAAAAAAGAGAGAGAGAGAGAAAGAGAGAGTATGATCTAATACTAATGAACTGAGTTGGGAAACCTAGCAAGGCCTGTCTACCTAGATTCTTCGTGGTCTCTCTGAACATATATTCCTTCCTTTTGGGTATGGAAAAGGACACTCTCTGGAATGGGGGTTGTAGGTCAGATATTTTTTTTATGGCCAATTTTTACACAGAAAGATAAGGAGAAATTAGAGTAATATTTTTAAGTTTTATGACTGGCTTTTGGGAAAAGGGGTTCTGGTTTTATGATCTGCCTTGGGGAAGGGGGATTCTATAATAGTTTCTGTGGCTAGCCTAGGGGAGAAAGGGACTGAGAAACAGGAGGGCAGGAGAATGTCAGAGAAAAACTTTTGCTTTTGAGGCAGCTTCTGAGGACTTTATTTCGGGATATTATTTTCAGAGCCCCAATATTATGTTATGAATTTTAAAAATTAAATCTTGAGGACCTGCCACGCCCACGTATCCAGGGGACATTTGTAAATGACTATGGAAAACATAAATGGTGCTCAGTTTTTTTAAAAAGCACGTTATAAAATCATATACATTTCATCAGCCATCTGCATCTGTGGGTTCCTCATCCAGAGATTCAACCAACCACAGATAGAAAATATTTGGGGAAAAAAATCCAAAAAATAACAATACATGATTTAAAAAAACAAACAAAAAAGTACCATAAAAAATTAAATCTTTTAACTGTCTTCTGACTGGCACAACTATTTTGTGTTGTAAATTTTTTTATATTAAAGGCATTCATTTGTTAAAATGTAAATGTTCAAAACATTAGTTTTTTAAGCCTTATTTTAGCATTTTTGTTAAAAGTTAATGTACGAGGAGCCTCAAAAAAATGGAGGCTGCCTAGGTCTCTGTCAGCCTTTGAAAGCCTGAAATCATTTGGTTAGAATGCAAATATTTACATGAGGTGGTAGGGAAGAATGAGTTGTATGTTTCAAAGGAAAACTCAGTACACGCTTTTTGGTTTTGCCTCTATGTTGGATTTTATGGACTCCAACGAGTCTTTCAGTCTTACTGTTACAAAATGTTAATGCGTATTTAAAATATACGGCATTGTGCCTTTAGAGCATACATCCTTAGTCTGAAGTCACTAGCTTGCCTTGGTAAACTTACAGAAATAGCATGTGGGTAAAGTTGTGACTGTTCAACCTGAGTAAACTGCATGAGGCTGAACAAGAGTTCTTAGAACTGAGGCCTGGAGTCTGAAAATAAAAACTGATAGATGAGATTCTTTGAAAGATAAGTCTTACAAAGAAAGGAGTGACAACTAAAACAATAGGAAAATCAACTTTCATGGGTTAGAAAGGAAGGTTCATTCTGGATGCAGGTCAACAGATGTCATTATTTGAATTATAAATATCTTGAAAAGGAGCTTCTTGTCTCCCCAGTTCCTGGAACTACATTGTATCCCGGGGAAGCTTTCACAGTTACTCCCGAAAACCCAGTGGAGTGTTAGAGACAACCGTTTTGGCACCTCTTAACAGGTTGAAATATGAAGCCAGCTGTCCTGTCAGAGTAGGGAAATTATATCTTTGACACCAATAGGGATTGGCTGACTAAAGGCATTTAGAGAAGAAAGGGGAGAAAAAGACATAAAGGGCACCAAAGGTAAAAGGAGGGTTTGAGTCTGAATTCCATCTCTGCTACAGGGTTAATGTATTCCTAGTGGTCTTACTCAAGTGCTTAAAATAAAGGCACAATTAAAAATGGAAGGCTCATATCATCAGACCTACCCTGAGGAGCCCAGAGGCCTAAAAGCTGTTCCTTTTGTAAGATGAGATGGTGGCCTATGTTAATATTGATGAGAATGATGCAGTTAAAAAAGAGTGGTTACAGAAGACTGGAGGGATGGCTAAGGGTCCCCAGCTGAGGCTGGCTGCAGAGGGCCAGAGCAGGGTGCAGGACTGGCCTGGGGCAGCAGGAGGAATCGCCCCTAAAGCCAGAGGAAGAGGAGAGATGAGGGCTCTGGGGAGTGGAGGGGGTTCAGTTCTCTCTGTGAAGCAGGAGGGGAGAGCCACCACTTGGGGGCTTGCAGGGGAGTGGGAGGGGAGGATAGAGGTTCAAGAGAGTGGAAAAGGCTTAAAATCATCATGTGGAAAAGTGAACAGAGAAGCAAAGATGAGTTGTTGGCTGTGCTGAGGGCTCTTTGAAGGTGGACCATCTTGATTTTATCATGCACCAGTTTGCCCTGAAACATGACTTTCTGCAGCACTGCTTAGCTACTGGAGTCAGATATATGGAAAGCATAGAAAGAGGCTTGCCTAGGGTTAGGGTTCTTCTGAATGGTACAAAACCAGAGGTGCAGGAGAATTTAAGCTTGAACAGGCAGAGGTCCTGGGGAGTGGTTGCTGAACAGCTATTCCAGGCAGACTGGGTCAGGAGCTAGGAATTACAGAGCACTGCTGTATGTATACACACTTGTCAAGGGAACCATGATTCCAATCATGTCCCTCCTTTTGAATCCACCAATTTAAGTATACACTGAGCTTGCATTAAGAAACCTTCTTCAGTAGGTCCCTAAGCTTAGACTGAGCTGGCTTTAAAAGCCTTCCCCAGTGGGCCGTAAAATAGCACTTTAGACATATCTCTAAGTCCTTTTCCATCTCCTTCTGCTCCTCTCAGTATATCTACCCAGTACTGAGCCAAATTGGACCACAAATATCTCCATTGCCTTCTCACCTCTATGTCATTGCTTATTTTGCTCTGCTGGAATGCCCTCTCCATGACATAAATCACTCCTTTATCAGTATTCTAATAGCACATAATATATATCTCTATTAAAGGCCTTTTCATATTTTATTATAATTTTTTGTTTACATTTGGAGAGTATCTGTTGTGCTCACCTACTCAATATTTCTTCCTCCACAGCCCCTCCCTTCCTTTGGTAACAGGTCCACCCTGTAGCTAGAGAATTGCCCCCCCTTCTCTCATTGTGGACCTGGTGTGGCTCCCAAATATGGCTCCAGGACCCTCTGACTATAACTGTGGGCACATGACCCAAGCCAGGCCAGTCAGCACCTGTTCTCATGGACAGTGAAAAGATCTCTCTTTCTTTGGGTCTAACAGCTGAGATGATGTAAGCCAGAAGCTGTCTGTGGCCAATTTCCACACCGTGCCTTCTAACCACTACCACATAGAGGAAGCCCAATTGTCATGGGGGGAAAAAGAGGAGACCCAAGCAGAGATCACATTATTTGAGTTCCCGGATCCACTTATGCCTGATGCCATCTCCCCTCCTGGATTTATCAATTATATGAGCCAATCAAGTGTCTCTTTTGCTTAAGCCAGCATGAGCTGGTTTTACTTACTTGCCCCCAAAAGGGTCTGGATGAATACACATGTTGTATCCTCTAAGTCCTCCACTAGATGCAGAAACTTTGTATCCTGGCACCTGGCATAATGGGTGCTCAATAATGTTAAATAACTGTTGAAATCCTAACAATCATTCCAGATCCAATTCAAATGTCATTTACTGAGCCCCCAAACCAATTAGGAGCATTCCCAGAACTCTAAAGCAAATGCCTGTGATCCCGGGTGGCACTTCATAGATTTAGTTGTTTGTGTTCTTGGCCCTCTTTCACTACCAGATGATATTAATAAGTAAGTTTGATGCAAGGCTTAAGTCTTCACAGTAGGTGCTCTATAAAAGTCAAGTGTTTTAAATTGGACTCCTGTGCCAGGCACAGTGGCTCAAACCTGTCATCCCAGCACTTTGGGAGGCCAAGGCAGGAGGATCAGTTGAGGCCAGGAATTCGAGGTTACAGTGAGCTGTGATTGCACCACTGTACTCCAGCCTAGGTGACAGAGCAGGACCCTGTCTTGTAAATAATAAATGAATGAATAAGACTTGTATGGGCCAGTTATTGTGCAGGGGAGAAAAAGAAAGATAGGTGAAACTTTGTTTCTGCTCTTGAGGACTCACAGCACATGTTCAACATGTTGTGAGTTGCCTTGGCCTAAATAGAAAATGAATAATAGAGAAGAAAGAAAGTAACATACATTCTTTATGGAGAAACAAAGTTCTAGACTGAGATCAAAAGACATTTTTATCAGGAAATGTCAAAAAAATGAGGAACAAGATCAGGAACATTTTATAAATAGATCAGGAACCACATATACTGGAAATATAAAACCACTCATAAATAGAGTCAGACACAACATCTCACTGAACATAATTTAACAACTGTAGGAGTTACTAAATCCTCTTTTCATTGTCTTCAAACTTCTTTCCAACTAAATAAGGGCAAGTTAACCTGATCCTCTGTGTGTGTCTAACCTAGGGCGAACACAATGGCTGTAAAATGGTCTGCTCCAGAGAACACTCCATGAGACTTAAAATGTTCCAACTGTTCCAGCTCTGTGTTAAATCTGAGGCCACCAAGGCTCTCCACACAGAAATTTTCAATCTGCAGATGATCTGGGAATATCTGTTGAATGAATGGTGAATGACTCAAACCAAACCTCCCCAAGTGTGTAATTATATCCAACTTCCCCACATTGTTTCCTCTTTAGCATGCTTCGGAGGTTTAAGAGTCCAGCCGTGGACAGCCAAATAGAAGCAGAAGTCTGTGTAAGAATCCTGGACTCTTAGTCTAATCTTTGGACCGTCTTGGGGGAATCAGGAAAAAAGAGTCTGGGCAAATATGCCAAAAGTGATTTTGTCATCTCAACATTAATAGCATTGTTCATTGTCCTCGGTCACCTGGAAGCTTTCCTGTTGTAGCTAAGATATGGCCAGTTGGTTGGCTTCTCAGTGGGATGTTGTCCAAATGTGGCATATTCAAGGTGAGGCACCAAAGGTTCAGGGCCTGGTCCTCAACTTGTCTGGATCAGAAACTTGATTAGACTAGCTATCTTAAGATAGGGGTGGTCAAGCTCTGGGAAACTGACTCATATTCCCCCAAAACACTTCCCAAGGGGTCAGAAATTTAGTCCTTCTATTCTAACGAAATAAATACAGAAACTTTATGCACATAAGAGGTGAGGGGATTTTTTTTTCTTGCTTACTATGTTACACACTTTTACATAGTTTGATATTGTTTTACAATAAACATATTTTACTTTTAGATTAAAATATGCATTTTTAAAATATTGCAAATAATTCATCCAGGGCACCAATTTTTGGTTCTATGAGAGTAGGGACGAAGTTTTGTTTCAAATTAGTATGCATGATATGCTACCATTTTTTGTGTGTATGTGTACACGTCTGTGCATTTGATTGCAGATAATATCTTTGCACAAAGACACTGTTAACAATTGGTTGCCACCTGGGGACAGGGATAGAAGGGAGACTGATACTTCACTGGATGCCTCTTGATTTTTGTGCTATGTGCATAGGTTATCTATCATTAAAATTAATTATATTAATATTATAAATATTCCTCTAAAATATTTTTATGGACAGTGAATATAAGACAAGATTTATGG
Source organism: Lemur catta (assembly GCF_020740605.2). NCBI lineage: Eukaryota > Metazoa > Chordata > Mammalia > Primates > Lemuridae > Lemur > Lemur catta. The sequence goes on from NC_059136.1 coordinate 62,334,412, forward strand.
TTTCCAAATATTTCATAATATAGAAAGGCATAATTATCTTCCTTGACTGATTAAAAGAAAGGGCCTTTATTGCCGGTGAAGCATAAAGGTAAACCTCATTTTTCTCTGATTAACCGCAAAAAGGAGAAGTTTCATGTCCCTCTAACTAGAGAGCAGGAAGACAGGGCGGGGGCAGAATTTCATTTTCTAAGACATAGGCAAATCTCCAATCTTTATGGAAAACCACAGATCCTTAAGGAGGTCTGACTAATGAATGCTTGGCAATTGTAACAAAGGACAACCTAAGCTAATTTTTTAACTGTTTGGAGAACAGGGTTCTTCTTCCACCAGACCTCTGGCTGGGCTCTCCAAATTCGTTACCTCATTAAAATATTCTTTTCTATAAGCCTAATTGTCAGAACTAAAAGAGCTGCTTAGTACAGACCTAGGTTCCTATGGCAACAGTAAAATAAAAGCCAAAGTATCTGAAGCATTGAGAAAAATAATATACACTAATAATAGGGAGCCCTGTGAATCCTTTTAATAAGACCACTAATGGAGAACCAGCTATTTCTACGTGTTGGAGCAAGAATGGCTGCGGAATTCTTCAGACTTTTTAAAATGTTCTCTGTCAAAGTCACAGAAATGATTGAGTCAAAAATATGTTCATGGCTACTTTAGGAATGTCATGATATTGCAAGCATATCTGTTAGTGGAAGAAAGGATGTTTTTTTTCTTTTTTACATTAAATACTCAAATCTGTCACTTAGGTATCTACCGAAATCCTGGCGGGGCGGGCTTGGCCCCAGGCCAGCGCCTGCACGATGGCTGCAGGAGCAGGCGTGTGTGCGACCACAGGGAGCCCCTCCCTTCTGCTGTGTCTGTCACACTCCTCTCCTCAGGATGCAGCATAAACTCCCAACAGGAGGGCCCTGAGATAGGGCCTTTCTGATTCATGTTTTCTGAACATAAGTTCTTTTCCAAAATTATTAATAGTTCTTTCCTTGACTTACTGTAAAGCAAGTGGCATAACTCCTTGTATCGGTTTGCTAGGGCTGCCATAACAAGGCACCACAGACTGGGTGGCGTAAACGACAGAAACTTCTTTCCTCACAGTTCCAGAGGCTGGGAAGTCCAAGATCAAGGTATTGCCAAGATTGGTTTCTCCTGAAGACTTTCTCCTTATCTTTCTGAGAGCCGTCTTCTCCCTGAGTCTTCACATGTTCTTCCCTGTGTACCTGTCAGTGCCCTAATCTCCTCTTCTTATGATGACACCAGTCATGCTGCATTAGGGCGCACCCCAAACAACTCTTAACCCAATTACCTCTTTGAAGACTGTGTTTCCATTTACAGTCACATCATGAGGTACTAGGGATTAAGACTTCAACATATTGAATTTTAGGGGGACACAATTCAGCCCAAAGCACCCTTTCTACTTCCTTTGCACTGTGAGCCACCCCACACATCGTCTTTAGCACCACACGGTCCTCTGGAACACAGGCTCCATCAGGAAAGCTTTCTTGGGAAAGTTAAAGTAGCCAACTGTCCAATTATCTGATTCTAGTTAGATAAGAGGCAATAATGATTATCCCTAGTTTACAAAAAGAAATGAATTATCATCCAAATGTCCCATTTCAATACTTATAAATTAGTGGAATACATGAAAATATCCTTACAGACAATCCAATAGCAATAACAGACTCAGGTGTGAGTTGTGGACTCCCTCATAACTGTGGGAGAACCAAGGAGAGCATCTTAGAGCAGTTAGGTGACTCCTGGCCTGGTTCTGGACATAGGAGGACTGAAGGAGAGAGGGCATTTGTTCCACTGTATTCCGGCTGCTTGTTGTGTTTGTTGGGAGACCCCCTGGATGGTTGGGATTATTGCATTGAATCCACAGTGCCTGGCCCAGGGTCATTTTCATTTAATGTGATACAGGAAGGACATGCATTGTTCTGACCATCTAGGAAGAAACAATTCAAAGGGAGTTAGCAATATAGCCTGGAACACTGGAGAGAAGTCAAGGCCAAAAATCCAAATTCAAGAGTAGAGGTGACAGCTGAACTCGAAGGGTGGGTGAGTTCTTGAAGGCAAGGGTATATTGAGCAGGTCACTGCCCTGTTTAAAACCCTGAAATGGTTTCTCAGTGCTTTTAGAATAAAGTCTGACGTTCTTTTTTTTTTTAATTGTGGTTACAAACACATAACATTAAGTTTAGCATCTTAACCATTTTTAAGTGTACAGTTCAGGAGTGTTAAGTATATTCACATTATTGTGCCACTGATCTGTAGAGTTTTTTCATTTTGCGAAGCTGAAACTCTATGCCCATTAAACACTAATTTCCCCTCCCTCCTCCTAGCCCTTAGCAATCACCTTTTTATTTCCTATGATTTTGACTACTTTAGGTATCCCATATAAGTGGAATCATAGTATTTGTCCTTTTGTGAATGGTTTATTTTACTTAGCACAATGTCCCCAAGGTTTATCCATGTTGTAGCATGTGATAGGAGCTCTATTTTTTTCTTTAAGAGATAGGGTCTTGCTCTCTTACCCAGTCTGGAGCGTAGTGGTGCAATCATAACTTACTGTAACCTCAAACTCCTGAGTTCAAGCAATCCTCCTGCCTTAGCCTCCCGAGTAGCTAGGCCTATAGGCATGTCCCACCATGCCCGACTCATTTTTTATTTTTTGTAGAGACGGGATCTTGCTGTGTTGCCCAGGCTTGTCTAGAACTCTTGGTCTAAAGCCATCCTCCCACATCAGCCTCCCAAGGTGCTGGGATTACAGGCATAAGCCACTGCACCCAGGCAACAGGATCTCTTTTTTAAGGCTGCATAATATCCCACTGTATGTATGTATCATGTTTTCTTTATCTATTCATCTGTCAGTGGATAGTTGGGTTGTTTCTACCTCTTGACTATTGTGAATGATGGTATTGTGATGAACATGGGTATGCAAATATCTCTTTGAGATCCTGATTTGAATTCTTCTGAATATATATACAGAAGTGGCATTGCTGGATCATGTGGTAGTGCTACTTTTTAATTTTTTGAGGAACTTCCATACTGTTTTCCATAGCAGCTGCACTATTTCATACAGAATAAAGCCCATTGCTTTTAACAAGGCCCACTATACCCTAATGAGGTGCCTCTGCTGACCCTTTCTAGTCTCTGCATGAGCCAGTCTCTCCACTTCTCATTAGGTTCCTGCCATGCTGGTCAGTTTTTATCACTCAAACATACCATTGTCTCTTGCCTCGGCACTTTTGCACTAGTTGTTCCCTCTGTCTAAAATGCCAGTGATCCTATTAGTCAGCTATTGCTGCATAACAAACAACCACAAATCTCAGTGGCATACAACAATAAGTATTCTTGCTCATGTGTCTATGGGTCAGGTGGGGTTCGGCTAATCCAGGCCCAGCTTCACACTGTGGATTTGGTTCAGCTCTCTTCCATGTACCTTCCATTCTTCTGGGACCAGCGGGCTACCTGGGGAATGTTCTTCTTGTGACAGAAGTTGGAAGCTCCCAGAGGAGCCAGCAGAACCACATACTGCCTCTTAAGGCCTAGGGTTGGCCCTGCACACGGCTACTTCTACCCATCTGCCATTGGTTAAAGCAAACCACATGGCCAAGCCCAACATCAACTAGGCAGGAAAACATCACCCTTCCCCTAGAGGGCAGGGCAAGGGGAGAGAATAAGTATCGGAATAGAATCTGATCTACACATTCCCCTTCCACCCTCCACTTTCCCAGCTCTGCCTCACTCCTTCTATTCATCATAAACATCTTGACGTAAACATCCCTCTCCCAGGAGGCCTTCTTGAATCTCTTCTTCCCACACTAATTTGGTTCCCACTACTTGCCTCAACCTGTCTTTTTCCTTTTATGAAACTTACTACATTTCTAATTGTTTATTTAACTTATCTCCTCCAGTATCAGTGAACTGTTGCTGTGTAAAAATAGTGGCTTATAACAATAACCAGGTTCTAATGGCTTAAAACAACCACCATGTATTATTTCTCATCATTCTGTGGGCTGGATGGGCACTTCTTCAGTTGGTCTTACCTGGGCTCACGCAAACAATTGCAGTCAGATGACGGCAGGAACAGCTGGATCACCCAAGGGGAACTCACTCACGTGACTGGTAGTTAGTGCTGACTGATGGCTGGGTTGCGTCGGTTCTCCTCCACACGCCCACTTATCCTAGGAGGCTAACCTAACATCCTTATGTGAGGGGCTCGTGGCCACATTATAAGACAGTAGACGTAGAAACTACAAAGCTTCTTACAGCCTGGTCTTGGAAGTTGTACACCGTCCCTCCAGCCACATTCTATCGGTCAGATCACAAGGCCAGCCTTGCTTTAGAAAGTATTGACAGAGATTACACCCCTTGATGAGAAGGACAGAAAAGTCACACTGTAAAGGGCATGCTCACTGTTGTGGGTTGAATTGTGCATCCCCCGCTCCCCATTCATAGGTTAAAGTCCTAACCTTCAGGACCTCAGGATGTGACTGTATTTGAAGATAGAATCTTTAAAGAAGTAATTAGGTTAAAATGATCTCATTAGGGTGGCTGCTAATCCAATATGACTGGTATCCTTATATTAAGAAGAGGAGATTAGGATGCTGACATGTACAGAGGGAAGACCATGTGAAAACATAGGGAGAGGATGGCCATCTATAAGCCAAGGAAAGAGGCTTAAGAAGAAACCTACCCTGCCAACACCTTGATCTCAGACTTTTCATTTCCAGAATTATGAGAAAACAAGTCTCTGTTGTTTAAGTCACCCAGTTTGTGGTGTTTGATCATGGCAGCCTTAGCAAACTAATACACTTACAGAGATGGGAAGAATTGTTGCAGCCACCTTTGCAAACCATCTGCCATGTCCCTAAGACCTTGCTTAAGTGGTTTGGTGTTCTGTTGTTCTTGTGTATCATCACCATTCAATGAATACTGCCTTTTATTAGGTCTGTTTTTCAAGGCAAGAAAAGACAAAGAAGCCAGAGAAAATGATAAAGGGTCAGAGAAACACGAGAGAACAGGAAGAATATTTGTGTCACAGACGCCCAAGGAAGAGAGAGTCTTGAGAATAGATCTTGAGAGATCTCAAGGAGGATGAGAACTGAGAAATGGCCTGTTGGATTTGACAGTGGTTAATTGACACACCAAACAGTTCACAACATGGGAGGGCTGGGATTGCTTGGAAGAAAAGAATGTTGGCCAAGGAGAATCTAAATTCTTACATATATTTCCACTGCTTGAAATGTTTACCATAAAAATATACACCTACATGTAAATTTTTTAACATATAATAGTTTTAAAGAGAAAAAGTCAAAATGCTTGCTGGGCCCTCCTACCCTACCTTCTGTAAGTACCCACTTCTAATAGTTTAGTGCACACCCTCCCACATTGCTGGGGAGTGCAAAATGGTACAACTCCTGTGGAGGGCAATTTGGCAAAAACTATCAAATTGCAGTGCAATGAGTTTTGTGTCAACAAATTTGTTCTTAAACATTTCAAATGCATAAACCCTTTAGATACACTCACGCACATGTAAAATGACACTGTGTATAAGAATATTCACTGCAGCTTTATTTGTTATAGGAAAAGTCTGGAAATAATCCAAGTGTCTTCCAATAAAGGATAGTTAAATAAACTGTGCTACAGCCACACAATGGAATCTCATGCTGCTGTTAAAAAAAAAAAAAAAAAAGAATGAGGAAGCTCTCCTTGCACTGCTATGGAAAGATTTCCAAAATAGATTAAGTAAAAGAAATAAGGCACAGAGCAGTTGTATGTTCCTTTTATGTAAGCAAGGAGGCCAAAGAAGATATATACAGAGAGAGAGAGAGAGAGATTTAAGTTGCTTATATTTGCATTAAGAAACTCTGGAGGGATAAGAAACAAAATTGGTTATTGGTTATCTAGAGAGAAGGGTGTAGATAGGGACAGGATTGGCATTATTCTAGATTATGTCCTCATTTATATACAGCAAATCTAAGACAATTTTTATTATCCCAATTTTACAGATGAAGATTACAAAGTCTAAGTCACTTGTCCAGTTTAGACAGCTGGTGAACATGGAGCCTAATTCTAGCCTATTTCTGCCTGACTCCAAAGTCCATGCTACAACATCACTCAGACTGCCCCTGAGCAAACGTGGGGCCCTAGACTTCAGATTTATGATCTAAAATAAATGACATCAAAGGCAGAATAATTAAAAGTCATAGCCAAACATATTTTAAGGTGTTTATCAAATACAAGGAGCTAGAGACTGAGAGAGATTTTTTATTAAGACTGCTGGTTTTACTGGTGATTTATGTTTGTTTATTTGTTCTTTTGTTGGCTTCCTGGCTTTTCAGATGTCTGGTTTGGAAGAAACAAGTGGAGGAGGGGATAGAAAGATGATCTACTTTATGTGGTACATACAGTTCCCTTAGGCAAGTAATTTTTTGTTGAGGCTTTTGAAGTTTAGAGTTTGCTCCTGTTTAGCTCCAGGACATGTTGTCCAAGTAAGTGACTAAAGGTATAGAAAGGAAAACAAAAGGTGAAAGAAAGTCCCTTCCTGGATAAGCCTTCTTCTGTCTGTCACTGCTGCCAAGTCTCCTGGATAGGAAGGACATAAACAGGGAAATCTGGAGTTCGTTCGTCTGCAAGAAGGCTTTGGCACCCAGTTAAGTTACACTGGTTCAAGCTTACCCTGTGTGTTCTAGATCTTTTCTTATCGTGACCTTTTTTCCCTGTCATGAGGAAATCTCTCTTAAGGCAGATTCATTGTCTAAATGGAAATTTCCAGGCCTTGAATGAGGTATTAATAGCTGTTGCTCTGATAATCCAGATCCTGAAGTTCTTAAACCACATTTTTGTGGCTGTTACTTATGTATAAGATCTGAGTGGTCCTTCAGAGGGCTTCCAATTAGAGTGTTTGGATGACAAGGATTTTAAAAATTTAAAAACAGGAAAAATTTAGCAAAAAGAGTGGAGAACCACAAGAACCCATAGGAGGAAGTAGCGTGTTCTCCCCTTGGATTACTCTCCCCCTTGATTTCAGCTTTTCAGATTTAAGTGGCACTGGTTTGCCTGGATGTCAATTTGGGGCCAAACCCACAAGTCTTTTCCCAACTGGCAAAAATGGAAAAATAGAGAGTAGTTGCTTCTACCCAAGGCTGGTGACTCCTGTCCCCATCACAGCAATACACTGCCAGGACCACACAAAACTGTTGCCCTAATTCCAAACCAGCTTATGAATGCTTTGCCCTTGTCTTGTGGCAAAAGCAGACCCCTCAGCTCCCCCACGGTCCCTTAGTCTTTCCAGCGTGACTAGACCAGGCCTAATGATGCTTTTGTTCCCGAGGCCAGCCCTCTCCTTGGCTCATCACAACTATTGGAAGATCTTAGCCATGACCTGATGAAGTCTTTACAGAATAAAAACTTTCTCTCTTTGTAGTTTTGAGGAGAAATAAGAACCATTGTGATCTGCAGCCCTTGAAAGAGAATTAGCACTCACTTAGCAATGGAGTGAGTATAATCCCCAAAACCACAGGTCACTGTCAACATTAAAGGAAGAACCTGAATTTGCGGCTGGTAAGATGGTGTATTGGCTGGGTGAAAGTGTCTCATCATTTTCACTCAGTGGCCCTCAGTTCACTAGTTTGATCATTCATCCATCCATCCATCCATTCATTATTCATTCATTCACATTTGAGTCAGACATTGTACTAGACTCTGGGATTACAAAAGAGAACAAGATAGAAATAATGCCCGACCTTAAAGGTCTTACCTCCCTCCCCTCACCACTCTCACAAACTTTAAAGTGCTTGTGTTGCCTGATCTTCATTCACAGAGCTGTAAGCAGCTCTGTATCTCTGCTCTATAGCAATGCCAATTATCACTGGGAAACTCCTTTAGTATATTAGCCTCTAATTTAAGGACTAATGAAATCTAAAACTAATTATCATTGTGTAGTTTGAAATGGTTTTCTTATTTGTACAAACAACTCCTCTGAGCCTGACTACATATCTGAGCTGGTTAGAAATCACTGTTTCATTTTTCTTAATAACAGCTTTATTGGGTCATAATTCACATACTATAAAATTCACCCACTTAAAGGGCACAATTCAGTGGTTTTTAGTATAGTCAGAGTTTTGAATACAACATCACCACAATTAATTTAGAACATTTTCATCACTCCAGAAAGAAACCCATACCCATTAGCTAATTTACTAGTCTACTTTATGTTCTTAGACTTAGCTATTCTGCACATTTCATATAGATGGAATCATAATGTATGGTCTTTTGTGTCTGGCTTCTTTCACTTAACATAACATCTTTAAGGCTCATTCATGTTATAGCATTTGTCTGTATTTCATTCCTTTTTATGGCTGAATAATATTCCATTCTGTGGTGGATATATTGAATTTTGTTTATCCATTCATCAGTAGATGGTGTATTTCATTTTATAAGTGAAGAAACTAAAGTAAGCAAATGGTTGTGTTGGGACCATTCAAAGGCAGGTCTCATGGCTCCCAATCCAGGGCTCATTCCATTAAATCCACTAGGTCCCATAACTTAAAAGTACATGTTGATTTCTACTTTCAAAACACATTTGCCTAAGGAATTTTGCAATAGGGAATGAAACTAAGGAATGCAAATGCAATGCAGGCTAGGCGGCAGCTTTCTCTTTTGTTATTATTTGAGAGTTTTTCCTGCTTTTGAGGGAAAAAAAGAATTTCAAGGGAGAAAAAAGAATTCAGTAAAAAATAGTTCTTTGTATAACATAGCCCTCTCACTGTTGCCACTGCCTGTTTCTCTAATTCTATGTCTCCTTTCTCTGTTTTTCTCTGTGTACAGGTCATAGGTCATTAGAATTGAGTGAAGGTTTTCTCCAAGTTCTTGGTGTTTGTCACAGAAAATTTCAGGGTGTATCACATAAGCCAAGCAAGCAAGAAAGAAAGCAGCTGCTCTGAGGAGAGGTGGTCTCAGAATTTTTGTAGCCTTAATAATTGAGAGAAGGAATATTCAAGGCCAAGGGCTTGGCTTTTGCTGAGAATTGAGGTGGTAATTCCTAGGATTGGGTTCTCCCTGCCATGTTCATACTTTATATGGTTGTCTCAGAACTGTCATGGCGATTTCCAGGGTGGAGAAATTTTAAAACTGCAATGTAAATGATATGGTAATTAGCCAAAGCTCACGTAAGGTGGCAGAGATAGCTGACAAGCGATAGAGGCAGGTTCTCACGTGCTGTAGTGAGCCCCTCTAGTTAACCTCTGCTTGAGAGTTGTTTACTTTAACACCTGCACCTGATCTTCAACTACTGGCATCCAATCTCAGTCTCGTCTCCCAGTCTCCTACACTAACAGAATGGGCCTGTGGGAGCTGAGAGAGAAAAAATAAGTTCTTGGTTAAGAAGTAGTACATCAGAGGTCAACAGCCATCACAGTTCAGCTTCACCTGCCGAAGCAGGGGCTCCAGAATCCACAGGCCGTTTGAAAATGTGCCTTGAATACTCTTCTCTCCCTAATAGTTTTATACATTTAGATGAGACCCATGAGCAGTAGGAGAGAATCCTAGTGGAGGCTACTGTAGTAAGAATAATAAAGTTGAATAAATTAACTCAGAAGCATTGAAATGAAACACCAGCCTAGTAAGCCAGGCTAAGCAAAGGAGGCTGCTATAAACAAGAAAATACTTCAGAACTTATCATGGGAAATGCTACATCGAGGTTGCAACCTCAAGTTTTTTGCAGTTTGCCTCTCACTTCCTCTTTTTGTCCCAGCTTTCCTCTCTTCATAGGAGGGGATGGGGCTTCTTATGTGGGGACCTCAGTTCCCCTAACCAGCTTAAAACTGGGGAGATCCACCAGCCAAGGCTGTCTCTGTCAATAGTGGCTGTGCCTTTTATGCATTTTTTGGTGTGCTAAGATGTAATTCTAAACATATTCTGATTCCCATGCATGTTAGCTCCTATTCTAATGTAATGCTGTGTTGTGGCTGGGAATATACTGAGTCCTACAAATGAGTACTTGTGGATAATGGACCTCCTTTAAGAGCCTGAGCTCCAAGGGAGAGGAGAGAAGAGTGTGTGTGTGTGTGTGTGTGTGTGTGTGTGTGTGTGTGTGTGTGTGTGTATGTCCCCACCATAATTTCTGAAGGGACCACTAGAAGCAAGACACCAAGGAATGCTAATGAAGTACTGGGGAGAACTGCACCACTGATTTGGAAGGGGGTGGGTGACCAATGGCACCTGTAAGGGTAGATGGACCAAGAAGTCAATAAAATTTCCGGAAGAATACATATACTGTAGTATGGTTGCATTGGCTTTAATTTTTAAAACTGTACGTCTCCAGGGATATTTCAAATCTAGGAAAACTATAAAGACATAGGAATGATAAGCACCAAATCCTAGATAGTCATTACTTCTGGGTGACAAACCAATGCATTCAGGGAAAGACACACATGGGAACTCACCAATATGAGTACAATTTTATTTCTGAAACCGAATGGTAGATACAACAGTGTTAGCACTATCTATTCATAATGGTGTTCTTTTAAAAAATTTCTCAGTTTTAATGGCTAATAAACATTGATGAATATAACCCATATACACAAGAGATTTTGTATATCCTCAATTTTTATATATACAAATATATTTTAGTGGTCAAATATACATAACATAAAATTTACCATTTTAGCCACACTGGTGTTCTCTTAATCCTAAATGGCTCACATGTGACAGGTAATAGGTGATTAGTATCATCATCCACAGAAACCAAGTTGATTCATATGCAGTTTCTCCAGTATGTTTGGAAGTGATGAGAACAAGCTTTCTCACAAAGAGAAAGCCTTCAGCATCTTTGAAAACCCTAAGGAAGAAGCTGAAAACCCCACAGAAGTGCCTTCAGCTACTAGGTGGCTTCAAGAACCTCTACATTTGTCACTATATTAAGCTATATAGGGAAGTTGAGAGTTTAGATGGAAAATTGAGAAGACATTTCTCTTTATGTTTAAATGAAAAGAAAAGCTACCTCTAGATTGTATTTTTAATTTTGGTGAAAGTGATCTCTGTTGGAAGCCAATGTCCTCAAGGACCTTCATGTCTAAGGAGGAAACAGGTGTGCCAGGCTGTAAGCCTACAGAGGAAGGCCTGGCCACATGCTTAGCTGCAGACTCCAGTGAAGAACAAACTGTGCCAGGATATTTATTAGGAGAGTTGTCTTTACCAGGGCTCTGCTTATAGATTTCTTAAAGTTTTGAGTGGTCTGTCCTTAACCCTATTTTTCACATAAACCCTGTTTTGCATGATTTTGCTGAACGTGAGATTTTTTTTAAAAAAAATAGAGAATTGTACAAAATTGTATAAAAATACGAACTTTATATACATTCTTATATGTTCTAAGTATTTAATTTAAAAAATTTTCTAAAGGCTGCAAAAGAAAAATACTTTAGGTAGAAGAATTATTTTTTTCTTTTCTACTTTATGGGCTGATGTTAACCCATGGGTTAGGCAAAACAAAATGGCTTAAACAATAAGGAAAATTCATCATTTTATACAATGTGACATTCCAAACAAAGGGTGGCATATGTAGAGTGGCATAATAATGTTATCAGTACTAAAGCACTTTACATCTTGTCCTCTGCTCTCCTCAATACCTTGGCTTTCATCTTTGGCTTGCATCCTCATGGGCACAAGATGACTGCCATAGCTCCAAAGCACACACCATCACACAACTGTGTTCAGAGGCAAAAAGAAGTTTTGGCTTTAGAGACTTTTTTGATTAGGGAGAAAACTTTTTCCAGAAGTCCCTCTGCAGACTTCCCTTCAGGTCCCTTTGGCCAGAGTTGGATCACACAGCCATGCCCTAGCTGTAAATGAAGCTGGTAAATGAGTATCTCGCATTTCCAGCCTTTAGGGGAGAGTCAGCTCTACCAGTAAGGAAAATGCACTGGGAATGGCTCTTGGGCTGGCAACCAGCCTGTCACTTGAGGCCATAGGTAACCAGACAGGTCTGTCTGCCAACAGAACCTGTGCCTTTAACCTCTGCTCCATGATGTCACCTTTAAGATTCATCCAGGAGGTGGAAGGTACAGGGTGAGTTTGGGGGTGTGGTTATATAATAGTGTTTGTGATGGAAAGGTAATTTAAGAGCTGTACATGCAGTTCCCTCAGACTGGAATTCTGCCCCTTCCATATCTACTTTTAGACATAGAATCCACTCTTAAAGATGCCTCTCAAGCACCACTTTCCCAATAAAGCCTTCCAAATAACTGAGGTCAAACTTTGCAACTCTTCTCTAGACTCCCATAGCACAAGGAGCTCCCTACAGACTCAACAAGTCTGGTGACTTAAGTTGGACTGGTTTGCCCTTCAAGCTGCAGAAGGAAATGTAATAGAAAACAGGTTTGTCTTCACATAGTATAGTATATGGGGTGATTTGAGTGAAGTGATACTATGCAAAAGAGCTACCAAAAAGGTTAACATTATCTGTTTCCTGTTTTACATATATATATATATATATATAAGCTTTGCCCAAATCATTTAAATAATTTAATTAAAAAACAGCTCTTTTCCTCTCCCAAATTATTTGAATGACTTTTTAAACTCTTTTCTAATTCTTTAATTTTTAAGTACTGGTCTCTTTGGATTTTTGAACTCTTCAAAATTAGTAAAATATTAATAATTGTTGAACCTAGGTGATGGGTACACAGGGATTCATTATACTACTGTTTAATAAAAATTGTTGGGGATAAGACTTCCAGTTTCCAGTTCCACATGTAAGGAGTTAGAAGTTGCCACTCTGTCTTAACAGCGAGTAAAGAATTGACATACTGAAAAATCAATTCTTCCTGATCTGTAAGAAAGGCGAGGACACAGGGCAAACTGCTACCCCCAAGATTGGAGAGACTCAGGAGTGGAAACCGCAGGAACAGGTGCTGCGTGGGAAAACCTGAGGTGTAACTGACCAATTGGTAGAGGCTCAGTGCCAACAAGCCTGAGAGTTAAAAACTAGAGTCATGGAGGGGGGGACCTCACATTTCACAGGTTTTACCTCCAGAAGCTCGATCAGGTTCTCACAACGAATATTGGAGAAAAATCCCCTTGTGCTTCCATCAGGGGAAACGAAAAGGAACCATTTGAAATACGCCAGAGCACTCTGTTCTTAACAAGGTCTGCCCTCAGGAGAAGCTAGTTAACCAGAGCTTCTGGGTATTATCAGAACCTAACTAACAAGGGAGAAGGGAAAATACCCAACTCCAGCTCACTCTAGCCATCCTGTCCCACCTAAGCAGGGAGAAAAAAAACAAGAAACGCTTGGGAAGTTCACGGTCCAGAGGCACAGGCTCATTGACAGCTGAGTAGTCCCCTGCCCCACACCTTACCACCACATTACTAAAGACCGTCTTACAGCAGTTCCTTTTACCTGGTACAGGCTGGCCAGCTATCAGGAAAAAATTACAAGGCATTCTAAAAGGCAGAAAACACAATTTAAAGAGACAGAGCAAGCATCAGAACCAGACATGGTAGAATGTTGGAATTACCAAACTGGGAATTTAAAACAAGTAGTAATATGTTAGGGGCTCTAAGGGATAAAGTAGACAGCATGCAAAAAACAGATGGGACAATGTAAGCAGAGAGATGGAAATCCTAAGAAAAGACCAAAAAGAAATGCTAGCAGTCAAAAACAGTGTAACAGAAATGAAGATTGCCTTTCATGGGCTTACTAGTAGACTGGACATGGCTGAGGAAAGAATCTCTGAGCTTGAGGATATCTCAACAGAAACCTCCCAAACTGAAAAGCAAAGAGAACAAAGACTGAAAAATACAGACCAAAATATCCAAGGACTGTGGGACAACTATAAAAGGTATAACATACAGGTAATGGGAATACCAAGAGGAGAAGAAAGAAAGAAAAGAAATATTTGAAACAACAGTTACTGAGAATTTCCCTAAATTAATGTCAGACACCAAACCACAGATACAGGAAGCTCAGAACACCAAGCAGAATTTTAAAAAAAAAACTGTACCTCTAGGCTTCTCACTTTTGAACTACAGGAAATCAAAGATAAAGAAAAAATCCTTTACTGTTTTAAGTGATCTTGGGAACTTTCTTCCTTCTTGCTGGGGTTGGGGGGCACACTTTATCTATAGAGGGACAAAGATAAGAATTGTTAATATATCCAGCTTCTTCTCAGAAACCATGCAAGCAAGAAGAGAGTGGAGTGAAATATCTACTGTTGAGAAAAAAAATACCAACCTAGAATTCTGTACCTTGTGAAATTATCCTTCAAAAGTAAAGTAGAAATACTTCCTCAGACAAACAAAAATTGAAGGAATTTGTTGTCAATAGTCCTGCCTTATAAGAAATGTTAAAAAAAAGTTTTTGAGAGAGAAGGAAAATGATAATGGTCAGAAACCCAGATCTACATAAAGGAAAAGCATCGGAGAAGGAATAAGTGAAGGTAGAATAAAAACTTCTATTTTTCTTATTCACAATTGACATAACAGAAAAGTTTATTCAAAAATAATGACAATGTATTTGATTACATATGCATATATCTCATATATATGCTTATGTATGTTTATATATAAATTAAATGAATGACAGCAATGATACCAAGGGAGGGAGGAATTAGGATTATTTTGTTATTATAAAATATATACCCATGAAGTGGTATAGTGATATTTGAAAGTAGACTTGGATTAGTTGTAAATGTATATTGCAAACTCTAAGGTAACCACTGTAAAAAGTAAAACAAAAACAAACAAAAAGAAGTATAACTGGTATGCTAAGAAAGATGAGAAAAATGGAATCATATAAAATGCTTGATTAAGATCACAAAAGGCAGAAAAAAAGTGGAAGACAAAAATAAGAACAAAGAAAGGGCAACAAATAGAAACCCGTAACAAATACAGCAGATATTAATCCAACTATACCAGTAATCACTCTGAACATCAGTGATCTAAATGTACCATTTAGACAGATTGTCAGAGTGGATCAAAAGCAAAGAGCTATCTATATGTTGTATGCAAAAATGAATTGGTTCTCCATGCTTCAGAATCTCTGAAGCCTATGGTTATGTATTTAGGAAAAAGTATAGTGAACATTCAAATGTTACACATGGAAAATTAGTTTCCAGGGTGTCAATTCAGACATAAAATTGGCAGGTCCTTTGGTAGGGTTTTCTTTGCTTCCCCGGTTTCAGTAAGTCATGGGAAAATATCTGCAAAAATATTTTATTCTGGGGAAAAGAATACCAGTGTAGTATGTGAACATGTATCAACTCATCAGTGATATTAAAGTTCTTAATTGTTGATATGTACATGTTTTCTTTTGACTAGAAACTTCCGTAGCCTTGTTGGGTTTTTCTCAGGTAGGTTCCAAATATGACAGTTTCACATTTTAGGTGAGATAACAACTTTACTGTTTTAAATCATCTCGGGAGCTTTCTTCCTTCTTTCCTCTTTGCAAAGTTCTGTCTGTTCTTTGAGGCTCAGTTTAAACTCTGTCTCCTCTGTGAATCCTTCAGGACTGAGGTTTCTATTATAATAAAGACAATTTTGATTACAATCTGAGCCAGTCTGTATTGGACTCTTACTATTTGCAGGCAACAGATTGAAGAGCGATTATCTGCCTGCTCACCAAATTCAACTGGGAGGATTATTAAAAACAGATTCCCAAGTCCCTTCCCTAGAGATCCTAATTTGGTAGCTCTGAGGTGGGCTCTGGAATCTTTCCTTTAATAAGTGCACCCTAGTGATTCTCCAGCATAGGCAAATTTGGAGAACCCCGTGAACAATTAAGACATGAGCCCTAAATACTTACACACTGTTGGTGGGAATATACAACCTCTATGAAAAACAGTTTGGAGATTCCTCAGAGAACAAAAAGTGGACCTACCATTTGATCTAGCAATTCAACTACTGGGTATGTACCCAAAGGAAAAGAAGTAATTTTACAAAAAAGACACCTGCACCTGAATGTTTATTGCAGCACAATTCACAAGTGCAAAGATATGGAATCAACCTAAGTGCCCATCAGTTGATGGGTAAGGAAAATGGTGTATATATACCATGGAGTACTACTCAGCCATAAAAAGGAATGAAATAATGTCTTTTGCAGCAACTTGGATGGAACTGGAGATCATTATTCTAAATGAAGTATCTCAGGAATGGAAAAACAAACACCACATGTTCTCACTCGTAAGTGGGAGCTAAACAAGCTATATATGGTCATAAAGTGGTGTAATGGACGTTGAAAACTAAGACTAGGGGAGGTTGGGAGGGAAGTGAGGGATAAATGTCTATCTGTTGGGTACAATGTACACTTTTCTGGTGATGGGTACACTGAAAACCCTGACTTTGGCATCATACAATTCATCCACGTAACAAAAAACACTTGTACCCTATGAATCTATTGAAATTTTTTAAACAGATATTGCCCCTCAACAGCCCCTGGATGCAAACTGTCTCAATTTGAATCCTTGCTCCACCATGTCCACCAGTATGATCTTAGAAAAGTTACTAAATATCCATAAGCCTCAGTTTTCTCATTTGTAAAATGATGATAACAACTGTACCTGTCTCAATATTGTTGTGAAGTTTAAATGAGATGACAATATCAGTACAAGCTTTAGGGGACCTGGTTTAAGAAAAACAATGGCAAAATATCTTAAATTTGCAAATTTTATGAAAACATAGGACTAATTGAACACACTCTCAGGGCTCCTCCCAGGGCCTTGAAACCTTATTAGCCTTATGGAAAATCTGTCTGTGAGTAATTATTATTTTATTGTGCTTGGGTTTCATGTCCATTTAGTTCTTGCAACAACCACGTGGGGAAAGTGTCACTATTAGCACTTTATAGTAGAAGAATCAAAATAAAGGTTAGGGAGATGGTGACCTGCCCAAGACTAATGAAAACCAATGGTGATACAGACCCAGGTCTGCCACGTCAGGACCACATACTGAACATACATACTCTGCCTTTATTAATCTTCTTTTTTGGTGAATGACTTTGTTGAAGTTGAATAGAGATATAAAGAGTCTTAAGTTGGTTGGCTTCTCCATAGTATAGTGGGTCACCATGGAGCTGGGACTGTTTTCAGCTTTGCAGCCAGAATCTCAAAGTTTCTATTTCATGCATACTCTAGCAACTAATTACTTAACTGTACTCACTAGAAGTTCACTGAACAAATGTAATGGCAACAGTGTTCATGGATAATGGGAGGATGCCTGCTTGATAATCAGCCCAGTCAAGGGGCCAAACCACAGGTCAGAAGATAAGAAGACAGTTTGCTAAACCTACAATCAGAAATAGGAGTTGGGTGCCATGATGAGATATTTTTGTAAACTAGGCTAATGGAACGAATGACTGGTTCTTCAGGGGAGATATACAGTCATGCATTGCTTAATGATGGGAATGCAGTCAGAGATATTCATAGTTAGGTGATTTCATCATTGTGTAAACATCATAGAGTGTACTTACACAAAGCTAGACAGTATAACCTACTACACACCAAGGCTATATATATGGTATAGCCTATTGCTCCTAGGCTGCAAACCTGTTCAGCACGTTACTATACTGAATACTGTAGGCAATTGTAACAGAATGATATTTGTGTATCTAAACATAGAAAAGCCACAGTAAAAATACAGTATTATAATCTTATGGGACCACCATCATATGTGGGGTCTGTTGTTGACCAGAATGTCATTTTGCAGCATGTGACTACATCTGCCCATTGACTAGGGGTGGAAGTCAGGAATCAGAACATTGGCTCTCTCAAGAAAGCACTGGATAAAAGGCAACAAACTATCTCTCTCCAGTCCTCCTTTTAAAGCAAATCTCCATAAGCACAGTTTATAGAACTATTTTGGTTATAAATGTCTAAAAACCTGACTCCACCTGGCTTAGCCAGATTAGCCAATACAATTATGTATTGGCTCACATAATTAAAAAAAATCTAAGGGCAGATCTGGCTTCACTATGGCAAAATTGGGGCCTAAATGATTGGCTGCCTTCCATGTATTGCTTAATTCTCAGGCTTTACATGGAAATAAGATGGCTATAGTTATTGCAGCCATCAAGTTTCAAGTTCAAGTTTAAATACATCAAGGTTTAAGGACAATATGTGTCTTATTCCATTTTATGTTGCTGTAGCAGAATACTTGAGACTGAGTGACTCATAAAGGAAAGAGGTTTGTTTAGCTCATGGTTCTGGAGCTGGGAAGTTCAAGATCAGGCAGGTGCATTTGACAAGGGCCTCCTACTGTGTCATAACATGGTGGAAAAGCAGAAGGGCCAGGAAGCGTGTGCTAAAGAGACCAAATGCGAGAGGCAGCCTTGCTTTATAACAACGCACTCTCTTTGTAACTCATCCAGCCCTGAGAGAGCGAGAAAGGCATTGGTCACCCTTAACAACCTAATTACCTCTTAAGGGCACCACCTCCCAATATTGCCACACTGGGGACCAACCCTCAACATTAGTTTTTGTGGGACAAACCATATTCAAACCATAGCAATATGGAGGGGAAAAAAGAGCCTTTTAATGGTTCCTTTAACTTAACTGACTTTAGTTTACTTGCTCACCTTTGAACTAGTCATGATGCAAGAGGAGTGTAATACGCCGACTGGCATGGGCCTGGGTCATGTGCTGCTCCCCTTGGGGAGAGGGTGAAGCCCCAGACACTTCATGGGTTGTTGAGGGATGGATGCCCAAACAATTACAAGGCATTCTCATTGGAAAAAATGGGGAATGGAGGTAAACGAACATCTGCTAACGTATGGCTTCATGCCTGATTCATTAAAGTACAGTTGACCATGTTATTTTTCTTCCAACAATAACCACATTCTAGGCACATCTTCCTCAGGATACACCCCAGTCAGCTCCTTTGAGCTTGGATTTCTCCCACAAACCTTTTCTTAAGATGGCTAACTTCTGCCATTGACTAAGCTCATTTAACATGAGTGGTTCAGTTTCCCTACCTGTCAGAAAAGGAGAATATGCTCTTTTAAAATTTATATACAAAACATAAAAATACATGAAGAACAAAAGACTTATCCATACCTCATCAAGGTAAGCATAACCACTAGTTCTTATGTATTTCATTCCAGTGTGTCTTCTATGGATAAATTTTGGGGGTTTTTTAGTCACAGTCTTGTTTCACCATTGTTGCCATCCTCCTGCACATATTCCTACTTCTTCCTTAACATTATATCATAAACATTTTTCCAGATTAGCACATCGACTTTATTAATATAATTTCTTTTTATAAAGATATTTTTAAATATTATTACAAAAGTAATACATTTGTGGCAAAATAATTCAAGTAATACCAAAGTTTATAAAGTTAAAAAGCAAAATCTCCAGATTTCAAGAATGTGGACTAAACTTACACTGAAATCTCTACCTCTCCTACATAAGACCCTGAGAAGAGATTCTTAAAAGATACAAAATGAAGGAGAGAAAGAGAAAGCAAGAAGGAAGGGGTGGGTGGAGAGAGAAAAAAACAACACATCCACTCTTGAATATAAGGAAGATCCCTTCTGTAAAGGCTGATCAGCGTTCTTCAAGGAAGCGAAGAGATGGGAAACTCCGAGGTAAGCCAAGGTGCCCAACTCATAACCTCTATTTGGGACTTAAAGCCCAGGGTGTAGGCAAAGGTGTAGCCCAGGTGGCAGAAGGTGAGCTCAGGCAGCCTCTGAAAAAGGCTTTTGATCAACATCATCAAAAAGAGAAAAGTCTTAACAAAAGGAGGAAATTGCACCTGAGAAAACAGTTACCAGAACAACAAGGACTTGAAAAGTAGTGATTTCAGAGCCTCAGGACAGTTCTCAGTCTCAGCTGCATACTAAAATCACCTGCGAGTTTAAATAGGAAACACTTTTTCTCTGCTAAACTCAACTCTTCTGACACAAACTGTGTTAGGATTTTTTCCACACCAACCAATTCTCCAACTCTCTGGACACCAACCGCAATTCAATTATGACACTAACTACCTGGAGTTAGTGCATACCCCACAGGCAGTCCCACAAGGCTGCCCCCAGACTTCAGATGCCAATCTCAGGTAGTGGGTCCCCAGTTTACCCTCACTTCTTCCCAACTGGGCTACAAATTGGGGGTTCACATTTGCTATGATGACTCACAGAACTCATGGAAACACTACTTATGTTTACCTATATTTACTGGCTTACCATAAAGAATGTGATAAAGGATACAGATAAACAGCCAGATGAAGAGGTACATAAGGTGAGTCCAGAAGCGTCCTGCGGGCAGGAGCTGGGATGCACCAGCCTTCCAGCATGTGAATGTGTTCACCAACCTGGAAGCTCTCTGAAGTCCATAGATTTTTATGAGGTTTCATCACATAGGCATGATGGATTATTAACTCCATCTCCAGCTCCTCTCCCCTTCCCAGAGGATAGGGGTTGGGGCTGAAAGTTCCAAGCTTCTAATCAAGGTTTCTGGTGACCACCGCCCTTCCTAAAGCTATCCAGGAACCCACCAAGAGTTGCCTAATTAGAACAAAGGATGATTCTATCACCCTGGAAATTCCAAAGGATTTAGGAGCTCCATGTTAGGAACCATAGTCAAAGGCCAAATATTAGAACAAAAGATATACCTAGCACCCGTATTGCTCAGAAAATTGCAAGGGTTTTAGGAGCTCTGTGCCAGGAACTGGGGAGGAAAACCAAACATATACTTTGTACTGTATCACAACATCACAGAGTTTTCTGAGTTCATTGCCCACTACTCCCTGACTAGACAGACTTGTACCCTTGATTTAACTCCCCCCCAGTTAAGTCAGAATTTCTTGGGATGAGGCCCAAGCATCAGTATTCTTATTTATTTATTTTTATTATGTGCTAAAAAGCACATAACATTATTTACCATCTTAACTATTTTTAATTGTACGGTTCAGTAATGTTAAGTATATTCTCATTGCTGCGAAGCAGATCTCCAGAACTTTTTCATTTTGCAAATCTGAAACTCTGTACCCATTAAACAACAACTCCCCTTTTCCTCCCTCCCCAGCCCCTGGTAACCATTGTTCTCCAAACATCAGTATTTTTAAACGTCCCAGGTGATTCCAATGTGCAGCCAAGGTTGATTCCTGGTGCTCAGAGAACCGAAGTAGGGAATCACATGCATGAAATGAGAACAGGATGTTATAAAACAACCGAACATGATCACTAGAAAGGATCTAGTAAAGATGCTGAAAATAAAATACATATAATTGTTGACACAAAAAGATAATCAATAATGGTCTGAATATCAGGCTGGACATGACTGTGAAGGCAGCTTCTCCAGAATGCCTCCCCAGCATTCATCAGCCTCCTTCCTCCTACCTGCGCTCTCACTCTCTCTTTCTCTAATCCCAACCCTGGACCTTGTACATATAGTTAAAAAAGCACCACCACAACAGTCCAGCAAACAAAAGTAACAAAGAGTTCCTGGCAGAGCAGCAGCTGCAGGACACAGGCGTTCTGCTAATGTGCTCTTTCCGGTTGCTGGCCTGCCTCTGCCTGAGCCTCAGCAGGATTCGAACTGGGGGCCTGGGAGGCTCGCCTGCAACTTTCAGTGACAGTACACATGGAAAGGCCTCCGAAGAAGGAATAGCTCAGTAGATATCTCACTATACCGTCATCTGCTCTTTTCTTCTCCCTCAACCCTCCCAGGAAGACAAAATCTGGTTAAAATGAGCAATTAGGACAGCTTCAAAGGAGAAAAAAACGTCTTCTAGAAAGCCACCTGCTGGGGGTGAATGAAAGGGGACCCTCCAACCACCCACACCTGCTCCCTGTCTCTACCTGGCCCCAGCAGCTACAGGGAAGCCAGAGAAAGATTTGCTCCATTCTAGGGGCAGCTCAGCGTTTGGATGGGACAGCTGGGACTGGCAAACACGTGACCTAGTGCAAGCTACTTTCAGTGGTTGCCCTGGTGGATCGAGGAAAGGTAGCAGCAAGCAGCTGGCCTTTGGAGCCTTAGAGACCTGGGTTTGACTTCCTGGCCTGCCACTTGCATACTCATCTCAGGTCAACTCTTGGAACAAACATCTTTAAAAGTCAGTGACGCATTGTCTATTCTGGGAGTAGTATCCCCCACCTCCCAGCATAGGGATAAAGATTAACCTAGTTAATGGAAAGCCCCTAGCACAGAGCAGGTACTGGACAGAGAGTCAGTCTGCCCTCTGAAGGAATCAACCATGGCAGCTAAGTCTTGGCTACTGATCAGAAGGCAGAACTGCAGGAACAGAGAGCTGCAACACACGTAATGTCTGCAACATACCCCAAGCCATTTTATAAGCATGTGTTCTTTCTATGCACATATATTTCACATATTTACAATACCTTGTTAATGTCTGATTTTAGGGCTGTAAAAACATCTGGATTTATACTTTCTCTGGATGTTTTTATATACATTAGATTTAATTTTGCCCATGATAAAGGGAGTGAACTTAGTTCTGGGGGTACCACTGGCACTTTTAATCTACCAAGACCTTCTGAAAAAATAGTTCTGTCAGTAAACTTGCCTCTAAGGGATCCTGGCCGGGACCTTGCTGATAACCTGTTAATCTTCATGAGGCTTCTATGCAGAAGTATATCAGATGTTCCTTGCAATCGTTTTTTAACTTAAACTTTTTTATTTTGAAATCATTGTAGATTCACATGCAGTTTTAAGAAATAATACAGAGAACCTGGGTACGGAGGCTCACGCCTGTAATCCTAGCACCTTGGGAGGCCAAGGCAAGCGGATCACTTGAGGCCAGGAGTCCAAAATCAGCCTGTCTCTATGAAAAAAAAAAAATTTTAAATTAGCTGGGCATGATGGCGTGTGCCTGTAGTCCCAGGTACTTGGGAGGCTGAGGCAGGAGGATCACTTGAGCCCAGGAGTTTGAGGCTGCAGTGAGCTATGACCATGCCCCTGCACTCCAGCCTGGGCCTTAGAGTGTGACCTTATCCCCGACCCCCACCAAAAAAGAAAAAGAAAGAATACGGAGAGATACCATGTACCCTTTGCCAGTTTCCCCAAGAGTAACATCTTACAGAACTGTATAGTGCAATATGAGAAGTGAAATGATTGATATTGAGATGGTGAAAATACTGAACATTTCCATCACCACAAGGATCTCTCATGTTCCCCTTTGATAACCACGTTCCCTTCCCTCCCACCCCTACCCCTCCTTAACCCCCGGCGACCACTACTCTGTTTTCCATATAAGTAAGTTCATTCTTATCATTTCAGGACTGTTACATAAATCATATAGTATGTAGCCTTTGGGGATTGGGTTTTTTTACTTAGCATAATTCTCTGGAGATTCATCCACGTCATTGCCTGTATGGATAGTTTGTTCCTTTTTACTGCTAATTAGTATTCCATGGTATGAATGTACCACAATTTGTTTGACTAGCTGCCCACTGAAAGATATCTGGATAGTTTCTAGTTTTTGGCTATTATGAATAAAGCTGCTATAAACATTTGTGTGAACACAGCCTTCATTTCTCTGGGATCAATGCTTGGGAGTGCAATTGCTGGGTCGTATGGTGGTTGCATGTTCAGTTTTAAAAGAAGTGGGCAAACTGCTTCCAAAAGTAGTTGTGCTATTTTACATTCCCACCAGCAATGTATGAGTGACCCAGTTTCTCTTTGTCCTTACCAGAATTTGATATTGTTAGTAGTTTTCATTTTAGCCAGTCTGTTAAGTATGTAGTAATATTTCATTGTGGTTTTAATTTGCATTTCCTAATAGCTAATGATGTTGCACATCTTTTCACATGCTTATTTGCCAGCTGTTTATCTTTGGTGAAATGTCTCTTCATGTTTTGCCCATTTTTTAATTAGATTTTTTTAATTGTTGAGTTTTGAGAGTTCTTTATATATCCTAGATACTAGTCTTTTGTGGGATATATGGTTTACAAATATTTTCTCCCACATTGTAGCTTCTCTTTTTAATCTTTTAGCGAGCCTTTCTCAGAGCAAGTTTTTAATTTTGATGAAGTCCAATTTATAAATTTTTCACTTTAGTGATCATACTTTTGGCATCAGTTCTAAGAACTCTGTGCCTAACCCTAGACTCTGAAGATTACTCTCCTATGTTCTTTTCTAAAAGTTTTGTAGTTTTATATTTAAGTACATGGTCTACTTTGAGTTAGTTTGTATACAAGCTATGAGAAATGGGCCAAGGTTATTTTTCCCCATGATATCTAATTGCTCTAGCACTATTTATTGAAAATATTATCTTTCTTCCATTGAATTACTTTCTCATCTTTGTCAAAAATTAGTTGGGCCTATTTGTGTGGGTTTCTCTCTGGCTTCTCTGTCCTGTTCCATCAATCTACATGTCTGTTTCTCCCACCCAGTGTTAATTACAGTCCCTATGTAATAAGTCTTGAAATTGGGTAGACTGATTTTTCTAGTTATTCTTTTAAAAAATGTTTTTAGCTATTCACATGCCTTTTGCCTTTCCATATAAATTTTAGAATAACCTTGTAATCCATAAAACATCTTGCTGGTATTTTGATAGAAATTGCATTGAACTTGTATGTTAATTTGGGGAGAATTGACATCTTTACTATGTTGAGTCTTCTGATTCATGAACATGACATGTCTCTTCATTTATTTACATCTTCATTGATTTCTTTCATCAGTGTTGTATAGTTTTCAGCATATAAATCCTGTATAGGTTTTGTTAAGTTTACACCTAAGTATTTTATTTTTCGAGCAATTTTAAATGATACTGTATTTTAATTTTGATGAATAATTTGAGTAATCCTTTTTTTTCTAAAATAATACCAAAAAAGGGTAAAATCTTACTGCTTGTTCTGACAGTGCAAAGCTCAGCATGGGTGCAATGTTCTATCCACAGCTCAATAGAGAAAAAATTCTTAGATGGTACCTCACACGCTGGTCACAACGGTGGCCACAGATGGCTGGGCCAGGGAAGGCACAAGAACTGCCAGTCCACAGGCTAACCAATGGTTTCTGAGGTGGTGGCTGATGAGAGCTTTTTCCTATAGGGAAAAGATACTAAATGGACCCATTAGATTTTTTCTCTCTGAAATTTAAAGTGGAAATATGTGAAAAGAGTAGGTATAGGCTATAGTAGAGGCAGAAGTGAAGAAACACAAAGAAAGAAAGCAGAAGCTGTAAGAAAGCTAGGAGGCAGGCATGGGAAAGAGCAAGGTGGTATTGGGAACAGAACCCAAAAGACACCCAGAAAGAAAAAGGTTTGGCTCTAGGTAGATACCAACCCACTCCCATTGCAAAGGGAGGAGGAGATAACCCAGCCACAAGAGCTGGTCAGTGTCCTGAATGACCTTCCAGTCCCTGATTAATGACCAGCCTCCATGGGGCGATATGACTCTGGTGTTCCTGCTCTAACCTTGCAGATGGGCGGAGTAGATTTCTGGAGTTCCCATAAAGATGGTATTTATTTTCCTCACTTCCGTGAACACGCTTGTCTTGGTTGGTTTGGGCTGCTATAACAAAAATACCATACTGGGTGGCTTATAAACAACAGAAATTTATTTCTCACAGTTCGGGAGACTGAGAAGTCCAAAACCAAGGATTTGGTGTCTGGTGAGAGCCACTTTTTGATTTACAGGTGGCGATCTCCCTGTGTCCTCATGTGGTGGAAGGGGAGAGGGAGCTCTCTTGGGTGCCTTTATAAGGGCACTAATCCCATTAATAAAAGCGCCACCTTCATGACCTAATCACCTCCCATGAGGCCCCACCTGCTAATACCATCACCTCGGGGATTAGGTTTCAACATATGAATTTTGGAGGGACACAAACATTAAGTCTATAACAACCCTTAAATCTTCTGTTAAAATAATGACACGTAGGTAGATATGTAATAAATCAAGGTCTATAACATCTGCTATGTAAGAAATATCACCTTTTTTATTCCCTTTAATTTAACCTGATTCCCAAACTCCATCCCACTGGGATGAGAAGAAATCCCAACTCAAGCATTACTTGTCACCCTTGTTGGTTACTGTTTGTCTCCCCATCGTACCCCCTCACATAAACTCAAAAAAGGCAGGATCTTTGTTTTGTTCTCTGATGTAGCCCAAGTACTTAAATGAGCAACTTGTTAGGCAGTTCCCAAATGTTCTCGGCACTCTTGGTGTTTCAATGGATTTTTCACAGTGTCCCTGGGCCGAAAACAAAATGCCTAATAGTTCTGTTTTATTAAGTTGTTGAGTCCAAACAACTTAATTAGTACTCATGTCCTTAATAGCTATTTAAAAAATAAAGCACACACCTGGGTTTCAACACCAAAACAACCAAAAACCACAAATTGAAAAAAAAAAATCTTTTTATCTTATTCGTAACCACCATTACTTAACAATGGGACATGTGAAACTAATGGGCGCAGCAAACTCCTCAAACCTTGGAATTAGATTGGACATTGTCTGTCACACTTGTTTCCTGTTCCACACTGACTTCTCTACATACTATTTAAATCACAGCAGCTGCAGAAAGCCCAGATTTGCAAAGCTGAGTGGCATTTAAAGAGAAATGTACTAGTGCAATCTAATGTTGAAACTGTGAACCACCTTGAGCCAGTACTTCATGTGATGTCCAATAGATGTTCCCCTTGAAAATGTAAAATATTCCTTCAAGCCCTTGGGGGTTTGCTGCAGCAATCTAGGGTACCTCTGTACATACTTTGGGAACCATGAACCTAGCAGATGATAGACATTCAAAAATACTTGTGCATGAACAATTTGGAATCCCTTTTCCCTGTCAGGCTCATTTTAGTATCCAGGAAGCGTATGTGGAACCAGGAACACAAGAGAAGAGCCTCTAACCCTGGCTCTAACAGTAACCCCTGGCCACAGGTCACTATTTAGTGCTGGAAATGTCACCAATATGAATTGATATGTGCTGTAAGTATAAAATACATACTATGTTATATAGATTTCATATAAAAAGTAAAATATCTCAGTAATATCTTTATATTGACTACTTGTCAAAATGTTAATATTTCAGATAGGAATAAAATATATTATTAAAATTAGTTTCACCTGTGTCCTCGGACAGATTTTTTTTTTTTTTTTTTTTTTTTTTTTTTAATGTGACTACTAGATTCTAGTGGCTAGAAATTTTTAAATTATAAATGTGGCTCCTATTATATTTCTGTCACTCAGTGCTGCTGTGACACAACCTCTCATGATCAAGGCTGACATCTTCCTAGTCCATGACCGCAGGTGTCGGGGGAGTCTGCAGCACCTTGCTTCTGGGCCACATGGACCGTGGGAAGAGGCGGGCTGCCTTCCTCTGCACGAGGCACAATCATCCCCCTGAGGTTGTGCCCTTCCAGGTCCTCAGCTCCTAGCCTAACAGGCCTACTGCTCCCTGCCCCCTCTTCTTGCACCCACAGGCCTCACCCACCTCTACCTCTCCTGGGACACCCAGCATCACCTGCCACTTCAATGGGCTCAGGCTTTCATACAAGATTGGAAGAGCCACTGGCTTCAGCACCTTCTTCTCCCATGGCCTCTCCGCCCCACAAGCATCCCTTGGGCCACAGGCATGAGAAAGCACAGCCACCTGCTTGAGAGAGGAAGGGACGGGCACTAGAGAAAGAAGAAACAGAGATGAATCCTTCACTATAGTGCCACAGAATTGCTTTGTTTGCTTGTTTCACTTGTCATGATTGCTTTCTTAACAAATGATAGCAAGAAAAATTAGCCTTTAGTTTTATTCATGTATTTATTTAAAAGCACTTATATAGCAGGGGTTACAGGCCAGGTACTGGTCAGAGCTCTTTACAAATATTATCTCATTTAGTTCTTAGAACAACCTTATATAAAGGTTCTATTATTAGCTTCATTTTACAGATCAGGAAAAAAAAAGAGACACAGAGAAATTAGGTAACTTGCCCGAGGTCACACGGCTAGTGAGTGGCAGAGCCAGGATTTGAATGTGGACAATTTATCTTTAGACATTTCAGTCCTAATTATGTGGTAGTTATTGAGGCTTCCTCTTAAGAAATGAATTTTCAAATTGCACTTATTTTTCCAATCAGAAACACATTTTCCTTTAGGTTGGCCTCTTTAATCTATTTGAAAGATCATGTACCTATTCTTTTTTCTCTAAATCTGTCTTGGTACATCACTGACCAGAATACTTAGTCTTAAAGAGTGACCTCTTTGAACTTTCCAGAAAGCAGCGTTCTGGGAGAGCTTTCACCCTGATGCTATCAGAACTTAGTGTTTGTCAGATGGCTACAATTTGATAGGTGAAGGAAGCAATGTGGAGACGACACTGCTAGAAAACAAACAATGCAGCTGGTTGATTTCACAACAAACGACACCATTCTTCAATTTGCAGATGAGTCCGAATATTTTAAAATATATGTGAAATATATGCAAAGGACTCTAGAATACAATGTGTGGTTCTTTGTTATCTCCATCCATGAGAAACCTGCAAACAGAGGCATTCTCGCCAGCCTGACCTTGACACTGCAGCAGGAATCTCCATGCCAGTCTTTGCCAAAGAGGTGAGCTGCCGAAGTAACCCAGGTAGAAGGAGCCTGACGAGTCATCTGCAGTCACTGGTGGTGCTGAGCAGAGGCTGGACGGAGGTACGATTGCACGAAACCACTTATAGCAGCAAGCATCAGCTTCATCCTACCCAGCCCATTAGCTACACCTTGACTTTCATTCCTTTGGGGTCAGGGCCACCTTAAGTCTAGCACTTGGGTCTCCAAGAACTCAACTGACAGCTAAGTCCACCCCACAGTCCCCTATCAGCCTCTGGGCAGGGTCACTGAGAAAGCCCAGCTGTGCAGCTGACATTCACCTTGCATCTGAGCTCATATGTGCTGTGATATGTTTGGATCTTGATTATGTTTATAGCTTTTGAGACTTTATTGTGTACTCCCACAGAACAGTTTTTCGAATATTAGTTAGATGCAAACTCCTCAAGGGCAGAACTTTCTGAATTCTCTTTGTACTCCCAGAACTTGGCATAGAGAGGCCAGCACAGAACTCAGCAAAGGTGTGTTGGATGAAAGAACGGTAGCCAGTCTTCCTGTGTGACGCTGAGGGAATATTTTGGTGGATTTCCCTTTTTCTATGAATATTTTTCCGATAGGTGAGAAAATAAGGTATATATAATTAACACTCTTGCTTTTTTTCCCAATTAACATGATATAGGCATTTTTCTGTGTTATCATAAATTCTTCCCAAACATTTTTTGCATGTGTATATGGTTGATTAATATTCCATTGTATGAAATATGCCATAATTTTCTAAGCCAGTCTCTTGGTGTTCAGCATTTGAATTATTTTCTGTTATTAACTATTATAAATAAAATTGTGGGCAGTTCATTCATTTGCATTTTGGCTAGTTTCTTAGGTTTCTCTGAACTGGACTTACTGGGTTAAAGAATACAGCTTTCTGCTAATTTGGTAGTTGAAAACACATCATCTTGTGGTTTTAATCTGTATTTCTTTCCTTGCTAATAGTGCCAAATAGTTTCCTTTATCTTTGTTTATTAGATGTATTTCCTCCTTTGTGAACTGTCTGTTCGTGTCCTTTGTCCATTTCCTAAAAGAGTTTTAGTATTTTTCTTATCAATTTGCATGAGTTTTTTTCCATTGTAGAGATCCTAACCCTTGTCATATTTACTAAAAACAACTTCCCTCTTTCTGTAGTCTGGGTTGTAATTATAGTGTTTATCGGTATAGATATTTTCCAATTTTTCATAACTTAATAAGTGTTTTCTCTTGTGCTTTTATTGTTCCTAACTTTGAAATTCTTGAGAGGCCCAAACCCACTAAGTCTCCCTTAGGTATTGTCTACCCTTATCTATTATCCGATTAGCTACCATTGTCCGGCTGCTCACCTTGTGACTCTTTGAAGACTGCCGTATCTAAAGTGATCAATGACCTTCTGCTACCTTTCATATCCAGTGGCACCACCTGACCCGCAGAGGCATCTGGAAGGTTGAGAGCACCTCTCCTCTTGCTCTCCTGGTTGCACTCTGTTGGTTGTCCCCCCAGAGTCATTCGTCCTTTCTCACTGGCTTTTCCTGCCTCCCATTTACCAGATCCTCATCATCCCCCCCATTTCCAAAGGGTCCAGAGATGGCTGCTCTTCTCTATCCCAAGTGATCTATCTCATCTAGTCTTGCAGCTTTACATGGAGCTCCGATGCTGGTGGCTCCCCAATTTTCTGTTGCCACCCTTGACCTCTCCCCTGAACTCCAGACTCCACCTCCTCTACAACCTCTCCACTCAGCTGTCTAACAGGCATCTCCAGCTTAACATGGCCATAAGATGGGAGTCAAATTCTTGATTTACTCTCCCAGGCTTGTCCTCCCCATCCCAGCCAATGGCGACCTCAACCTTAGAGATGCTCATTCTGAAAGGCTTCGACTCTTCTCTGTCCTACCTGAAGTCAATCTATCAGGAAATCATTCAAATACATCTGGAATCCAATCACTTCTCCCCACTTCCACCAACACCATCCAACCCAAGACTTCGCCATCTCCCCGCTGGCCGCTGCAGTAGGATCCCAGCTAGTCCACCTGCTTTCACTCTTGGCCCTTGCGCTGCATTCCCCACACCACTAACTTTTAAAAGCAAGGCAGATCCTGTCACACTGCTGAGCAGAACCTTCCAGTAAAATCTTTACCATTTCCTCTAAGTCTCTGTGTGATCTATGTAATCCCGCCCCATCTCTCTAATTTGATCTCTTTCCTTGTTCACTGGGTTCCAGCCACATTGGTTGTGTGATTCATTAGACACCACGTACATGCCTGCCTCAGGGAGCTTGCACCTGCTCTTCCCTCTAGCAGGAATGCTTTTCCACGATACCACAAGGTTTGCTGCCTCATCTGCTTCAGACGCTACTCAAATGTCATTTCATGAGAAAAGCCTTCCCTTATGCTGCTTTCTTTTTCCTCATAGCTCTTATCGTCACCTGGCACAACATACCTGTTTGTTTATTGTCTGTCTCCACTGACTAGAATGTAGCTCTGTTGTAGGTGGCCT
This sequence comes from Lemur catta, assembly GCF_020740605.2. Taxonomy (NCBI): domain Eukaryota; kingdom Metazoa; phylum Chordata; class Mammalia; order Primates; family Lemuridae; genus Lemur; species Lemur catta. Next base: position 62,365,401 of record NC_059136.1, read on the forward strand.
CAGCATGGCTCCCTGTGATCTGAACTTCCTGGTATCCATGCCTGCATGTAATCCCCTCCCCTTGAGCGTGGGCTGGATTTAGTGACATAATTCAAAACACATGAAATATGGCCAAAGTAATGCGATGTCACTTCTGAGATTGTATTACAAAAAGACTTTCTATCCGCTCCTCCCCACCCCCAACCCCCAGTGCAATAGAGACGCCCACATTGCAATGAACCGATGTCCCCCACCAACAGCCAGCAAGGACCTGAGGCTGCCAACAGCCATGTGAGTGAGCTGGGGGTGGATCCTCCCCCAGTTGGCCTGGCGATGACTGTAGCCCCAGCGGATACCTTGATTGAAGACTTATAAGAAACCGGAAGTCAGAGGCACCCAGCTAAAGCTGTGCCCAGATTCCTGACCCACAGAAACTGTGAAATAATAAATATTTGTTGTTTTAAGCCTGACTAAAACAAGGTCCAACAGGGCAGGATCCCTGTTTGTCTTACATTATCTCTAGCACCTAGAAAACTACTTGGCACATAGTGGATACTCGGAAATATTTTTGAATAAATGAATGAATGAATGAATTTTAGGACTTTTGCTAGGAAGATGATCTGTCTTGCCCTGGACGATGTGAAACTGTGTCAGCCACGCCATCACTATTTGTGATGCCAGCCCTAGTGCAAGGCCAGCACACAGGGGCAGAGCCAAGAAAACAGCAAAGTTGCAAAGCCAGAGCCTCAACCAACATGCCTGCCCTACCTGTACATTTTTTTGGCTACTCAAGCAAAGTTTAAGCTAGTTTGGGCTGGCGTTTCAATCGCTTGAAACTAAAAGCATCCTATTACAGTTTGCATGGCATCGTTCTCGCCCCTCTGTGTCTCTCTCCAAGTGTTCTCCGTTATCTTTTTCTTTCCTCTGCCTACCCCCTTATGGCAGAGATTACAGTGGCCTCCCCAGCTTCCATTCCCTTTCACCCCTACCAAGAGAACCTGGTTTAGTTGGCACACTAAGGGGATTAGCTCAAGAACTACATGTCCAGCCTCCCTTGAAGATAGTTCCCAGTTCTGGCCAGTGGGAGTGGGAGCTACACATTGGGTCTTCTGTGAGGACTTCCTTAAAATTAGGCTCACTTGGCTGGCAGACACCTTTTCCCTTTGGCCTCTCCCTCCTTCCTACTGCCTGAAATAGGATGGTGGGACCTAAAGTGGCCATTGTTTTAGAAATGGAAGCAAAGTTGAGGATGGAACACGCTACATATGGTGGAAGAGAAAGAGAGCGCCTGAGTCTCTAATGAAGCCAACATACTAACCCTGAAAACCCCACCTCTGAACTCTGTGGTGAGAGAAAAACACTCCTAATTTTGTTTCTTTCTGTAATGTGTAGCTTAACATAACATAAGCCTCATGTAGCCCTTAAATGTAAAGTTCCCAGGGTCTGTCCTCGCCTTGTCTTTTCATGCCATATGCTTTCCCCAGGTGATCTCATCCACTCCCATGATTCCAGAACCATCTACATAATACAGACTCCCAAACTGATGCCTGCACCTGCTGCCTATCTCCCAAGGCCCAGACTCAGAGCCCCGAGTGACTCCTATACATCCCACACTGCATGGCACTTGGAAGTTATGGGGGAGGCATGGATCGTGGAGCCAGGTTCCAATCCTGGCTCCATTTCTGCCCTAGTAACCGTGGGTGAGCGGCACCATCTCTGAGCCGTAGTTTTCTCATCTCTGAAATAAGAATAAAAATACTACTTCATATGGTTTCTCACCCATGGGAGCATAAATTCAAGTTGCCCTAATATACACTCCTGTTGTAGGGGTTTTGTGATATAAAACAGAGTCTGGCATATAACCAGTGCTAAATACATTTAGTTCTCTCCCCCATCACCTGCCCCCCTCCCCTCCCTCTGTCTTCTCACCTTCAGCTAAATGGCTTTACTAACTTCTTCGTTTTCAAAGCTAGAAATCTTAGAATCTTCTTGAACTTCTCTTTCTCTGTCATTCACCACCATTCCTTAAGGCCAATCAATGACCCATTTCTGCTGATTTTATCCTAGAACTGTGACTGTGTTTTTCTATCTCCATTGTTCCTCTTGGTTTAAGCTCTTATTAGCCCCTGGGATCACTTGAGCCCACAAGTTGGAGTCCAGGCTGGGCAATATAGCAAGACCCCATCTCTAAAAAAAATAAAAGTAAAAAAATAAAAACAGAATCATGTCTCAACATAGCTTATTGACCTTTCCTAACTTCTGTTGCCTAGAGAATAAAATCCAAATTCCACAAACGATCATCCCAGGCTGTCCCATCGAGTCCCCTCCAGCCTCTTCCTCCTCCTCACTCCCTGGGTACTCACTATTCTTCAGATAGACCAGGCCCTTTCCTTACTCTGTCTTTATACCTGTTGGAATGTGTGTATTCTGCCCCTGCTTCTTTAGCCACACCATCACCGTCAATACGTGGCCCAATAATGGTTTGAAAGCTTAATTTGTTTTTTCCCTGTATTTCCCTTTTTCCTCTCCCCATTCTAAAAGGATCTATTCTTAGTCTTAGGGGAAGCTGGGCAGGTGGACATCAGAGTTGGCCGGAGCCTCTTCCCTTCCCAGCTTGCATTTCCCAAGCCCTCAGCCTGTCACGGTGTACTGAGCTTGTGGTGAGGGTCTCTGAGACAGTGTAGAGAGAGGGATTCCCAGACGAGATGCTGGAGGAAATTCTGGGCCTGCAGAGAGAAAAGAGAGGTCTCTGGGGCTCACCAGCTGCAAGGACCCATGCCCTGCTTTTGGGAAGCAGCAGAGGATGTATCAGGCACTTGGTAGAAACGCCCATGCTCCATGAGGGAGATGGGATCCTTCAGCCAGGGCTCCTATGTCACAGAAACAGCAGCTCAGGGCACTGAAGGGCCCTGCAGGCTGAGTAAGACAACAGAATTTTAGCACAGCCTTGGGTGCAGGGGGAAGCCCCAGGAAAGACTAAGACTGAATTTCTCACAAGCCTAACAGGATGAGGGCTGAGAGTGAAAACGAAGTTGAATGACAAGATGATGAAGTGGGGTACTTCCCAGCCTGCTGAGCTGGCCCACAGACCTTAGCCTCCCCGGGTCTTCTCAGGTGACTGCCCTGCCCTCCCCGAGCGCCCTCTGCTCTCTTGCTCCTGTTGTTCAGCTCCAGATTTCTGGCACCCTAGACCGGCTGTCAGGGGTTTTTGCCAACATTCACAACTTCCAGCCTGCTTCTTTGGACTTTGAGTTTACTGCAGTTGGCTCTGCCAACAGCTTGGGTTTGGAAATCCTTTATTGTGTAGTTGGAAGTTCTGCTACAGCCCTTGTTCCAACACATCTCCAGCGGGGCCAGCCTCCGGCCCCCAAGGGTAAGGGAGAGAAGGGACACAAACACAGAAAAAGTTTTTTTTCTCTTCACTACCAGACAGAACTTTATTCATCCTTCAAGACCTCGTTTATATGTCACCTTCTGGGAGTATTCCCCTGACCTCTTTAGATAGGGTTCCTTTTCTGGGTTTCCACAGCATTTTGTTTATACATCTGTGCTTATCACAATATATTATTATTTATGTGTTTATATGATGTTCTTTTCACCTTGACTACAAACACCGAGGGAGCAGGAACCCTGCTTCATTCACTTAGGACAATGTCAGCTACAGATTAGGGCCTTAACAATGCCTATTCAATGCCATTTCTCATGTAGTCCCCATACTGTCATATACTGTTTCTTCTAGCCTTCTTTTTCTCCGTATCAGGTAGAGATATGTTTGGCTGCAAGTAACAGAGAGCCTGACTACGGTGGCTTAAATAATTAGACATTTCTTTTTCGCACACAAAAGAAGTCTAGAGGTAAGGGACCTAGGGCCATCAGCGACCCAGCATCTTCCTATCTTTCTATCCTATCAGTTTTCACATGCTGGTCATAAAGTGGCTGCTGCACCTCTGAACATTGCATACCTGTTCTAGGCAGGAAGAAGTAGGACAGGTGAAGAGCCAGCTCTGTCCCTTTTCATCAGGAAAGCACAGGTTTTCCAGAAGACATCTGCCGACATCTTATTGGCCAGGACTGTCACCTGGCTGCCCCTAGCTGCAAGGGAAGTTGAGAAGGGGAAGGCAGGGGAGAAAGTGGAGGACTGTGGGTGTCAGTGGGAAAATTCTCGGACCCGATCCTAGACCTACTGAATCAGAAATGCAGGGGATGGGGCGCAGCAATCTGTGTTGTTAACAAGCCCTCCAGGGGATTCTGTGCAGTCGAAATTGGAGAATCGTAGCCATATATGATGGCCAGTATATGGTGGGAAAAAATTCTGGACTAAAACGCAAATCATCTATTTTTTAGTACTTTTTTGTTACTTGCTGGCCGGGAGACCTTAGTTTTCTAATCTATGACATGAGAATAATAATGATTGCACTGAGTTCATTCTCTGAATTGTTGTGAGAACCAATTTAAATAGTGTAGATGAAAACATATGAAAACTGTAAGTCATTAGACAATTGTACTAATTTTGAAATGGCAAAAGTTCTTGTTGAATGAATGAAAAGTTGGATGGTGCTAAGGAAGAAGAAATTCTTTATGAAGTAGGCCTAGAATTCAGGGGAAAAAATGACACTTGAGAGAATGTGGTGATGCATTTTATGTGTCAGTGGAGAACCTGACTAATGCAGAGAGAAAGTTTCCTAATTGGGACTGAGCGTTTTACTTTATTTCACTCCTGTATAAATTCCAAAGAGGGATGGTCTCTTGAAATAATTTGTAATGTTTGGGGATGATTGCATATAATCAATATAAAGCCAAAAACATTGTGTGCTAGACTTTTAGAGTTTTGGTCTTTCACAAGACGTTTTCTGGGGCAATAATAATAGAGGAATCTTGCAATAGTCTTGTCACAGTTTATGGTAGCTGACATGTTGGGCAGAAGGCAAATGCCTGGGACGGCAGAGCTACCCGTAAAACGTATGAAGAGATCGAAAAGTTACAACAGTAAGGGACAAAAATAGAAATTGAAACCACAGAGGTTCAAAATACACTGTTATCAGAAACAAATGTTTGCCGCGGCTTCGGTAGTTGCTGCTACAGGTGGTTTCCATGAAGGGAAGGAGGACATGCGAGGTTTCAAAACAAACACTTTGGAGGATAATAAAATGGAGCATTTAGCAGAAATGTTGGTAAGAAGACGTGAAACAAACGTAAGAGATTTAATGTTGTGCCATTTGGATTAAAAATACTGAGATGCCATTGTCTAAGCACCAAGTAAGGCATTCATCCCTTACTGTGTTAAAACTGATCACTCAGTTTCTTGTTTATTTATCCACAACAGCTGCCCATATAACAGACATGGAGCAGTTTTCACTGGATGAACTTAGCCAAGTCATTAGCTGCTAACTAGGCACCAGGGAAGTTCCAGTCATGTCTACATTTGTCTTCAGATAACTTTTACAGGTTTGGAAATTGCCATGACAAAAATAGCAGAGTATTGAGATTGGGAGTTTGACCTGTCTATTCAGGTGAAAACCACATGTCAAGAAGGAAATTTGTCAACTCTATGAACACACTAAAAACCAATGAATTGCATGTTTTAATGAAAGAATTGTACAGCGTATGAATTATCTCAATAAAGCTGTTACAAAAAAAAAAAGAAGAAGAAGGAAGTGTTTGCACCCAGAGGCCTGGTGACACAGAGGCTGTGCAGTAGCCAAGAGACTGTTTGTTTATGTGTCAGTTAAATTTATCTGTACAAAATGTGAAGCCAAGGTTTATTGATTGATTTGTTTAACATCTGGGCTCCAATATGCAAGTCCTGTGATAAGAGAGTTTGTAGAAGCAAAATCACAAAGCACGTGCTCCTTGGCACTGGGGACAGAGGATACAATCTGCATGTGAAAAGCTGATGATGTAAACGTCTGAAACTGGTGAGGACCTGAAGTCAACGTGAGTTCAAATAGGCCAACGCTGGGTCAAGGATTTAAAATATTCAACCACCTTTGGAACTGGACTTCCTGGCGGTGTTTTAGTTCATACGTCAGGCAGATAGAGCCTCCTCGGTTTGTCCTCCTCTTCCCCTTCCAGGAACCACTGACCTCCTTCAGGCCCCTGTGAGCCCTGAGGACATGGTATGTAGGTACCCAGGACAGCGGTCATTTGATATGTGAATATGTTTCCTTCTTTATGTCCTGAGGGATTGTTGTGGTTATTGCTGCTCCCAAGACAGGAACTGATATGTAGTTTGGTGGAACTGGAGAGTCTCACAGTGAGAATTCCTGGGGTCAAGTGCAAACACCCCCACTCACAGGTTACGTGACCCGAGTAAGTCATTTGACACCTCTTGATCCCATCTCTTCTCAGGTACTTGAGGGCTTTGCTGCAGCAATTACCCCCTTCTCTCATGGCAACTTCTCTGCCGTACTATTCTCAGCAGCAATGCCAGCAGTTGTCCTTCCTCCCACAGTGAAAATACAAAAATAAAGACAAAACCTCCCTGTCTTCCCATTCCCCTCTAATTCTACCTTAATCATTTGTACTCCTTTACAGCAAAATTCCTAAAAAAAAAAAAAAAAAAAGAATTGCTTAGTGTTGTGGGCTGAATTTTGTACCTCCTAAATTCATATGTTGAAGCCCTAACCCCTAGCACCTCAGAATGCGACTGTATTTGGAGAAAGGGCCTTTAAAGATGTGATTCAGTTAAAATGAGGCCATGAGGTGGGCCCAATCCACCATGACTGGTGTCCTTAGAAGAGGAGATTAGGACACAGACAACACAGAGCATTAGGTACACAGGGAGAAGACGGCCATCTACAAGCCAAGGAGAGGTCTCTGGAGAAACCGGCTCTGGTGACAGCTGTTTCTTGGAATTCCAGGCTCAAGAACTGTTAGAAAATAAATTTCTGTTCTTTAAGCCACCCAGTCTGTGGTACTTTGTTATGGTGGCCCCAGCAAACGAATATATTTAGACTTTCCGGTCTGCTTCCTCACCTCCCAGTCTCTCTTTCTTTTGATTTTCCTTTCTCTCTATAACCCACTCCAGTCAGGACTTGGTGGCTCCCAGTCAATCCCCCAGAACTGCTTGTGCCACGGTCACTGCTGACCGCCATCTTGCCAGATCCAGAGGCCACCTCGCTGTCATCATATTCAGCTTCTCTGAGGTTGGTCACACTTGCCTTCTGAAGGCCTTTTCAGCACTTGGATTCCAGGCCACCACACTCTCCCATTTTTCACTCACCCCACTCTTCCCAGACTTCCTGGCTGGATATCCCTTATCTTCCTTCTAAATGTCAGAGCTTCAGGCCCAGCCCTCAGCCCTCTTCTCTGTCCATAATTTCTCCCTAGCTCATTCCATCCACTTCTGTGGCTCTCAATATTATTATATTAATAAGCTGATAAGTGACACATTTACATCACTACCCCCACCTCTCTCTCGAGCTCCAGACCCAAATATTCTGTTGCTAGGACGTTTCCACCCGCATATCTAAAGAGCTTCAAGCTCCACATGTCCCCTACTCCCCTCCTCTGCATCTCCCCATTCCCTTTAATAGCATCTTCGTTCACCCAGTGAGGTCAGAGCCTCAGGCCTCATCCTTGGTTCTGTCTTTCTCTCACACCTCACATCAGTCCACTAAACAGCCTCATTGTCTCTACCTTCAAAATAAATCCTCCTTCAGCCATTTACCTCCCCGTCTACTGCTGCCATCCTGCTCCAGACCCCACCTTCCCTCCTCTCCTCAGAATCGCTACATCTTACTTCCCCACCTACCCTCTTGCTCCCCTTTAGGTCATTTTCTACCCAGCAGCCAGGGTGATTTTTTGAAATTATTGAACCCTCTCATTCATTTCCCATCCCATTATGAATGAAAGCCAGACTTCTCATTCTGGTTTGCAAGTTCCCTCCCAACCCAGGCCCTGCCCACTTTTCTGACCTCACCTCCTTCCCCGTGACCCTTGGGCTACACTGCAGGTCCCTACCAACCTTGTGGCTCGGTGAGACCTTTACACTCACGTTCCTCCTGCCTGTACTGCTAGTCACTGCCTAGAGCTTCACAGAGCTTGCTTGCTCCTTGCATCATTCCGGGCTTGGCTCCAAACCCATCTTCTGGAGAGGCACTTGCCGGAAGGTTGGAGAACTCAGCACACTCAGGTTATGCTTATGACCTTTCAATATTAGCTCTTCTGTGCCAAGCATTGTATTAAATGCTTCACATACATTATCTCATTTAATTCTCAGAACCACCTAAGGAGGCATTCTTATCATCCCCATTTTATGAATCAGGAAACAGGATAAGAGAGGTCAAACCCAAGGTCACACAGCTTGCAGTAAGCTCTGATTCTAAAACTAGTGGTCTTAACCATTACATTCAGCTGCTTCTCACTCTAAATTCCATTCTGGGCTATGGATGATACGGCTTCCAGGAGTTTACTTTCTAGGATTGGTTGGTTTCAATTGCACTTGTGTGCAAGCAGGTAAAATAACTCATGTGTGTCAGTATATGCTTGGGAAGGGCTTATTTTCCCGACCATGGTTTGCAAAATTCAGATAATACAAAATGCAGGGTAGGTAGACACAAATTCAAGCATGGGGTCTAGACCACCTCAGTGATTCCTGCTTGTAGACTTACTAAAGAAGATGAAGATATTTTGCTGTTAATTTTATAATTAGGGGAGGGCTCAAATTCTCAGAAGCTATTAAAGCTTTTAAGCTTTAGTTTTTTTCTTGTCTCTTCTCTTCTTTTGATATCCTATTTTCAAATGTTGATTAGAAATGAAATCCTTAAAACAATAAGTGCTATGGTTTGAATGTATCCTCCAAAGTTCATGTGTTAGAAACTTAATCCCCAAAGCAACAGGGTTGACAGGTGGACCTTTAAGAGGTGATTAGGTCACCAGGGCTCTGCCTCATGAATGGATTAATGTTGTTATAACAGGAGTGCGTTAGTTGTCACAGGAGTGGGTTCCTGATAAAAAGAATGAGTTTGGCCCCCTTCCTCTCTTGCACGCACGTACTCTCATGCCCATCCACCTTCCACCGTGGGATGATGCAGCAAGAAGATCCTCGACAGTTGTGAGTCCTTTGACCTTGGAGTTCCCAGCCTCTAGAACTATAAGAAATAAATCTGTGTTCTTTATGAATTACCCATCTCAGGTATTTTGTCATAGCAGCACAAGAAGGGTCTATGTGTTGGTGAGAACACACACTTATTGAATACCTATGTGTGCCAGGCACTTTTCTGCTTTTATTGTCTCTCTGAGCTGGTATTATTTTTGCTCTTTTACAAGAGAGGAAACCAAGACACTCAGAAGATAAGTTACTGTCTCCATTCCAGAACAGGAACTCCATAATTAACTGTTCTTCCTTCCTTACCAGATAGCACAAAGTGTTTCTGCCTTCCCAAAATGCAACAGAATCGATTACCTGAGTCCCATTCTGTGAGACTTGTTCTGAGGGCTCTGCAATTTAGCTCCATGTTATAATAATAAATACAAAAAGTTACTTCTCAGGGATCTGTACGGTTTTCTGGAAGTGTTTCAAAAACTCAAAATACTGCAAAGGAATTTAAAGTTCTATAGCTCTTCAACTTGTAAACCTATGGGTCTGGTCAGGTAACCATCAGATTCCAGGTCATGCCAAATTCTGTTATACCGTGTAGCACGAGTGCTGTTCCTTCAGCACATCAAGGGTTCATCTGCCTCAGGCCTTTGCATTTGCTCTTCCTGCCATGTGACCACTCTTCCCTGCATGCCCTTCGTTCTCACTGCTCAAGTGCTACCTCCTCAGAGAGGCCCACCTGACCATCCTACCTCCTCCCCAGCTTCTCTCGAACCCTTACTGAGCTTTATTTTTTTTCACAGCACCCAGAACATTATATATTTACTTGCTTATTGTGTCTCCTCTGCGAGATGGAAGGTTCATGAAGACTTTGTTTTGTTCACTGCCACATTGCCAGTGCCTGGCATGGAGCCAGTGCTCACTAAATAACTGTTGAATGGACCCATGTATGCTGTGAATACAGCAGACACTTAGGCCATGTTGTGGCCTGAATGAATGAGTGGTTGACGTTCAACCTTTGTGGGATTATGCTACCCATGTCCTCCCTCTGTCTGAGCCACACAGGGAAAGAAATGATTACTCCTACCAAAGAGGAATAAAGCAGGAGAAGAGGCCCCAAAAGAACGGAAATAAAAAATCTTGCCTCAGATTTCTGTTGAGGCCTGGCTTTGCCAAAGCCATGAAAAATCTGGACATTAAAGAACACAAATTAACCCTGCAAAATGTACTGGATATTTGAGGTAGTTAATTCAAGCAAAAAAGAATAATCCAATAACAGTAAAGAAGTTTTCCTTACACAGGTAGATTACTTAGACGGTATATGGCTTATGTAAGTAGCAGTCATATTGTCTGCACCATCTTTTTGAGAACGGCAGAAAGACATGTCGTACCTAAGCTGTCACCATGACAGAGCAATTCACGGTTACAGGCCCTACCTTGAGTAGCCTCTGGTACACGTGAACTGCTGGACAGTGACCCAGCAGTAGCAGTATGTGGGGCAGTTATAAAAGACCTTTGCTCACTCACCTCAGCTAACTTCTGACAACCGCCCTGGGACCAAGTCAGGTCTGCCCCACATAGCAGGTCTCTCCATGGCTCTTTGTGGCTGGGTTGGTGCATGGAGGGACAGTCTATGTCACGTACCTAGACCGTATCCTTTATGGGGTGACTTTGCTTTCTGCTCTGCTGTAAGGGTAAGTTTTAATGTAATTCTAAATAATTGAGTTCTTATCTGTGCACTCATCCAGAGACTAAAAAGTCTTTAAAGTGAGGACTTTACAGAAACCAGAGAAAGCACTCTAGGCCTAGAGCAAGCATCAGTCAGTCACAATCCAGCATGTGCTACCACAGCTCCTGAGGGCTTTTCTCCCCAGCACTGGCTGCTGAGTACAGTGCCCCAGCCAGCACACAGATCCTTTTTATTTTAAGGGCCTTATTTCTAATCACCATGTGGAAATAGGGTTGAGAAAACTAATAAACGGAAGTCACAAAGGATGCAGGGATTTGAAAAGCTATTACACTTATGGCTCTGGAATAATTCATGACTCCTTCCTGAGGAGGAATCAACTGGCAACCCAGTTAGATTTCTGTTTTCTGTTTTTATTTCAGAAAGCAGAGTTCACTAAATCTTGCTTCCTTCTGTCCCAGGCTTTCTGGAGATTCAGACAGATCCTTTCTTCCCTTCTCTTAGGACAACAGATTTCACTGGAATTCCAAGTCATTGTTCTTCTAAAATACAATGAAACAAAAATTCTTCTGTCGTTCTCAGACACTTGGCAACATACTGGGCCCATAGTAGAAGTTCAGCAGACCCTATTTATTGTTGGATAAGCTGAAAATGACCTAAGTGGACTTCACTTGGGGTTCTCCTCAGTACAGACTGGATGATTTGTCGCTTTGTGTTCTGAGGCTGCCCTGAGTAGCCATCCCATGGCTTGGTAGAAAACAACATTCTTTAGCAGCCTCGAAGCAACTGGCAGGGTGATGGCCACAGCCTGCTTTGGGAAGCAGGAGGCAGGGGCATTAGCTGCATTCTATCTCGATGTTGGCATGAATGTGGTTTTGCCCTGTGAGCCTTCAGAACAAAACTTGAGGTTGAATCCCTTTTGTTAGGGTAGATAAGGGAGTGTATTGAGCTCCATGGAAAACAGACAGGAGGACTCTGACAGATGGGGAAAGGGTCACCCCCACAGCAGGGGGTCAGCCTGGAAGTGGGTACTATGGCAACATGCTAAGAATTATACTGTGAATTAAAGGATGGTTGGATTCACTGGGTCTGCCCAGGCAGGGAACCTGGCTGGGTCTTTGTCAGCCAACAGATGAGAGGCTGGTTTGCAGTTGTGTGATTTGACAGTTTGGATGTGTTCAGACAGCTCTGCGCTGCGAAGATGACATTACTCCTGAGTCTCACTGCATGTATTTATGTAAACCAGTGGCATCCCAAGGAGGGAGGCTGTGGGAGTGATCCATCCCAGGTGCGGGCAGTAGGCAGAGAACTGGTGTTTTTTTTTTTGTCTGTAGAGAAGTTTAAAACAATGATAAAATTGACTAAACATCAGTCTGCTTTTTATTGTTATCATGCTCCAACAGTTCCAAACAATGTCAGTAGTAAATTACTCCTCCCTCACAGGGGCAGACTTCTCCTATCCTGCCCTACCCCACTGCCTCTTTGGTACACCTCTGGTATAAACAAGCACCAGGTGGGAAGATTATAAATCAGCAGGAGAGTAAACAGAAAGCAAATGACTTCTGAGATAAGATGTATTTTTTTTTTTTTTTTGGTCACAAAAACTCCACTTTGTGGAATTTAGAGATGGTTGATCCGTGATGGGCATTTCTGTTAGCTTTGTGTTTTGGGTATCTATTGCTGCTTTAAAAACTACTCCAACATTTAGTCCCTTAAAACAACAATCATTTATTTGTCTGTAGTTCTGCGATTTTGGCAGGGCTCAGTGGAGATGGCTTATCTCTGTTCTATATGGTGTCTGCTGGGGCTGGAACTTCCTAGAGGGCTTCTTCACTCGTAGGTCTGGTACCTCCGCTGGGATGAGCTGAAGAGCTATGGGCTGGCCAGGCCTCTCTCTCTTTCTACGTGGCCTCTCTCGTGGCTAGCTTAGGCTTCCTCACAGCATGGTGGTCTCTCCTTAAGTGGTGGCTGGCTTTTCCCAGAGTGCAGAGCAGAAGCTATCAGGTTTGCTTAATGTTCAGGCTTGGAAGTCATAGAACATTCTTTCTGCCACATTCTGTTGGTCAAAGCAGTCACAGGGCCAGCCCAGGTATAAAGGGAGGAAAAGTAGACTCCACTTCTTGATGAAGGAGATATTGTTGTGGCCATCTTTCGAAACATCATCTACCTCACATTGCTTGTTTTATCATAACAAGGTTGTATGCTTTCACATGTTGCCTTTAACTATGATAAAAAAGGTAGGTCTTTTTGACTTTTAAAACATTAGACCCTTATAATTATCATCATACCTTGGTTCTGAAAGGTCTCTTCGTGGATTCCTGAGGAGAAACACGAGACCATGGGGGCTCCTACCACAGCATGACTAATTTGCCAAAACCTAAAATCCAAAGTGTGGCATTTCCGCCCGGAGGACTCCATCTTTTACACCCCGCCCCCCGTGCCTCCTAACCCCTCCACCAGGGCTCCCTCCTCCTCCGCCCCTCCTTCTCCCGAGGGTTGAGGGGGGCTCCAGCGGGGGGGGGGGGGGGGGCGGGGGGGTCAGCGGGGGACTGCCCCTTGTTGGTGACCGGCCACCACCAGGCTTTTAAAAATATTATTAAAATTAAAATATAAACTTTTAAAAAATGTAAAAAATAAATAAAACCCAAATTGTGTTCAATTCTGTGAGATTATGTAGTCCACAGTTACAGCCTTGCTCCACCTCCCAAGATAAGGCCAAATGACCACCATATTGATCGTTACTCCTGGGTGTCAGACAATTCCCTGCACTTCAGTTGACATCCCTTAAAGCCAGTATTGTTGGAAATGGACTGACCTCAGGATTCTTGTGAGGTTCAGAATGTATCTTTCAGCCTCTGTAATGTATGATAGACATACCCCTATACATTTCACCCTGGGTCAGAAAATTTCACCCCAGTCCAAACAGGATGCACATGAGAGCTGATCTGCAGCAACATGACTCCCTTGCCTTTGCCAGACACAGTTAGTCCACCTATATGTGTACAGGACTTTGGTTTGCAAAACAATTTCAACCCCACTGTCTCATTTCCTTCTCACTATAAATAACCTGGTGAGTAGGCAGGCCCCTGTGAATGTCCAGTTTGCACGTATGTGAACAGAATAGAGGTCATAATTCCTCGTGTCACACCAGAGCCGAGCTGCACAGCCGGGGGAAGGAGCAGCTCTCCCAGCTCTTCTTCATGCAGGGTTCTTCTTGCCTGCTGGAGCAAAGGGCCCTGGGGGTACAGCCTGCTCTGCCTGCAGGCCTAGTCCCATGGCCTCTTCTGCCTCGCCCACGGGCAGAATCCCGAGCCTGGGAGGCAAGCTCGGTCAGCTCCCACTGTTGGTTTCCACAGCAGGTGGGGCCCGGCTCCTGGTTTTAAAAAGGGGATGGAGTGGACCGCTATCCCCTGTGTCAGGAGCCCAGACCTTCATTCCCAGGAAGGCCAGAGGCGGGTCCGCCGTCCAGCACCCAGTCTACGGGTTTACTGCTCCACCGGCCAGAGTGGGGCCCTTGGAGGCGTTAGCCCCATCACTCCCCGTGTCCTTAACTGCCCTCTTACAGGACAGGAAAAACTGTTCCTGATGCCCCAAACTCTGGACTCCTCACACAGCCAAAGGGCCCGCTGAGGGCGGACGGGTGGGCTCTTCCTTCTGCTCTGCCCGCAGCCGTCCCTCCCGCCTGGCCCCTGCCGGTTCCCACGTCTGGGGTCCCCCTGCGCCCCTTCCCTCCCGCCCTTCCGCTCGCCCCAGCTTTTGTTGCCCGGGCTTGTTTCTGACTTGAGAGCGTCGCCGGGCCGGGCGCCAGGTCACGTGCGTTAGTGACAACCTCTCGCAGGGCGGCCCCGGGGCGCCCGCGCCGCCGATTGGTGGGGCCGGGCCTGGCGCGGCCCCGGGGCGGGGCGGCCGGGCCCGACGGCGGGCGGAGCGGGCGATCAGCTGTTGCGGGCGCCGCACAACAACAAAAGGACCTGGACGGGCCGGCCAGCGCGCAACACCGGGAGGGCTGGAGCCGGCTCCGCGCCCGCCGTCCGGGGACCCGAGCGAGGCGCGGCCCAGGCCGGCCGCCGCTACCTCAGCAGCCCGCGCCGGCCCGCGCCTTCCCCCGCCGAGCCGGGCGGCCGCTTCCTTCGCGCATCCCCGCGGCGGCTCGGGCCCACGTAAGTGCGGGCTGGCGGGCGGGCGTCCGGGGCCCCGGAGCCCGGCGGGTCGGGCCGCGCGCCCTGCCCTCGGGGCTCCGGCTGTGCGCTCTCCGCGCTGCTCGCTGCTTCTTGGTGTCGGCGCCGCCGGCCGGGCCGCCCACCCCGTCGGCCGGCCCTCGGCGGTCCCCGCGGCCCGCGGTGTGGGCGGCGGCGGCGCGGACACGGGCCCGGCCGAGCCCCGGCGCTGGGCGGCGGTTGGGTGTTTGGTTTCTGCCTCCTCCCCCGAGCGTGGCCTGTTTTCTTGGCCACGGCGGGACCTCCTCTTTCTCCTCCTCCTCGCTCCCCTCCACGCCTCCTCCTCCCGCACTCGGCCGTTGGATGGGGCTGCCCGCCCGGGACTCGGCCCGGGGCTCCCGGCTCCAGGACGAGCGCCCGCGGCCGCCGCTCGGGACGCATCGCTCGAAGGCAGCGGCGTCTGGGCTCTCGGCCCGGTGCCTGCCCCCGCCCTGCGCCCGTGTCCCCGCTGCTTGCCCCCCAGCGCAGGGCCGCGCACGGTAGCGCAGGAGGCCCCGCGGCGGCGGGGACCCTGCTCCGTTACCCGGCGACCGCCCCCGCCTGAGTGACCGCCTGTCCGTTGCCTGTTCCTCCACCCGACTTGATCTTACGCATCGCTATTGGAGGTTGCACCTGTGGAAAGAGCACTTTACTTTCCCGTTAAAAATTAAATCGTAATCATTTTGATCACTTGGGCTCATTGAGCGCTTAGTATGCGCCATATACTATGCTTGGGGCTTTACGTACATTATCCCAGTTGAGTCTCATAATAACTCTCTAAAGTAGTCCCAGTTATTTTATAGATAGGAAATCCGAGGCACAGAGAAATTAAGTAACTTACTCAAGGCCACACAGCCAATTAAAAGAAAATAGTGTTTTCTATTTCAAAGTTGCCGGTGAATTTTACGTGGGGATTCTTTGTTTTGATTGTATTTCCTGATTGTGTCTGCTTGGTATGTTAATTCCAATTTAGAATAAGAAAGAGCCTGTTTACATCTGTACCTCCCAAGAAGTTGGGCATCTTTGCTAAAAGCTTTTTCTGAATGCAAACATACTTTTGGGGAAAAGGGAAAAAATGTGACCCTTGGGGTCATTGAACCGAGGTCCTTATGAGTGCCCCAAGATCCTGAAGTCCCTAGCTTGGTAATTGAAATACATTTTTCATTTGCAGATGTGAAAAACACTGGGAAGCTTTGGATTTTAAGTCGCAATCACTATAATTCTGAATTGGCAGCATACTTTTCAAAGGCTCCAGCCTGGAACCAGGACCTTACTCATTTCTGTGACCAAGGTCTCTTGTTTTCTCTCCTATCTTTTGTTCTTTTCTGCAGTTGCTCCCTCCTGTGTCTCTTGGGAATGGCCCTGCTTTCAAAATTCAAGGGTAACAGGCTATGAATTACCACTTATTGCTGTCTTTGTCCACTGTCATTCAGCCTTCTGGGCAGACAGTAGTGGGTCCCTGGGGGAACAACCTCCCTTGTAAACTAGTTGAATAGACTGGGTAGGAGTGGACCAAACAAAGACAACTTTCTTGGCTTGGTTTTTCTGCAGTTCAAAATTGATTTTAAATTAGTTGAATCAGCATATTTATTTTTTAAAGTAGTGGGAGAAGTTAGGATATAAAGAGAAAGATCGTTTTGAGGCAGTTTCTCAATGAAGGTGTGTTAGTTCAGCCATCTGATATGCTGAAGCTGTCAAGGAGGCACGACTGTACACATATTTAGAAGTCAGATCATCAAAGTTGTGGGGTTTTTTTTAATTTAAAAATGTTTTCTGGAGCCACCTGCTGGCAGCCAAAACCAACTAAAAGGTGCTATTTTCTTAGGTTCTTAGAACTGGAGTTGAGGCTGGGAGCCTGAGAGATCCTGTGCAGGGAAGAGCAAGGGATTGGAATCAGATGGACTTATGTTCTAATGCCGGCCCCACCCTGACCAGCTGTCACTTTGAGCAAGTTACTTAATTTCTGAGCCTCAGTTGCCTCATCAGTAAAATGGGAAAAATAAGTACCTCAAGGCCCTGTCACATACAATAAGCAATCAGTATATTGTAGCTTTGATTATTATGTAGACATTTTATGGATGAAGAAACCCAGACCTAAAGATGCTAAGTGACTTGCTTACAGTCTCACAACTAGCTTGGAAGGAACTTGTAGTTAATATTTACTGAGTGCTTGCTATGCTAAGTGATGTATACTTAAGCCTCATGTTGGCACTATGAAGTAGGTATTATAACCATCATTCTCATCTTAAGGATGAGAAAACAGGCACCAAGATGTTAACTAAATATCCTGAATTCACACAGGTTGCTAGTAGCAGAGCCAAGATTTCAAACAGAGCAGGCTACCCCAGACTGGTCTTTAGGTACCACAACATATGGCCTCTTGGTGGGCTACCTATCTTTAAACTGAGAAAATAAATTATACTAACAAGATCTTCAAAGTAACAACTTCTTTTCTAAATTCTGAAAGCAGACTGCTCTTTCCCATGAGTATTAAACTCAGTCACCTTTCTTTGCCCACTAAGCATCTCCACTCATGTAATAATGTGAAAAACATTGATGATAAAATGTTAAGTAACAATGCAAGATACAAAATTGTGCATTCAGTAGACTACAACTATGATAAAAAGAAACCTTTATATGTAGAAGAAAAAACTAGAAGAAAATGCACCAGTATCTAACAATATTGCAACAAGGCAATGGAATAATACCTATTTTCCTTATTGATTTTCGAAACTTTTTATAATGTAGTTTTGTCCACTTAATAATGAAAAAGACATAATTTATTTTTAAAAGGGAGGAGGTGGAGATATTTTGAGTCAAGCAGAACAGGGACAAAGCTGCCTTCTTGATAATGCTTGGGCCCAAACACTTTGTTTCTTTTCTCCATCAGGGAGACGGCTAGGCCAAGGTTGGTTACAGCTGAAAGCTTGCAGGTGCCTCAGGGAACAGCAGCATTACCCCAGCTAGCCTTCTTTGCCACTGCCTCTTTGCTAAATTTCGGAGCTGTATTTGTAAATTTGTCCTCTTAGGACACATGCTTTCCCTGGAATTTTCATTTTAGTTTTATCATTGTCCTAGAGTTGTGATTATTAAAGTCAGTGACCGTGTAGGAAGGAGAGAAGTCTAAAGCTCTTTGCTTTGCCTTTCAGCTCCACGTAGAAGCAGTCCCACTGGGAACCTCCATCCCTGGGCAGGACCAAGGTTAAGAGTAGTAGTGACTGGGCAGGGACAGTCTCTGGGTCATCCATAGAAGTATAGGCCATTAAAATTTTAGGGATATTTTTCTGGAACGGCCCTGTCCAACAGAAGTTTATAATGTGAGTCACATGTATGCTTAAATTTTTTAGTAGCCACATTAAAAAAGGGAAAGGAAACATATAAAGTTAATTTTATTTAACCTAATAGTTCAAAATTATTGTTTCAACATGTAATCAATCTAAAAATTATTAATGAAATATTTTACATTCTTTGGGGGGATACTAAGTCTTTGAACTGCATTTCAGTGTGTATTTTACCCATATAACACATCTTATTTCAGATATAAAATTTTCATTTATATTTAAATGTCATAAAATTTACAGGTGAAAAAGTAGTTTCACATACCCTAGTTTATTCCAAACGTACTTGAAAGTTTTCCAAAAATTGACTTAATTATCAACTTTTAAATTTCAATGATTAAAATTAATTCAGTTTCTCGGTCACGTTAGTCACATTTCAAGTGTTTGTTTTTCTAATGTGCCCAGTGGCTACCTCATTGGACAGTTTTAGCATATGGTGGGGGATCTCTCCAACAGCCCCTTGTCTTTTGGGACACCTATAGAAAGCAGGGCCAAGGGAACTTTACATAGACCAACCTCACTTCTTTGTGCTTGAAGTTTGTGGGTAAAGGGAGTGAAGAGGCAAATCCAGCACAGTCTTCCCGCTTTTCTGAGAGACTGAGGCTCCGAAGGGCAAATTGTGTAGCTGCAGCCACTTATGATAGAGCCAGAGCCAGAATTCTGCTTATGCCCAGATCAGTGCTCCTTCCACGTCTTCCCAAGGACTCCACTGTGAGTACGTCCCACAGAGTGTCAGCAGGTGTGCCCTGTAAATACCAGCAGTGACTCAGGTGAGATGAAGGATGAGCTCTTCCCTCGCCTGCCTGGGCTTCTGAATACTCTGCCTACCTGAGGTTGGTTGTCCTTGCAGAGACATAGGAGATCTGGAGGCATCCTCTGACATTAGGAAACCAAAAGAGCATTGGGTTGTGCTGCTCCTTAGAGAGCTACTCTAGAGGAGTCTTTTCTAGAGCAGAGTTGCATATATTCCAGGCATAATGGAGGGTCTGTGCTGTGGCCAGAGGGGGCAGTTTGTGCTTGGGAACCCAGTAGCTGCCCAGCAATGACTCCTGCCTTGTAGTTGCTGCTTATCTGGCCTGGGTGGCAATGCCTTCCTCTCATGCAGCATCACAGCAGGGGACAAGGCACTCATCCAGGATGAGCAAGGGTTCCCCTGTGGTGTTCTCCCCTCCCCAACCTGTGGCTCTGGCTGCTTAGCTGATTGATGCAGGGCCAGAGCCCAGCACTGCCCTGGAGAATTGGGATGATTCTCTCAACTGTCTCAGCTGACACAGAATTGTACTTGGTGCCAATATCTGTCTCCACCACTTAAGAGAAATGGGGAAAGATTTTGAAAATATCTTTTTCCCTCCTAGCTTGTATCCTTCAAAACCTTTATTTACATCAGACCTCGTGATAGCTCATCTTTTGCGATGTAACTATCACACCACAGTGGGTCAAGCGAACTAGCTATACAGTCCACTCTTCTTGTCATTTCTCTTACATGAAACATAAAGCTGAATTTGAATTCTCATACTAGAGCTCCAGCCTTCATGATCTGGCTATGTTGCTTTCCAAAAGGTTTCAGAAAGACTGGTTATGCAAGTGACACTTCCTGTTTACCCGCTTTTAATAATTAATGGCTGAAGATGATGAATTGTGACCACAAAAGTGTTCTAATGTCATTTCTTTGAAATGTTTTACTCTCGTAGTAGTGTGCCAAACAATTGTAGCAGTCCAGTTTACACACTAGGGATTGAACCAGGAGTCTTGTTGCTACAGACTCAGCAACTTCTACAGCTAAAGGAGGTTTTAAAAGTGAACTGTCAGGAGTCTGAAATTGTGGATTCAAGGCTGATGCTTGTGATAAAAAGTGTTGATTAGTGAGATGCTTTTTACGAGCCCTGGGTGATCTCATCCATGGTTTTTTTTTTCACCCCTTTTGTGTCAACAGCTCCCAGATCTGTGCCCCCAGCTGAGACCGTACTCCTCAGTCCCAAGGCTCTGTATTCAGCGGCCTGCCAGACATCTCCAGCTGCATCATCTTGCACATTCCCCAAATTCAGCATGTCTGAAATGACTCCAACCTATACTTTCCGCAGTATTCATTTCTGTACCCCTAAATGGTCCCATCGTCCCCTCATTTGGCTAAGCCAGAAACCTGGGTGGTTTTTTCCTTGGTTTTACTTTTCCCTCTCCTTTCTTCTGGCTTACAAGGCTCTGCAGGATCTGACCCTCCGTCTGGACCTAGAGTGGTACCACAGGTGCCCTTTTCTCACTCATCTGCTGGCTTCCATGGTGTTCCTTCTCTCCCTTCCTCCATTCCCGATTTTCTCAATCACTCAAAACTAAAAGTCATTTATGGCAGGAGTATGCTCAGGTAGTGTGAGGGGCACCTGGCACTACCACTTCTGTAGCATGCGTCACCCCGGCTTGTTACACTCGCCTGTGGGAGGGCCTGGTTCACAGCTCTCTCCCCTGTGTTCAGAGCTATGCTTGATGCACCATAGGTGCTTGGTAAATGTGTGGAGAATAGCTGGCCTGGATTGAGGACTTTGTGCCAAGTACCTTGCTAAGTCTATTCCCTGCACTGTCTCATTTAACAAGAGTAGCATCAAAGAGACTGTCCGAGTTGTGGTTTTGGCAAAGTCCTGGAGGGACAATAGATTGGCTTAAACTAGGACGAGAGTTTAAATTAGAATTGAGGGAAGTAGGCAGATTCGAGCTGCCTGTGTAGCTGGAGTCCATAGGATTTCCTGATAGTTTAGATGAGGGGTTAGTGGGAGGGTGCAGAAGTTGTCAAGGGTGGTGGGATGTGGTATAATCCCAGCTCTTTGGGAGTCTGAGGGTGGAGGATCATTTGGGGCCAGTAGTTCAAGACCAGCCTGGGTAATGTAGCAAGATCACATCTCTACAAGAAAATTTTAAAAATTAGCTGGGCATGGTGATGCATGCCTATAGTGCCAGCTACTCTGGAGGCTGAGGTGGAAGGATCACTTGGGCCCAGGAGGTGGAGGTTGCAGTGAGCTATGATCATGCCACTGCACTCCAGCCTGGGCAGCAGAGTGCGACTCCATCTCTTAAAAAAAATAAAAAGGATAACTGCTAGGTTTTTAGTCTGAATAACTGCTGAGTGCTGCTGCTTACTGAGAGGGGATGTGTATGAACAAATTTGTAGGGAAAGAATTAAGTTATTTTTGGTATGTGTTCAATTTGATATGCCCATCAGGTAACCAGGTAGAAATGGATACATAAATCTGGAACTGTGCAATAAGATCAAGGCTGGAGTTCCTTATTTAGAACTCATCAGAACTACCTGAGGTAGGAACTATTGTCATCTGAAGCCCTGTAACTTCCTGACTCATATAATGAGTGAGTGGCTAAGCTGGGATTTGAACCAAGGGCCACTGATTCCAGCACCCACCTGCTGAGCCACCACACTGGAGTGGTGTTTCCAGTTGTAGGTGCTGCCAAACTCAGTCTTCTATGGTGTAAATTTCTCCGTGCCAGCTGTAGGAATTGTTTAGAAGGCCGAAGTATGCTGTACTTACAGACTTTAAATGCAATTAGGTGTGCTTACAGCCATAGACAAGAAATAGAGAGCAGAAGGGAAAGTGAGCCAGGTCAAGATGAGGGTCACCGGGCAGTGGGTCCATTGGAAGACTTCAGTTGAATATCATACAGCAAGTGCGTTAATATCTAGTTCTTACTCATCTACTTCCAGAAAAGAGATATTGCAGTTAGAAATACATTATTCAGATTCACCACTTAATTATAAAAGCACAGATGTGAAAAAGAACAACTCTTTCCCTTTTATTTCCCATTTTAAGATATTTACATGTTGCATTTCTTGTGTTTGACTCCTGTAGAAAGAAATACGTGTAGAATGTAGGCTGAGGCATATGCTTGCTTCCAAGGGTATGTGTGTGTGCATGTACTTACAACATACATACATAAAAGTATATGCTGATTTTTAAATGAGCTCCCTTTTCTGTTTTATTTTAGGGATAATGACTCTTCTTGCTGTTCACCTAAGTTGAATAAGCACCCTGTGCACTTTAATCTCCTGTCAGTACCCTCGGGCCAACTGAAGACAAGATTTTGAAATCTCAGCTGTGAAGACACCCAACCAGAGTCTCAGTCTTGCCTTAACAATGTTCCAGAGGCTGAATAAAATGTTTGTGGGTGAAGTCAATACTTCTTCCAACCAACAACCAGAATTTAGTGAGAAAGAAGATGATGAATGGATTCTTGTTGACTTCATAGGTAAGGTATACTCTGGTTAATTTTCACAGTGAGAGTGGAAACTCTTGCCTCTCCGTTTTTGCATAAGTAAACCAGTAACTGAAGGTTTTTAACCCTTAAAAGTAAACAAGAATTTGTCTAAAAAAATGGCAGGAAACATCCTGTGCCAGATAAGTCAGTGAAATTGACTAATGTCAGACTTTCCAGTTTTGCAACTCTCATAGCCTGATCAAATCAGAAGCACTTTCATAGGGAGCCCTCATGTGAGACAAGCAGGAACGCATATGGCTCATTATGTGTTTATTCAGCAGAGGAGAAACAGTCCTAAAACCATTCCTGCAAAGCCAACATACTCCATCCCATACAGTGACACCACACACACACACACACACACACACACACACACACACACACACATATCAAGTGCTCAGAAATTATTTTATAATCATTATGAGTGACTATAAATGGTTTTGTTTCTGAACTAAAGGAAGGAATGTGAGCATCAGCTAACAGTATCATCTCTTCTTTTTCTGTGCTATGAATTTGATGGGCGGCTTTACAATGACGGCTCCATGTGATGATATTCCTCCCATGGGACTCTCCAACAACAAATATGAACTGCAATGTGGACTACGATCTAGATACTTGCACTGGCTTCTCAGCAGAAGAAGAGGAAGATGATGATGATGACATCAGTGAAGAGTCACCTACTGACCACCCTTCAGTCTTTTCCTGTTTACCTGCATCTCTTGAATGCTTGGCTGATACAAGTGATTCCTGCTTCCTCCAGTTCGAGTCCTGTCCAATGGAGGAGAGCTGGTTTATCACCCCTCCCCCGTGTTTTACTGCAGGTGGATTAACCACTATCAAGGTCGAAACAAGTCCTATGGAAAACCTTCTCATCGAACATCCCAGCATGTCTGTCTATGCTGTGCATAACTCCTGCCCTGGTCTCAGTGAGGCCAACTGTGGGCCTGATGAACTTCACAGCCCAAGTAGTCCCAGGTACGTTGCAAGTATTTTACTCCGTGGGTGGTCT
Organism: Lemur catta; assembly: GCF_020740605.2. Classification (NCBI taxonomy): domain Eukaryota; kingdom Metazoa; phylum Chordata; class Mammalia; order Primates; family Lemuridae; genus Lemur; species Lemur catta. The sequence goes on from NC_059136.1 coordinate 62,388,904, forward strand.
GCTGAGCATGCATTTTATTTATTTCTACTATAGTTCAAAGTTAAGTTCTTAGCAGATGCAAAAGTAATTTTGTTAGGGATTTATAAAGGCATTTGCATAGTGAACAAGGTGATCAATGTTATAGAAAAGCTTGTTCATTGCAGATTTTTAAAAAAGTTAGTTGTAGCGTAGCCCCAGTTATATATAATAGAGAGCTGTCTCATAAAATTCTGCTACTGACTAGAAATAGAAGACTGGTGTTTCTGCTAAGTACTTTAGAATATAACTCTGACACTTTATAGACTGGATTATCTAGGGTATCATTCAACCAGAATATTATATCTTAAAATAAAACTTATCTTCTTCTAAGTATTCCTAGCTCGGTCATATCAAATGACACCTAGCCTTTGAAGACCTTGTCTTAGAATATAGGAATAACAAACTCAGTTTCTTCCTGCTATACTCTCACAACACAGTCACACAATACTTCTGACACCAGGTATGTGGGGGGTTTTCCCTGCACACCAAGCAAGCAGTCTTCTAGCAGCAGACACCCTGTGGGTGTCCTCTGATTCAATTCAATTCTGACACTGTCTTCCTGGAGATAGTGTCAGATCCCATGGGTCAAGGGCAGTCCCCAATACTGTCCGCTACTTCTGATACTAATCACAAGCACCAAGTCATTTAACCTGTGCTGCTGACAGACCAGCTGTAAAATCAGGGTTCCTGTGAAGCCCCTCCTAGGGTTTGATTAGTTTGCTAGAACAGCTCACGGAACTCAGGGAAATGCTTCCTCACGTTTACTGGTTTATTACAAAGGTTATTAAAAAGGAAACACATGGAGATATGCCTAAGGCAGGGCGTGTGGGAAGGGGTACAGAGCTTCCATGCCCTCTCCAGGTACACCACGCTCCAGGAACCTTCAGGTGTTCAGCTATCTGGAAGTTCCCCGAACCTAGTACTTCTGGGTTTTTATGGAAGCCTCATTACATAGACATGATTGATTGAATCGTTGGCCATTGGTAATCAGCCTAACCTTCAGGGCCTCTCCCCTTCCTGGAGGTTGGAGTGCAGAGTGCTAGAGGTCCCAACCCTCTAATCCTGCCTTGGTCTTTCCGGTGACCAAATCCTATCCTGAAGCTGCCTACGGGGCTGCCTGCCATCTGTTAACCATTAGCATACAAAAAAACACTTTCCACTTTGGAGATTCCAAGGATTTTGGAATTTGTATGCCAGGAGACCTAGGAAGACCAAATATATGTTTCATAATATCACATCCACCTCCAGTCTTTGCACTTGGATCCCTTACAATAAAAGGATATATAGAGTAACTCAAAAGATACTGGCACATTACTGGAATCCCATTCAGTCATTGCTGTTCATCCAGTCCATCATCATGTTGTATGAATATGGCCTCCCAAGGTGAGGCCACTCAGGTTTTCAGGTTTCTTTGGTCTTATCAGGTTCCAAAAGCAGGAATGGTCTTGGCACAAGCACAGCTTCACCCTTTCAGGCATTTGCTATAACTGAGCTTAGAGACAATGTCATCTCTTGCTCTTAGCCTCTTTTGAGGTGTGAATGTACTATTGGATTTCTCTCAATTCATAACCTATTTATTCATTCCTTTATCCTCCTCCTCTTTATTTATACCTGAACTTTTCCACCTTTGGAAGGGACATCAGGTTTAGCCACTGTGCTGGTCTAGATTGCAGGCAGCATACTGGTCCAGCAAGTACCTCCCCCTCAGCCCACTCCCCTTCAGATGGGGTGAGGTTGCACAGGAGCAGAACTAGGGGGGAACCTTTACCACCAGGCAATGTAGCCACATTCACTGTTAGCCCCAATTTTGCCAGATGGGGTGAAGGCAAAACCCACCCCTATCAGGCCCTTAGGAATTCTGACGTAAGATTTAAAAACATAGTTACAGATTCTTACTTAGGAATCATTCCTGCCTCTAGTACTTGTTATTGCAGCCCTGGTCCTAGTACCACTGCATTGGGTAGGGGGAAAAATTGAGGTGATGTGGGGAAGAAAAAAAAATTATAGTCATTATATTAATACCAGTACGCGCTTCTCTTAGCAAGAATTGCATAGTCGTCCCAGCATCATTTCCAGCCCCTCTTCCCCAGATCAGCCAGAAAAATGGAGGAAGACCTACTGGAGACACTGCTTTAGTCCCAGTCCTGTTGAGTGTGAGTACCCACTCATGAAAGCGTGGAACGCAGCCGTTCATGCTTTTATCTCCCCCCTAATTTAGACAACCACTGTTTTACCTGCCCTTTCTACTTCTCTATCAAACTAGTATTACTCTGAGGAGAATAGCTTTCTGCCCATTATTGGACATTATGACTGTACAGTGTGTTCCTTGGTCTGAAGAAATGATGGTTGCCCGTCCAAATCCATGCAATATCTGTTTTGTTTTTTGTGGAACTCTTAAGTATTTGCATCTTTCACCTGGTATCTCTGGAGCTCAGTCCAGAGGCAGTGTCTGTTACTGTTAAGAGCCATTTGTAGCCCCCCAGGCTTGTGGGCATTACTGTCACTTGCCAGCTCTGTTCAGGGGCCTTCCCACCAGCAATCCCACAGCCATTGGCAGTCTCTGTCTTTTTTGTTGGAAGACAGAATGGTTATTATTGGCATTGTGTGCCTAGAAGGGATGTGCCTAGACTGAGCCCGTCTGCACTGCGGCAGTACCCCATATCCACTCATTTCATAGACCCAGGTGACCACCTCAAGGCCACAGGGATATCTGCTTTCAATTCCAGTCACCGTCTGAACCTGGAAGGTGGCTCTTCTGATGGGCATCGACATGTCCTACTTTATGGACTCCTCAAACATCCATAGAGCTGCACCCCATATGGGCAGCCCTTTAAAAGGCCAGGTTTTCATTGCCCTTCTGCCTGACCATGTGGCCAGACCATTGGCCACTGCTCATGAATCAGTAAAAACCCAAACAGTGGGGGCTCCACTGCTCAATTCCTCCATCACCACTAGGAGGAAAGCAGCATGCAATTCAACCCACTGAGCCCATGTGTTCTTACCTTCTTTGATCAGAGTGGGATCCTTCCAAATAGGATGTTATCTGTTCACGTTGGAACTGCCATGTACAAACCAAGCATCTCTTGGTTGGTCACTTTAGAGCTTTTATAAGTCACTGTCCAAGTGACAGTAGAATCCAGCAGTTCCTCAAACAGTTCGAGTCAGTCTTGTGGGAAAAGAGGCTCCCTGCTTATATCTCCCTTGCATTCCCTGGGTGGCATGATCCTGTATAAACCATTTCCATTTTATTATGGAACTGTTCTGGGCACTACTGTCCCTATAAGAATGTTTCTCTGATGTCACCCAAGACATCATGGGTATTTCAGGTTTCAAGGTCACTGTATGTCTTTCAGTCATAGGGGTAGCTTCAGTTAATGTCCCATAGCAAGGGTAGTAAATGCCCCTCAGGTGGAAATTCTCTAGTCCAAATTCCCAGTAGTAGTTGCTGAGAGGTGCTCACAGTCTTGCCATAAGCTCCAGTTTTTACATTCCACATGGGGCTCTCGGAGATCTTGTCCCTACCAGCATTCCAGTTTTTATTCTACACTGTGTGGGCTTGGGCAGTCTTACTGGTTCCCATTTAACATGTCCAATTAATATTGCTTGAAGGACGGATTTACATGCCTTTTGTTTCGCAGTACCAGGTAGGGGGAACATCCCCCAGGGCAGACACAGTGTTCATTCCCATAAAATATTTAGGTAAAGGAGATACAGCTTCTTTACATAAAGCCTGTTAAAACACTCCAACTCTCATAATCGTACCAATTCTTACATTTTATATTCCCTCAATCTAACTGTAGCCTGAGTCAGGGCTTCACCAATGGATCTTGGTGCCACAGTGCATGGGGCTCCGATGTCAATGAGTCCCGGTAATTTCTCCACCACCTCCTGACCGTTTTACCCACTTGTGTACATGAGGCCTTGTGTCCTCAGCAAAGGGTTGAACAAAGGGACTCTTGCCCATTTTTCAATTTTTGTCTTGATTAATCTGCCTGACTACTGCCCCAAGCAATTATTGGTCAGCTTTCTCCTAGTGCTTAGGAATTAGGCACTAACTTAATTCTTTCTCTTAGGTTAAGAATCCAGGTGTATTTAGATCCTTTGGAGCAGTTCACAATATTCCTGTCGTTAATGCTGTCATCCAAAGGGCTTTTTGGATTGTCCAGGCTCTAACTCACTAAGTGTAGACCGTTGGATATATCTTCTGCTATTTCCTGTTTTCCAAATATAAACAAAGCCCCAGTAGCCCATTGATTTGTTAACTTTACTAGGGTTTTCTGTACTCTCAAGTTTCAAGGTTGTAGATGATCTTTTATGAGGCTAAACATATTTCATTTCATTTTGCTTGTACCAAAATGAAAAACAACTTTCTTATATAACTACATGGTGCCAGTCTATATACTGGGTAAGATCTTTGATGGGAAGTGTTATTTTAACTGGCACTTTATTCAGTGCTATAAGTTTAGTAAGAGGTGTTTCAGGCATTGCAATAAAAATTTAAAATACAACTTTTTGGGCTGGGCATGGTGGCTCACACCTGTAATCCCAGCACTTTGGGAGGCTGAGGCTGATCTTGAACTCCCAGGCTCAAATGATCCTCCTGCCTCAGCCTCCCAAATTGCTAGGATTATAGGTGCATGCCATGGTGCCCAGCCATTTTTACTTTAACTGCTACCCAAACTACACTCATATGTCCCTAATAATGCCGGGAATATTTCATCTAGTTTGTCCAAGCCAGCATCCAGTCTAGGACCATGTGCTGCATCTGGTTGTCGTGTGTTTGTGGTTTCCATGCAGTGAGAATGTTGTTTTTGTACCTTGTTTGTTTTTGCACTCATAGATATAACATATAGGGTAGTTAAATATGTACTTTCTCATATATAAAGGATCAAAAGAACACAAAGAATTTCATATTAATTCTTTCTGCACATATTATAGTTTTATAATAGTAACTAAAATTTTTTTAACATCCTTATTTTTAGATTTGAAATTCTCATAAGACCTGCTAAATCAATATAGAAATCAGGTGTTACCAAAATTAGGAGGATAGCTATGTAGTAAGCATCTACGTTTTCTGAGCAAAAAATAATTGTGTCTTTCAGAAGTTAAATTGTTTCCATAGTGTCTATTGTCGGAAATAATACACGAAGCACATAAAAATAAGGTGATTTGTAATTACAGTGGGCTTTGGAGTGTGCATTTGATTGAATTTTAGCCTTTGTTATAAGTATTGTTTGTGAAGGTTTATGTGCTATCATAATCTTAAGTAATATATGTGCCTTTAATGACACATAATAAACCAGTTTTAATAAAGAAAAGTTGACCACATCCTAATAGTAAAATTAAAATAGCATTTTAAATCATACTAGTGATTTAATAGTTCACCATTTAACATTTGTAGGGCCAGGAAAAGCTGCTTATAGGACTCTCGGGCACACAGTAAGTACATCGACTTTGAGACTGTGATATGTTATCAGTCTGCACAGGAGGCGAAGGACTCACAGGCCGCCCTCCTAAAAACCACACTCTGTATATTCTTTCTCTTAGTTTCTTAATGTGATCTGCTTTAATTCTGCTTTTTAAAATAAATATATACATAAATAAAAAGATAATAGTGTTTTCCTCAAGTGATTTTAGGCAGAATGTATAACTGCCCTTCCTCTTCATGTTATATATTAACATAGTTTAGATCAATCCTGCTTGATTAGCTTTTTATATAGAAAATATATAATAATCATACTGTGTGTAGCCATATTTTAAGATTATGTGGTCTATGAAAGTCTTTATAACATTGCCATGTAAATGCTATTCCAAAATGTGCCCTGTTGTGATATAAATAAAAACTTAAAGAGTTGTTTCTATAATGAGCCATAGCTTCTGACCTAGAAAAATGGTAAATGAGTAGAATATGCGTATTGCTGTTAAATGCAGATTTACAGTGTGCTTCCTAGAACATTTTACTTATGACAGAAAATGTCTGTGAAGGTACTGTTGGCACAATACTCTCTGATCAGTAAAATTTGGGAATTAAAATATTTTCCTTTTAAGATTACAGTGAGAATTAAAGTATATAATATTTGCAAAACAGCAAATGTAGATATTCATAAATGCTAATTCCCCTCCCAGAAAAGCCTATATAAATATATGTACTCTGTAACTGAAATTCACTCAAAGTATAAAGCATATTTTTAGAATATAGTCTACTTAGCCATCTGTGGATTAAACAGCACATTTCTATTAAAAGTTGGCTCACACTCCAGCTGTCAGTCAGTGTGGTCAGAAAATAATAAACTCATCTGTCAGCCATGAGACACTAAGCTCGCATTCAACCATAAACAGTGTGGCAATTGAATTGCTAAGTAACTTTTTCAGTTTCATTAATAAGATACTTTGTTATTTAATATATCCCCACTTTTTTCTGTTTCAGAGTGGAAGCTCAAAATGAAATGGGGCAGCACATTCATTGCTATGTTGCAGCTCTTACTGCTCACACAACTTTTCTGGAACAACCCAAGAGCTTTCGGCCTTCCCAGTGGATAAAAGAACATAGTGAAAGACAGTCTCTTAACAGAAATAGCCTTCGTCGCCAAAATCTTACCAGGGATTGCCACTCTCGGCAAGTCAAGCACAATGGCTGGGTTGTTCATCAGCCCTGCCCGCGTCAGTACAATTACTAAGAATTTCAAGTTTTGTTGGTTGTTTTCTCTTGGTTTGTGCATAAGTGTGTGGATGTGTGTATATGTACAATGAAAATGTTGTCTCTTTACAGCCAACTGATGACCAATCACATAGTTTTATTCAGTGTGTTTAGACACTATCTTGAAAACTAGATTTATATGCTGTGTATCACATAATGCCTTGCTCTTAACATTTACTTTTTTGTAAATTTTTTCAGACTATTTTTGGAAACATATCAATACAATTACAGTGTTTGGTGTTTGGGGATGTCTTTAAATCTATTAAAGTGTACATGAGTTAGCATTTTAAAGACATTTCTTCCCAAGTACAAGAAGAGGCATCTTTCAATTTCATTTTGTTTTGTATTACTTAATCTTTTGAGTAAGCAAAAATTTATTCTCAGGGTCAGCCATACACTTTATTGACCAGTACTTGATAATCTTTTCTGTATATAATGAATACATTTTTACACACTAACACGAGCATTAACAGGTGATAGTTGCCATGGATATAATGGAATTATGGCTGGACTTTCTTTTGAAAGAAAACTTGATATATTTCTGTGTGTATGGGTTGTTTTTTTTTTCAGATTAGTCATGCAGTTTATTTTGGAATTCAGGTACATTAAGCTTTAGTGAACAGTGCATTCACAAATTCCAATGTGACTATGTGACGTGGTACAGACATTACAGGTGTCATGGACAAGAGCACTTGTCTCACGTGCAGAGGGATTAAATTAGACCTGTGAAATTATATCTGGAAAAATTTATGTCTATAGCTAACCCATTAGTCCAGTATTTAAGTTGTTTCGATTTCTTCCTGCCAGCTCTGCCCACTCCCCACCTCACATCAGCTGTAAATTCAGAAGTACTTGTCCAGGCACTTGCATGATTCATGTTCATATTTGCCCATGGGAAAAGAGGCTTTATATTTCCAGATACAGTGAAAAATCCTCTGCCATGGAGCCTGTCCTGCCAAGTGGCAAGCAAGGGTGAGGGGGAATTTCTGGTCATGCCTTTTGTAGCATCTAAGTGGAGAGTAACAGGTTGGCTTCCTTGACTTTTCATTTTTTTGTTTTAACTTCAGGCAAATCTTTAACCACTCTGGCCTCTGTTTCTTCCACCAACAGGGGAGTAGTGATACTTACCTCCCTCACAGAGCTGTGAGGATTGTATGCTGATTTGAAGTGGGGCTGTCCAGAACTGAACCTTGTAGGAAATTCCAAGGGCCTTTCTGCTGAATCTGGCGATGGAGTGAGGCTGAGGCAATTTCTCTGCCACAGCTGTTCTTCAGTGTTGGTGCTAAAGAGGCCAGGGTGCAGGGTTCGATTCACATGTAGGCCAGTTGACTCAGCACAGAGAAACTCTCTTCCTTACCTCTAGACAGTCACTTCCTCTTTTAGCAGTTGTGATGGGTTTTGCTGAGCCATCTACAATCTCACCAATTTCCTTTGAAATTAAGTAAATACATTTACAATCCAAAGCACTTTCTACTAACAGAGCAGTAGCATCACCTTCATAATCAAACAGCTTATTTTTCCATCTTCTCTACAACTAATTAAATGAATACACATACACACATCTGTAAAATATTTTCAAGGAAAAAAGCAGCATATAGCTATGTAAAGTATTATATTTTTCAATAACCCTGCAGCAGCTTGATGCAGGGAACCCTGGAAGACTTTAAGGGAAGAGCTGTGCTCTTTTCCAACCAGACTGGAGCACTGGTAGTTGGAAGAGGTCAGACGTGTAGCTGGGTGGTGGTTTTGGGTCGTTCTTCCACTGGCTGCAATGAGTGCCAGGATGTCTCCTTAGAACAAGTCTCGACCCCCCTTTTCTCCTGATTGCCCCTTCTGTTTTGACTTTCCCTTTATTTATTTGTTTTCTAATTAGGGGCCAAGTCCGTAAAGTTTTGTCAAACTGAGTTAGAAGTTATTTTGTTACTACTTGTGTTTACCAGAGTTGGGAGATAAGGTAGTTTTCATGAAGGTGTGTATGTTTTACATCGTGTCTGTTATAGGGTCATAGGTTGGTAACTTGAAAATAGACCAGCTAAATGTCTTCAGGATGTAAGCCTCCGAATACATGGGGTCTCTTTTTCATATATTGCATGCAAGTCGTTAGTACCTCACAAGCTACAAAAGTTCAGCCATGAGAATTTGTTTGGCAGCATGAACAGATTTGTACATACAACTGCAATGGTCTTTTTCTTTCAGATTTCCTGATACTTTAAATACATTCATATCTCTTATCAGTTATTGACTTTTTGTTTGCTTTATCTGGACCTAGCTTTTTATGCTCTGTACCTTGAAAACAAAAATTTCAGTCACTAGGTTAGGATTACACCACCACCTGTGACGTCATACTGTGGTTTCTGTGTCAGTGTCTAAAGTATTGGCACATGTAAAAATTGAAGAAAATGGTTACATAATTCAGTTGAAGTTCTTGGTCATTAGATGTTAGGCATCTACTGTGTGTAGGACACAAGGCCAATAATAACACAGAACGATGTTGACCTGTTAAATATTCTCTGAAACATGGCCAAAATGCATTTTATTATGAGCTTATATTATTTTTTCTATTGTAAATATTAGTGGTTTACAATGTGCTTTATTGAATATTTCTTAAAAATTCAAGCAGTGAGAAGTAAGACTCCTGAGCTTAGTAACTCTGTTTCTAAACTGATAACAGAATGTTACTTGGTGAAAGTCTGGAATACGTGCTGCACACAAGCAGTGCTTCGTGAATGCATTTCTTAACTTTTACAATGCACCATGTTTCTCAAAATTTGTTTTTGTTAATAAAACGTTTTATAATATGTCCTATGTTTATTACTTTTTCTTCCTCAACTAATTGAGTTATGTACTGCACTGTAAGTTGAAGATTAGAGCCATCCATTATTTATCTTCTGTGGCAATGCATTTACATGGTTAGTTGTGTGGGGAATTTTTTTGCAGAAGATGCAAAGTGATTGGATTTTTGACTTCCTATTGCAGAGACCATTTTTTAATATTAATTTCCTGAACATTTTTCCAATTCCCATGCAGACTGTTCCTGTTTACATATCTTCTCTGTTGTGTTAGTACTTTGATTCTAGTGAGAAGACAGTTTACTTAAAACTTGAGAGTGCTGTTCAGCATAGCCTATTGTTTTTGCTTCTCAAATCTGTATAGTACACTGGTTTGTAATCCTCATCTTTGTTGAAATCTGAGTTTCTTTGCCATTTCTCTTCCTCTTCAATGAAATACGTTGTATTTATATATTCTTAAGAAAAAAGAGCAAAGAAGAGTATCTTTGTTTTCCTCATTTGAGTTGGAAACAAAAAAAATGAAGGACTCCAACTAGAAGATAGACATTTGCATTTAAATAGACTAGTGGGAAAAGTTTGAGTTTCCAAGTATTAGTTTTTGTTTTTAGAATCAGTTAAGAGACTGCTCCTTGTACTAGGAGATACTAGTATATGTTTGTAATGTTACCTTAAAATTATCTTTATTTTATAAGGCCTATAAATATTGGTTAAACTCTTTTACAAGTTGGGCTTCTATCATGATGGTTGCACTGCCATCTGCCATGCTGATATATTATATAAATGGCATCCCTGTCTACTCACTGTAATGCTTAAAATTTTATATAAAATGCTTTATTTAGAAAATTTACATAATACAATGGTGTCAGCCTTGCCATGTACCAATTTCACTTGAAATTTGACACCGACTAACGTTTAGGGTGGAGAAAGAGGTACTAGAAACGAAACAGATGAGGATATCTTATTTGCAACAGTATCCTTTATGTGGGAGGAAAAGTTACTATTCAGAGGAAGGCAGCTTAAGTGGATAATGTTTTGTATATCATTGAGAATTTTCTTTGACATTTTTAAAAATTGTGTAATTGTTAAATGCCCAGTTTCGCTCTGTGTTTGCCTGAAGTTTTAGTATTTGTTTTCTAGGTGGACTTTCAAAAACCAAACCAGTACTTGGGGAGGTTAGATGTGTGTGTTTTCAGGCTTGGAGTGTATGAGTGGTTTTGCTTGCTTTTTGGTTGCGTTTTCCTCCAGAGATGTTGAACTTTAATCAATACTTGTGTGTGTTATTAAAACAAAAAGTGGCTTTGTTTTTTTTCTCAAGTAAAATTGTGAACACATTCGCTTTTCAATGGCAGGGCATGAGTTATGGAGACTGAAAAGTATTGTAGAGTGTATTATGTGCCTTCTTAATGTGTTTCTGGACACAAAATTTTTTTTTTCATCAACTTGAAAACTCAAAAGGGACATTTGGTTAGGATATATACTGTGTATCAATCTATGCATAAATGGCAGCTTGTTTTCTTGAGCCACTGTCTAAATTTTTTTCTGTTTTTATAGAAATTTTTTATACTGGTTGGTTCATAGATGGTCAGTTTTGTACACAGATTGAACAATACAGCACTTTGCCAAAAATAAGTGTAGCATTGCTTAAACATTGTGTGTTAACACCCATTCTTTGTAATTGGGTTCCGTGGTGCATTTTGCACTACCTGGAGTTACGGTTTTTAATCTGTCAGTAAATAAAATGTCCTTTAACTTCATGAAACTTGTTGAATTCTTTTATCTTTATGGTCATTAGTCTTAAAAGTAAGCACAACATAAAATATTTGCTGTTTAGTTTTGGTTGTCCAAGTCCAAAAGATGTATTTAATATGCACCTTAAATACTTTTTTAAAACTGTATATAAAATTAGTGCATTAAGATTTTCTTTTACATAAAATGAGTAATCTTTTAAGCAAACAGGAATTTGAAGGTGGCCCCAAAATAGTACCTTATCCTCTTATCAATCTGGGTTAAAAAACAAATATAGAATTTATTACCCTTGTTCTTAGCCTTTTTAAGCTAGCTTGGTGAATTCCCAATGGATCTTCTCCCAGATGAATGGAGATACATCTCACAGAAACGTTTTAGGACACTATGGCCCCTATTGTGGAGCTCTGGCTTAAATAGGCCAGTAAACATTCAGAATACTTGAACAAGAAACCCAAAGAATAACTCCCATGTGAATGAGTCCTTGGGGAAGATCAGCGTTCTGGAACTATAGCCTATTGCGAGACAGACTTTTATTATCTCTGAGCCTCTCAGCTAGATGAAAAGACGGCGGGGTGGGGTGGGGCGGCAGGGATTGGAACCAACCTAACATGAAAATAAGGTCATGAAAGTTGACTTGGGAAAGAGCAGGTTGAAGTGAAAGCCCCTACTCTAGAACAGCGGGAATGGCTGCTGCTGAGAAGTGTTTACTGGGCCCACTTAGGAGGTGACCAGAGTTCCAAGGAATCTGGCAGCTTGGTCATGTTTCCAGGGCATGACTACACAGAGTCTGAAAGCGGGGAGTCAAACGTGAAGGTGCCTTATGGGAATGGCCACGTCAGGGGTTCACAGTTTGCTATACAGCCTAAGATTATCTAGCTCCTTTGCTTTGAATCTGCACGGGCTACAAGGTTATTGACTGCAGCACTGTCTCCTGTAAATGTAAAGTGTTGGAAATAACCTAAATGTTTATACACAGGAGAATGGTGGAAAGTATTATGGCACATCCACACAACAAAGGTGGAGACAGCTTAAAGAAAACGAGTAAAAGCTTTACGAACTGATTTAGAGTGATTTCTGAAACACTCTGAAGTGAAAAAAGCAAAGTACAAAGCTATGCTTCATGTAAGAAAGAAGGGAATAGGCCAGGTGAGGTGGCTCACGCATGTACTCCTAGCACCCTAGGAGGCCAAGGTGGGAGGATCGCTGGAGCTCAGGAGTTCGACACCAGCCTGAGCAACTGTGAGACCCCCGTCTCTACCAAAAAGAAAGAGGGGAAAAATGGGGGAATATAAGAAAACACACATTATCAGCACTTTTGTGCCAAGAGATATGGAAGAATAAGCCAGAAATGAAAGAGAATGGTTGCTTACAGAGGGTGGGTTAAAAAGGGTTGGAAAGGAGAGAGGAATTGGAACAGGTTCATGGGGATGAGGAGGAACAACATTCTCTGCGTGTCCCTTTTTGTATCACTTTGGCTTTTACTAATAGAACTATAGTAATGCAGTCATACTAGTCTTATTTCAAGTGCCCAACACCCACCTGTGGCTGTTAGCTGCCATACTGGACCGTGCAGAAAGAGAACATTTCCATCATCGAGAAAGCTCTCTTGGACAGTTTTCTCTAGACCTGTCAACAGTTCCACAGACCCTATATAGCAACCTCGGACCATTGCATTGCTGTCTTCTCCTCCCACTTTGCCTGCTTCACGTTATTAGAAACATTCAGGTTATCACTTTCTTTCTTCATGGCCACCCTCCTGCCTACCCAGCCTAGACCCCCATTCTGCACCATTTTGGCCATTCTCCTGGCCACATGCCTAACTCAATCTTATCTTTCTGACATGCCTGCTCTGCTCATCTCAAGTCAATCCGAATGCAGGACTTGTTTCTACACTCCAGCTGCCTACGAGCTACTGGAGGAAATCACACACTTGTGGGGATCAGGGCTTGAGACATGCAGTCTACAAGCTCTCACGTGCCACTGCTCAGCGGGCCTTTTGTGTGCAACTGGTCAGCTCTTTACACTCTCCAAGCCCCCTAACCCAGTGCTTACCAAACTTTAATACGAAAACAAATCATCTGGGGGATCTCATTAAAAATGCAGAGTCTAACTGGTATGATTGAGGAACTGCTGGAAGCATTACTACAGCTCTAAAAGCCAAAGTCACAAAATGGAACACTCAGAGAAATGTTGCCCCTCCTCATCCCTACGACCCAGTAGGCCAGGTGTGTGGGGGCAGAAATCCTGGATTTCTAACAAGCCCCCGGTGATGCTCATGCTGCCAGCTCCTGGGCGCTACTTTGAGCAGCAAAGCCCTAATTGTTCTCAAACTTCCCTGAGCATTACAATTACCCAGAGGGTTTGTTAAAACTAGATTGCTGGGCCCCACCTCGAAGTTTCAGTAAATCTGGGATGGGGCCTGAGACTGTATTTCTAACAAGTTCCCAGGGGATGCCGTCACTACTAGCCCAGGGAATACACTTTGAGACCATTCCCCCGACCCACTGCTGGCCTTATTACTCAGTCTCCTGACTCACAGAGCCAACTGGGCCTACCAGGTGAGAAGCCCTGTGTGGGCTCCTATGGCACCTGCTCTTCCCTTGTTGCAGCAACCATCACGCTTCTGAAGGGTGTCACTAAGAACACATCTGTGATTAAGAAAAACATCGAGTAAAGTACAGATGCATCTTGTGGACATTCTGCATCCATTTTCTTCTTCTGATAATAGCATCCCAATTTTCTTCTAGGGATCTACTTCTTCTGCCATATCCACATTAGTTTCAGATGGTATTAACGATTCCCAGCTCCAGGAGTAAGCACACGAATCGGGGCTGGCCAATCAGATATGCGTTCCCCCTGGCCACAGGGATAGCTCAGGGATGGGACTGTGCCCCACTCAAGGCTAATAAGATGCACCAAGGCTCTTCCTGGGACTGCTGGGAGAGAGGCTGAAACTCATTTCCACTTGACTTCAGTTAAAGAATACACGAACCTAGAACTACAGCAACTATCTTGCTCCAAAAGGGGAGAGGTGGTCAGAGATACAGTCAACATGCAAGAAGCAAAGGATGGAAGGAGAGACGACCTGTTCTGGTAACATAATTCAATACCTTGATCAAGTTCTACCCCTGGACTATTATGTGAGAACTTATCTTTTTGCTTAAGCTTGTCTGGGTTGGGTCTTTGTTACTTGTATGTTCCCTTGGCTTCCAGTAGAGCAATTTAAGAGCTCTTCCTCTACCCTCCTTGAAGAGGATTAAGCTGGGTGGTTCCAGAGCTGGAGAAAATGCAGTTGCTTTAAGTGTGGAGATTGGACCCAGTGGGTGGCTAAGACTGTAAGCAGGGACAGGAATTCAGGCTTTCTTTTCTTCAGAGGCTCAGCCCCAGGTGACCGTAGAACCCCAAAGGAGTGGCTGCTGTGGGATGTTGCAGAAGCTGGTCAGCACGCAACACAGCCTGTGAGCAGCATGCAGCTCTCGAGGGGCAAGCCAGGGCTGGGAGGCGGAAGGTCATGCATAATGGGGCTCTGTAGTGGCATCCTCGAGTGCCCTACCTCTGAGGGCAGGCATGCAGCACACCGGACTGCATCAGCCATGGTGGCAGCCAATGAGGACTCAGCCCAGCCCTGCCCTTGTTTCCTTGTGCCACATACTGGGTTGCTTGTGTGATCCTGGAGGAGGGACGTGCAGGGCTCCCATACTGGCTGCAGTGATTATGCCATGAGGGCTCTGCCCTCATCAATGGAATTAATGCCCTTGTAAAAGAGGCTTCAGAGAACTGTCTGGCCTTCCCCCAACTTCTGCCGTGTGAAGATGCAGCAAGAGGGGCCGTCATGAAAGCAGAGGGCAAGACTTCACCAGACACCAAATCTGGTAGCACCTTGACACTGGACTTTGCAGTCTCCAGAACTGTCAGAAATAAATTTCTATTGTTTATAAATTACCCAGTGTAAGGTGTTAGAGCAGTAGGGATGGACTAAGGCATCTGGTTAGGATCTTGTCATCTGTGATCCAAGACCTTACTCCAGGTTCTATCCAGATGGTGGTTCTTATATAGTATTATAACTGTGTATCAAACTGTTATCACCATATATAGTGTTATCACTATATATCAAACTGTTAACTCACCGCAGCCACCTTTACCCTTTCAATATTTTCTTTTGAAGACCACTTCCTCCAAGAACAATATTTTAACATGAAGTTTGGCCTGACAAAGTGAATAGACTATAGGAAATTCTACATTAAAAAAAAAATTACATGCCCATGGATCCTTCCTGACTCTACTCCACTTTAATTTAGAAATTTTTGGTCCTAATATTCTGGTTAAAGTGTATATTTCTTAATTTTTCACTGCAATGTTTTAGACTTTGTTGCTAACTTGGTTTACAATGCTAATTGTGGATAATGAGATCAGATAATACAGAGCACCTGGAATCCTTAACGTTCAGAGGCCATCAGGGCTGTCCTGCAGGTTACACAGGACATTCTGCAGCTGCAGAACACTGGCCAGTGGGACACAGGGTAGTACTGCTCAGTGCCACCAGGGGGTACCCCTGTGGCCTGGGAGGAGTGAGTCACTCTCTGGAGGACTTAGACGATCCTCTCTGTCCCTGGGATGGACGAAGTGTAGCCAAAAGCAGGTTGGGTAGACTGCAGGCTGTTAATTCCTGGTCTCTCTGAAAATGAAGGAGCAAATCATGGGAACTGCATAAAGAGAAAGATAGTCCAAAGTGTTTGACTTCTTACATGAGAATAAAAACCAAGCTGTAATTACAGGGTACATTGAGTTAAGGAGTGAAGTAATAGCCATTTAAAAGTGCTTTTATCAAATAATTACACTGGCACATCCAGTGGGGTAATATTTTATTTTCAAGTTCTTTAAGCTGGAAGTGACATGTATTTGAAAAGACAGCCCTTAAACAAGTGAGGAATTTGCTTCCTGTATAACATGAATAAAACTTAAATCTTTCAAGGTTTTTTTTTTTTTTTTTTTTGCTATTAAATGAACTGACCAAAGAGGATGTGTCCTAAAGTTGCTTAAATACACCCTGGCCTAAAAGTTTTTAATAAAATTTAACACTTAACTAAATTAAAATTAGTGTCACATCCAATGTAAGGAGTAAAAAGGGAAATGCATTTTATCAGTTGGTCAGCATTTATCAAACACCTTCCAAGGGTAAAACACGGGATGGTTTGCGGAGAAGGCTGTGGAGATGGAATGATGCATGTGACGGGCGTGCAGGGGAAGTGGGCAGAGAAGGAAAGCAAAGGATGGGAGATGTTCGCTTTGGGCAAACCTGGGAATACAAACAGAATACACTCTGCTGTGTGTACCTCCATGCGGAGTGCTCTTTAATGTCCAATCACAGGAATAAAATATTCTTGTTAAAGAGGGCCGGGCGTGGTGGCTTACACCTGTAATCCTAGCACTCTGGGAGGCCGAGGTGGGAGGATTGCTCGAGGTCAGGAGTTCGAGACCAGCCTGAGCAAGAGCAAGACCCCGTCTCTACTAAAAATAGAAAGAAATTATCTGGACAACTAAAAGTATATAGAAAATATTAGCTAGGCATGGTGGCATGTGCCTGTAGTCCCAGCTACTCAGGAGGCGAGGCAGGACGATTGCTTAAGCCCAGGAGTGTGA